>NC_138771.1:575348291-575995791 GCF_965119305.1 Pelophylax lessonae | reverse complement strand
ATAGTGTTATCCTATATGTCCATGCACACTACTTTAGGCTATTAGCATTTTTTGAGCTTCAGGGTCCAGGAGCAAGAAAAAAAACTTTTTGGAGTGTTTTTTTTTAGCAGAAAAAAAATGCTGAATGCTCTGAACTGCTTCAAAATGCTACTAACGTTTTTTTTTTTTTTTTTTTCATGTACTGCAAAAATGCTAATAAAATGCTAATGCTTCTAAAATGCTAGTAGAAGCTGGCACAAAGATGCTATTAGCATTTTTCATCCATTATTTTTTTTCGAAGTTAAAAAAAAAAGTGTTTTAGCGGATTGTTAATCGAAGCTCTGCATTTGATGGCAAACGTATTGCTTTTGGCTATACACCTAATGCTCAAAGTTCCTTCAATCTTTATATTGTTTGGTAATACTTGGGAAAGTGGTTTTGCACCAGAAGACGGTGTGAAACCTTTTAAAAATAGTAAGGAAGTGTTAGAACCTCTGCAGATTTTACTGCTGTCCAAGGCTCGGTTAGAGGGGTTTCCCTTCCTTTTTGTATTGTTGGCAATGGTTTTATTTTAAAGGAAATAAAGGTAAGAAGCTGGGCAGTTGGCAGTGAAGTGTGAGTGTGTGAACTTACTTTGACTGTCATTGTGGCTGTGTGGTATGAGAAATGTGGAAATAGAAAGAACCGAGAAGTTTCCGGCAGTAACTTCTGAATTGTGTGCAGAGTTTAGAATCCTCAAGCTGTAGACGCAAAGAAAATGACCCTGTGGTTACTTTAAAAGTGGTGACGAGGCAGCTATTGAAATCCTAAAACTTTGAGCTATATGCATTCTTGTTTTATTTACTTCATAGCGTGCACCAGGAACCACAAAACCCGGGACTCCTATTATGCAAATCTAGATAAACCCTTATGATTGGAAAGCTCAAGGCTACATCCTTCCTTGGCTCACTATTGGTCATTTTGGCTGCCAGTTATTAGGGGCAAATATGGGGGTACGGAAGGATAGTAGCAGTAGAGATGCACCGAAATTTTGGGCAGCATTTTGGCTATAAAGTTGTTTTTTTTTTTTTTTTATTATTTCTACCGTGATTTTGTTACAATTCTACCACCATTTTACTGTGCTTTATGGCTTCATAGGTCATGTGATTTAAAACCTCATCAAAAACCTAACGTGCGTTCTTGCTGCATTTTCAATGCATTTCAACAGGAGGTGCATTTTGGTGAAGTTTTTTTAAATTAACTGACCAAAAATGCAGAAAACAGGATTTTTACCACCACAATGAGAGCCCAATGGTAAGGTGCCAATAATATAATACTATTCTTTATAAAAATACATTTAAAAAAATATGTAACTTATTTTATTTTTTTAAAAAACCTGTAATTTCCAACCAAGTGCATCCTGCATTTTTGGCTTCGACACCAAATTTCCATTCGGTGCACCTTTTTAAGTAGCAGTGTTGCCAACCGTCAGAAGAAAAGTACCTGCTTTTTACTGTCAGTTAATGCCAGTGACAGAGAAAAGGTTGAAAGTAAAAAATATTCTGTGCTGTCGCCTTCTACGGTTTGAAACACAAGGTCTCCTGGCTTTGTGGTCCATGAACAGGTTGCTAGTGTGATCAGTGATAAACAAGCTGTTTGAGCAAACTTGGGAACCCTTGGCGACTTGTATGAAGGTACAGTACCTCTATTTCCTTCCCAAATGTAATTGCTAACCACTGACTAGGACTGTGATACCAAGGTCTCCTCTTTCACCCTCCAGCCTCCATCCTCTCTCCTTCTCTCCCTTTTTTCTTCTCTTCCCTTTTTCTTCTCTTCCCTTTTTCTTCTCTTTCCCTTCCCTTTTTCTTCTCTTTCCCTTCCCTTTTTCTTCTCTTTCCCTTCCCTTTTTCTTCTCTTTCCCTTCTCTTTCCCTTCTCTTTCCCTTCTCTTTCCCTTCTCTTTCCCTTCTCTTTCCCTTCTCTTTCCCTTCTCTTTCCCTTCTCTTTCCCTTCTCTTTCCCTTCTCTTTCCCTTCTCTTTCCCTTCTCTTTCCCTTCTCTTTCCCTTCTCTTTCCCTTCTCTTTCCCTTCTCTTTCCCTTCTCTTTCCCTTCTCTTTCCCTTCTCTTTCCCGGGATATTTTTTTTTAACATTTTTGGACTTCTAGGGCTGGCAGAGGCGTTGTGTGATGTCATGGAGCAGGGGAGATGAGCTGCCAGAGTTTGGTGTACAGGTTTGCAGGATGGGAACAAGGCAAGCCAGGGCAAGTAAGTGCTGTTTGGACTGGAGTGGACTGAAGGGACCACCTGGCGTGGAGAGACTGTGACTGACTCGGAAGGGGACGTGTCCTCGTCATCTGTGCTGCTGTCAGTGTCACTGTGTGTGTGCCTGCCCATTCTAATTCCCTGCCCTCCTGAATCCTGTCCCTGAGTTACTTAATTACTATATCAAAAATAAGAAATGTTTTTGCCTTAATATCTACCTTAGATCACATAGATAACTGCATATTGTACTTGTTTATAGCCTAAATGCTGAAATTTGCGGGTTTTTTTTTTTTTGGGGTGGAGGATGCGGGCATTGATGAAATTTGGGTTTCAAACTGTAATTTTTGTAACCTTTTGAAAATTCCAGTTAAAACTTGGCTGTTCCAGTAAATTTTGGCTGTTGTGTCAGTAAATTTCAATCTGGTAGGTTGGCAACAATGGACTGTAGGCCTTAGATTTTGGCCAAGAGATCACCTTTTGGTTTTGGGCTTCTTGGGTTCTATGAGAGCATGCAGGCAAACCCCCTCTAGCTTCATGCATTTGATTTCTTCTACTATGTAACAATACCTTGACCAAGAAGGTCAATTATTATTAATTACATATTTGTAATGAATACAAAAGTGCCAAGGTTATCTGCACTTTTAATTGAATCATTATCTGTGTAGTTGTGGTTCAGTTAGAACATGAGTCATTTGGGTTCTTGTCAAGAGAGGCCAATGTCTTATTAAAAATAATGGATGGAGCAATAACCATCCATCGGGATTCACCGTGAGCCTCTGTGTCGGCATTGATTGGGTAAATTGGCCTTCCATTTTCTGTTCCGAAAAGAGAATCATTAGCACATTTTACATTTTCCAACTAACAAAAATCTGTATGTAGCAACCAGTAACTATTAATGGCCCTGGTGAAAAAACCTGCATGACCTTGTTGTAGATTATCAAATTGACTCTTCATGTGCTGTACTAAATTAGAGAAATCATAGATTCCTCTATCTAAGCTTAATGGCATGAATAAACGATTTGGCTGCTGTCGGCTATTTTGACTGTTAAGAATCCCGAAAAAGAAACTGTAGCTGATTGAATATGGTCGCTGTTTGGTCAACATTTTTCCACCCAGTACCTTCACTTGAAGTTTCTTGAGATAGCTTGTGTTTGCAGGGCCATAAATTGCTCACATTTTGGCCTGTTCACAGTAATTGGCTAAAATTTGTGGCATGTATAGCCATCTTTACCTATATGTAAACAGTTTACCTTAGTATGTGTATGTATGAATGTGCGTTAGGGACCTTATGCCTCGTACACACGCAGCGCTGATCGGCCATCTTTTGTCCAGAGTTGTGTTTTGTTGGTTGGAATGTGCCTAGACTGCACATGAATTTTCTCGGCCAACAAAAATCAACTTCAGAATTGATGTCATGTGCTGGTTTACTTTCCGTGTTGTTTTTTTTCTTCTCTGAGCATGCCCAGTCTTGCTCATCAGATCTTTGTCTGCTGAAATCTGTACTGAATGACGGAAAATCGGCCGTTGTGTTGACGGCCAACAAAAATTTTATAGCCTGCACACCAGATTTTTTTTCGGCCGAAAAGTCGGAGTCGGTTGTCGAAAGCATCATACTAACAAGCCGAAAATCGGCCGATCAGACGTTGGCCGAAAATTCATGGCCAACTATCGACGCGTGTGTACAGGGCATTCGTTTGTAAGCTCCTCGAGGGCAAGAACTGATGTGAATGTAAAATACATGTGTGAAGCTATAGCAGCCGCTTTTGTTCGCAAGCAAATCTGGCTGGTGGCATCCAAGGTGTTTGATCAATTTGGTACATTTAGCCTGCCCATTAATGGTTTGAATCTCAACCAGTTTCTACTGAACCTGCTGAGATTCCAACTGTCTATGGCCAACCTTAAGCAAGGAAAGTGTTATGAGGGTGTTTTGGTGGCTACCAAATATGTCTGAAAGGCCCCTTCCACACGGGGTGGGCTCTGTTGGAGTCTGCCTGCTAAGCGGGGAATCTTTCTGCTGATCCCCGCTGAGCAGGTGGGTGGCTGGTCTGTGCCTGCTCCTCGTATGCAGCCCACTGTCCTCTATGGGCAGTCGGATGTAAACGGAATGCTTATCAATTTACACCCGACTGCCATCCAGTCCACCTGACTGACAGGGAACAGATCCCTATCCGTCTGTTTTTAACGTATGGGATCGGATGTCGATGGGTGTAAACGGAAACATGTCCGTTGCCACCCACCACTCCATAGAGAAGACTGGAGGGTTTGATCTGGTCCACCAGAAAACCAACAGGTGGACCCGATCGGTCTGCTAGGGTGAAAGGGACCTACAGCTTTTTGGGGCATACTGTAAGTTTGCAGTTCCTCAGCAGCTGTTGCAAATATTCTAGCTTCTTGCCTTTTTGTTCGGTGAGGGCACCATTTTAGAAGAGCAGATTGAGCCTAAAGTGAGGTGGGGGCAGGATTGTGGAGAAAGGATGGTGCCAGGCTGGTGTTTTACAGCTGAGCAGCAAAGAACAATTCACATTGAGTTAGAGACACAGACCTGTTTTGCAAGCAGAGCACACCACATGAATTCAAAACAAGTATTAGTTCTGGTCTGCAGTAATGTGGCTTGTGCACCTCGCAGCTAAAAAGTGATCTTTGACTAAGTAAATGTTGATAAAATTGGAATGTTACTGCAGACTGGATTCGAAGTTGACTTCATGTAGCTTACTGTCACTTTGTTTGTTTTGCCTGCCTCTGAACAATTTGATTCCATTTTCTCTGCTGCTAAAGCAATGAAAAGTAGCCGTGTACTTGGGCCCTGTTCACACCTGAGCGTTTTTCAGCTTTTAAAACGCTTATCTCTGAAGTCACAAAATGCCCAACAGGTAAAATCCCATAAATTTCACGTGAGCGTTCTGTTGCCTTAAGTAAAACGCCCATCGCTCAAAGTACATGAGCTTCTTTTTCGGCAGATTACAGGCGTTTTAATTTTTTTTCATTGGTCACCTGCAAAAAAATGCCCGAAAAAAACTCCTGTAAAAATAGCAACACCTAGATGTGAACATAGCCTGAAAGTAAATATGGACTTTAGGTTGGGACGCATAGCCTGTCTGCCATTGCTCTGACAAATCAAGTCAATTGTTCCAACAAAATACGTATATGAGTGAAAAATTTTGTCTATGGCATTTTCAAGGTCATCAAACTGGTTCCAGTGACCAGAGTTACACAACTTCTAGACGTTCCCTTAAGTACCATTATGACCTATATATGCAAAAAATGTTAGGGAACTAGTGTGTGAACATTCTGGAGATCTTCACATAGTAGCACATCCATCAGCCGTTGCAATTATCAGTGATCCAAAACTGCTGGAAAATGCACTTTTTTATACTTTTGGAAGAAGAAAAAAAATACATGAATGGAAATCTTGTTAAATGCAGGTCATCATGGTCCAGAACATTTCCTTTCTGTTCTTGACTTTTGTCTGAAATGTCATAATATTTCTCTGACTGGTTTATCCGGATCTCTACGTAACAGTCATATGCAATCCATAGATGAGTCATAATTCTTCTTTTTTTTTTTTTTTTTTTGTTTTTTTTTTTACCATTGGGTTGAATGAGAAAAAGACTATCCTTTATCTCCCCATCCATGTATACGCACTCTGTGGATGTGAGAATTGTATTCTGACTGGGGATGATTCCCAGCCATCAGAAATCACTGATTAATCGGGAAAAAATCCAACAGGATTGCTTAACAAAAGTGGTTTTAGTAGATCAACTTCTGTGCTACCAGCCTGCCCATACATGGATTGAAATTTGGCCCATCCCTGCTGAATCATCTGAATTTCCATCTATGTACAGCCAGCTTGAATGAAGACCATTAGAGGCCCTCAAGATATTAACATCTCTTGTTTCTATATGACTTGTTCTTTCAGATCTGTTTTGCACCTGTAATTCTATTTTAAAGCAGCGTTCCACCCAAAAGTGGAACTTCCACTCATTTGCTTCCTCCCTCCCTCCGTTGCCACATTTGGCACCTTTCAGGGGGGAACTGATACCTGTTTTTGACAGGTACCCTTCCCCACTTCCGGGAGACGGCGCCGCGGCGCTGTCTCTCGGAAGTTTGGCCCCCTCTTCCTTCCCCCGCCGCCGAACCAATCCAAATGCGCAGTACGCCTCGCGCATGCGCAGTGGGGGACCCGCCCGTGAAGGAGCAAGGCTTCACCGCCGGGTTCCCTTACCGGTAATGGCGGCGGCAGCACCCGAAAGCCAATGGAAAGCTATGGTGCCAAAATCGCTGGACTCCAGGACAGGTAAGTGTCCCAATATTAAAAGCCTGCAGCTACAGTATGTGTAGCTGCTGACTTTTATTTTTTGGAGGGGGGGATGCTGGAACACCGCTTTAAGAAATTTTATTTCTTTTTTTTCATGGTCTCCTTCACACGTGTTTTGGTATGTTTTTACATGGGTTTTAGTGTCCATTCACACTACCGCGACTTGTCAGCCTGACGAGTCGCGGTCCATGCAGTGCTACAGGACCCGTTCTAATAGGAGCGACACAAGTCGCTTCGACTTAGAAAAAGGGTCCTGTACTAGTTCGGGGCGACCTCGGAGCGACTTGCATAGACATTCATTATATGAAGTCCGTGCAAGTCGCGGTGCACGCGACTTCACAGGTTGCCCCCGAAGTCGGAGCGACCTAGTGTGAACCGAGACTTAGATGCATCATCATTGATCTATATATAATGTTTTGATGAAAAATGTAGCAAGTAGACATGTTCTTTCTTTTCATTCTTTGCCTATCCTTTTATAGAAGAGCTAGACCTGCTTTCATGTTTTTATTGCTGTCCATATCCCCCTACTGGGGGAGTTTCTGGTAATATTATCACTGAACCAGACACTAGAGGAGGAAAATATGACATTTTAGAGTTGTCAGAACAATGGGGGGGGGGGGGGTGTTAAGTCTTCTATTTGGGGCACCTGTACCTTTTTTAGGCTGGGTTCACGCTTATGTGAACTGGATCTGGGTTTCTCTGCATCCAATTTGCATGACAGGAGAGTGTGAATGGCTCTCAATGGGGTTGGTTCACATGCCTCCGAGTCGGCCACGGTCCGCACTGGAAAAGGGTCCTGTGCGTCTTATGCTCAGTTTCAGGTCCTAATTCAGGCAACAATTCGGACCTGATTGACACCAGACCCCCAGCGGCCGCATCTAGTGTGAACCCAGCCTTACTATGAGGGAGCATTGTACACCCAGCTATATTTTACACACACACACACACACACACACACACACACACATGCATCTGGTGCCTACGTCAGTGGATCCTTTCTAATTACTGTACATGGATCCCCATGGCTCCTTTAAAATGTCCTTTTTGGCTTTGCGTTTTCGATGTTTGTTTATCCTAATTACTCATTCAATAAGCAAATGGTTCAAATTGCGAATAAGACTTTTTTTTCCCCCAAAGGCAGACGGTATAAAGTCCTTTGGAACATAGTCCTATAAATGGATAAAAAATAGTTCTCTGCAATCATTAAAGGATCATATGCAGGCTGTAAACTCATAGCCACCCCTGATTCCCAGGTTGAACAATTTATGATGGGGCTGGACTTCTGTCTCTAATTGTTACAATTTGTCACCACCATAGAACATTGTAGACATTTTTAGCTTTTGCCTAAAATTTGTGGGTGTATCAGACAATCAATCTTCCTTTAATGTTTTAATCAATCATTTTCTGAATGCAGTCATAAGGACAGGAATGCAATGGGAATTGAGGAAGTTTCTTCAGAATCTTCAGTGCATAGGGCCCGTATCAACTTATAACTGTTGCTATTATTAAACTTAAACTATTTTTTTTTTTAAGATTTGAAGGTTGCTATAAGTAACATGAGCACATTTTGTATGTAAAAAGTTACTGTGTCCCTTTATAAAGTAGAAGACTGTAACCGGATATGCCTATATTCAAATTTGGAAAGGTTTATTGTCTATGGGTCACTAACAGACACCAACAGCCAGAGCCTTGTTGGTAGGAGAACCTTTTAGGATTGATTAGAAAAACATGACTGATTGCTATTGTTTCTAGCCTATACGCGGATACCATAAGTCTTTGCAAAACAAAACTGTTTGCATAATGCAACTGTTCACGTTTAGGGGACAATGGCTGGCATAGATGCGTTGGAGCGGTTGGCTCAACTGCCCTCCGATGTCTGAAGGCCTTGAAAAGACCTGAGTTGGATAAGGATAAGTTTGAACTATATTTTAATCGTGGACTTTACCACGTTATCAAATGTTTGCCATATGTAGTGTTTTAAGCATTTCCTAAACGTTGCCAGATCTTTCACAAATTTTAGGTGCCGCTAAAGTGGGGTACACACTAGTAGAAAATCTGCCGAAAATTTCCGCCCGATGTGAAATCGTCCGATTTTCACCTAGTTTGTACACCACTTTCAGCAGCCGATGCCGACATTTTCAACGAAAAAATACGGAGGAACAAACACCAAATTTTATTTCGTCCGTCCCCAGACGACCGATTTTCGTTTAATGTGTATGCAGTACGTCCGTGAAAAATCGGATACGGAAGAACGCGCATGATCTGAAGTTGCTGACAACCTGGAAGTCTAGAAACAAATGTGCCTAAAAAAAGAAAAATCGGACGAGATATTTCGTGAACATTTATGCACTGTCCACTAAAAACGGTAATGAACGCTGAGAAGACAGAGAAAAATCAGAGGATATTTCGTCCGATTTTCGTCAAGTGTGTAAGGCCCTTAAGGCCTCTTTCACACGGCCGCTCCGCTGTTTTTGTCCGCTGCGGGGCTTTTTTTTTTTTCACGGAGCGGATGACAGTTGTCATCCGCTCCGTAAGTCTGCATATCATCCCATCCGTTTGCGGATGATATGCGGACATAATATGTCTATGGGCATTGCGGATGTCAGCGGATGACACCGCTGACATCTGATTTTGCTTCCTTTCCATTTTTTGAATGGAGGAAAAATAGGGTTCTGGTCCGTTCCAAAAAACGAAACCGAACTGAAAGGAAGAAAATCGGATGTCAGCGGATGGTATTCCGCTGACATCCGCAATGCCATTGACTTACATTATGTCCGCAAATCATCCGCAAAAAAATAGGATGATTTGCGGACATACGGAGCGCCCGTGTGAAAGGGCCCTTAGAGTTAAATCACACCAGGAACTGCTGCAAATGCTTAAATTAATTTTTCTGGTGACTTTCAGTTCCGAATGTTTGTTGTGCCATGATCATTAGCATCTATATTGGTTAAAGCGGAAGTAAACCCCTTGATTTAACAGTTTAAAAAAGTACTTCAATTTCTGTCATGTGCCGGGAATGTAGCACTCCCGTTGGTTGTCTTCCCAATCAATCTGTCAAACCATCCAATGGCTGGTGTCATAACTGATAACACGTGCAGCACCATGGCAGTTGAAGATTAAACAGAGACCAAGCTCCCTTGGCTGAAAACGATGGGAGGGTTTACTTCCACTTTAATATGAGTAGGTTCAGAAACCACAGATTTGATATCTATTGCCAAGAGCTGCTCAACAACTGAGCTTGCCAATGGTTCCCCCCCCCCCCCCAAAGAGTTGTTTCTAGAGAATGACCTGGTACTAAACGCCCAATTAATTTGTAAATCAGCAGATATTAGGTAGTAGTAGTATTTTATATTATGTGATGTACAGGGATTGCTGGGGAAACCCTCCAACTAAATCAGATGAGAATATTTGTTGGCTGTTAATGTTTAGTGGTTGACTACAGAACACTACCACCAGACTCTGAACTTGGCCAGGTACAATACTGCCCATAGGTGCCTAGTTGATGAGGCATTTGGTGAGCACGTGGTTTTATCTTTTTCACGGTTTGATATATTTTTTTTTTTTTTTTTTTTTTTTGGCAATGCCCCACCATGTTTCTGATTTATGCTTGTATGGAGCAGTGAGTCACTCTTACTCCTCTGAGATAGAAGCTCATTAGTAAACTACCCGCCCTGAATTGTTTTTTATTAGAGCAGAAATTCCGTAATGAGCGAGTAAAAAATTATCCACTCAATTTATGGGTGCACCTGCTGACATGAGACAGCTGAAAGCTTCCATGATTTGCGTACAACTCATTTTCTCGACTTTATCACTGAGCACAAAAAGCCTAAAAAATGCCTCACTTGTGTTGTCAGATCATGTGGGAATTGATGGGCTGTTTTACTGTAAAATATTTTGGAAACAAGATGGCTGCCTCAGTAAATTCCATGCTTCTTGAGAATGCAGAGTGGTTGTCTATTCTTCTATTGTGAACCAACGATCGTCTTTCATTTACTGAATTGCAAAATCAGTCCTGTGGACAGAATTCCACTTTTACACCAATTTTCTGCTTTAAATTTTTTTTTTCTTGGTGTTCCAAATATAATTGATGGGTATTCATTTTTTTTTTTTTTTTTTTCAGTTTTCATTTAAAAAAAAAAAAGTCAAATTTTGCCACTTCTCAACATTTTAGTTTTTATTGAAATGGTTACTACTCTCACAATGAAAGCAGTCGACTTTTAACAACGCCACTTGCAATGAATGTTATCAACTTTTATGGCTAGACTGTCTTTTGTGGGGTTTTTTTAACCTCTTTTAGCCTGCCATTCTTATTCTACCCTTTATGTATATTTTTGTTTAGGAAAACTTGCATTTTGCTTTATCCTGTCAATGCCCTTTCGTCGTCCTTTAATCCTGCCGCTGACCTTTTCTACCTCAGATCTTTCTTTTTTTGCCTTTTTAGCACCTTGTTCCTGCCCTGAAATGACCTTTTGCTCCTTGGTGTCCCCTTTTTTTTCAATCACAGCCTCCGTTTCTTTCTGTTCCTAAGCCGCAATCAGCTCATCTTCTCAAGCAATCAGTTTCATCTTCACATCCACAATGGTTTCCTGTGTTCAAAGATCCTCACTGTGTACCTGTTTGTCAAGGCCCTGCACCTAATTACCTTCTCATAAGCATTGTGAATTTCTTGTGGCGTTCACAATGTTTTAGGCCTGGTTCACACTAGTTTGATGTGATTTTTCAGGTGCAATTCTGTAGTGCAAATTGTATGCCTTTGCATTCAAAAATGCACAGGAGCAAAATTGTGTCAATCTAATGCATAGTAGTCAAGGCATACTGCTGCTGCTACTACTACTGTTTGTTTTGTGGGACCAAAGATTTGCATCAGAATCACATGTACATGCGGTTTCTGTGCATTTTCATTGAAGTCTATGGGGCTAAAATCACACCAAAGTAGTATGGGAACCTTTTCAAAAACGCTCTGTGCTGAGTTGCGTTGATGTGTGAACAGGCAGCATTGAAAACAATGTTGTTTCCATTGTCGTGTGGAAAATTTCACTAATGTGAACCAGGCCTTGCAGGACCAGTCCCTTCAGGGCCAGATTAACATAGGGGCTATTGGAGCTGCAGCTCCAGGCCCCTACCTTAATATAGGCCCCGGGTTGGCCATATTCACTGTTACCGCTCTTCTGTCACTTGTAAACACAGAAGTCTGGCTTCTATGCTCGCTTCCCCAGGCAGCTCCCTCAGAACCTCCCCACACAGCACGACGGCCGGACAAGGAGGGACAGTTGCCGATGCATGGATGTGTTTATGGGCTTCAGAGACAGCATCCCATGTTGAATTAGGCATGCATGGCTGCACCCTTCCTCCTCTGGGTGCATGCCAAGGCACGGCCCTTAAGGCCCTTCAAAATCCTCAGCACCAAGCCCATGATGCTCTTAATCCGGCCCTGAGTCCCTTGCAAGGGTGCTTCTCTAAAACCCGTGTGGCCCTGTGAAGAGTTTTTTTCAAAGTCCTGTTGGGATTGAATTTTCATTACTGAAGCTCGTAGACCCACAGTGTTTGGCACCTAAAATTTACATCCTTATGTATAATCACCTTTTTTTACTTGGGACATTTTTCTTTTTACGGCATCTAGCCTTGCATGGAATATTAGGACATTTCTAATATAAAAGGTTATTTATGCATACTTTAAGATGGGGGCGAGAACGTGTGTCCAGAAGGCTGGGTACACACATATTATCAGCCAATCGGGCGAACAATCGTCCTGTTTTCTTTGATGTTTCACAGCAGGTCAAAACCAAGTAATTGTATGCAAATTTTGGAATGACAAAGGCTTTTTTATTCGTTTTGACATATTTAATTCTGATCATGCACGGTCTTTTGCATCTGTTTTTCTTTTATATATATATATATATATATATATATATATATATATATATATATATATATATATATATATATATATATATATATATATATATATATATAATTTTTTTTTTTCCTCATATGAGAACAGTACCCATTAAACTCAAATCGGTAAATCTGTTCACGTACGAGAATTTTGGAGTTTGACCCTTTTTTCTAAATTTTACTTTAGAAAGACGTGTACACTATACCAAAATTGAACGATCATTTCTCGTACTGAATTTTTCTTCTGATTTTCTCCACTTAAGCTGGCTAATTACGTCACCTCCTGATAAGGTTTGGTAGTACGTACAGATATGCAACAGTTGCCTCATCTAAAGCTAAAATTAAGATGGCACTTGGCTATTTTTTTTGCATTTTGTCTGCCAAAATGATTTGCTAGTATTTATATATACAAAAAAAAAAAAATCCCACTTTCTGTTAATTTTTTCTGTGGTTGTCCACAAAAGATGTGTTTTGTGATTGCCGCTGAAATGATTGCCCCACTTGAAATCACACATTTCTTCAGCCTTAATCTATGGAAGGGTTAACTGGCCGGACCAGGCCATGGTTGCCTTATTTATGTGCCCAACATATTCACCAAATCGATTTGCAAGTGTCCCTTGCAGCTAAATCCTTATAAAATATTTTCTTTTTCTCAGACTGCCTCAGCACCTTTTCAGCATGGGGTTAATAACCAAAACTTTAAATTTTATGAAGAAATAAAATGTGGCCTTGCCAAAAAATAAAAAAATTGGAAGCCTTCATGAAAGTCAATTTGCGTTTTCCCCGCCCAAGTCACACATTCCTGACAGGATATGCCTGGCAGACATGGAGTTAAACTGATTCTGAGGCCTATTGCCTTATTAATTTATTAATTCCAACCCCCCTCCATAGTCTGATAGGGAACAATACACACGTCCCTCTTCTATGGGAATGTACCCCTCCCCTATAAAAGCCTGTCTGGGAAAGCAGAAGGAGGGGGAGCGAGAGACTCAGATTTCTCAGGGAGTAGGGGATGGGTTTTATATATGGCTTTTTTTTTTTTTTTTTTTTTTTTAGTCCTCCCCGCCCCCCCCCCCCTTCTGGCATTTTAATGAGGACCTTGGGTTTAGGGGGGAAAAGAAAAGAAAGTATTGAAAGGGATGTGGGAGTGAAGGGAGAAAATTCTCCTCAAGATGGAGCCGACACTTTTTAACGCTGTGGCATTTACAAGCTGAGGCGGCAAAGGTCGAGCAGGGAGAGAGGACCAGTAAAAGACAAACTTTATAGTGTAATCCTCTAAAGGACTGGGCGGCTGTTCCCTCCATCCCATCACTTGGAAGTCCCATACCACAATGTACTATGCTTCCTATGGTCGATTCTTGAAAAGAAAAAGCTTTTTTGTGTCGTGCATTCTGGTTTTAAACCCTCAAGATCATACTAGAACAGCAGATATGTCATTTGTGAAACCATATCCTTTCACGCTACACACCTAGTTTAGCAGAATTTCAGTTCTGGCAATCGACCATCTGGGTGTTTACAAAATATAGGATCAGTTTACGAAGATCTATGAGTTTTTACTTCTCTTTTGATAATTTTATCATTTAGCAAGCAATTATTGCCTTGGTGTTTTACTTTATCTTTTTGCTTTTGTCGTGTAACCATTTTATAGCCCCTTTTTTTTTTTTTTTAACTTGACAATGCGTTATTTCCATCAACTAATTATTTTTTTCCCTTTCTGATCTTCTGAATAGATACTTTTTAGAACCTGACAACACCAGAAGGCAGACTGTGAATGAACTCATGTAATTTGTGTTTGTGAATTGAAGGCCCCTTTCACACGGGCTTTCTGATCAGGTCCGCCGGTCAGTTTTTCAGGAGGACCTGATCAGACGCTCCATACACCCCTATTTCCGCCCAGCGGACTCTGTTTTGCTCAGCGGGGATCGATCCGCTGGACAGTCAGATGACAGGTCCGCTCACTGTGCGGGGACGGACCCGTCGGAGACCCACTCTCCTATGGGAGATCAGATGAAAACAGACCGCCTGTCCATTTTTTATCCAATCCGTTCCTCCAGATGGATGGAATTTAGGGGTACCATCCGTCTGCATTTCACAGACTGGATCGGATAGCAGCGGTTGTCAGCGCACATGTCAACGCTGACATCTGCTGCTCCATAGGGGTGTATGGATCGTCCGATCAGGTCCACCTCTCAATTTTTAAAAGCCCTGTGAAAGGGGCCTAATACTGGAGTAAATAATTGCTATGGATCTGGAGTAGTTATTGATTAGATCAGCCTTTGTCGACCCAGGGTAAAGCTGGCCATACATGGTTCGAATTCGGAACAAATTTTCTTTTGAAAACCAGAAATTTTGTGATCCGATTGTGCCACCATTGATTTAGAAAGTTTGACTAACCAAGCCTTCAATTTCACCGCATGTTGCTACGGAAAAGCATTTTTGTGGCCAGAAATCTTTCCTTTCTGGGAATTTTCTTTTCTTTTCTTGCACTATCTATTTTGATTATTTCTTGCACAATTCTCCCATCATTCTAACATGCCTGATCACTCAAATTCGATAGCTGCACAAAAATTGGCCATTGCCACGTCCCACTAATGGTGCGAAATTCGAAAGAGAAAATTCTTGGTCACGATTTTCATAAGAAAAATAGTTTAGAATTCAACCCTTGTATGGGTCTGCGTGACTCCAGAGGTTAGGGTTCCTTGAGTATTGGGCAGTATTGGTCCCACTGACATCTATTGTTTAGCTGCCCATAGATGGATCAACATTTGATCAATTCAGCAGGGGTTGGATAAACCTAGATTCATCTATGGGCGTTCCCATTCATCTGCAGGCAATCAGGACTGTTGGGAAAATGTTTTTTGATCAGCTGCTGGGAAAAATTCCTCCATCTCACAAGTGTGGATGGGGGGAGTCTGTGCCGACTTTTTTCTTTACTTTTTTGATTATCAGCTTTCTTTTGGCCAGCCTAAGGGGGGCAGTTTTCCCACTGGTGACCAATATAAAGGACTGCAGTGACCATCAATGTAAGGGGTCCCTTCTCCCATGGTCACCAACATAAAGGACCACAAGTGTATGCATTTCTGTTTGCGAAGTGTTAGTAATTTCATTTAAGGCCGCTTTCACATGGGCGGACCGGTCGGGTCTGCCTGTCAGTTTTTTAAATGGACCTGTTCAGACCGATCATTGCCCTCTATCGAGCAGTAGATGTAAACGGACGTGTCCAACGGCATCCGGTCTGCTAGTAAACAGGCAGATCTGTTCCCCATCTTTCTATTGGATTGTGATGACAGGTGGTTCATTTACATCCGAATGGCCATAGGGGAAAGCAGGCCATGTCTATGCCCACTCTGCAGAAGTGTAGTGGACCATGACCTGTCATCCTCCTGCTCAGCGGAGATCATCGAAGAGATCCCCTGCTGAGCAGGCTGATCTGCTTGCCGGGTCCACCCATGTAAAAGCGCACCAATGGCTGTTACTAAAACGAATTTGTCATAGTTTATGGGGACTGCTAAACATGGAGTTTCCCCGAGGCATGAGGGTTTAGAAACAATGCACTAGACCAGTGGTCTCCAAGCTGCGGCCAGATGTGGCCTTTTTTTTTTTTTTTCCACTATCCTGCCTTTGGGACATTATTCCATCCACAATTGACACTAATGATGGGGCTCAATTCCTCCAACTGACATCAGTGGTGGGGCACTATTCCTTCCACAGACACCAATGTTCAGGTGCTATTCCTTCCACTAGAACCAATGATGGGACATTGTTTACTCCCACTGACACCAGGGAATTTTCTACTCCCGTTGGCCACTGACCGGCCTCCTTTAAAGCCTGAAGGACAGTAAACTGGCCCTTGGTTTAGAAAAGTTTAGAGACCCCTGCACTGGACTAATCAGTTATTATTTATTATTGTTGGTTAATCACAGATATTATTCAGAATAAATATTATTTAGAATGGCTGAAGCCAGGATCTCTAGGACAGCAGATTGAACCTCCACGGCATGGCTTCTTGCTAGCCAACCCAGCAAGCACACCTTGCTAGAAAGAGTTTGTTTGTACTGTCTTTAGCGATCCTATTGATGGCAAGTTTCCTCCAGTGATGAGATTGCTAGTGAGACATGGGCCTAAGAAGAACAAGGAAGTTAAAAAAAAAAATATATATATTAAATCACTGTAATAGATGTACAGTATATTTCCTAGGAAAAATACCTGTGCATCCTGCTAGAATTCCACTAACCTCCCCTTTTTTTTTTTTTTCTTTTGGCTGGCAGCACAGTACTGAGCAAAGTCCTGAGCAATGTTGTCCGCCCTGTTTATGTACGTACGGTATCTCACAAAAGTGAGTACACTCTTCACATTTTTGTAAATATTTTATTATAGCTTTTCATGTGACAACACTGAAGAAATTACACTTTG
Organism: Pelophylax lessonae; assembly: GCF_965119305.1. Classification (NCBI taxonomy): domain Eukaryota; kingdom Metazoa; phylum Chordata; class Amphibia; order Anura; family Ranidae; genus Pelophylax; species Pelophylax lessonae. Next base: position 575,978,949 of record NC_138771.1, on the reverse strand, counting down.
CTACAATGTACAGTGAGTGTACAGCTTATATAACAGTGTAAATTTGCTGTCCCTTTTAAAAAAAACTCAACACACAGCCATTAATGTTAACCGCTGGCAACAAAAGTAAGGAACACCCCTAAGTGAAAATTTCCAAATTGGGCCCAATTGGCCATTTTCCCTCCCCGGTGTCATGTGACTATTTAGTGTTACAAGGGCTCAGTGTGAATGGGGAGCAGGTGTATTCAATTTGGGGTTATCACTCTCTCTCATACTGGTCACTGGAAGTTCAACATGGCACCTCATGGCAAAGAATTCTTGAGGATCTGAAAAAAGAATTGTTGCTCTACAGAAGATGGTCTAGGCTATAAGAAGATTGCCAAGACCCTGAAACGGAGCTGCAGCACGGGGGCCAAGACCATACCGAGGTTTACCAGGACAGGTTCCACCCAGAACAGGCCTCGCCATGGTCGACCAAAGAAGTTGAGTGCACGTGCTCAGCATCACATCCAGAGGTTGTCTTTGGGAAATGGATGTTTAAGCGCTGCCAGCATTGCTGTAGAGGTTGAAGGGTTGGGGGGGGGGGGGGGGGACGTCAGCCTGTCAGTGCTTAGACCATGCGCTGCACACTGCAACAAATTGGTCTGCATGGCTGTCATCCCAGAAGGAAGCCTCTTCTAAAGATGAGGCACATGAAAGCCCGCAAACAGTTTGCTGAAGACAAGCGGACTGAGGACATGGATTAGTGGAGCCATGTCCTGTGGTCTGATGAGACCAAGATAAATGCATTTGGTTCAGATAGTGTCAAGTGTGTGTGGCAGCAGCCAGGTGAGGAGTACATAGCATAGTGTGTCTTGCCTACAGTGAAGCATGGTGGTGGGAGTGTCATGGTCTGAGAGACTGCATGAGTGCTGCCGGCACTCGGGAGCTACAGTTCATTGAGGGAACCATGAATGCCAACATGTACTGTGCCCTACTGAAGCAGAGCATGATCCCCTGGGCAGCAGGGCAGTATTCCAACATAATGACCCCCAAATACACCTCCATGATGACCACTGCCTTGCTAAAGAAGCTGAGGTTAAAGGTGATGGATTGGCCAAGCATGTATCCAGACCTAAACCCCATTGAGCATCTGTGGAGCATCCTTAAACTGGAGGTGGAGGAGCGCAAGGTCTCTAACATCCACCAACTCTGTGATGTCATCATGGAGGAGTGGAAGAGGACTCCAGTGGCAGCCTGTGAAGCTCTGGTGAACTCCATGCCCAACAGGGTTAAGGCAGTGCTGGAAAATAATGGTGGCCACACAAAATATTGACACTTTGGGCCCATTTTGGACATTTTCACTTAGGGGTGTACTCACTTTTGTTGCCAGCAGTTTAGACATTAATGGCTGTGTGTTGTGTTATTTTGAGGGGGGGACAGTAAATTTACATTGTTATACAAGCTGTACACTCACTACTTTACATTGTAGAAAAGTGTCATTTCTTCAGTGATATGTTAAAAAGATATAAAATATTTACAAAAATGTGAGGGGTGCACTCACTTTTGTGAGATCTAGTATATATGAGCGTGGAGGAATCTCCTCTAACTTCTTTTTTTTTTGTCTCCAGGACAGAAAATAAGGGGACATTTTTCTGACAGGACACTGATAGGGGGGATAAATCCCTGACAATAGTGCCTTCCATTACATATTCTATATAAAACAACATTGTGGTCAAATTGTCAAACCTGCACTGTCAAAATGACATCTGTGGGTATCCTTATGTGTCTGATTTATGTAAATTGTGCTAAATGGGACATTTTTTCCCTTTTCCCCATAACAGATCAACTTTTTTTATTTTCAGAGCATCACTGTAAAGATAATACAGCTGATTGTTGCTGTGGACAACTTAAAACATGAAGCCCAGTTCCCACTTCTCCACCAAGCACAAAGGATGATTCCAAATTGCGGCCCTGTGGCTAAAGCAAAACTCCATAAGTAGACCTAATTTGTGGCACGGTCTAATATGGGATCTGTGGTGACGTGCTGCCGTAAATGTCGAGTCAGTTTTGGTAAAACAGAGCTCCTTTGTTTCCTCAGCAAGAAAGACCTCATTTCTTCTTTTTTTTTCTTTTTATATATAAAGGTTAATGTCAGTTTTTGTTTTCTTCAATTTTTTTTTTTTTTTTTTTCTTTTAATCCATTTTTTTTTTTTTTTTTTTGCCACCCTCATCTGCTTGCACAAGCTTTACTTCCCCTTCTTTGGAGGCACCACCCTTCGTTCTCCATCCTGTACATATGCATCTTTATTACTCACACGTTTCTGCGCTTAGAAAACAATTATATGAAAGTGCTGAAAGCACAGTTTTTGCATGGGTGTAATGTGATCCAGGAGGGAGCATGGGCCGGAGGTGGAGGGTTAGGATGTCGGGCTGTAGGCTGTAGCATTCAGTGGAAACTTTGTTCAGAAAGAGGACCTGTCACAATCCAGGTGTCCTCCTCCTTCTTCTTTTTTTTTTTTTTTTTTTTTTCTTCTTATGATGTCAAATTTGTTTGTGTTACAGTTCATTCACACCAGCCCCATTGGGCTTCATTTACATTGAGCAGTGTTGCACAACACAATGCATGAACAGGGCAATTTTACCTTCTGTGCTATTTTCTCTGGTTCACAAAAAGCATGTTGCAGTGACACTTGTGAAAAAAAAAAAAAAAAATAGAACATTTTGCATTTTAGTGCAGCACATTGTGACACATTAAACACAGCACTTTTTGTAAAATTTTAAATAACGATAAAAAAAGTGAATAGTGTAATGTGTTATAACAACGCATAGCATCACTCGTACACAGCACACACCAGTGAGCACCTGTTATATCATCCATGCATGCACCTGCTGTTGGCATGGGCCGTTAAAGTATTCTTAATATACACTTTGTCCATAATTTTGACTACCCCCCCCCCTCCCCCATAATATTGAGTTGGTCCCCCTTTTTCGGACCAAACAGCCCTGCCCCATTGAGAAATGGATGCCTATAGACCTCTGAAGGTATGCCGTGGTATCTGGAACCAAGATGTAAGTAGCAGATCCTTTTTAAAGGAGATGTACAGCCCAGCCAAAGCTCGTTTAGCTGTACATCTCCTGTGGATCACAGGAGTGAAGTTCATTCTGCACTCCTGTGACCCATTTTTAGCAGAGATCGGGCTAATGTCCGCTGTCTGCTGATGTCACAGATGTCAGTCCAGGCTCTGCCTCTTCAGGACCACGGAGTCGGGATCGGCCAGGTGCCTGGAATGACACCCGGCTCAGGCTCTCAGCTAGCCGCTAACAGACACTGCAGGCTTGGAGCGATGCCTATCTGTTATGGTACCTCAAACTCATTCATTATTGTGGTGGTCAAACTATTCTTGAACCATTGGCAGGGAGCATTATGCTGCTGAAAGAGGACACTGCCATCAGGGAATACAGTACATGGTCAGCAGCAATCTTTAGGTAGGTGGTATGTGTGAAGTAACATCCACATGAATGACAGGACCCAAGGTTTTCCAGCAGAACATCGGCCAACGCATCACACTGCCTTCACCGGCTTGCCTTCTTTCCATTCTGGTACCATCTCTTCCCCAGGTAAGCGGCGCACACGCCCCTGGCCATCCACATGATGTAAAATAAAATGTGATTTATTAGACCAGGCCACCCTCTTCTAATGCTCCGTGGTGCAGTTCTGTTGCTCACATGCCCAGTGTAAGCACTTTAGGCCCTGGTACCCTGACCGATCTGCGGCTATGCAGCCTCGTATACTACAAACTGCAGTGCCCTTCCTTTTTGCTTTCATCACATCAACTTGAGGGACAACATGTTTAATTGCTGCTAATAATACCTCAGGTAAAGCTATGGCTAATCTGTGTACTTTGGCGGTTGTTCATTTTACAGCTTCAGGTTTTCATCATTGAGCAGTTTTATGTTTCGTTCAGACGTTTTTATGTGCAATGTTTCAGTGCATGCATGGTTCCATTCGTCTTTTATAGACGGTGTGTTTTGATGGAAACCTATGTGTGAAAATAGCCCTTCCCTTTTGTGAGAAGTAGTATTTACTCCTTACTACCCATCTATTATCTTAAATTTCCTGCTAGGATGACAATGGTGTGCTGTAAACCACAGCAGCTAATAAGTCACCATTTAGTCCCACAACCGATTGCGGACATTTGACCACTGAGAATTCTTTCTGATTAAGTCTCCATTCACACTGGTACGACTTGTCAGGCGACTTGGTCAGCCTGACAAGTCACGCACCGTCGCGTCCCATAGTGTAGTACAGGACCGGTTCTAATAGGAGCGTCACAAGTCGCTCGGACTTAGAAAAAGGGTCCTGTACTACTTTGGGGCGACCTGGAGCGACTTGCATAGACATTCATTTTATGAAGTCGTGGTGCACGCGACTTCACAGGTCGCACCCTAAGTCGGATCGCCGTAGTGTGAACCGAGTCTTAATATACACGCTCAGATAGGCCTAACATGGGGGTGAAAATGGTCATCCTTTGTACTGGGCTATGTTTGAGGGGGGCAATAGTGATTTGGCTATTAAAATCTACTTTCAAGAACTACCTTGTCGAGCAGTTGGCTAAGGAGATGCCCAGGAGTACAAACGGGCATTCAGTTCATATTTTCTGATAGGTGTGTGTGTGTGTGTGTGTGTGTGTGTGTGTGTATATATGTATGTGTGTGTGTATATATGTATGTGTGTGTGTATATGTATATGTATATATATATATATATATATATATATATATATATATATATATATATATATATATATATATATATATATATATATATATACTCACTGGGCTCCACTCCTGTTAGCTGAGAACAGAAAACTGAGGCTACAATTCGCACAGAATCTCCAAAGTTGGACAATAGAAGATTGAAATAACGTTGCCTGGTCTGATGAGTCCCAATTTTCAGCTGCAACATTCAGATGGTAGGGTCAGAATTTGGCATGAAAGCATGGATCCATCCTGCCTTGTAACATCGGTTCAGGCTGGTGGTGTAATGGTGTGAGGGATATTTTCTTGGCACACTTGGGCCCCTTCCTACCAATTGAGCATCATTGTTGCTGACCATGTCCATCCCTTTATGACTACAGTGTACCCATCTTCTGATGGCTTCTTCCAGCAGGATAATGTCACAAAGCTCAAATCATCTCACCAATGGCTTCTTGAACATGTCAATGAGGTCACTGTACGCCAATGACCTCCACACTCACCAGATCTCAGTCCAATAGAGGACCTTTGGGATGTGGTGGAATGGGAGATTCGCATCATGGATGTGCAGCCGACCAATCTGCAGAAACTGGGTGATGCTATCATGTCACTATGGACCAATAATGTCACCCTTCCAGGTTTTTCTATGATTTGCATCCCCTCTGAGGAGATTCACACTTGTGGTGATCAGTCACCTGAATTGAATAAAGGGAGAAATCTAAAGTGGTTACATTTTTGTTAGAACTGGACTAGAGAAAAAAATCTTTCAATGAGCATTTTTTTTTTTTTTTTTGGGTAACAACAAAAATCTCCATTTGAGAGATCTCCTCCTCCTCCTCCTACTTTGTGAAGTATTTTTTTTCTTGTACCAAGCTTATTTTTTTTTTTTTGCCTTTTTTCTGTAGTGAATGTTTGTTTTTTCCTCAATTCCCCTCTATGCTCCTCTTGAGCTCACTCCTCCACCTGCATTTTTGCATTCTGTCCTTCTCTCTCCCCCTCAGTCTTCTTGGCCTCTGGCGCTCACTCGTTTCTTTGTACTCTGTCACCAGACTGCCTCTTTACATTTTTTCCCCCCTCCTCGGCCTTCTGCTCTTGGTGCTCTCAGAACACTCTTCTTTTGTCTGAGCTCGGCCATGCTTACATTAGTTTCTTTTTTTTTTCTTTTCTTTTTTTTGTATATTCTTTATGCTTTCTCTACCTTTTTGTTACTCCTGGTATGTCTACCTAAAATGTATGTACAGCTCCCATACCTGCCAGGCATGCAGAGCCAGTAGCTGTGGAGGCATGCGGAAGAGGAGACTGCTGTCTCAAGCTGCCATCACAGACAGTCTCTTGTATGAAGCCAGAGGTCAGAGGTCACTGGGAGCAAGCGAAGAACGGGCTCTACACAAAGTGCCATGAATTGTCTTATTCACATTTTTTGTTTTCTTTCATTTTGTCCCCTTAAATTCACAATGCAGATCATGCTCCTTCCTTGGCTCAATTGCTTTTCTCATATTTTTTTTTTTTTTTACCGCGTTTGCCTCTTTTTTATTCTTTACCCCAGTTTTTCCCCAGTGCTAATATTTTCCCAGCACTGGTTATGTCATTCTGTACATATTTTTTTTTTTTTTTTGCATTGCTATTGCAGTATACTTGGTTTTTTTATAATACAAAAAAAAAAAAAAATTTCCAGATAGAAATCAGGCTTTTTGATAAAAAATGTCCAGCAAGGGGCTAGGTAGATAGAGATGTGTATGTATGTGTATAATATATAAAAAAAAAAAAAAAAAATATATATATATATATGTGTGTGTGTGAGATGTATAGATAGATATATATATATATATGTGTGTGTGTGTGAGATGTATAGATAGATATATATATGTATGTGTGTGTGTGTGAGATGTATAGATAGATATATATATGTATGTGTGTGTGTGTGAGATATATAGATAGATATATATAGATATATATATGTATGTGTGTGTATGTATGTGTGTATATATATATATATATATATATATATATATATATATATATATATATATATATATATATATATATATATGTATGTATGTACAGTGCTTCTGAGAGCCGATCATAACAGTTCATCCGATTTCCCCGCGATCGAAGCACAAAATGTTTTTACGTACAATACCAAGATAGATTTTCGTTTAATCAGTACAGTCGTCGTTTGAAAATACACTACAACACATTGCATCCCTTACAAATTTTTACTCTGTTATGAGAATTTTCGTAACTTTAGTAAAATCTTCATTTTCGATATGAGATTAGCATGCAAAATAAAACGGACGATCATTCGTCCGATAATCTCATAGTACAAATCATCATAATCTGATTTGTATCTTAGGCAGACTTGGCAAATGAGTGAGCAAATCGCACAAGCAGGAAATTGATGTTTCTGGTGGGGCGTTCTGTACACATTCTGTTCTGCCATGTTGCGTTGTATTTTACAGAAAATTACAGCGGTTGCAGATTGAAAAGGAAAGGTCATTTTTAATAACCTTCAATTACAATATGGCTTGAGTCCAAAATTGTATACGCTATATACACACAGTGTGCATTATAATTTGCCTCATTTCCTCCTTAGCGTGGCTGTCACTGACCCGCCCCTTTCATTCATTGGTTTTCAGTTCTCTCAATCATCTCATGGGGGCATTACTTAAAGGGTAACTACACTTTCGGGGGGGGGGGGATTGCGCTTATCATTATTATTATTATTATTATTATTATTATATAATATATATATATATATATATATATATATATATATATATATATATATATATATAATCACACACTCTCTCACAGAAGTGAGTACACCAATCACATTTTTGTTAATATTTTATTATACCATTTCATGTGACAACACTGAAGCAATGACACTTTACTACAATGTAAAGTAATGAGTGTACAGCTTGTATAACAGTGTAAATTTGCTGTCCCCTCAAAATAACTCCACACAAAGCCATTCATGTCTTAACTGCTGGAAACAAAAGTGAGTACACCCCTAAGTGAAAATGTCCAAAACGGGCCCAAAGTGCCAATTTTGTGTGGCCACCATTATTTTCCAGCACTGCCTTAACCCTCTTGGGCATGGAGTTAACTAGAGCTTCACAGGTTACCACTGGAGTCCTCTTCCACTCCTCCGTGATGACATCACGGAGCTGGGGGATGTAAGAGACCTTGTGCTCCTCCCCCTTCTGTTTTGAGGATGCCCCACAGATGCTCAATAGGGTTTAGGTCTGGAGACATGCTTTGCTAGTCAATCACCTTTACCCTCAGCTTCTTTAGCAAGGCAGTGGTCATCTTGGAGGTGTGTTTGGGGTCGTTATCATGTTGGAATACTGCCCTGTGGCCCAGTCTCCTAAGGGAGGGGGAATCATGCTCTGCTTCAGTATGTCACAGTACATGTTGGCATTCATGGTTCCCTCAATGAACTGTAGCTCCCCAGTGCCGGCAACACTCATGCAGCCCCAGACCATGACACTCCCACCACCATGCTTGACTGTAGGCAAGACGCACTTGTCTTTGTACTCCTCACCTGGTTGCCACCACACACGCTTGACACTATCTGAACCAAATAAGTTTATCTTGGTCTCATCAGATCACAGGACATGGTTCCAGTAATCCATGTCCTTTTTAGTCTGTCTTCAGCAAAAGCAATTTGCAGGCTTTCCTGTGCATCATTGAACCAATTTGACGCAGTGTGCAGCGTATGGTCTGAGCACTTACAGGCTGACCCCCCACCCCCCCCTCCTCCTCTTCAACCTCTGCATTCATACGTCTATTTCCCAAAGACCACCTCTGTATATGATGAGCACGTGCATTCAACCTCTTTTGGTCGACCATGGCAAGGCCTGTTCTGAGTGGAACATGTCTTGTTAAACCACTGTATGGTCTTGGCCACCGTGCTGCAGCTCAGTTTCAGGGTCTTGGCAATCTTCTTTTAGCCTAGGCCATCTTTATGTAAAGCAACAATTCTTATTTTCAGATCCTCAGAGTTCATTGCCATGAGGTGGCAAATGGCTAATTGGGCCCAATTTGGACATGTTCATCTAGGGGTGTACTCACTTTTGTTATCAGTGGTTTAGACATTAATGGCTGTGTTGAGTTATTTTGAGGGGACAGCAAATTTACACTGTTATACAAGTTGTACACTCACTACTTTACATTGTAACAAAGTGTCATTTCTTCAGTGTTGTCAAAAGAAAAGATATAATAAAATATTTACAAAAAATGTGAGGGGTGTACTCACTTCTGTGAGAGTGTGTGTGTGTATATATATATATATGTGTGTATGTGCATATATAATAAAGTTTGCTATCTTTTCCATAGTCGCTCCCACAACAGCAGCAATCTTTTCCAAGGCCATGTTTGTTTGTTTTTTTTTTGTCCTTTCAGACTACTTAGGCTCCGTTCACATCTAGGCGTTTTGGGGCGTTTTTGGGGCGTTTTTCTGCTCTAGGATCAGCTCTCAAAACGCCCAACAAGACAAATCCTATTCATTTCAATGGCCCCTGTTCACATCTGAGCGTTTTGACGCTGTATACAAAACGCCCAACGCTCAAAAAAGTACATGAGCTTCTTTTTGGGCAGATTACAGGCGTTTTCCATTGATCTCTATTCAATCTAAAAACGCCTGCACAAAAATCGCGGTAAAAATCGCGGTAAAATCGCGGTAAAAAACGCCGCAAAAATCGCGGTAAAAAACGCGCGAAAAACGCTACGCTCAGGTGTGAATGTAGCCTTAATCTCTCTGCTTCTGGTGTAATCACTTGTTTTCTCCTTGCATGTTTTAATTTGGGTTGTGTGTGTGCTCTTTTGTTCCTCACCAAACATTAGGACCTGCTGCTCCTTAACTTTCCTTAGGCCCCTTTCACACAGGCGGATCATTCAGATCCGCCTGTTCGTTTTTTTTTTTTTGGCGGATCTGAACGGTCCCCCCATGCATTCCTATGGGGCATCGGATGGCAGCGGAGACATGTCCGCTGACATCCGACCCGATCTGTCAAATCTGGACGGATGGAAACCCTATTTTCCATCCGTTGATCGGATGAGAACGGACCTACGGTCCGTTCCCATCCGATTTCCCCCATAGAGATGCATGGGGAACTGACAGCTGTGTCTCCGCACAGCTGTCATCCTCCTGCTCAGCGGGGGATCGGTGGACAGCCAAACCTGCAATCACATCACATAGATTAAAGTGGAACTATACTGCATTTAAGCAGAACAAACTAAAGGCATTCTTTAATTCCTTTTGAATAATCCAACAAACTCTCCTATCCACCCATGTCTCCATTCTGTATTTTGCTGAGAAATCACTTTGTAAAACACCCCCCTAGCATTTATAATCACCTTGAGTAAGGACAGGTGACTTATGTAGCATTTACTTTTTGGAATTTCTGTCCCTGGCTCAGGCATGCAGGCAGGAGGAGGAGGAGGGTGTGCTTAGCTGAGAAAACCCTCCTGAAGACTCGTGGGATGTATGCCCTCATTTGTCTAGGCCAGAAAGCAGGAAGTAACTGATGAAATGTAAAAAAAAAATAAAACTGGTAAAAATATTATGCTTTTTTTTTTTTTTTTTTTAGTCAAGGCACCATCCATAATTATGGACAGTCTGGAGGCGCTCCCATTTTAAAATGTATAAACTATTTTAATAGTTTTACATAATGCAGTAACTTCAAAACACGTAGGACACCCAATGTTGCAGGGGATTTATTCTTCCAAAACAAGTACCCTTTTGCAAACTGGTATGGACTAGTATTCCAATGTTTCTCTTCTCCCTCGGTTTTTCTCCATCACTCAGCTAATGAGACCCCAAAGCTGATGGAGGGAGGCAAGGGGTGGTCAAACAAGGATTATATGCGGGCAACTGATGAGGTCATTGGCCTTTAGGAGGTTGGCAGCTAGGTTTTAATGGTGTACACAAAGCCACAGGTTTTCATTGTAACTAAAAGGCCGGTTTCATCCACCCACTGGCTTGTATGCAGTACGTTTTTGGGAATTTGTAGGTATTTTGCCAAGGCACCCCTGAAGAAACCTCAAGGAACCGCAGAGTGCCTGAGCACCCTGGTTGAAAAAGGCTGATACATCTATTAATGCCAGCAGCATGAGGATTAAAAATGGTCAATATTGATTGAGTGAGTCAAGATCTGCATTAAATACGCTGAACCACACCTTTTAAAGATGAGCAAAATAAGTGCTCTTTTTGTATTTTTCTTTTGGTTTATGTATGGGTCTCTCCCCTAAACGTGCAATGCAAACATAATACTTGACGAGAAATAGATAAGGAGTGTTAAACTACAGGGAGCACCCCATGTAAAAAAAAGTATTGCAATTTGACGATGTATGCAAATTTTGACTTTTTCACAATGGTGGCTGTAGAGGGCGGTAATAACAGGCAGGTGAGCCATGGTTTTTCCTGTGTAGAATCGCTGTAGTAGCTGCTGCTATAACAGTGACGCTCACTGTTTTTTGGGTCTTTGGGCCCGTGCCTGCTCGGAATCATCACCAGTCAATGAAGGCACAGCGTTCTCCAGTTGGTTGAGGTAAAGAGGCAGAACTGTGACATAGGGCTGCAACTAACGATTATTTTGTCTATCGACTACTCTTAAGGATTTTATTTTTTTTTTTTTTGCTTAATTGAGTGTTCTTTTTTTGATTAGCTAATTTAATCCTTTGAATAACAAAAAATACAGACCCCTCAGTAAGCCCCCTCCCAGTACAGACCTCTCAGTAAGCCCTCCCACCTAGTACAGACCCCTCAGTAAGCCCTCCCACCTAGTACAGACCCCTCAGTAAGCCCTCCCACCTAGTACAGACCCCTCAGTAAGCCCTCCCACCTAGCACAGACCCCTCAGTAGGCCCTCCCACCTAGCACAGACCCCTCAGTAGGCCCTCCCACCTAGCACAGACCCCTCAGTAGGCCCTCCCACCTAGTACAGACCCCTCAGTAAGCCCTCCCCCCCCCCCCTCCCAGTGCAGACCCCTCAGGCTCACCTGTGATCACATGCTGCTGCTGAAGTGGCGCGTGGCGTCTCGTCTGTGTGCGACATTGGGAGGGATCATCGGAGTTGGCGGCAGTCTGCAGCCACAGAGTCAGCTCAGTTGATGCGCAGCCGCCCCTGGACGTCATGCCGCTCACAGCGGCTGACGTAGAAGAGACGGACACTCTCTGGATTGGAGCGCAGCGGGGGCTGGGGGCAGTGCAGCCTGCAGCGGCCCCAATCAATGCAACGGCCCAGCCGGCAATGCAAGCGGGGGGCGCGTTACGCGTCGACGCCTTTCACGCACGTCGACTTATTTCTGTAGTCGACGTAATCGATTACGTCGACGCATCGTTGCAGCACTACTGTGACATCAAATCTCCACCTCCTTAAACGGAGAACACACAGGATCAAAAAGACAATGATGATCATTGTAGTAGTGGCAAGTACTGCTGTGATTCTCTGCTTTCAAAGGGATCGGCCGGGTATGGAATATACTTGCATTTTTTTTCCAAGCTGGATCAATGTCACTATGCAAAAAAAAAAAATCTATACCTGGAGTTCAGCTTTAATATTCCATCAAGTGCTGTAGAAACATGTTTACACTGGGCAAGTATTCATGCTTGGTCCTATGGAAAGGGACCTTTCTGGTTGAACAGTCAACTGACTCTAAGCTTAGAAGGAAAAAGTCTACAGGCATGAGATTGATCAACAGTCTGATCAAATTGATGGTTTTATGGCACTTTTCCACTGCAAGTACCAGCTCGGCTCTACTCGGCCCTGCTTGGCCCGGTTTGCATTTCCACTGCTGGTACCGCATGGTACGGTGTTGGTTCGGTACGGTACGGTATGGTTTGCTTTTCCACTAAAGTAGTACTAAAGTTAAGTGGGTGGGATAACAACGATTCTCTGACCAATCAGTGGCTAGTAGTGACTGCATGCAAAGGATTGTGGGATATGGTACCGGGTATCGTACCTCTTGGAATCACAATCGAGGTGTTACTGTTTTTAAAAGCCTTACCGAACTGTTCCTACACCATACCATGCGGTACCAGCAGTGCAAAAGCGTGCCGAACCGTTCGGTTCCATGCAGTGGAAAAGCGCCATTAGAATACATGTTGGGTCCTTTTTGGATTCCTTCTCCCACACATTCTTGGCATGCATTAATAATTTATTCCCTCTATTTGTTTTCTAGGTTTTGACATTGGCAAGTGACCTTGTATTGTCCTCTTAATTCCAAAAAGGCCCACACACAACCATCTTGGATGCATCTCCCTCCAATTTTATTAGTATTTTACTTGTAATTGTTGGCCTACGTAAGATGTCGTGGTTATCATAGAGCCACAGCTACAAATGTTTTGTTACCCGGCCTATAAAACTGAATTGATTCTCATGAATAAATGCAGCAGCGTGGAATAGCCGTATATCCGTACCAATGAACAGGAGCAGTAGAATCCATGTACAGCAGGACTTGTAATATCCAGGATCAGTTTAAGATGGAGACTTCAAGTGAACCTATTGTAAAACACAGGTTTACCTGCAGCTATGGTAATAGTAATTTTATTTTAGGAAAAATGCTTCTTCAGGCTCCCTTTAATCCTGGCCACATGACCAAGAACATTTTAGTCGTGTCTGCTGACCAGAAGGGTCAGGCTTAGTTTGGCCATACACAGTTTGGATCTTGGCTGGTACAGCAGGACCGGCCGAGATTTGAACCGTTAATGGACAGGCTGAATGTACCAAGTTGATCGATCAATTCGGGTAATACCAGCCTGCTGGATTCTCTTGTGATGATCCCTTACGGCCCGAACAGGTGTCCAACTGGCGGCCCTCCAGCTGTTGCAGAACTAAAAGTCCCATGAGGCTTTGCAGTTACAAGTATGACTCCCATAGGCAGAGACATGATGGGACTTGTAGTTCTGCAACACCTGGAGGGCTGCCAGTTTGACACCCTGCCAGCTTATGGCTTATCGACCCGTGGTTGCAGGAAAGAACTTTGCTCCATTTATGACCAGCCTTACTGATCCATTTTTTAGCAGAGATCACATGACCAAATGCCTAACCTTCTAGTCATCAGCACTGGAGGGAGCTTAGAGCTGCATTTTCTCCAGCAGAGATGGGTATTTCACCCTTTCCTTTCCTCTTAACTTGTCCACACCAGCTAGACTGGTAACCTTGCTCACTTCTGAAGACTGCGTGATGCCTTGGGTCGTGGAGCGTGCATACTGAAGGCGCAGGCTCTCTGTACACCTTCCGTAAAAAGGTTGTTTATTGCGCTTCATTGCCGTGTGGCTCGAAACGTTCTATTGTAATACAGGAATGTATTTCTGGCGGGTTGCTATTGAGCAGGCCGTGTTGAATGTCCTCTATGATAAGATTTAGTTGTGTACATTGTAGAGGCCGGTCCGAAAAGCACAGCCTGTGTCAGAACCCTATGGATAGAGTAACACCACCCCTCTCTAATAGGAATACAATAGGCTTGACGCAGCTTTTGTCCTGTTTCAAAAGTAGGTATGTGTCTAGGATTTCAGGTTAACACAAACCACAAAACAAAACCCCACCCGTAATTTTTGTATCCCCGTAAATAATCCGAGGAGGTGTAACATTCCCACGGTTCCCCACCCTTAAACACAACATGAAGGAAAAAAAAGTCTATTATATTAATGTCCCATTAACCCTGTCCCAACACAGGTTATCGCGTGTACACTGGAAACCGGTTACCTTACGAGTGCTTTTATTAGTTGTTGCTTCTGCTGTGTGTGTGTGTGTGTGTGTGTGTGTGTGTGTGTTGTTTTTTTTTTTTTTTTTTTCTTTGTGAAATGTTGTACCTTATTAATGTATATCCTCTACCAGGTGTCTATAATTGGGCTTTCTTGGGTCAATCCTCCAAAAATGTTTATCAAATAAATCACCTGCCGGCTTCTTATGGCTAAAGGCAGCCATAGACCCAAGGGGGCACAATCTGACTCGTTGGGCATCTTGATTCTTCTGGTGCTTTTCTTAACATGAATGGTTGCATTAGAGCAACTGTTTGTTGAACCCATGGAATGAGGCAGAAAAGATGAACAGCAAATCCCTCTAGTGCTAGCTTACGGAGGGGAATACAGTGTTTTCAACTTGTTAAACTGCTTCTTAACCTTACAAGCTTCGGGGCTGTGGTTTTTGCTTGTGGCCTGGGGGTCACCTAATGCAGCCAGAGTGTCCTCCTCCTTTTTTCTTATGCCTCGTACACACGTACCGATCGTCGGCCGTCTTTTGTCCAGGGCTGTCCTGTCCGCTGAAAAGTGCAAAAGACTGCACAAGAATTATGTCCGCCGACTGCAGAAGTGATGTCATGTGATGGTTAACTTTCCCTATGTTTTTCTTCTCTGAGCATACCCAGTCTTGCAAATCTGCTGATTGTCGGCCGAATTCTGTACTGACTGGCGAACAATCGGCCGTTCTGGTGTTGGCCAACAAAAATTTTAATGCCCGCACGACAGATTCTGTTCGGCCGAAGATGCACTGTCGGCTGTCGGAAGCATCATACTAACAAGCCTACAATCGGCCGATCGATCGTCGGCCGAATATTTACGGCCGACAATCGGTACGTGTGTACGGGGCTTTAGGGTACTTTAATGACCGCTGCAGGCATTTAAAGAACAACCCTCCACCCACTGATTGCCTAAAGATGGCCACTCAAGTTAGCCACATCAGGGAGAAAAGAAACACGTCACCCTGTGTAAGCTCCGAAACGTCCCTTAAGGCCCGTACACACGTACCGATCGTCGTCATACAAACGTCGGCGGACGAAAGATCTGCCGATTGTACGCTTGTTAGTATGGTGCCTCCGACAGCTGTCTGCGGACAAGAGTCTTTCTTGCAAACATAAAAATTTTTGTATGCCGACACCAGAACGGACGATTGTTCGCCAGTCAGTACAGAAATCAGCCGACAGACCGCAGATTTGCAAGACTGGGCATGCTCAAAAGAAAAAACACAGGGAAAGTTAACCATTACATGACATCACTTCTGCAGTCAGCTGAAGTCGGCGGACAAAATTCTTGTGCTGTCTTTGCACTTTTCAACAGACATCGACATCCCGGGGAGAAAAGACGAACGTTTGTATGACGATCGGTACGTGTGTACGGGGCTTTACACAGAGCTCCTAGCTCTGATGGTATCAGCAGGTGTAGGGTTGTTCTTACAAGAGAACCTCTGTTTCTCAATTTGACCCCAATTCTCTGCTTTAGGTAGAATTTTTTTTTTTTCCCAAGCATGTATTACAAAAAAAGTACCTACTAAAAAAAATAATAAGCATGTTCTACCTACCTGCTCTCTGGCTTACCGGCACTTTCCGCTTCTTTTTAGTGTCTGCCCTCAAAGCAAGCTGCTTGCTATGGGGGCAAACGTGTGGGCTTGCTACCGAGCTGAGCTGTGTGTGTCTATAGATGTACACAGCCAGGCTCACACCCCCACAGGATTTGATTGACAGTCACTGACTCTCTGCAGCTTGAGGACCCGAAATCGGAGTTATCAACTATGTTTTATCGCTCAATTCCTTGACTTCGAGCCGTGTGTGTGTGTGTGTGTGTTTGTGCTTTTCTGTCTTTTTGACCAGTAGGATTTAATTGAGGATGAAGAACAGTAAATTGGCACAATCTCACTGTACAGCACTATGTGTGTGTATGTGTAGGTGTGTGTGTGTGTGTGTGTGTGTGTGTGTGTGTATATATATATGTATATATGTATATGTATGTATATGTATGTATGTATGTATATATATATATATATATATATATATATATATATATATATATATATATATATATATATATATATATATATATATATATATATATATATATATATATATATATATTTGTAGTAATCGTACTGCTTGAGTCACTTTAGATTTGACAGGACTCAGGAGTAATCTTTGGGTCACTTTCACACGGGGCGAATGCCCCTGCGATCCACGTTCCTCAGCAGAGGATCTCTCCGCTCATCCCTGTTGAGCAGACCTATGACAGGTCCGTGTCCGGTCATGCAGAGGGGACACAGACCACTCTCCTCTATGGGCCGCCGGATGTAAATGGACTGCTTGTCCGTTTTACCCCCGACTGCCATCCAATCCACCAGACAGATGGCGAACGTATCCTCATTCATCTGTTTTTGGCTTATCGGATTGGATGTAGGCGGGTGTAAACGGACACATGTCTGTTTTAAACCCACCAATCCATAAAGAAGAATGAAGGTTCAATTAGGTCAATCTAAAAACTGACAGGCGGACCTGATTGGAACATCCGTGTGAAAGGGGCCTTGCAAGGAGAGGGTGAGGGCTCCCCTCACTGATCCATAGAGCTGTTGATTGGCTAGAATGGAATTCCTTCCACTTTCGTAGGGTTCAGTGCAACTATCAAAATGACGGAACCAGTGTGGCTGCTGTCACCTCGTCAAGGCCCCATTCATATAGCACTGTTTAGAACCAAACCTCCTGATATCCCTAGAATCTAGATCAGGGGTCTTCAAACTATGGCCCTATGGTCCAGTTGTTCAGGAACTACAATTCCCATCATGCTTAGTCATGTCTGTGAATGTCAGAGTTTTACAATGCCTCATGGGATGTGTAGTTCCGCAACAGCTGGAGGGCCGTAGTTTGGAGATCCCTGATCTAGATCCTCTGCAGCTAAATACACTGTTCAGATGCATTTATTTATGAAGTCTTCGATCTGTCAAATGTTTAATTTTGTTTAGCCGGTCTTATTATCAAGATACTCCTTCTAGGCAGCTTTGCCAGGTCCTGCACTGCTTGCAAGCACTCTGCAGCTTATCTTGCTTGTGAGCTAGGTTTAGTATTATACTGGACCTTTTTAGATACAGCAATCCAGGACAAAAAATAAATCCATGATTTTGAAATATATATGTGCTCCCCAACCACAGCACTTCAAACATTCACTGTGTTAGTAATTTATCCTATACAGATGGTCAGTGTGTTTCACAAAAGTGAGTACACCCCTCACATTTTTGTAAATATTTTATGATATCTTTTCATGTGACAACACTGAAGAAATGACACTTTGCTACAATGTAAAGTAGTGAGTGTACAGCTTGTATAACAGTGTAAATTTGCTGTCCCATCAAAATAACTCCACACACAGCTATTCATTTCTAAATCACTGGCATCAAAAGTGAGTACACCCCTAAGTGAAAATTGCCAAATGTCAATATTTTGTGTGGCCAGCATTATTTTCCAGCACTGCCTTAACCCTCTTGGGCATGGAGTTCACCAGAGCTTCACAGGTTGCCACTGGAGTCCTCTTCCACTCCTCCATGACAACATCAGAGTTGGTGGATGTTAGAGACCTTACGCTCCTTCAACTTCTGTTTGAGGATGCCCCACAGATGCTCAATAGGGTTTAGGTCTGGAGACATGCTTTGCCAGTCCATCACCTTTACCCTCAGCTTCTTTAGCAAGGCAGTGGTCATCTTGGAGGTGTTTGGGGTGGTTCTCATTTTGGAATACTGCCCTGCGGCCCAGTCTCTGAAGGGAGAGGATCATGCTCTGCTTCAGTATGTCACAGTACATGTTGGCATTCATGGTTCCCTCAATGAACTGTAGCTCCCCAGTGTCGGCAGCACTCATGCAGCCTCAGACCATAAAACTCCCACCAACAAACGCTTGACTGCCGGCAAGACACACTTGTCTTTGTACTCCTCACCTGTTTTCCGCTACACACCCTTGACACCATCTGAACCAAATAAGTTTATCTTGGGTTTCATCGGACCACAGGACATGGTTCCAGTGATCCATGTCCTTAGTCTGCTTGTCTTTAGCAAACTGTTTGCAGGCTTTCATGTGCATCATCTTTAGAAGAGGCTTCCTTCTGGAAGGACAGCCATGCAGACCAATTTGATGCAGTGTGCGGCGTATGGTCTAAGCACAAAGTTTTGTCTTTAGTTATACTTAAGGCTGTCTCCATCTTTGCTCTCTTGCACTGCAATGCTGAAATCCTAACTTGTTTCAGGCACTGGGAGCTGGAGAGGTAGAACATAGTGATATCAGTGAAGTTGATAGTTTGGCATAACTTGACCGAATGCAAAAAGAAAAGCAATGCACAGTTATTACTGAGGTGTTTTTATTTATTTTTTTTTTATATGGGGATTTCCGAGTTTTGATTTATTTCTTGATTATCTTGCTTAATGGCAGTATGACCTGATTCAAAACCAGTTACTTTTGTCATCCACAGGCTTCCAGTGTTTAGATACCTACAAACCGTGTCAGAATGGAGCAAGATGTACAATGTATTCAAATGGAGAAGCTGCTTGTCTGTAAGTAACTACATTTTATGTATGAAAGATTGCGGATGGCACTGTACAGTTTCCACTGTTTCCTGCAAAGTATTTTATAATCCTGTATCTAAAAAGTGCTGAGCTGTGAGCCCAATAAGCTCCTATAGAGTTGAATGTACAGCGATGTCCACAAGTGTCTCAGCTGTCTGAGATTGTCCCTCCTGATTGGCTAAGACACATTGGCTGCCACTGACCATTAAAGTCAGCTACTCAATCAGGAGAGAAAGGGGCTTTAAACCTGCTCCCAACCCAATTCCAAGCATTTTCTATATACCCTGTGAAATGAACGCGGTCTATACATGCCTATGCTCAGGGTGCTCTGGATCCATCACATGATCTCCTCAGCAGCCGGCTTTGGTGAAGAGGTTAGATTGCCAACAACAGCTACAGGCATCACCCATAGGCTTACTATGGGGCATTCAGTGTCTGTCCCTCTACACTGAAGCCGATCATGTGACTGGACAGGAGCATCCTCCGCATAGGTAAGTATACACGTCTCTTTTCACAGGATAGTTAGAATAGGCTTAGAATGGGGGTGGGAGCAGGTTTAAAGCGACTTAAGTAGTGTTCGACCGATTATCGGCAAAGCCGATATATCGAGGGCCGACATGCACTTTCCCCAATATCGGAATCGGCCTTTTTGATTTGCCGATATTGCCAATATTTCAGGAAAGTGCATGTACCGGGGTGATGCCTGCAGCTAGAGGCATCACCCCGGTACCAGTGTCCATAGCCGACGGTCAGCTGTCTTGTAATGACAACTGATACGGCTGAGAAGCCGCTCGGCTGTCATTCCAAGGAGCGGGAGGGGACGCCCCCCTCCCGCCGCCATCCACGGCTCGACTGGGTCTCCTGTCCCACCAGTAGACCCGGGCATCCTACCTTCACCGCTGCCATCTAACCAGGTCTCCATTTCTTCTAATTTGACGCCACCAAGTACCCCGAAGTTCAAATTCAAAAACTTACAGCATTCAAAACAGCCAAACTTGGCGTTTTGAATGCTTTTAACTGCGGAGGAGGGGTTTGGGGTATTTTAGACCCCCAGATCCCTCCACCACAGTACCTGTAGTTTTTTATTAAAAAAAAAAAAAAATTTTAATGTCCAAAAATATTGGCCGATACTGATATCCGATGACCAATAAATCGGCGGTAAAAAAAACGATATCGGTCGATCACTAGATTTAAGTCTTGTGTTTTTTTTTTTTACTCATAAGAATAACCAACATGTTGTACTTGCCTGCTCTGTTGCAGTGTATTTGCACAGAGCAGCCTTCGGATTTGACTGGAATTCCAGGCAATACCTAACCTTGAAAATTCTCCCTACCCCCTCCTAATACCTATGGTGACTACCTGGGGTAAAAAGATCTGTATATTTACCTATTTTCAGGCTGATCTGGTTCGGTTACATTATGCAGCTCCCCTGTGTCAACCAGTGCAGCTGCAGGAGAGAGGAGGGAGCGCCGACAATTGATGAGCTTATAGTAAGCCGATGGGTGATGTCACCACTTCAGACTTTTCTAGCTATTGTTGGAGAGCTCTCTCCTTTTCCCCTGCAGCGGTTCTGGCTGGCACAGATCATGTGACCAAACCAGAGGGGCCTGAAAACGGGTTAGTATACAGAACTTTCTTAGACGAGTATACAGAACTTTCTTAGGTTAGTCAGCATAGGTGTTTGTGGGGAGGGGAGCATTTTTAAGATTAGTTAGGTGGTGCTTTGAATTCCACTTTATTGTACACACATGGACATACCCACGCTGATCTGAATGGTGTATGGCCTTTATTTGATTTAATTCATTGTGAATGAACCCTTAAAATACAATGTGCACATAGTCTAAATTGGCACATACATGGTGTCCTCATGCTTGCTATAGGTCTGCTCAGGGTGCAAATAAATAAGCCATGTTTAGGATCATGTCACACCTTATACTTGTAGCAGGTATTTGGTCTTTTTTCCCAAGCCCTTCTGTTGGTTTTTAGGGTGAATGATTGATAGATTGAGAAGAGGGATTCTGGCCAAACTCTAATTTCACACCAAAAAACAAGAATTCCATGCAAGTTCGGAATCTATTGATTTGTCGCAAAGGGAAATTCATATATATCAGTCTTTCTCCAATCCAAGTTCCATGGAAAATTCCTTCAGAGGTGTCTGGGGGTTTCTTGATCTGTGGCTGATTGGCCTCCAGTATGATGGTGCCTGCATAGTTCCAGAACCAAAGCTCCCAGCATGGCGGCAATTATTTTAGCTGTCCATTCTGGCCACCACTGTAGGGTTGGTTCTTTCCACTAACAGCCAATGTGCAGGACATATGAAGAATAATTATATATTTTTTTTTTCACCCCAGTGAATTGATTTTAGTAAGGGTTCCCCAAGACTTGGAACTTATTTTAGGGGTTCATCTGTGGTAAAAAGGTTGAGGCCGCTGTGCATGGTTGCGTACTGTATCAAAAATATTCCTTTTTCCATTGTTTGACTTCCTTGTGTAACATTTTATTAACCGTATTTAAAAATGCAAAAAAGTAATTTATGTGCAGTATCAGTATAATAAACTTGCCATTGATCTGTACAGTGGGGGGTTGGGTAGGGGATGTCTGTACAATCTCCTCTGATACTTAGTCTTTGATTTTATGCCAGTTTGTGATTTCAGTGAAATTTGCACTGCTGTGTCTTTCCCAGAATTCGGTACATCCCAGCATTTCAGATTATTCCGGATGTGTGCATTCCCCATTTGTTAGATTTCGAGTGTTGGGTATGGAGTTGAAGGCCATGTTTGCACAAAACAGATATTGGCTTCGGATGAATCAGCCACCAGCTATCTGTTTGGGAAGTTGCAGAGATCACACTGTTTCTGGGGTCCGTGAGAATTAAAGGTAGCCAGAGAGTAAAGCCGGCCATACGTGAATTAAAATTTGTCCGGTTCAGCAGGGACGGTCTAATTTAGATCCATGTATGGACAGGCTGATTGTACCAAAATTGATCCTTTGCTCGACTTGGGTACAACCAGCCTGCCGGATTATTCCACGTACGATTACTGCCACCGGCTATAGCCACTAGCAGTTGCCATTGTATTCTGCCGGCCGGGAAGTCTCCCTGCGCCCTCCACTGGCAGAATACAATAGCTCTGCAGGAGGCTGAATGTGTTGATGGGGGAATCGAGCAATTTTTGAGTAATCTTTGGCCTGCCTAAGCCAGCATGCCGTCCTCCACCTAAGACTCATGGTGGATGTTATTTTAATTATAAAAGCAGCTGGTAAATGAGTGACTTCTGTGTTGGGATACCCGTTAATTAGTAGATGTGGACTGTTTACTTTTTTTACAATGTGTACACTAGGCCCCTTTCACACATACGGTCCGTTCAGATCCGCCTGTCAGTTTTTTAGGCGGATCTGAACGGATGCCACATGCATCTCTATGGGGCAGCGGATCGGATGAGAACAGACAGGTGGTCCATTCTCATCCGATTCCCCGATAGACAACAGCGGGGATCTGACACCTCCATCTCCGCGCACAGAGCGGAGACAGAGTGGTCATCTGCCTGCTCAGCGGGGATCGGCGGATCAATTCCCCGCTGAGCGCAATGGAGTCCTGTGAAAGGGACCTTATGTAATACAAATTTAATGTTGGAAATGAGCAGGGATCTGTTTCAGTTGCTGCCTTTTAGGAATCCGAACTGGAACATCCCGGCTTTTGACTAATGACTACACCTGAGAGCGATGGTAGTGATATCCAAGTTTTATAATATCCTGCTGAGTGATTGGCAAAGTTCAGTCTGTGCATGCGATTTGAGATTCACAAACTGAAAGTATAGAGGCTCAGTGTTTAATGTTTCAGGACCTCTCATTTTTGTGCACATTTGTGAGTGTATATGTAGCCAAAAGGCATGCATTTTTTTTTTTTTTTTTTTTAATTTTGTTTATATAAGCCCATCTGTTTTATTTTTTGGTGTTCATGTCCTGTTGGGAAAAATTCCCCTTCCCTTACTTTGTCTCCGACCAAACAAGAAGTGAGAAAAGAAGTGAGAATCCTAAAAAAAAAAAAAAAAAAAAAAAAAAAAAGGGGGGGGGGGGTAAATGTCCCTCTTAGTTGTCACCAGAACAGGTGTGTCTATTGGAAGATTCCCTCATTGACTGTTGCTGGCGCTCACTTGATTCTATCTTTGACTGGTGTCACAAGCAATCATATACATGAGGCAGAGAACTGGTGCACTTAAATGCCATGCTGCCACATGTGTACAGCTGGCACTGTTGTGTGTTCAGTGTTCACTCGGCATCCCCAGCACTGCAAACGAGTTGTCCGTTTAATTTGAAACTGGTATTTACCGGCTTTCTCTCACCTGACCACTGTGACAGCCAATCACAATGATCACATGATAGGGAGCCAGCCTTAGAGGGCTGATGGGAGCTGGTGGTAAGGAGTTAGTGTATATTCCTGCTGTATAATACCTGTAGTACAATTTTGAATTTCCAACCACTTTCTTGGTGACCATGTTCACCAGGACAGATGGGGAGGATCAATCTACCCAGTGGGTTGAAAAAACAAAATCACGCTTTTGCTATGCCTGCACTGCAAAGGCAAAGTCGCGGTCTTTTTGTCTCAAAGGAATTTGGTCCAATGTTTGTGGTTGCCGGTTACATCCAGCCTTCCATTTCTTAGTGGCTTTCTGGACATATTGTGTGAATGTTTGAGGATGCGTTTGCCTTTGTATTGCATAGAAGTTGTGAAACGTGTTTTTTTTGTTCTATACTAGTACATGGAGGTTAAGCCATGCATTGTGCTGTACATTGAATAGCCTTGTGTGAGGGATTGGCAGACTCTACATGCTCTTGTATTATATTGTTTGGTGGTTTGATAGGAATGATACTTTAGCATGCCTGATCTGCCAAGATTTTAGGAACCATATAGCTGCCTTTTAGGCTTTTCTTCATCTGGGACAGAATTTTTACGGTTTCTGTAGCTATAGTTTGGTTTTTTTGCTGCTGATCTCCCTTCCTTTATTAGAAGATGCTTGGAACTGGTCATGGTGGAGTTGGGATCTCATGCTAGGGTTTGTATATGCGGATGCTGGTTACATTGGACTTCAGTGGTTGTAAAGCCTTACATATACCCAGTGAAGTGACTGGCCCAGTGAAGTGACACAGGAATGAAGCCAAGCCTACTACATAAGTTGTACCTGTTTATCTATAGCAGTCTTTCCCCTATATCCATTCAAAGTCAAGAGGGGGCGGTGTGCTAAAGTTACATCCATAAGGCGAGACCTGAAAGCTGATTGGAGGGAAGGGACCCCCCTCACACATGAACAGAGCTGAGGCTGTCGGTCTCCTGGAGCTCCCTTCCCTGTCACCATTTTTCTCTTGGTTTCAGGAAAATTTGTCAGAGGAGATTCATGCTAATAGCAGGGGAATGGGACCGTGGACAGAATGGACATTTGGTGCTCTGGATTGAGACAAGTACACACTATAAAGCAGGCATGTCCAACCTGCTGCCCGGGGGCCGCATGCGGCCCAGAACCACAGGCAATGCGGCCCACTGCCCCATGACAATTTTTATTTTTTTTTTGCTGGGGAGGAAGGAAGTTGAGTCAGGGGCACGGCCACAGAGGCTGCCATGGAGGGGATCATCCACTAGTTGTGGTAAATTAGTGCTGGGGGGACTTTAGCACGGGAAGGGCAAAGCGGCGTTTTATTACTTATATACCTTAACTAAAGTATATATTTTATATGCGGCCTGAGAAAATTTCTCTACACTCAATGTGGCCCAGAGAAGCCAAAAGGTTGGACACCCATGCTATAAAGGATATGCTTTGTTCATAATTTGTCTTAGGCTTACTATCACTTTAACAGAAAAATGTAAACAGTTGTCGTTACTCAGGTATCATCATAAAGTTTATACGTCGTCCTTCAGATAGTCATAATTCTGTGTGCCCGGCCTGCTTTTAGTCAGTGCTGAAGAGCATTATTTTGAAAGGATGAAAGCTTCATTTATTTAATATAGGGGGACCATTGCATGCACACCATTAGAATACACCGGGAACACCGGTTTATTTTGAGACTGGGGGTACAAGATCTGGTAGCTTGGGCTTTTTTTGGCCTCTGTGATTGCAAATTTGCCCGGTGGTGAATCTGCCAGCACCCTGGCAGATGGTAGGGGGATTTGTGATTACCCCTGCCAGTGGATGGTGTTTTATGTACTACTGTGGATGGTTAAGTTGATTTGCTATGATGTTTACCCAAGACCTGCTCATACACCCCTGAAGAGGAGAGAATCTACCTTGAAATGCGTTGGATGTTTATTCCCCATTGTGAAATATGTGCATGTGATATACAAATCTTTTCTGACTGTTATGTTCCCCTGGGATGTGGTCTGGTGGTGGTTCCAACATGCTGTACCTTGTATATCTCACACATAACCAGTCTGTTGTTTTTTTCTTTTTATTATGTAAAATTTGTGTGTTTTTTTTTTTTTTTGTTGGTTTTTTAGTTTTTTCTTTACACTTTTTTGCTATTCATTGACAGTCCCATTGGATACATGCATTTCGTGCTTTCTATGGATAATTAAAATGGCAGTATGTTCGCTGTGCCATTCCTAGTCAGGCCAGTACATGAACAGTAGACCTAATTGAAAGCTATGTTGGCAGCCCCTGAGATTATGCTCGAGCCTGGCAATAGGTCATCCAGGCACCAAGCATTGTACTGTTGGATGTGCATATGCCACAACAAGAAGGCGTTGTTGGTTACCCAAGGAGATTTTTGGGGGCTCCATGGCTTTCCACTGGGTAGATTTACCTTTGCTTCCTGTCCCAGCAGATCCACCCACTACAGGGGGCCAGCAGAAAACTACAGGAGGGGGCAGATACAAGACCGGTCACCCTGCAAAAAGGGAGAGTGCAGTAATAACTGGTCTTTATTGCACAAAACTCCTGTGCTGATTTGGTAGAAATACCGTATATACTTGAGTATAAGCCGAGTTTTTTTTTTTTTTTTAGCATGTTTTTCCATGCTGAAAAAGCCCCTCTTGGCTTATACTCGAGTCACGGTCTCACTTACCTTTTCCCCGTCAGTGTGCATGCGCCGCCGCCGCTCGGGAAAGCCCGTACACGTTCGACTATTCCCGGGCAGATGGCACATGTACAGTGACGTGTTGGCGCCGGGCGGCGCCATTTTTAAATGTAAGGTCGGAAAGGTAAGTGAGACTCCTCCACAGCATTGCAGGTAAAGGTAAGTGACTCCTGTGCCATGCCCGCACCATCTCCTGTGCCATGCTTGTACCATCTCCTGTGCCATGTCCGCAGCCCCTGCACCATGCCCGCAGCCTCTGTTTCGGGTCTCGTGGTGGTCCAGTTGGGTCAAGTAGCTGCTGCATTTCCCACCCTAGGCTTATACTTGAGTCAATAGGTTTTCCCAGTTTTTTGTGGTAAAATTAGGTGCCTCGGCTTATACTCGAGTATATACAGTACTCAAAGAACATCTGGGAGGAATACACGTGGCTCTGGTATTTTAGTAGATATTTGTTCAGTCTGGATTTCAGAAGAACAGTGTGATTAAGGAGGTTGTTGTCCTTGTCCTGGTTCTGTAGTCTACATCTGTCATAGCAGGTCCTATTTGTCTCCTGTTCTTTAGACTTTGTGTGAGCGGAGAAGGTGGCTGGCACAGGTCAGGTGCCCATTGTTGTTTTTTGTTCATTTTTTAGCTTGATGGGTCTTTTTCACACCGCAGGGCAATACTCAGCAGAGGGAGTAGAACAGGTTGTATTCTCAGGGTGTGTTTGTGCGGGGAGGAGAATTAAGTACCAGGGAGTGCCTGACAGGTGTATGGAACAATAGCAGACGCTGGAGTTGTGTGTGCAGGTATTCAGTGCGTGCGCTGAGCTTTCAGCGCTGTGTGCGCCCCCTAGGTTCTGCAGCCGTGCAGGGACTCTGTATGCATCTGTAACACAGCAGCCCGGGGATTTCATTGTAATATGCTGGTCTGATATCGCTTGGTCCCCAAACATTTATATATGCAGATTCTGCTCCTCATTTATTTATTTTTTTTAGTGCTGTATTCTGGTTGACTATACTGGTGCTTTCTCTGGTTCACTGAAACCAGTGCGCTCCTATAGTGATGCATTTTATGGCTCTGGAGTTGTTTAGCAGGGAGACAGGGTGATTGCAGTAAAATGTAGTGCTCCATGTGGCTAATCTACAGATCTTTACTATATTGTAAAATATAAAATGTGTGCTTACTGCAAACACACAATATAGTTTCAATTCACATGGTAAACTTCTATATAAAGTTTAAAGCGGTATTGAACCCAAAACCAAAAAATATAGTATATTGCAGCTTTTTTTATTTTAGGGTTTTCACCTGGTAATCTTAACTAGTAATACACCTCCTATATTACAGTGCCTCCACTCTGGGTGAAGGAGCACAGAGCCACCTATGGTCAGCAGCATCGTAGGTCTAGGGGGAAGCGAGTGTTCGATGTACTAGCAGATTTAGATACACTAGCAAAGTTAAGCCAAACTGCACCTAGCTCTTTATAAGTTACAACAAACCATTTTTGCTCCTTTTTGGGATAAAAGTTTGCATAAATAAAATCATTCAGAGCCCCCCCTGTAAGAGTTAAATGTCTCATCCCTGTAACTGCTACGTCTGCAATAGAGCTGGTTTTGAAAAAAAAATAAATAAAAAAACGTAGGCCCTGTTCACACCTGAGCATATTTCAGCTCATAAAACGCTCATCTCTGAATTCTCAAAATGCCCAACAAGCCAAATCCCATTCATTTCAATGGCCCCTGTTCACATCTGAGCGTTTTGTCTCCAGAAGAAAAACTCCTAAAGCTCAAAGTACATGAGCTTCTTTTTTGGCTGATTACAAGCGTTTTTGTTAGATGTCAATGCCTTCCTGCAAAAAATGCCTGAAAAAAGCCAGAAAAGTCTGAAAAATGCCTGTAAAAAGCCTGAAAACAATATGCTCAGTTGTAAATGGAGCCTTAGGGCAGGTTCACACTGGGGCGGCTTCAAAGTCGCCCGACTCTGAAGTCGCCCCATGCAGCGCGACTTCAGCGGGGCTTGCAAACGACTTCTCTAATAGAAGTCAATGCAAGTCGCCCCAAAGTAGTGCACAAACTTTTTTCTAAGTCGGAGCGACTTGAGTTGCTCCGATTTAGAACGGTTCCATTGCACTGAATGGAGCGAGTCTTGTCAGGCAGCCAAGTCTGGTGATGTCTTTACAAATCATGGAGGTCCTACAAAATAATGTAGTCGTTTTTGTTGTGGGGTGTATTCATTTTTGCATCAACTAATTTGAGTAAAATCCTGAAGATTTTATAATTAACATTATCCTTGCTTTCATGTAATGAGCTGAACAAATGTTCTATAAAACTCCGTTTCTCTTTCGTTCATTGATGGACACAGACCCTGATCTTCATACCCATTGGGTTATACTGCCATCTACAGGAGTAGGACACTAGGCAGAAAAAGAATCTGGCTATGCCTATGGGCAGTCCCAGGGGGTATACTCCCTCTCCCTGCTATAGGTGCTCTAGTCCTGGCAAATGTTTTTCTTTAGATAGAAATCTTTCTCCTGGATTTTTCCTGTGAGATCAGCAGTCAACTGCCAGACTGGGCGACGGGCTGGATAATCTAGATCCAGTGGTCACCCCAGTCTGGCCAGCGAGCACGCGCAGACCTCTGCTCCGCATTAGGTTGGCCACGACATAACTCCACTGAACGGAGGCTGGTTCTGTCGGAGCCCCCAGGTTCCCCTCTTTCCTGTCATGCCCCCCCTTTCATCTGTCCCCCAGTCTACACCCCCCCCTCCCACTGATGCGGAGGCTGTTTGGGTGGTCTGGTTCACCTCTTGGGGGTGGGTGCAGGGCGCTATACTGGTGATCGGGGCGGGGGCGACCAGACGATCGGCCGTGCGGGCGTAATTCTCCTGGTGGCTGCGGTGCCTGGTTTCTGCGGGGTGGTGAGTCTGGTGGGGTTCTCTCCCTCTCTGCTGAGGATCGCTTGGTGCCCTGTGCCTGGCAACTGGGTGGTGCTGCCAACGCGGTGGGGGGGGGGAGTGTCTCTTGCAGTGTTTTTACACCTTTCCTGTTGGGTTCCCCTGGTGACTCATGTAGTCTCTGGAGCACATCTCCGCACCTGATCCCCTCTCCAAGGCTGCGTGGCCCTCTGGGTCACAACCATTCATCGATGCACTGACAGCGGTCCTGGAGTCCTTTGTGCCCTGGGTGGAGGTGGCTTTCATGCGACAGGCTAGCAAAAAGCGTCCCCTGCCTCATCTGTCTCTTCTGATCCTGAATCTGATGTGGATGTGGGTCACCTTGCCTGGTCTGCAACCACGCGCCCGGAATCCTCTAATAGTGAGGATGATTCCTCCACCTCTGCAACGGTGCACGAAAAGGCGCTGGTAGAATCATTGATTGTATCTGTGCGTAGGACCTTACAGATGGAGAATGCAGCTGCGCTGCGACGGAGGCGCAGGTTCCCTTTTGGCACGCACAAGCCATCCAAAGCGACAAAGGTGTTTTCTTCCCCCGCCTATTTTGACAAAATTGTCGCTAAAGAGTGGGGATGACCAAAGCAATTTTCTAGACGTTACCCCCTATGAGGAGTCCCACGGTGGCGTCATCCCTCTATCAGGGGAATTTTCTTGCCTCTATTGGGGAATTTTTTTTGTACTGTTCCCACCCCTCGTGTTTAACACTGCTTTGGGACATCCTAATGGTTATGAAGATCAGGAGCTGTGTCCATCAATGAACGAAAGAGAAAATGGGATTTTTAACTTTTGACACAGCACCCACCCCTCTGTGGAGTTGTAATTCTTCTGACACTGCTTATAACAAAATGGAGTACCTATAGCAGGGAGAGGGAGTATACCCCCTGGGACTGCACATGGGCGTAGCCAGATTCTTTTTCTGCCTAGTGTCCTACTCCTGTAGGGGGCCGTATAACCCAATGGTTATGAAGATCAGGGGCTGTGTCCGTCAATGAACATTAGAGAAATGGCTTTTATGTTAAGTCAAAAATCCAGTTTTTTGTCAATTTTGAAAATTGTTCTTGTGTTTATTGAAATATTGATAAAAATTTTACATTTTGAAAAGGGGTGTACTCGTTTTATGCTCAAGTGTGTGTGTGTTTGTGCGCGCTCTATATATACACATACATATATATTTTCGGCTCTAGTGTAACATCTATAACAAATATTGGTTGTACATGGTCTCTGCATGCCTCTTGCATGTTGGGCATGAAGAAGGGGGAAGCAATTCCCTGAAACGCGTTGGCTTTATCTGTACTTGTTTTACCTCCCAATAAACAATTCTATTCTTTATCAATAATTTTCCTATTCTGGACACCGGGCACTCCTCTCTCCTTAGGTATTTACAGTAACCGTTATCAGCACTGCGCTCTGGGACCAGCCAGCCACCATGAAGACCTTCTAGCCTGGCATTAGTCTGGCAATTCTGTTCTGGCAGGGAGAGAATACAAGCACACACACCTATCCTGGGGTGATCAGGCTGCATCATTATATCCGCTTAATATTCAGTAAAGAGTTTTCTTTAAGAACCTTGTATTTGAGTTCAAGGTTTATTACAAAGTTAGTTGCTCTTTGTAGTCCTATCTTATACGGCTTTTATTCTCTTAGCTACACTTGAAAACTTACAGCTGCATTTTGTTTGGGAAACGCAAACCCTTTTCATTTTATTGTTCCCTTTTTAAAGGAGCTTTAATTTATTGGCTAGAACGTTCGAAATCAAGATGGTGTCAGTACGACTGGGCAGCGTGTCACAAGATGGCTCACAAAAGCCAAAGTACAATGCCATTCCGAAGGAGAGGAGTAGGGCACAATGTCCCATGAATACAGTGATTATCTTACCATAGAACTCCACCTCTGTAATACTAGCTGCATTAAACAATTTCTGGCATGTGTTTTGAAAGGGAAAAAAAAACTGCAAGATTTTTTTTTTTTTTTAAACAATGAATCACTCTGTGGTTTGTGAGATTAACCTTTTCTGGAGCAGCTTTGCATGTAGGTTTAATTGATCCGGGACACCGGGCCTGGTTAGCATGTCCTTCTCATCTTACTAAAAATTTGTCAAGTACTCTGAGCTACTGAAAGTACTTTATCCTTTGCATTTCTCGAGGCACGGATTCTAGGCCACCAATAAGTAAACCACTGGAAGGCCACAGATCACAAACAGCCATGCCTTCCCACCCAGTCATTTTTGATTGCTTTTCTCTATCTTGGGGTTCCTTAAAACCTAGGAGTTTGTATTAGGGATGCACCGATCCGATCGGATATCCGCGCCGATATGGCCATTTTAGATGGATCGGGGGATCGGTAACATTGCCGATCCACTGGCCGATCAGGTTTTTGCTGAGTAACGGCTCAGTCATCCCTTACTAGGTGCAGTAGTAGTATGGGATGGGAGCCGCTACTTCCTGTATAGGTCCGGCTCACAGGCGGAGTGATATCAGATGCACAGACTCCGCCTGTGAATGGAGGAGCCGTGCACATGAAGCAGTGGCTTTGCTCTGTACTGCAGCCGCTTGCTTTGTGTGTAGCTCCGGATCGGTTCCGGTATCGGTATTGGCAATTTCACAACGCCAGATATCTGTATCGGGTCCAAAAAAGTCGCATCGGTGCATCCCTAGTTTCTATAGAAAAGACCATCTTAATCACTTGAGTGATGATGTGATGGACAACTGACTGGTTTCTATGATGCAGTTTTTATTTATTTCCATTAGGAGTCACTGGGTCTAGTAAAAAGGTAGGTTTACCTTTATCCCCCTGCATGCAGAAAAGTCAAAACCAATAAAACCTATTGGACTCTCTTGGAGGCATACAACCATTAAAAAGGTAAGTCATCAACTTTATTAGAACACAAGCTCTAATAAAGTAGATAACTTTTACATTTTATGTTTCTGTGGATGACTCCAAAAGTCCCATGGGCAATATGCTTACTTTGCTACTATGCCTATGGGAAAATAAAGAAAAGGGTCGTCAACTGGCTATAGCAAATCATGAAGCTAGTGCCATTAATTCCAACTTGAGTACCTCATCCTAAAATCTATCAAGAGAACCGTGCTGAAGACTATGGATTTGTATGGTACCACCATAGACTTTACATACAACAATGGTTTAAAAGTATACAATAAAATGAATTAGACCCCATTCACACTAGCGCGACTTGTCAGGCGACTTGGTCGCCTGACAAGTCGCGGTCGGTCGCCTGCCATTGATGAGCACAGGACCCGTTCTAATAGTCGCTCCGACTTAGAAAAAGGGTCCTGTACTACTTTGAGGCGACCTGGAGGCGACTTGCATTGACTTCAATTATATGAAGTCCGTGCATGTCACGCAGAGGTCGTGGTGCACAGTGTGCACCGCGACTTCACAGGTCACCCCAGCAAGTCGTGTCGCCCCTGTGTGAATGGGCTTTTAACATCATGTTAAGACATCCAAGGCAGCACTTTATCAAAAAGGGTCCCTGCCCTCACCTTTTAGTTTATAGAGACCTGCCCATTATAGTGGGTTAAGCTCCTAAAGAACTGAACCGCTGCTCCCATATCCCATGTATACAATTGAAATTATGGAGATAACAGAGTCTTTTTAATAACCGTAATCGGGAACATGCGGGCAGTCCATAATTCAATAATTCTCCATTTCAATGTATTCACCGCTTCAGTACAAAAAAAAAAATACAAAAAAGCCATGCCAACATACTGTTTGAAATGCCAAGCTAGGGGGCACTAATCGTACCCAAGAATGCCAGATGGCTAAGCAGACTGAGGAAACCGGAAACAACCCTCACCAGGCAGATGTAGAAGCAATAACAGTGGAGTACAGACTGTAAAATAAAATATACCCACCAAAGGGTAAATTACCAGTAGTAGAAACAAAATGTAATTCCGTGGTAATGTAAATAACCCACTACCTACCCATCTACTACTCCAACTGGCCATAAATGGGTAGCTTGTTTGTTTTTTTTTTTTTTTTTTTTTTTTTCCAGCCGGCCAGCGGGCTAACAAAAGTTTCTTCCATCTATATAAAGAGGGTGGATTGAGTAATCTTTCCCCCTGATGGGACATTGTAGTTTTGACTGCAGGAATCGCCAATTGGCTGCAGCTGTCTTTCGACAAGTTTTCCATGTTTTGATCCAACGACCGTATTCTGTGGAACAAGGAGGACCACACAGTGATCGAACATTTTGGCTGGTCCCTGCTGAACTGACCGACATTCAATCAGTCAATAGCCAGCTGTAGGATACCTTCTCTCCACATATAAACAGCACTTGAACCATGGGTCATGTTTGACCTCCAGGTTTTCGAAATGGATGTGTCAGTGCGTTTCCTGTAGTTGATCACCTACCTCAGCTGCAGTTGACCCTCGGGACTCTGACCAAAGGCTTGTAAGTCTGTGGAATTGGTAACACGTACGTGTTGCTAGAGGCGTTTTATAAAAACTATGTGCTGCAAATATTTGTGATTGCTCACCATGTTTGCCATGTCCCTTGAAATGGATGCTTTAGAGCTTCTTATTTATCCTAATCTGACAACTTTGTACATTTTTCAGTTGTTTGCACTTTTATCAGTTTTAATGTTTTTTTATCTTTTTTTTTTTTTTTTATCCTTTTTATTGCCCTTTGTGAACTTTTTTTCTCTCCATGCAGTGCACGAGGGAGAGCGTGGGAGCAGACCTTTTAATGTCTATACATTGTGGAGTAAAAGTCTTTTTGTGTTTGTGTATATGTATGAATGAAGCACCCTATGATCTGAGAGCACAGTCAATGTTTGCAAACGCTTATAGACAAATCTTAAGAGTTTAAAGCTTTTAAAGACCCGTTTTGAAACAGGTTAAAAACAGGCAGCCGTGGGAATGAGTGTCGGCCACAACTGGTTGAACGGGTCTGGTTAGTGGCTGAGGGTGCGGGAGGTAGATCAGGGTGGAGAGCTGTACATCAGCCAGCTCAGACAAACACATCATATATCCTTACTAATTAGGGCAGCTCGTCCCGGGATGCTGCCTCTCCCCTATACAGTCACATACAAAACTCTTATAAAATTTGACCTGACTTTTTCGGGCTCCCAGTCCAGTAAAGTGGCCATGTAAAAATAAGGGCATCTGCCAGTACCAAGTCCTGCTGCTGCTTATTGTCGATCTCCTAAGAAAATTTTCTTATGGAAGATGGGAATCTTTAACGGATTCTTTAAACCTACAAACCGATATGGTAAGAAGTCCCTGATAAGTTGTAAGGCTGTGGTCACAACAGAAAACCTTCTCAATTTTAACATACTAGGATTCCATTTGTCTTTAAAAGATAAATCCATCAAACTTTTACAACAATTTGTGTACGTGAAAAATTATTGCCTGCCAAAATACATGCAGGTTTGTTTGGTAAATATTCGGCCGACGTCCGATCGGCCGATTGTCAGCTTGTTAGTATGATGCTTCCGACAACCGACTGCGACTTTTCGGCCGAACAAAATCTGGTGTGCAGGCTATAAAATTTGTTGGCCAACAGAGGATGTCCACGCCGAGGTGAACAAGACGGACAATATCCACGTCAGACAAATGCCCTACTCTCATACCTTACTTACCTACTGCCATGAACATAAACGTACTCTGTAGAGTGACATTGTGGGACTCTTGAGTGACTCACTACTTTTGAGGAATTCGGACCAGTGGCGGATCATTGTGGTGCCCTCGATCTGGTCGGCTCCCGCCAACATTGTTCTATTTTCTCGTCACTTTTCCTATGAACTATGTTCTCCTAGCCATTGACATCCTCTCTTCGGTTGACACCGATTTTAACCGACAGTCCAGTTGCCCCTACTAAGATGACCCTCTTGGGTTGATATTGTGTACTGAACTTTGGGTGACCCCTGATGAAGGGTTTGTAACCCGAAACGCGTAGGGTCTTTTCCGGTTCATCCTACCAATGACACCCAAGGGTCTCCTGTATGGATACTGGTCTGTCAACACTTGCAAGTTTTTAATTGTTGTGTCTACTTTGCTTTAGACATACATGTTTGTGTAATTTTTTGTTATGTGTTACCTAATAAATTGAATTTTATATACATACTGTTGGTATTCTTGTTCAGTGTGCGTGTGGCATATAAAATCCCATACCACTGGGGGATTTTCCTTTTTCTATCTATCGGGATGATGGCCACCCACACTGGGTATTGAGTGATAGGTCCTACCTATTCTGTTGGCCAACAAAACGGCCGATTGTTCGTCAGTCAGTACAGATTTCGGCCGACAAAAATGTAATGATCAAGGCTGGGCATGCTCAGAGAAGAAAAAACACACGGAAAGTAAACCAGCACATGACATCACTTCTGAAGTTGGTTGTTGTTGGCCGAAAAAATTTGTATGCAGTCTAGAGCACATTTCAACCAACACAACAACACTGGACAAAAGACGGCCGATCGGTCGGCCGATAATCGTTGCGTGTGTACGAGGCTTAAGTCTTGCGATTTGCTCATTCCTGCCGTTCTGCAGATACTGACACCACTATTTGCTACTAAAGTTTCCTAGTTTATCAATTCCCTAACTTTCTTTACAGCAGCTAAATGGCTACAGCCTAACCTGGGGGGTTCAGCTAGTGTGGATGGACAGGATTTATTCATTAAAGGAGGCAACGTTTAAAACTGATCTGAAGCCTTTTCTAAAGCTTAGATGAGGTTTATTTTCATTGTAGAAAACAAATTTACAATTAAATTACATAAGCTTACCTATAGGATAATCTCCTGCGAACAAAACTTGTAATACCTTTTTGGAGCATATAATTTTTTTCTCTCTCTACTACAGGTGTACTTTTTTTTTACCCTCGACAATGTTTTTTTTTTTTTTTTTTTTTTTTTTAAGTGAACTTATCCTTTAATGTCTATCTTAGACGTCTTTGTGTGCTTTCTATACCTGGTCCACTGCAGATGGTTGTCCCATAGACTATTGTCATCTCAACTGTTACTAATAACCCAAACAAAAATATAGATATAGAGCAGTGATGGCGAACCTTAGTACCCCAGATGTTTTGCAACTACATTTCCCATGATGCTCGACTACACTGCAGAGTGCATGAGCATCATGGGAAATGTAGTTCCAAAAACATCTGGGGTGCCAGGGTTCGCCATCACTGATAGAGAGAGACACTTCTGCCTAGCAGCACTAGGGTTACCGGTTCAAATCCCAACCACTGCACTGCCTGGCGTTTGCATGTTCTCCCTGTGCCTGCATGGGTTTCCTCCGGGTACTCCAGATGTCTTCGTTAGGCTAATTGGATCCTGTGTATATTGGCCCTAGTATAAATGAGTTTAGGGACCTTAGACCCGGGCTCGACGAGCCCCAGGTGCCGGGTTGCATTGTGCCTTGAATTAGCGGCCTAGGCTACATTGCAGCAGGTGCCTTGTCCCCGGCCGGATGCCGCGGTTTTCCGGCCTGCTGTCAGAAATGGCAATTGTAATGTTTTTCTCATTAAAATTTTTGGATCTCAATCAGTTTTGTGTTTTTAGGGGTACTTCTGCTCTGAAGTACATTCAGGATCTTAATCCAGCATTCTAACAAATGATAAATCGTATATAAAAGAGACAGAAATGGACACAAGTGTATTTTAAACTTTTTACCCCACTGTAAGGCCATAAATAACCTGTTTTTCTTTTCTTCCAGTAGAACGCAATGATGACTGCTAGTGACTAGCCGCTGGCACTAATCATGTGTAAAAAAAAAAAAAAAAAAAAAAAAAAAAAAATTGACAGGCTGGTTGTACCAAAGTTGATCCAATCAGCCTGCCTGTAGATGGATCCAGTCTCAGCCAGTCTCTGCTGAACCAGCTGAGATTCAGTGTATTTATGGTTGGCTTAAGGGTAACTGCTCATTTAGGTCTAAAGGACATAAAAAAGAATGTACTTGCCTGATCATCTGTGCTGCTAGACCAGTCCCTGCAGTGTCTTCTCCCCAATGCAATTTTAAGGTTCCAGCATCAAAACCAATGCAGGGTCCATAGCCCTGCACTGGACATGATGATGCTGGGGAACAGTTCACTTTCGGGGAGGGGGAGGGGTAGCGGTGTTTGTTGGAGGATCAGTGAAGTAAAACTGCTTTTACTTTTTCTGCACTGCAAGGGAGGATTTTCCGATTTTCCCAGAGTTGGGCTTTAATAATTCAAAAATGCAATGGATTGCTGAGGAGAAAAAAAACTTGTTCCCATATAAGGGGTGCTAATAAAGTTTTTTTAACTTTTACACTATTAGGAAACAAAAGAAAAATCTTAAGTAGCAGGTCCCTGCGATGGAAGAGCCATCATCCTCTCCAGCAGCCATTCCTTCCAGCTGTTAAAGCACAGCTACCTCCATCAGACATTTTCAGCATTTCATACTTCCTGAAGTGTCAGAAGCCTGGGTTCCCCATGTGGTATCTCACTCCTACAACACCATTGTGTCCTGTTATGACTTGGGGAAGGGGTGGATAGAATACCAGCATAGGGCAGGGGACACCGACATCCGACACTCCCAGAAGTGTCAGAGTCTGACCAGAGGGAAGATGGATAACACAGGCTGCCATGGAGGTGAGCATATACATTTTTTTTTTTTGGCAGGGACCTGACACTTAGGCCAGTGGACCGATTGGGTCCGCCTGTCAGTTTTTCCGGTGGGGACCGAATCAGACCACCCATTGTTCTCTATGGGGTGGCGGACACTCGCAGGGCATCCGATCTGATAAAATCCCCTAAAAATAGATGTATGTGATACGTTCATCATCCATACAGGGGAACGGATCACAATCGGGTGGAAACGGGCATGTAGTTCCTTTACACCCGATAGAGGAGAGTGGGGTGTGTCCATATGCAGAGCTGACACGGACCCGACATTGGCATGCTAAGCCTAGAGATCCCCCAATGAGCAGGCGGATTCTGCTTGGATGGATCCACCCCAGGTGAAAGGGGCCTTACATTTTTTTTTTTTTTTGGCCAGCTGACAGGGCTGCCTTAGGCCGTTCTTCTTCCCTGGTTGATGTGCAATAAAGTTAGGTTTCCAGCTCGTTATTGAAGTTCCTTAATCGGGCAAGCCAGATTATTATCTGCTACAGTCATGTTGGTACACTCCTATGTCTTTATTGGGTGAGATGTCTTTTGGTTGACTCTTGAATGTGTCATGTTACAGCGGCCCACACCGTTCTGCAATAATGCCATCACTCGGCCCCAGGCTGATATCCCGGTGACAGGGCCACTTCTAGACAGCTTATGATTTATTAGAACTTTTTTTTTTTTTTTTTAGTTTCTTCCGGATGTCTGTGTTCCCTTGGAAAAGAGGGAAGAGTGGGGTGAAAGTAAAATATTTATCCCTCTCTTGTGTGATTAAGTTCAAGTCCAGCTGTCTCACGAAGGGGGGCCAAAGAGGGGGTCGTGGGAAATTGGGACTTTAGTAGGAACATCTGGTTTTCATCTGGCCTGATATATATCCACCTGTCCTTGCCAGTCTATGCTTGGCGTACATTCTGCCTTCCAGTATCCCCTCTAGTCGGGTTCTGCGGTTCTTTAAGAACCGTCTTTCAGGTTCTAGTCTTGCAGTGCATTCTGGGAAATCCTTTGTCTCTATCCCACACACGCTTTTCTCCAGTTTTTGTGTTTTGGCAACCGTTCCTTTTGGCTTTAGTGCACGCTTTTTTTTTTTTTTTTTTTGCTAGTTTTAAATTGGAAGTCTGTTCTAGCGCTGGGCGCATTCTTTGGTCATTATGTATTTAACTCTTTTCCTTCAGTTTTGAACGCATACATTGGCGATTATTACTTTGGTTTGATATTTTGAAACTTGGAGGAAAAGTAGAGTTGTTGTCCAAAGCAACCTCTCAGAAGAATGCATTTCTTAAAGATGAGTCCTGTAGAGCAGGGGTCTTCAAACTATGGCCCTCCAGTTGTTCAGGAACTACAATTCCCATCATGCCTAGTCATGTCTGTGAATGTCAGAGTTTTACAGTGCCTCATGGGATGTGTAGTTCCACAACAGCTGGAGGACCGGAGTTTGAGGATCCCTGCTGTAGAGTATAGATTCACTCTCTCAATCAACTTTGACTATTCCTAATCTTTATGCTGCTAGCATTAATAAATAGATAAAGTATATCCTATTTACTTGTTTTAACTTTTTTTTTTTTTATTACATTTCTCCAGTTACTTCTGGTTTCCATGCCTTGGCAAATGCTGTCTTACATCCCAGGAGTCTTCAGGAAGGGGGAGGTGCTTACTCAGCTAAGCGCGTCATCCTGCTTTCCTGCTTGAGCTAAGGGCAGATGGATTCCAGGAAGTAATTGCTACATGAATCCTCTGCCCTTACTCAAGATGGTGGTGGCCAGAAATGCTAGAGGGCTGTTGTTCAAAGATTTCTCAACTAAGTAAAGTATGGAGGGATGGCCAAGTTTGCATTGAATATCAAAAATGAATTAAAAAGCGTTTTTGGTTTGTGGTGCTCAGATGCAGTGTAATTCCACTTGTGGGAATTTTTATGGCCGGGATTGTAATGAGTCTTTGTTAGCGAGTAAAGCCAACCATGCATGGATAAAAATGTGACTGGTTCAGCAGGGGACAGGCGAGATTCGATCCATGTATGGGCAGGCTGATTGTTCCCAAGTCGATTCATCGATTTGATTTTGATTTGAGTACAAGTCAGCCTTTTTGATTTTTTTATTTATTTTTTTTTTTTACATTTGATTACAGCCGGCGGCAACAGCCACTTGCTCTAAGGAATGTGTTCTGCCAGCTGGAAAGGCTTCTCGCCCCGTGGTGGAAGGAAAGAAAATCGAGTCAGCTATGGGCTGCTTTAGTAAAGCCATAAA
Source organism: Pelophylax lessonae (assembly GCF_965119305.1). Lineage (NCBI taxonomy): Eukaryota > Metazoa > Chordata > Amphibia > Anura > Ranidae > Pelophylax > Pelophylax lessonae. The sequence goes on along the minus strand of NC_138771.1, from coordinate 575,939,098 downwards.
TTATTTAACCTGTGGCTGAAGGAAGGAAAGTTGTTTGATTCCCCCCATCAGCACAGTCTGTGTTGATGGAGGAATCCCTCCCACAGTGCTATAGTGCTCAAAAAAAAAAAAGCCCAACAGGCTGGTTGTACTGAAATCAGTCGATGAGTTAGAGGAAGTAAACCCTCCTCTGCAACTTGTACCTATAGGTAAGCCTATGATAAGGCTATAATTACCTATAGGTACTGTAAATATCTCCTAAACATGTACCGTTTAGGAGATATTTACCTTACACGCAGCCAGTGACGTCACCGCGGCTCGGCCAATCAGATGGCCGGATGCCCGCGATCCCGGAAGACATGTCGCCCGTCATACAGGTAAGCGGGCGGCACGGCGGGGGCTCGTTCTAAGGTAAGTATTTCATAATGAGCTAGTATGCGATGCATACTAGCTCATTATGTGTTTCTCTTTCAGGTTGCAAAAAAAAAATCTATGGGTTTACAACCTCTTTAACTTCAGTAAAACCAGCCTGCCCAAAGATGGATTGACATTTGGCTGGTTTCTGCTGAACTGGCTGAATTTCGATTGGTCTAGGGCCGGTTTAAGTCCTACTGAACTTTTACAAGTAGTTACTGAAGTAGATTTGTATTGTCCTTAAAGAGGAACTGCAGTCTGCTCACATCATTTTGTAATAAAAACATATTTGCAATTCTGAAGCTTCCCTCCAACCACTTAGCATATTTTATATATACTGTGATTCTGTACTTGCCAAATATGCTGCAGAAATCTCCCTCTAGGAAGTCTGGCTGCAGCCATTTTAACTGTGGGCAGCTGAAGCTGCTGCCTGTTCACTTCCTGGATTTATACACCGGCGCTCTCTCTTAGGACTCATCCCTCCTCCCTTGCTGGCAAACTGTTGTGAGGCATGATGTCATTAGCCTAGGCAAATTACCAGACAGGGAGGAAGTGAGCGGTAGAAGGTATTTACTGGCAGAAAAAGAAAGTTTTACTATCCAAAGTTAGAACAACAAGGGCAGAGGATTTAATAGATGGAAAGATGAAAAATAACCGAAGGTCCGCTTTAACCTAGATCAACTATTTTAAAACTGAATTCTGATTGGTTGCTTTGATTTTTGAAGCGCTGCGTTTAGAGGTGCATAGTTTTGTATGCGTCCAAACCCAGCACTGTAGGAATCCCTGGGGCCATACAGCTGCATCTACAAATCAAAATGTGTGTTAGCGGCATATAAAAGGAGGACACGGCTGCATCTGTGGCCGTACAAATCTGCAGATTTTACGCATCGCATCTATAAAGGTAAATTGAAGAATTGTTCGTGTCTAAACCTATACTGTAGGCAAAAATCTTTGCAGGATCTTCTGCCAGCCTTGCCAGCAACAACCTGCATTGTGTGCATAAAATGTGACTGAAGCCAAACGCGCCACTTTCACAATCGGGGAGAAGTGCTGTACACATACATGGTCTCACACAGCCATTCATTTGTATTGGCAGCTGTTGGCAGTACGCGTGTTTCTCGGGGGCCCAGAAAGCCCAGGGAATTTTGCACCCCAGCACAGAGGATCTGCTAAGCGTTCCTGTATATGAGGCCTAATGAGAAGTTATATCCTGTGTGCCCCACATTAAAACTGGAGCAAAGGTGATGAGAATGTGCCTTTGCTTATGGCGTCCAATCAAAATGAAGTATAAAAATGTCGCTAGGTTTTGATTGGTGGCTATGATGAACACAGACACAAGATTTTCCTGCACTTTTATAAATGGATTGGTTTTACACATCTGCAAATATGAGAGTATAAGTAAATAATTTCTAGCCACTGTCCTCGCGTTATACTATGTCTCTACCTTGAGGGCACTCAACTAAATTCCCATAGAATAATTGGCACCTTACAGAAGATTAAACTCTTTTGGCTTTCAGTTAGATTGTTGGCACAACACATCTTTTGGAATCAATCTTTAATAGGTTTTTCTGGGTTTCATCCATAATTCCGCTTTACAAGGCTCAGTTCTTGACTAAGAAAGGGTTACAGAGCGCGGACTCTAACGCATCCCAGATGTTTCTTGTCTGGCTCTCTCAGCCCCCGCCCTTCGTCTCCTTCTTTCCTGTTTACTCAATTTTGTCTTTTTTCACACATTTTTCACTTATTCTTTCCCCTTTTGCTATATGCATGAGGTTATTGCAAGTTTCTTGCTGCTTTTTGTCTACATTCCCCCTACGTGACGGTCTGTTTGCTCTGCTGACCGAAGAAGACTCACTTGACCCCGTCAAGCTGAAATTTACACACCTTTGCGGTTTGACCTTTGCCCACCTATGCTTGCTTACTCAACTTTTCTAAATTTGGCTTGTACCTCCTCTTCCAACCCTCTGTTCAACTTCTCTTGGCTTGCAGGTTTTCCAGCAAATGGCCTTCCTTCGTAGGTTTGTGCTTGCCACACGTTCTAACCAGATTGTACAATCTACTTTAAATTTGCTTACAGCTATGAAGTGTAATGGCCGACCTGACTAATAATGTATGGAATGAATTGTGTAGGTAGGCCTTTGCACTACATTGTTGGTAAATCTAAAGGACATTGTGCAACCAAGTTGTAACATGGTTTGGAAGCAAGTGCTCGGAACCAATAAACATTTTGCATGAATTTTGGCTTAGGTTCAGGCCCATTTGGAAAAGGACATGGACTGTTGTAAGGAGCTTGAGTCTGTTCGCAGCATAAATGGATTGACTCAACAGACCTCTTTTTATATCTCAAGCACTCAGGAGCTACATCTTCTCATTAAATGTAAAGCAGATATGGTCAAATCCAACAGTGGGCCTGGTTGGTTGGAATTAAACTGAAATGGACCACTTGTGTCTGCTGGGACCACTTGTGTCTGCTGGGGACCTAACTTAGTGGTTGTAAACCCTTACAGCAGTGGTTCTCAACTCCTGTCCTCAGGACCCACTAACAGGCCAGGTTTGCAAGATAACTGAAATACATCACAGGTGATATACTTTGCTGGTCATTGATTGCAGTATTCTAGTCTGCATCTCCCCAAGGTAATTCTTAATATCTGGCCTTACATATATCCAGTGAAGTGACTGGCCCCAGGTGATACAGAGATGGAAAAATTCCTCCTATATAAGTTGTACCTGTCTATGTACAGCCCTCTCTCCTCTACATCCATTTAAAGTCCAAAATGTATACAGCTTGTATGTGCATTCAGAAAACGGGGGGCAGAGAGCTGAAGTTAAACTTTGCAGAGCTCAGTGGGGAGAGCTGATTGGCAGAAAGGGACAACCCCCCTTCCTTTACACACCAGACAGGATTAGAGCTGAGGCTGTAAATCACTGGCTGTGTGCTGAAGCTCCCTCCCCTGTCACTTTTTTTTTTTTTTTTTCTCTGGGTGTCCTGAAAACCTTTCACAAGTGGCTCATGCAGATGGCAGAGAAATGAGGCAGGGGACAGAAATGAGACTTGGGAAAGAGACAGAAATGAGACTTGGGAAAGAGACAGAAATGAGACTTGGGAAAGAGACAGAAATGAGACTTGGGAAAGAGACAGAAATGAGACTTGGGAAAGAGACAGAAATGAGACTTGGGAAAGAGACTGAAATGAGACTTGGGAAAGAGACTGAAATGAGACTTGGGAAAGAGACTGAAATGAGACTTGGGAAAGAGACTGAAATGAGACTTGGGAAAGAGACTGAAATGAGACTTGGGAAAGAGACACACTATAGAGGGATAGGCTTTCTTCCCATTTCATGTCTGATGTTTACAACCACTTTAAAGAGGAGTTTTAAAAATTAAGTCCACATCTAAAATATGTGTAGCTGCGGACTTACACTTGCCTATTAAGGGATCCAGCGCTGTCCTCGCCTGAGGCAGTTTATCACCAGTCTTCGGGTCCCAGGTGCAGCCATGTTAATTGTGGGAAGCCAGCTGGTGACTCCTTGTGGCTTCAGAGTCGGTTCCCCACTTCATGCACAAACCACACATTTTGAGTGGACCTGCAGCCTTCTGGGACCTGTGACATGTCCAAGAAGGTTTCTGGGAGGGAGGGGACTCTTATTTGCCAGACGGTGGGAGTGGGTACCTCTCGAAATTAGGTACCCAATAGATCCCCCCCCCCCCCCCCCAAAATAAAAAATTATATTCAAAATGTGGCAGAGAAGGAAGGGTGGAACTTTGCTTTCAGTAAACAATCATAGTGCGTTGTCATAGTAACCACTTCAGCTTGGCATTTTAGACCAGGGAAAGGGACCATAAACCGTCCCTGAGAATGTTGAATTGAACTGGAATGTTTCATAAAGCAGTGCAGCATTTATCAACTGAAGAACAGAAACTATATTAAAGCAGGAAGGGCCACACAAATGGGTTTATTTACTAAAACTAGAGGTTGCAAAATGAGTCTCACTTCTGCAGAGGAACCAATCCACTTCTAACCTCAGCTTGTTTAATTAGGTTTTGGCAATTAAACCTGGAGGCTCATTGGTTTCTATGCAGAAGTGTGACTGATTTTGCACACTCTAGCTTTAGTAAAATAACCCCAAAGTGTCCCAAAAAACATTAGTTTAATTTGCTGATGTTAGGGGTCAGCACACCGTTGACAGGACTACATACAAACTATGGCCGCCTTAACGGGTCCCGCTCTTCCAGCTGGATTTTTCCATTTATTTTATATCTTGGAGACTTTTATCCTGGAACAACCAAAAGTCTGATTTCCAAAACTAGTCAGAGTCTGGAATTGTAATGAGATCTCGGAGTATCCAAGACACATAGGAAGCCAGAGACTGATTCAGCCCACCGGGCTCCATCTGACTTGACTATCACTTTTGGTGGGCTGGCTGTTTTAACCCTCTCATCACCACTACAAGGCCAAAATTGATTGTTGCTTTACCACTGGTGAGTGAACCTTGTGGTAAGATGGTTTTAAGGTGATTCAGTAAACCAGTCTTTGACAGCAAAAAAAAAGTAAATTTTGGATGTACCGAGCTTCATTGTTCTCCACTCTTATTTCTTAACTATTCTCTTGGAATTCAGAGTTCTCCAGCTGAGAAAAATGCCGAGTTCGAAAGATCATGGGCGAGAGCCAAGAACCACAGCATGAGCAAGCGCCTTCATGGGTACCCACCCACTCAGCCGCAGCAGCTCTGAAATTCAGCCTCTTGCTTGTTGCAGCCTACTGAACAGATCTTGATATTTAAGTTTTTGATTAAACCAGATCAAAACTATTTCTCTGTGTGAAAGTTCTGCCTTTTTTATTTCATTATGGTTTTGCTGTGGGGGAGGCACGCAGGTGTCGCACTTTCCATCACTTGTCATATTGTAGCCTGTGAGCCAACGTATACTCGATATACAGAATTATTTACATTGTTTAAATTGTATGCAAACTCTAACAATCTCCTCTTAATTGTTCCCTTTTGAACTGTTAGTCGGTTCACATTAGCGCGACACGACTCCTTACTACTTCGGGGGCGACTTGTGCATTACATTGCACCACGACTTCGGAGCGACTTGCAGGGACTTCACATAATGGAAGTCTATGCAAGTCGCTCCGAGGTCGCCCCGAAATAGTACAGGACCCTTTTTTTAAGTCGGAGCGACTTGTCAGGCCTGTAGGGTCCTGTAACGGTCAATGGACCGCGAGGAGCGCGCCTTGTCAGGCTGTCACAGATCGCTTTTCAGAGGAACAACCAGGTCTGCCGCAAGTGTAAACTTAGCCTTAGACTTCATCAGAGGAGGACTGGGCAGGGGGGCAATTGCCCCCTGGGCTGCTCTGATGCCCTGCATCGGCTGCACCGCTTCTGCTACAGATTGCCTAAAGGATTCCTGGTGAAGAGGAGTAAAAAGCCCCTGTTGCTGACCTACTGAGTGCAGGTTGAATACAAGGACAGAGCGCAGCCCCCCCCCCCCCCCCCAGCATGGATGGTGTAAATTGTGTATGAGCAGAGGCCGGTTTAATGCCCCACTGGAGACTCTCTTCCCCCGGCCAGCCCCAACCAAGCTATCCCAGCTCCCCCCAACTGCCCCCTGCTGGCCAGGTTGGGAACCAGGATTCAGCCGGTGAGTAGAGAGTACCGGGAGCAGAGCTTCAGCCTGGAATGAGGGTCAGGAGGAGGACAGGAAGAGGAAGAGGGAAAGTGGGAGTCACTCCACCATGGACCTCTGGTTTGTACTTGCCCCCTTGGGCTGAAAGTTGTCAGTCTGCCCCTGGACTTCATCTTTGATCACATAATGGCATCTATCAGTGGGCTGTTTATATGATTTTGATTAGATTGGATTACTTTATTACTGAAGCGTTGTATTTTTGTTATTTTGAAGACATTTCTAATACAGTTTGATTACATTTACACTAGGAAGTGCGTGTGAATCGCACAGAAACACTGTGCAGTTCCTGCGATTCACATGCAGTTTTGTGCAGAGTAAATATCAGTCCTATTCATTTTGAATAGGCTGAAATCGCACCACACCAAAAGTCGTGCATGCACTACTTTTTGAAACGCAGGGCAACCGCATCGCATGGTACTTTTGTCCAGTGCTATACAGTATGGGCAATTGCACTGCATTTGGGGTTTCATTATCTTTGCACTGACCCCCCTCAGTAGATTGCAAGGGCAGTGTGATTGGAATGCAGTCTGGAAAGCCACACAGGAATGCAGCTTTCCCGTGCTGCGTTCTACTGTGAATAGGCCCTTGGAGTATTTGTTTTGCAAAATGGGTGTATTGTCTATAGTTTTACAACTAAAAGTCAAATGTACCTAGTTTTCTAAACCTGCTAGCGATTTCATCCACATTCTGTTATTTTAAACTTGGCAATTACTTAGTGGGATATTGACACAAGAATTCCCAGCTCCACCCAACTACTGCAACCGTTATAGCACCAATTTATGGTGTCATGCTCCTCCTAATGGGTTTTCTGTAATCTTAAAATAAGGAAATGGGGGATCTTGTTCAGACCTAACAGTTGAAAGAGGCAACATAATTATGTTCATATGGGGAACTCATAGAAACTGCCACAAGTTGTGGAAATCTCAACCCTTTAAAGAGACCTATAAAGCCAGAAGGAGGATCAGCTCCATTGTTGCTCTCCCAAAATTAAAAAAGCCTCTTTAGTGGGACATTTTCCTTTTTGTAGTTGTGTGAAGCTTTGTAAATAATGCAGAGCCTGGTATAAGGCCTCTTTCACACTTCTGCGACTTGTCCTGCTATTTGGGACTGCAAAATCACATGACAAGTCATTCTCCATTATTTCCAATGAGTACCATTCATATCTGTGCGAATTGAAGTCGTGCTGACTTCAAAGTAGTCCCTGCACTACTTTGGCCCAATTTTAATGCGTTTTTGAGGTCCAAAGACATAGGCATTGCTTCCAGCTCAGTCAAAATCGCTGGACTTTTGTCGCACAAGTGTGAAAGGGGCCTTACTGTTACTGTAGCCATATATTACAGTAATAGCCGAAAGTTTGGGATTAGTGTATATCTGTGATTTGTAATATGATTTTTTTGATTTTCTTTTCAGATGTCCCACTGGTTGGATTGGAGAATATTGCCAGTTCAAAGATCCATGTGTGCCAACACCTTGTGTTAATGGCGGAGTCTGCCAGAACTCTATCCGAGGAGTAACTGTCCAGTATGAATGTAACTGTCCCAAGGGTTTTAGAGGTAGGTGCTTCTTGTGGACCTGGAATTGTGAAGGGGAGAGCGTATTAATTTTACCCTCTTGTATTGTTCCAGTATATTCTGCAGAGTAGCTTTCACATATACAAAGAACAATTTACGTTCGTCCCTGCCCTCTAAATGTGCAATCGAATGTACCTAAAGCATTTGTAAACCTATCATGTAGATAATGTCCTTGGCAGGAGTTCTACCCAAAACCTCAACAAAGCAAGAGTATTACCCCCCTTGTCCACTGTGCTGTCTCATTGGTCGGTACTTCATCTTGGACTCTTCTCTTTTTTAGGTCAGGATTGTTCTCTCATTGATGCCTGTGCCACAAACCCATGTGAGAATGGTGCCCGCTGCACCAATTGGAATGGCCGCTACAACTGTACTTGCCCTGCAGGATACCAGGGCCGCAGCTGCCGTCTGGATATTGACGAATGCCGAACACCCGGGCTCTGCCAAAATGGAGGACAGTGCATTAACACCCCTGGTTCTTTCCGCTGTCGCTGCTCAAGTAGTTTTACTGGCCAGTTCTGTGAGGCCAACTATGTGCCATGCGCACCTTCCCAGTGCCAGAACGGAGGCACCTGCCGCCCAACTGGAGACCTCGCCTATCAGTGTGTCTGCCTGCCAGGTAAGGAGATGTCACCCCTTGTTTGTCCCTTTATTTTAAAATGTGTGGCTTTGTGATATGTTACTCTTAAACTTCTGTGTTCATAGGATTTGAAGGATCAAACTGTGAGATCAATGTGGATGACTGTCCTGACCATAAATGCATGAATGGTGCCACGTGTGTGGATGGAGTCAACACTTACAATTGTCAGTGTCCCCCTGAGTGGACAGGTAAGTCACAGCCACCTATTTGCTTAACTTTATTATTTTTTTTTTTTTATAGATTCCGCTATATATATATATATATATATATATATATATATATATATATATATATATATATATATATATATATATATTATAAACTCCAAACTAAACAAAAACTGTTACAATCTTTATTGCAACCTATTCATTTTGGTCTCTGAAGCTGGCAGGGCTGTTTTTAATTAGGGACTAACTTACTGTGATCTTGGCTCTGTCTTGCTTCTTTCTTCCTGCTTTGCCGCACTGTTGGCTGTTCACTGTGATTGTTGGCTTCACTAACCAATCACAGAAGGAGCTGAAGCAGTCGGCGACCGCCAATGCTGGGACTGAAGGCATTTCAGAGAAATCTGTTCTCCGAGCACTGGGTGTTCCTGGGTGAACCAGTGGAAGAGAAGATGTGCTTAGACATGTTATAGGAGTGGAGAAATGCTCATGCATAGATGGCAAGCTGCAGAACTACAGGCTCTAAATAGTGGTGTCACCCTATTGCCAAAAAGTAACTGAAGAGTAAGAATCACCTTATAGCCAAATTGTTTTACAAATAGTTTTTCAGGTAACACAGTTCGCATATTAATATGCTATTTGTTATTATCACCCATTCTGTATACTGCTTTTTGCTTACATGGTTACGTGAAGTATCATGCTTCATTATGACAGCCTCCCTCTGCTTTTAAATTATGATTGACAGCCCCAGCACCATGGGGTGCCCATTTATCAAATGCGTGACTGACAGGATGGAAGAATCTGCTTCGGCAGATTCATTAATGAGCATCACCCCCCATTTGCTCCTATCCAACAGAGGTAGCGTTTAAGTTACAGGGGGGAGGGGGGTGGCATTCAGAAGCAAAGAACCAGATTGCTGATGATTAGGCATTCTATGCAAAAGGAGAAGATCGCTTTTTGTAAAAAAATAAATAAAATAAATGCACTTTTTTTTCTTTGCATGTAAAAAAAAAAAAGTGAATTTATTTGTTTTTTTGTGCCTGTAAAGCACCGATCAGCAGATTGCTGGTGCCATGCAGATCTGCCGGTGTATCTGCTTGCCAGTACATCCTGTATGGGTAAGCAGATACAATCTGACAGGAAGCATGAATGAACTACCAAGGCGTTCCACAGTGCCATGGTAGTTCACTAAACACTACAAGCAGACAGCCGCAATGGCTGCCGGGCCTTGTAGTTTTCCATGATCAGAGCCCAATCGGAGATGTGCTTGGTGGGTGGAGTCCCGCTCTGCCACGTGTTTTAATTTTTTTTATAGCTAGCGGGGAGGGAGAACACAGCTAGCTGTCGCAGCGGGGATTGGGGTGGTGCGGGGTCGGTCCGTTCATAACATGTTACACCCTGACTATGGGTGTAACCTGTAACATATAATGAAAGGTGAACTTATCTTTTAAGGTAAAAAAAAAAAAAATTCTAATATCAACCCCCCCCCAATCGGGGACAATCTGCGTATACAGAACGCAAGTGCTTGTTATGGGGGCAGACAAAGAAAAGGATGACCCTGGGTGGGTGACCCAAGAGGAGGAGGTTTGGGGCTGCTCTATGCAATACCATTGCACAGAGCTGGTGAGTAGAACATGTTTGTTATTTTAATTAAAAAAAAGTTTGCTATTAATGCTTTTAAGATTTGGGGCTTTAAAAAAATGTATATTCTTTCCACAGGTCAGTTCTGTACAGAAGATGTGGATGAGTGCCAGCTGCAGCCCAATGCCTGTCATAATGGCGGGACCTGCTTTAACACTCAGGGTGGCCATACATGTGTCTGTGTTAATGGCTGGACGGGAGAGAGCTGCAGCGAGAACATAGACGACTGCGCCACTGCCGTCTGTTTCAATGGTGCCACCTGCCATGACCGCGTAGCCTCATTTTACTGCGAGTGTCCCATGGGCAAGACTGGTGAGTGTGGGATAGTTGTCTCATTTTCATAACCATATACCCTTTGCTTTAACAAAGCATATATATGAAATGTTATCATAGTGGTACTAAAAGTTGTTAATGAACCTTATCCTATATACAGTATATTGTGTGCAGTTATGTTTAGTGTTGGAAAGTCCAGCAAAACTTTTTTTTTTTTTTTTTTTATCAGTGCAGTAGGGAAGCCTAAAACCCCTGCAGCCAAATCTTTGTCCCTGTTGGAAATTTTCCCCTCATTTCCTGTATAATAAAAGTGTTGTCACCAGGACAGGAAGTGAGTGGAAATTCCTGTAAAGGAGTCCAGTAGCCATACAAACATGAGTGGTTTTAATCCTTCCCCACCAAAAAAAAAAGAAACAAAAAATCACCCTGACATACACTTTAATTGATGAATACCATTTAATAAATGTAAGTGTTGAGTATTTCCTTTATCTCATTAGAATCAGACTATCTTGAGGGGGTAGACCTGTACGTGTGACATCTGTGGTAGCATTTTCCCTGTTCTCAGCAGGTTTAGGATATTTTGAGAACAATTATCACATCAAAGCCCTGCCAGAAAAGAGGTGAGATTGTAAGATTTCGAGTTAGCTGACGTAAACTACTTATTTATCTTTTAATCATCTGCAAACTGACACTTCCTACAACAAATCTTTATATCTGTGAGAAAGGTTAAAATGTTATAAAGGTGTTGCTGTTTGTGAAGTTTCACATTGGTTCCTGCTGTGATAAAAGGGGGGGGGGGGAAGAGTGTGGGGAACCAAACACTTAAATCCTGATGGGGAATCTAAACCCTCATCCCCCCCTTTTTTATCCAAAACAAAAAAGTTTTTGCCTTGCGGTGTCCAAGAAGTAGAGTTTGGCAGTTTTGCCAAATAACCTCTTTTCTTTTTTTTTTGTTCATTGACGGACACAGCTCCTGATATCCATAACCATTGGGTTATTCTGCCCCCTACAGGAGTAGGACACTAGGCAGAAAAGAATTCTGGTTACACCCATGGGCAGTCCCAGGGGTATACTCTGCTTCATAGCCACTCAGTTTTTTTTCTGCCTAGTCAGTAGTTAGCCGATTAGGCCCGATTGAGAATAGTTTAGATATATATTTTTTTTTCTCCTGGATTTTTCCTTTGAGAGATACAATGGACTGGGCGATGGGCTGGATAATCTAGATCCAGTGGTCTTCTCAGTCTGGCCAGGGAGCACGCACAGACTTCAGCTCCACGCTAGGTTGGCTGCGTCATTGCCCCACTGAACGGGGGCTGGCCTGCAATTTAAACGCCTCATGAGGTTGCATACCACCGAGTCTCGGCCTGAATCGCAGCGTTCCTCCTGGCCGACAGCCCCTTATTTTCGATGGAGAGGGTATGGAGTAGCTGTTCCCCCCTCCCCCTGGAGAGTTTTGGGGTGGACGTGGGCCCCTCCTTGGGACAGTTGGACCCCCAGGTTCCCCTCCTTCCTGCAGCCACCCCCCCCCCCCCACCTAGTCCCTCATCCTGCCCCCCCAACCCCTCAAGGCAGGGACGATTTGGGTGGTCTGGCCACTTTCCTGGGATGGGGGCAGGGTGCTAACTGGTCGATGGGGGGCCGGGGGAATGCACCGTCAGTGACCGGACGATCGGCTTTGATGGGGGGTTGTACCTGGTGGGGGCTCCTGGCAGGGCCTTCCGTCCTGCCTGGACCTGTCCTTGAGGCCTGGTCTCCCTCGTGGGTCCCCGTAGGCCTTGTGCCGCCATTTTTGTAGCCTGTGTGATTCTTTACACGGCAGCCATGTTTGTGTAGTCCGGCGGCCATTTTGCAGTGGTTTGCCATTAGAAATAGAGGCGGCCTTCTCGGGGCTCGGATCTTGACTTTCCTTCAACGGGGGGTTGAACAGAAATTGGCCTTGAGTACCATCAATGGCCAGGTGTCGGCTTTGGCGGTCGTCTCCCTACGACCTTTTGGCCACACACTCCCTGGTGCCTACCTTTCTTCAGGGTGTCCGACATTTGGTTCCTACAGTGTGGACTCCGTTGCCGCCGTTGGATCTTAATTTGGTGTTTTCAGCTCTACAGAAGCCTCCCTTTGAAAATATTCTCCAGATTCCCCTGCTTACACTGTCCCAGAAGGTGGCCTTTTTAGTGGCTATCCCCTCTGCGCGCTGGGTGTCGGAACTGGCCGCATTCTCCTGTCATTCACCTTACCTGGTGATTCACAGGGATAAAGTGGTTCTTTGCCCCTGTCCGTCGTCCCTTCCAAAGGTTGTCTCTGATTTTCATTTGAATGAAGACCTTGTGTTGCCTTCCCTGTGTCCCTGGCCTAAACATCCAAAGGAAATTGCCTTGCATGCCTTGGATGTGGTCTGGGCAATTAGGGTGTACCTGGCAGCTACGGAGACTTTCAGGAACTCGGACTCTTTGTGTTAACGGATGATCCTCGAAGGGCTGGCCATTTCCTCTGCAACCATTTCCTGATGGATCAGACAGACAGTGGTTCAGGCCTATTCCATCAGGGGTCAGGTTCCTCCTTTCCCTGTCAAGGTGCACTCGACTAGGGTGCTTAGAGACTCCTGGGCTTTCCATCATAAGGTGTCAGTGAGGCAGGTTTGCAAGGCGGCCACATGGTCGCTGATGAACACTTTTACAAAGTTTTATAAATTAGATGTGTTGGCGTCTGCGGATGCTTGTTTTGCAGGCTGCTGTTTGAGGACCTGTTCCTCTTTGGGGGGGGGGGGGGTGTTGGGCTCCAGTTGTTTGGTTGAGCTCCTGTTGATTGGTTGGATTGGTTGGATAATGTTTCTAGCCTTGAATTTTTTTTTTTTTTTTGTTCCCACTCCTCATGTTTAACACTGCTTTGGGATGTCCCAATGGCTATGGAAATCAGGAGCTGTGAACCAAAGAGAAAATGGGATTTTTGACGTATAATCCATTTCTCTGATGTTCATTGACGGACACAGCACCCACCCCTCTGTGGAGTTAGCATTCTCCTGACACTGCTTAAAAAAACTGAGTGGCTATAGCAGAGAGAGAAAGTATACCCCCTGGGGCTGCTCCTGGGTGTAGCCAGAATTCTTTCCTGCCTAGTGTCCTACTCCTGTAGGGGGCAGTATAACCCAATGGTTATTGATATCAGGAGCTGTGTCCGTCGAACATCAGAAATGGTTTTTGCAGTAAGTTAAAAAAAAAAAAATTTGATGGGCTGCCAGTTCATCTTTTTCCACCCATGTAATGCAATGCATATGTGTTTGCAATATGCATCCATGGGCAGCAGAGGTTTCTGTACAGCGCATACACTCACTATGGACTCTGAGAACAGACTGAGCTGTCACAGCTCCCGGTCTCTAGTAGTGATTGAGAGCCGGTCAGGCAGTCAGTGGTTACATGATCAGGCAGACCTCCCACCGCTGTCCCCTCAACCGGGCCTAATCGCCTAATTAAAGGGACACCAGGGCTGGGTGGGAAGGGGTTAAAACACCTTTTTCAGTTTCCTTTTAACCTTTTGTTAAAGAAGAATTTTCCGAAACAATGGCTGGAAATCCCTTTATTCTCATTCATTTATAAGTGGTCTTGTGGCTGCTTATTTGTTTTCTGAGCAAAGAGGTTGGAGGGGACAGGGCCTTTTATTTGTGATTTGCTTAGCAGCACTGCTGTGAGAATAAATGAAAATAAGGCTTCTTGATGAAGGCCGTGTCAATCAAGTGCCATTATCCACCTTGCCAGGTGGTGCTACCTGTGACGTAAGCATCTTGGAGAGTAGCGTAAACCAGAGGCAGCTTTTTTTAGAAATAAAGATCCAAAACATGACATGCACATTGTGGTGGTGCCGCTGTGGAGGTAGGATGACCCTGTATATCGTGGACACTGCAAAGCAGGAAGAGTGCCTCACTGGCAGGATCAACAGGTATTTTTTAACCAAATGTAAGATATATATATATATATATATATATAATATATGAAGAAAGAGAGGTGATCGTGAAAACTATGTTGGTATGGTGGGCAGAAATTTTCCAGTGCATAGCAGTCTCCCTGACTATTCGTCCCATAGAAGATTAACAGACATATGTTAAGTCGTCTTTGACCTAGCTTGGCTGCTAACCTAAACAATAGATGGTGTGACAAACTGACATACACTTTGAAATATACTATATTTATGCAAGTATTATTTCAATTTAAATGGTAATCCAGTATAACAGCATGTTGCAGAATTAATTTGTTTACCTACTTCTCTTCTCTTTGCCAGGCCTCCTGTGTCATTTGGAGGATGCATGTGTTAGTAATCCGTGCCACAAGGATGCCATGTGCGACACTAACCCAGTGAACGGGCGAGCAATCTGCACATGTCCGCCTGGTTTTACTGGGGGTGCTTGTGACCAAGATGTGGATGAATGCTCAATAGGTATGTATTTGCATACAGTCCTCCTCATCTAGCTGCAAAGAATGTTGTGTAGTACACTGATTGACCATGGATAGGGGCTAGATAGAATATTAAGAACATTTACACGCAAACTTTGTATGTGCTGGACTGAAAATGGGAATACACCTCTTGCAGTGGCCAATGTTTGTATTCACCCAAAAATGTCATAACTATACAAAGATTACCGCTTGAGCTTTCTCTGAGAAAACCTATCCAAAAGGAAACAAAGATGCTTTTGCTGGTTTGTTTTTGAAGAGGCAAACTCTGATTCTGTCATCCCTTACTATTGCTTCACAGTTTTGTTAGTGACTAACCCAGAACAATGCTGTGTTCTACTACAGTAGTGCAGGACCAGTACCTGGCTATGCTGTCCACCTAAATTACAAGACTGGCTGAGTGAGGATAATTGCATGTTCTTTGGTGAAGTGCAATAGAACCTTCTTAAAACTGAACAAAAACGGGTTCTCTTAAGAGTGCCAGCATACATAAAAAAAGCATGACCCTTGCAAAATATAATAACACGCTTACATAGAGCATTGGCCAGGAACATAATTGACTGTGAGACACTGATTTCTTTTTTTTTTTTTTTTTGAAACAGAAGGTGTCTACATGTTGTATGTCCATCACAAATCCCCAAACAAGGATTTTATTCTTCATTTTAGATTAATGGGTAATGCCTTGCAAATCATTCAGGACCCTTTTTGGCAACTGCATATTCAGAACATCTGGTTTAGAACCAATAACGGCCTAGTTCAGTGGAGATTTTTTGGTAACTTTTGACCAACGCACACCAAAATTCCTTCTGGTTGTACTTTCTGATTGCGCTGTATACTGTATTTCAGAGGCATATTTGGCTTTGCATCTGGAGTTATGCTTTAAGAAACACCTGTCAGACTTAAACAAAAAAAAAAAAGTGTGTGTGTATATGTGTATGTGTGTATGTGTGTATATGTATATTATAATGTACAGAAACGCAGACCCACACTGTGTTTGTGGTCTTCAGTCCGTATACGGCTTTCTCCAGTCTGGACATATATAGAGATTCCAGCCGCCCTACGTACAAAAACTAGCCTGAACTTAGCTTGTATGTGACTGAAAGCAACTAACTTTATTGAAACACCAGCACAAACAGATATACACTGTGGGGAAAACCCCCCTCCCCCTTAGCAGCCAATCCACATACACACATACATCCCATAATAAGTTGATTTTTAAGGCAGACAGAACAATAGAACAAAGGAATGCAGGTACTTGACAATAACAAACCCCACCTGCCTCACTAGCAAGGGTCTGAGATACTCCTGCAATCATTTGAAAAGTCAAATTGTTTCATCTTCATATATTTCCTGAGGGACACTGTTCAGAAATATTGTCCCACGTGAAAGAGCCCTTCACTCTTTCAACACAAACCACACATATAGAACCCAGATGTGTGTATGTAGGTCCATGTCAGCCTGGGCTTGAATAACACTGCAGGTCATTCAACCCTAATTAAAGACTGAGGATGTCTATTGGTGAAAAATTACGGTTTAAAAAAAGGCGATCAAAAGTTGCCTTTTTTTTTTTTTTAACTGCAGTTGAGGTTTAAATTTAAATTAAATATGCACTTTCTTCTCTGCAGGTGCCAACCCCTGTGAGCACTTTGGTCGTTGTGTGAATACTCAGGGATCTTTCCAGTGCCAATGCGGTCGGGGTTACACTGGTCCTCGATGTGAAACTGATGTCAATGAGTGCTTGTCCACCCCCTGCCAGAATGATGCTACCTGCCTGGACCGGATAGGGGAATTCACCTGTATTTGTATGGCAGGTAAGTTGCTCCATTCCAGATTAGACAGGTGTATGTCTGTTGCCAGTATATTTTGTAATACTGACGTTCTTTATTCTCTTGTTTTCCTCCTCAGGCTTTACTGGTACATTTTGTGAGCTCAACATTAATGAATGTGACAGCAGTCCATGTGTTAATGGAGGCGTTTGTAAGGATATGGTAAATGGATTCACCTGCAGCTGTCCTGCGGGTAAGCATTCTTTCCTTAAATTTTGCTCACACTTAGTTACTTTCTGATAATTCTTCTAGCCTGTGACACAGGGAGGGGGGGTAATTTACTAAAATTGGAAAGTGAAAAATCTGGTGCTGCTCTGCATCATAGAAACCAATAAGCGTTCAGGTTTTATGTCAAAGCTCAATTTACCAAGCTGAAGTTAGAAGCTAATTGGCTATTATGCGCAGCTGCACCAGATTCTCAGTACACCAGTTTTAGTAAAACTACCCCAGAGTGTTTTGGGGCTCACTTTATGCCATATTCTGATATCATACATTCTGTTTAAAATGGCTATTTTCCATAGCACATCAGAAAGCCAATTGGTTGTACCATCAAACTTTTTATATACCTCAGTGCTTTTATAAACGTAATCTCAGTCAGACTTGGCTGTGTTTTCACCTTTGTGACTAAGAGGCAGACTTGTACCATGCCCTGTGGCCTTGGATACGGCCATTTTGGTCACAAGTATGTGGACTTCTTGAAACAGGCTTGGGTCTCTCGAATGCCCAATGTCCCAAGATTTGCTTTTGAAGGGTGGTGAAGGATCTACAGATGAGTTCCCATGCCAAAAAAACTGCTACGCATATTCTATTTCAATGCAAAGATTATTCTGGTCACCTGGAAGAAATCCCTCCTGCCAACGCTTTCAGAACGGAAGAATCTGATCAATGCAGCCCTTCTACTACACCAACTTATCTATACTACTAGGAGCGCTCATGAACTATTTAATAAAATATGGGGTCCCAAACTAATTCACTCCTTACTGTTTGACCTACCTGGGTTTCCTCTAGACCACTGCTTTATGCTGTATATTTCATTTGGATATTTTCCAACTATGTACTATGGAAGAAGGTTTCAGTTTGTAATGACTATGCAATATATATGACACACTGTTGATGGGTAATAAGGTTTTATTGTAATTGTATTAGAGTATTTTCTTGTTACATATTTTGTTACTTTTGTTAATGTATCTGAAGCTGAAACGGCTGGTAATATGTAAATTGACTGCCCTGTTGATCTCCTAAATAAGACACTAAGTATAATGTGTTGTCTGTGCCTGCCATGCATAAGAATAATTGGTGCCCATATTTGTGTGCGGTCTGTGCTCACCCCACCATTATATCAACATAAATGGTGTATGACGCATGGGAAAGCTTCAGCAGCCTTCCATCTAAATTCAAAGGGGTCCAATTTATATTTTTTCCCATTCCTGACTGGTTGGGTTTTTAAAATTACACTATTGATGTTCTTTAGGTCACTCTATTACAGTTTGCAGTTTTCGTATCTCCATCTAAGATTCTGTTTAGCTGAATTGAAGGAGAGAATGAAATTGTGTTATACAGCTAAAAGAATTTGCTATCCTTCAGTATGCGTTTTTAGAATGATTTTCCTGTGAGAATTTAATGGAGCGACATTCTTCACAGCCTATACAAGTTGGTGAATGCCTTTCATATGTGTGTATTTAACCATGCATCTTCTTTAGGTTTCTCAGGCTCCATGTGCCAGATTGACATTGATGAGTGTGCCAGCACTCCATGTAAGAACGGAGCCAAGTGCGTGGATAGACCCAACGGTTACGAGTGTCGTTGTGCGGAGGGTGAGTTCTTCGCTGCTGGTTATCTGACTGAGGGTAGCCTTACTCCTGGGGTCTGTCTCTGATGCTGTATCCTGTTCTCTCTCACGCTCTCTGGATGTCTCTTTATATGTTCAGGGAGGTAAGTCTTGTCTGTAGATTTCCATCTGCTCTGTCTGCCTGCAGCTCGCTTCCTCCCAATCCTCCCTCCGGCCTAGCTGGTGCAGTGTGCTGTGCTTCATGCTCCATCTTCTGCTTTGCCAGGCCAGGGTTCCTCAGTGGCCATGCTCAGCTTTTAGCGCCATGCTTGGTTTTCAGCTCCTCCATGGCCCTCTACTATCGGCTCATCTAAAGACATCTGCTGTTTTGGCTCTTCCATTTTGGCATGTTTTTGCTTGTTTCAGCTTCCTCCTACCGTATCTCTGCCATCTTTTCTTCCATCACCTGTCATTGATTGTTCTTGCATCTCTCTTACAGGCTTTGAGGGTACTCTTTGTGAGCGTAACATAAATGAATGTTCCCCTGACCCATGCCACCATGGGAAGTGCCGGGATGGTATTGCCAGCTTTACCTGCACATGTGATCCTGGATATACTGGCTATCGCTGTGAGAACCAGATAAACGAATGCCACAGTAATCCTTGTCTTAATGGAGGAAAATGTATTGACCTGGTCAACAAATACTTGTGCTACTGTCAGCCAGGAACCTCAGGTGAGCCTAAAATATTTAAGTGCTGTGTTGCTCACCTGATGAGCTTAGAGTTGTGAATTCCACTGCTTTATATAAAGGAGATATGTGGAGAAGATTGCCATTTCAGGACAGATAGTCCAGGTCTATGTCTTCCTTTCCCCCCTTTTGTTCAAATAGAAAAGTTTGGCCGGTCTGAAAACCTGTGTGGGCTTTTTTTTTTTTTTTTTGGCCAACCATTGGTCTTGTTTCGATAAGGCCAGTATTGGCAGATGTCTGACTGGTCTTCTGCCAACTTAATAGGCCTTGAAATGCATAATTAAAGCTTGCTTGTTAATGTGACCCTGACTTGGCATAAAAAGAGAAAAGACAGCGTTGACGAGGTCCCTGCAGGTACTTGTCTGTTTTTGATGTTGATCCCTTTGTCCCTGTAGAGCCCTTTAGAGGCTATCCATGGGGCCACTGGTTTTCTGAGTTGAGATTAAGCCCTACTTCCTTTCAATGAAATGTAACTATCAGGACCTTGGTGATATCTTGGCTATTTGATGTATGTGGACCTCTCGAAGGTATGTATAGTAGGATGGTTTATCCTGGCCTGGCCTACAGTTTGTTTTCCAGTGTCCATTCCTCTTGTAGGCAGCAGTATAACCCCAAGACTGTGTCCCTCAGTGAACTCTCAAGAGAGAGATTTTATATTAAGTACAAATATCCTATTTTATTTGTCCTTGGGTTCTAGCTTTTCGTGATTTTAAAGCAGAACTCCACCCAAGGGGAGTTCACTTTAAGGGCTCATCCCCCTGCTCCTCTTGCACAATTGGCACTTTTGAGGAGGGGGGGGGGGTACCTGATTTCTGACAGGTACCTGGTCCCATTTCCGTTTTGGAACGGAAATTTGGCCCCCCCCCCCTGCAGTCTTCCAGGATGCTGACCGGTCCCAGAAGACTGCATCTACCAATCCAGGATGCGCTGTGTGACTCGCGCATGCACAGTAGGCATCCAACTACGGTATGAAGCCGCAAGCTGTCAAAGCTGGGTGCCTATAGTGAAGATGCCGGTGTTGTAAAATTTTCTCGGACCCGTGAAAAATCGGACCTCGTCACTTCCGCGTCATCTGCAGAGCTGAATAGAGGAGGCGGGACGGAGGTGCGGCCGTGTAATAAATGCAGGACTTTAGCGACTCCTTCGGTTTTATTATCTTTACTAATTATCGTATTTTTTATCCTTAGGATTTCATTACATTTAGTATTTCTTATTTTGTATTATAGAAATACTAAATGTAATGAAATCCGAAGGATAAATAATACGATAATTACTAAAGATAATAAAACAGAAGGAGTCGCTTAAGCCCTGCATATATTACACGGCCGCACCTCCGTCCCGCCTCCTCCGCCAGCTCTGCATATGTGCCTCCCTCCCTGATGTCTCTGACGCGGCGGTGTCCTCCGTCGCACCTCAGCCCCGCCTTCTCTCAATCAGCTGTCCGCTCACTGTTATAATTTTTCCAAACTCGAAAAATGTCTTCTGCGCATGCGCACGGACGACTCCTATCAGCTGTTTTGTGATGCTCTGTCACCGGAAGTGACGAGGTCCGATTTTTTTTTTTTCACGGGTCCGAGAAAATTTTAGAACACCGGCGCTTCCGAGGGTGGATGACGCACGCATGGAGAAGGCTGGCGGTGAGTTCATCGCTGGACCGTCGGACAGGTGAGTGGCTGTTTTTTAAAAGTCAGCAGCTACCCTTTTTGTAGCTGCTGACTTTTTTATTTATTTTTTTTTTTTTTATAGGTGGCTGGAGCTCCTCTTTAATGTTTAATAAAAGTTCCTCAGTTGCCAGTATTGGCATGGCTTATTCCTGAAGGCAACCCCCTAGTAACAAGTGAAACCGATTTCATAGATCTATGCAGAGGAGGCTTTTCTGGCTAACCAAGTTAATAAGAATCTCATGATGCCTGCTGTTAGGCAGAGCTTTTGCAGGCAGTCCCCAGGTTACAACTAAGATCGGTTCTGTGGGTTTGTTCTTGAGTATGTAAATTGGAACAGGTGCATTTTTTAAGTGTAACTCCCAGCAGCAAAAATTTTTTTACGTTTTTTGGAAAACATAGAGAAGGGTTAACACCCCTGTAACATTTGTTTTCCAGTCTGCGCCCCTGTTCAGAAGATATAACCTCACTTTCTGTCCCTGTGACCATTAACATTTTTGGGTTGTCGTGGAAACAAGGATTGGTGTTAAAGCTTCAGTGGAGATACCTTTTTTCCCATGATAATTCTTACAGGAGTGACTTTCCCTTCCTAGGGGTAGATTTTCTCTTACTTCCTGTTATCTCCCTCCGTTTTTATGTAGGAGTCATTTTTAAGTTGAATGTTTGTAACTCAGGGACTGCCTGTACTTAGTTCACAAATAACTGACAGGTTCACTTTAAGGCTGCAGTCACAGGAGGGGCATTTACACATTCAGCGCTGTCAGTCAAGGGGATCCTCTACCAGGAAATTGAATGCCTGACAAGAGCAGTGGTTAAGTTGGTTCTGCATTGATGAGATGGAGTAATCATCATCATAAGTGAGAACATTCATGCTGAAACTTTAAATAAAAAGCAGAAAAAAAGTGTTTTTCTTGTTTTTGTTTTCAGGTGTGAACTGCGAGTACAATTATGATGACTGTGCCAGCAACCCATGTGACTATGGAGAATGCAAAGATGGGATCAACAAATATGAATGCGTCTGCAAACCAGGTTTCACAGGTATTAAATATCAATGTTTTACTTTATGCATATGAGCTGCAGT
The DNA here is from genome assembly GCF_965119305.1 of Pelophylax lessonae. NCBI lineage: Eukaryota > Metazoa > Chordata > Amphibia > Anura > Ranidae > Pelophylax > Pelophylax lessonae. The sequence continues at coordinate 575,917,211 of NC_138771.1, read as the reverse complement.
TTACAATTGAAAACATATCTTTTTTTCCTATTACATAGGGGAAAAAAGCCCCCCTATGTGATTTTTTTTTTTTTTTTTTTTTAGCGACATGTTCTCTTTAATAAGACTCTTCAAGGTCTAAAAGAACCTAATTGTCTCCCCTGTGCTCCAGTGAATGTAATACAATGCACATCGCACTGCATTATATTCTTTCCCGGCCTTGATGAAACTGTCAAAAGGGGACCCGGAAGTGACATCACACATCACTTTGGGTCAACAACTAGATGTTTCCGCTCTCCTCCCTCCCCCTCTACCCAGCAGCACCGGCTATGCCGATCCCGGGCTCCTCTTGCCCATACATAGCAGGGGGGCACCTGTGGGGAGCTATTGGATGGCACCCCAGGACGAAACGTTGTCGTCGTGACCACCTGGTGCCTAGGGGTTTGTCAAGCCCTGGCTTAAGAACAGGTTACATGTTACGCCCTAAATACAGGTTTAGCAAGCATGTTCCTAAAGCTGAACCTAGCCATTTCTTTAATAATTTTTAGCGGATTTACATTATTTGCTTATTTCTATATGCCATTGGTTGATTGGGAGATTCCACCTGCCTTATCTTCACCATATAATTGCAAACTAGACTGTCTGAGGATACAGCAACTGTCGGGGTATCCATGATATACCATATGAGCCTTGTCTGACCCATTTACCATATGGTAGTTTGGGTCCACGTTCTCTGGTGAGCTCATATTGGTTTACCTTCTGATGGTGTTGGGATTTGACAGCATCTCTGACCACATACATCACTTTGGATTATTAATTTCACCTTCACACTTGGGACTCTTTTTTTTTTGTATTTACTTTCATTTCATCATCTTGAACTATTTTATGTGAATCTTCTGTTTTTCACATTTATTTTTAACGCTGCACTTTATTGCATATGTACCTTTTAACCAACCCAATTGTCAGTTGTTTGTGCCAGCAGCTTTATCGTTTTGTGTATAGTTAGCGCAGTATATTTTTTCCTTTTTTTAAGGATCTACACACTGCCATTGTCTGGTGCTTTAAAGCTGAACCCAGAGGAATGAGACAATGTGCCCTTGCAGTGCGCCCCCTGCATTGCAAGGGTTAAATGATCATTTAGTCTAGAGCAGAGATATGAAAACTGTGGCCCTCCAGCTGTTGCAAAACTACAAGTCCCATCATGCCTCTGGCTGTCATCATTGTGGCTGTCAGTCTTGCTATGCTTCATGGGACTTGTAGTTCTGTAACAGCTGGAGGTCCACAGTTTGCATATACCTGGTCTAGGGGTTCAGAGATAAGCTGTGCCTTATTTCAGGCCCCAAATTGATTGAGGGACCCTGCTGCAGTCAGGAATAAAGTACCTAATACAAGCATTTAACCCTTACGGGGTGACACTGCAAGGGTATATTTTGCCTAATTCTCATAGTTTAGCTTTGGTTGATAGTAGCAAATGTGAGCAATAAAGATAATACACATACATATAATGCTGTCAATGGAAAGTGCATACAATTGTATAGTAAAAACTATACAGAAATAACCAAATAAAATGAGAGAGTAAGCTTACAATGGATCGCTTTATACTTTGTCATTCTTATTATAAATGAGGAAATTATCATCAGTATGTATACATCTTAAGACCAACATCTGGGTGTATGACCTCCTAACAGAAAAGCTAATTATAATTAATGAGAAGGATTGACTTGCAGTATATGATTTTGATGTTTATTTTGACAAATGTAGATCCTCCTGGGAAAGAGAACCTATCATCCTATTAGTGCTTGCTGAGTGTAGGGAAAGCTAGGAGGGCACTTTGAAGTTGGGTGAGACATTTTAGGAATGCTCAGAGTGGTGTGTAATTTGATTTTTACAGCTCTTGGTACACAATAAGAGCCTTGTAGAGGTGGGGGGACCGGACAGCACTGTCCAGCTGGAAACAGATGGTGAAATACAGTAATCACCACACTCATTTTCCAGGCTGGTTTTCTCAATTATGAACTGAAATGCAGATGGTTATGTCTGCGACAACAAGAGCAAATGCTTTTAAACCTTTTATGTTTTTTTTTTCTAACTTTAAATGTGAAGCAGAGTTTAGCTCTTCAAGTTTGCCTTGTTTATAGGGACTGTGTAGGGATTTATGCTTTAAAGTTCTAAAGGCAGTTTTTTTTTTTTTATCTTAATGCATTTAGTATCACTTTAAGCTGTTTATGGTTTTCTATTATCCTAGAACATTTCCAGCACCAGGCTTTATTTTAATTGTTCAAAACATCACATACATCTCAAGCAATTATCTTTTATTACTAAACGAACAGTGAATTCAGATTGATGCGTTGCATTAATGTATTACCGTCAATCTTGATAGTGTCAACTTGACATGATCTTGCTTTTATTCAGTACATGTATTTGGATTGACATGTCCTGCACACTAAGGAAACAGATAAAGCATTTATCCTGTTAATTTCGGCTTCCCCATGTCTAACATCAATGGATCCAATTTTGGATCACTGAAAATTATTAAATGTTGGACACTTTTGCTAGTAATAAGGTAACTTAGAGGAGCTCCAGTCAGATTGATGTATATTAAAAGTCAGCACCTACAAAAACTGTAGCTGCTGACTTTTAATAAACGCACACTCACCTGTCCCACGATCCATGAATGTGCTCGCCCCAACTGTTTTTTCCATTGGTGTTCTATCCCCGGTGCTGGCAGCTCAGCTGCGGGCACCTGGCTGTGACCGCTTGCGGCTTAACAGCCGCGTGCTCCGCTTTGTGAATGGTCCTGGCGTCCACTGGGACCTGTGATGTGTCCCCGAAGACTGCAGAGGGGAGGGGGGGAGGAGAGGAGAGGAGAGGAGAACTTTTGTTCAGATAGCCTAGGCCAGTGATGGCGAACCTTGGCACCCCAGATGTTTTGGAACTACTTTTTCCATGAGGCTCATGCACTCTGCAGTGTAGATGAGCATCATGGGGAATGTAGTTCCAAAACATCCGGAGTGCCAAGGTTCGCCATCACTGGCCTAGGTGGTCGGAACAGAAGTGGGAGCGGGTACCTATAAAAACCAGGTACTCCCCCCTCAGAAAAAAGTGTCATTACATAGAGGAGGGTGGAAGGAGGCCTTAATGCGGCACTTCCCTTTTTTGGTGGAGCTCCGCTTTAAAATCCATTTCAGAGTAAATTGAGGAGATTCTTCTAATCAAAAGTAGAATCAGTGAACTGCTAAGGTTACTTGGGAACATTCTGGTGTGGGGAATCTATTGATCCCATACAGTAGCATCCATCTACAGCCAAACTAATAGAATTTTAGTAGAATTTTCAACAAAAATAAGGTTGAACGAAATTTGTACAAAAATTCTCAGTACTTTCAAATATCGTTCAAAAGTAGTTCAGGATCTAATTAGCTTTTAACATTTGGAACATTATGGGATGAGTGGACTATACAGAATGAAAACTACATTCACTGATAGAAATTTGTACATTCGAGAGAAATTTTCCGTGCTGCTCCATCAAACTTTTCTCGTCACTGCGTTCAAAAGCTGAATGCCAATTTGACCCTAATTAATGATTAGAAAAACAAATGTTCTTACAGGGAAAAATGTCAAACAAAATTCTAGTGTATACCCAAGTTAAAGCCGATCACGCATGGGAAAATTTGTCTATGCTACATACTGTGCCTACAATATGGCCAAACTTCCATGAACTTTAAACATTTGCATGCATGGTGAAAGGCATGAACTGTCTGAAAGACCACTTTCACAGTAGACTGTCAACGAACCATTTTATAGCTTGTGAAAACCGACCAGAAAAAGAACAGGTCCTTTTTAGATTTTGGTCTGAAAATGCCTGCATTGCACCTATGGAATTCCAGGTCACTTGGATTTGCAGGGAAGATGTACACTTATAGCTCCCAGCTGCACTGGTGTGATGTGTACACAGCTGATGCTGGTTGACCCCTCTGCTGGTTATTTCAGTGTCAGGGACAGACTGCTAGTTCATGCTCTGGGCACTTTTCCTGGACTAAACTATGTTTTCCTAAATCTATTTCTGTACTAATGGAGGAAGATCTATTTTTTTCTTCTTACAACAACATATCTCTCTTCATTTTGAGAACCATAAATGGTCAGCTAGTGGTAGATGGAATATCTTTTTAATAAAGAGCAGATGGTGTTTGGGGGGAAAAAAAACATAGTAGGAAATTAAAAAAAAAAAAAGTGAAAAGGATAGATGGAAAAGGGGTCTAAGGCCATAAATGGGCAACTAGCAGATCTCTGGACTTTGAGGAACTAGAAGTTCCAGCATGACCACAGGATCTTTGGCTGACCTCATGCTGGAAGTTCACATTTTTTTTTTTTTTTTTTTTTTTTTTTTATTACATCAGTTGAATATCTACTGGCTGCCTTTTTATCTAGGCTTTGACATCTAAAATGTATTCCATCTCTCGTTTTCTCTATTTTTTTTTTGTCTTGATTATATTTTTCGCTTTTTCTCTTTTTTTTTTTTTTTTTTCTTTTGAGCTGTCCATTCTTCTTTTTTTAATTCTTTCTTTCTGTCTCTTGCTCTTTCTCTCACCCTCTCGCCTCCTCACCCTCTTTCGCTATCTCTTTTGCTCTCGCTCAGGCCCATGCTTTCTTTCTTTTGCTCTCGCTCAGGCCCATGCTTTCTTTCTTTTGCTCTCGCTCAGGCCCATGCTTTCTTTCTTTTGCTCTCGCTCAGGCCCATGCTTTCTCTCTTTTGCTCTCGCCCGGGCTTTCTCTCTTTTTGCTCTTGCTCAGGCCCGGGCTTTCTCTCTCTTTTGCTCTCGCTCAGGCCCGGGCTTTCTCTCTCTTTGCTCTCGCTCAGGCCCGGGCTTTCTCTCTCTTTTGCTCTCGCTCAGGCCCGGGCTTTCTCTCTCTTTTGCTCTCGCTCGGGCCCGGGCTTTCTCTCTTTTGCTCTCGCTCGGGCCCGGGCTTTCTCTCTTTTGCTCTCGCTCGGGCCCGGGCTTTCTCTCTTTTGCTCTCGCTCGGGCCCGGGCTTTCTCTCTTTTGCTCTCGCTCGGGCCCGGGCTTTCTCTCTTTTGCTCTCGCTCAGGCCCGGGCTTTCTCTCTCTTTTGCTCTTGCTCAGGCCCGGGCTTTCTCTTTTTCTCTTTCTTTCTTTGCATTTTTTTTTCCCCCCTCTCCCTTTTTAGTTTATTTTTTACACTCTTGCTTTCTTTATGCTCTAGCATTCTTGCTTCTTCTTTATCAAGCTTTTACATTCTTTGGTTTAAGTACACTATAATAAAGTCCCCTAGGTTCTTTGGGTTGGGTTTGAGTGGGTCCTCCTATAAAGTGAATGTAACCTCTCTCTAGCACCCAGAAGGATGTTTTTCCTTTAAACACATGTATTGATGTCTTCCAGGTCCTCTCTGTAACATAGAGGTGTCTCCATGTGCATCCAACCCATGCCGAGCTGGAGGAACCTGTCAAGTTACACAGAATGGTTTCCGCTGTGTTTGTCCTGAAGGTGGTGGTCCTCGTGACTCTATGTGTAATCCCACCCAGCTATGCAGTCCTTCATGTGTCCATGGTGTGTGCCGCAAAATCAATGAGATGTAAGTACTGCCAAGATGTCCTCCTGGAGCAGTTTAAGGAAAGCTTATAAATTAATATTACAGTTAAAGAAAAGTTATGTAAAGTCTATTTTTCTTTACTAAATACACAGGAATTTACATTTGGTTTACTTTGCTTTTCTAACCCTTTCTGTCTATTGGAATACTTTTTGATATTTCAAAGTTGTTTTGCGGTTCGTTTTTATATCACATTGTGCATTCCTTAATATATGTACTTTGTGGTTTGTCCTTAACCTAGGTATGCATGTGAATGTCACCAAGGCTGGTCTGGCAGGTCATGTGACCGCCGAAGCAGTGAGGTTTGTACTGTCAATACCTGTCATAATGGAGGAACGTGCACTGAGCATCTTGGTCGACCAGTCTGTCGCTGCAGAGAGGGTTTCCGAGGTAAAGTTTTTTTGGCCAGTCAGAAAGTTGACGTATGCTTAATAGTATTTTTGTTCTCTTATTGGAATTTTTACTTTCTGCTTAAACTTGTTCTAAAGCCTGGACATTTTTTTATTCTTAATGCATTGTATCGCTCCCCTCACCATCCTTTATATTTATACCTGAGCCCAATCTCAATCCAGTGCTGTGCCCATCTGCAATGACTCTACTGCTCTCTCTTCTCACAAGAGTCTCGGTGGGGGCAGCAGGGGCCATTGGCTTCTGCTGCTGTCAATCAAATCCTGTAATGTGGGGATGGGGCTGCGCCAGGCTGTGTGTCTGTAGACACACAGCCTAGCTTGGGAGTGGCTTCCCCTGGTGGAAAAATGCAAAAAGAGGGGAAATTTGGGACATTATAGGAGGCACATGATGTTCATATGGAAAAAAAAAAGGGCGGGGGGGGGGGCGGGGAGAAATTGGACTTTAAATGAGGTGTGTCACTAATATTGGTTGGTGATGTTGCCAAGTGTAGAATATCTGCCAAAAACAGGAAAACCTATATAAAAGCTGATGTTTATCGTAATAACCTCAGTCACAAATTGTAAACCTAGACAATACATGATGATTGAAACAGTACAAAAGCATTAATCACAGGTTGTCAACCTAGAGTATACATCATGGTTGGAACCATACATCTGAAGAAACCATGGATACATAGATGTAATCCTAAACCACTCACGTGGGAATAATAATCGTGAACTAATTGCGAGCAAGATCTCGTTGGGGTAGATATAGTATATAACAATTCAAAATATAATTTATAACACATAATAACTGAGCGATTGCATTTTAAATGCTCAATGCGTTTCGTGAAATTATAACTTCCTCAGGAGCGGTGCAATCGGTATATCTAAAAAAAAAAAAAAAAAATATGAACAGCAGTAGAATTGGGTAAGTAACAAGAGTATGTTGGTACATAAAGAGCACCTATAACCCAAGTGGTGCCTATTGAACATACTACTCAAAATCTTGCTGACAATCTTGGCACATAATAGGGACTGACTAGGGGCATCTCCACCGGGAACTGGGGGAGTAACCTGTCAACGCAGGGCATGAGGGGTGAATGTGGTGGTTGCATGGTGTTAATTCACCCTTACATTATTTCTGTAAAGGTGATCTAAACCTTAAAAGCTTGACTCTGTGGATTGTACAAAAAGCACTTTTTGCAGTGAGGCCCCCTACACTGTTAGGGTTAAATGCTTTTGAAGTCGAGGGATAGAAGAATAAGCTGTAATATTTACCTCCACACTAAGGTGCTCTGGTTGGTGGTGTCAGGAAGTACAACGCAGAACAAATAGCTCTGCATTGTACGTAAGACAGCGAGAGCCGAGCCTGTCCTGAGCGTCTGAGAGAAAAGCACATGAAGCCTGCTCGTGGGGTGGTGGTGGAATAACTAGGAAGGAGTCGTGTGCCCCCCCCCAACTTTAACCTTGCTTATGTGATAATGGACTCTCCCAATAGGATCTAATAGGAAATGTGCTCTGAGTAAGCCTGTACTTCTAGTCTAAGGAGGAAAATATAGCTTGGTAATGGGACACACACACATTATGGCTTTTCTTGATGGATTCTCCTTGGGTGTCTTGTTTGTAATCCTATTTATGGTACATTTTGTCATAATGTTTCTTCTTTTCATACAGGAAACCTTTGTGAGACTAACATTAATGAGTGTGCCCCAGCTCCTTGCCTGAATGGAGGAACCTGTGTGGATGGTATTGCAGGATATAGCTGTCTATGTACACTGCCATATACAGGTGAGTTGGAATCAATCAAGTATATCTGTATAATGTGCACACCACAGAGCATTCTCTGTTGCACTTTCAGGCGTCCCAAAGGAACTTTAATAGAAGTGGATGGCTTACTCTGTTACAAATGTGTTTGTAGGACATCTGTGTTTGATATCTTGTATAATATATATATAATATATGTAATTGCTTCTTCTAAAACTGCTTTTGGTTAAATTGCCACGCTAGTTAGGCCTCATTCACATAGGCGTACCTAAAGTAAAATTAAGGCAAAACTTTTTTTAGTTTTGAATAGAGAGGTAAGAGAAAGACTAAACTATCTGTCAGCTTTTATTGCGGTCTGTGCCCCTGTTAGAGATTCACCCTCTCTATTTGTCCTGTTTACCATTATCCTTGATAGAGAAATTTAAAAGAAAATCCCATACTTTAGGTTGTCCCCAGAAAATTATTAGAGGAGAAATCTTCCTGTGGGGACACTAGTTCTGGTGACCTGGGGGTCCCCAAGAGATTCCCTTAATTTGCAGGGATTTCCCCTCCCTTCCCGTTTGGCAATGGGACAGGAAGTGAAGGTAAATTTTCCCTAATGGGATAAAAATGGCAGAAATAAAACCTTACCGCGGTTATAACCCTCCCTTGCTCTATCCAATATGAATAAAGTTTTTCCTATAGTTCTCCTTTAAGCATGCATCTGTGTGAAGGGCCTTGTTTGCCTCCACAGGATGTTCAGATGTTCTCTGCATCTGTGTGCATTCATCCCTATTAGTGTCTATTGGGATGCAGGGACTGCACAGAACAGGTGCATGTTCCTGATGTCAAAAGTGTGTTCAGGGACAAGCACCCAAACAAATGTCAAATAACTCCCCACTTGGGCATTCATAATGCTTGTCACTATGCAAAATTGGAAATGGCACAGATATGAAAACTGCATCTCTAAACTAGTTCCAGCATCCATAAGAGCAGAAGATGGCTGAGAGTCTTTCAGGTGAGCTGAGCAGCTTATCTTTTGCTTCTAGAGGGCAGCACCTGTGGCTAAATTCTACCCTTTCTACATGGTGCAAATGGTCATTAATTACTCAGAGTGCTTGTTGATCAGAAGCAATGCAGAGAGATAGGTGGGTGCTGATGTGATGAGATGTGTAAATTATGCACAGGGTGCAGTTTAAAATAAAATGTTTATTTTCTATTCCAGGCCAGACATGTGAGACTCTACTTGCCCCCTGTAGCTCTGAGCCTTGTAGTAACGGCGGCGTGTGCACACCATCGGCAGACTATGAAAGCTACACCTGCAAATGTCTTACTGGCTGGGAAGGTAACACTCACATTTACACAATTTCTTTGGATAATAAATGAATAGCAGAAATGTAGCTTTTGTGCAATAAGGGCCACGTCACATGAGCATATCTGTATCGGCCAAATCATTCTCTAATTATGGATTTTTTTGTAACAAAAACAGGCAGTGATGGGTCAGTGTTTTTGTAATATGTGCTTATGGTGGCCATGCGTTCTTCCATCAACAATTTATTTTGTGCTCAAACTCATCCGATCAGAACTACCATTAGGCATCAAATATGCTACATTAAGGGTATTTGACTTTTTTTTTTTTTTTTTTCTTTCTCCTGCCTCTAAACACTTGCTCTCCATGCACCCAGGTGTTTTTTTACTAAAACTGCATGGTGCAAAATCTGGTGCAAAACCAGTCGGCTTCCAGGTTTTATTGACAAAGCTTAATTAACAAGCCAATGTTAGAATTTGATTGGCTACTATGCACAACTGGCAAAAAATTTGGGGGAGCATACCCATGTATTTCTAAAGCTGCTGCAGCTATGAACCAAAAGACATGTATATTAAAAAAGAATAGCGCGCAAATGCAAAAGAAATAACTACCAAATCTGAAGACAATCCATAAATAAAAATGGGGGTTTGGTCCCACCATATGGCCATATCGTGCTCAAGCCCACTACTGCGTCAAAGTACCCCATTATCAGTGGGTCCTACACTATCCATGAAAAAGAGATGAATCCAGCCTAACCCTTGGAGATAATACTCCTTGCTGGGAAGGATGTGCAAATGCACTACAGGGGACTCCTACTATATCCACTAGATGGTGGACACTGATTGAGTACAGGTGTGTGTGGGGGGGTGGGGAGGGTTGCTCAACCTCGAGTATTATCTCCAAGGGTTAGGCTGGATTCATCTCTTTTTCATGGATAGTGTAGGACCCACTGATAATGGGGTACTTTGACGCAGTAGTGGGCTTGAGCACGATATGGCCATATGGTGGGACCAAACCCCCATTTTTATTTATGGATTGTCTTCAGATTTGGTAGTTATTTCTTTTGCATTTGCGCGCTATTCTTTTTTAATATACTATGCACAACTGCAACAGATTCTGAGTGTACCAGTTTTAGTAAATCTCCCCCATAGTTTTTGGCAGGGGCGTTTAGAGGCAGAAAAAAAACCCAGGGTCAGTGCATTCAGTAGAGGAAAGTTTTTTTTTTTTTTTTAAAAAACACCCGATGCCCCTAATCACATGTCACGTGGTAGCGCTTGAGCGTTCAATAATTTCATTGGCCAGAACAAATTTAATATTCTGCCCAATGAAATGAACGCCATAATGCTTGACATGCCTAAACGTGTCTAAACCTTTTTTGGGTTTTAGGCTAGTTTTTCACGCTTCTTTCTCCTGCAAGGAGAAAGGCAGTTAGAAGGTTTGGAGTGTGCATGAGGCCTTATAGCCAGCTACAAATCACTACAAATATTCAGAGCTTTGTAGCGGCTACATATTTGCTGGTGTGACCTGATCCTAAGTGCATTGTGACTACAGTTCATTTTTCATACGATAGAGATAACCTAGAATTCTTGGGTAATAGTGCCACCTACTGTTGCAGGTGAGTCATGTGACATCGACGTGAATGAGTGCAACAGGAGACCTTGCCAAAATGGTGGACAATGTGCCAACCTTCCAGGCAGATACAACTGTCTCTGTAAACCAGGATATACGGGTAACAACTGCGAGACGGATATTAACGATTGTTCACCAAGTAAGTTCTAATGTCAGTCTGGCTATTTGAAGAAAAAAAAAAAAAAAAATCTGAATGCAACCAGTTTAACTTTTTTTTTTCTTTTTTTCTTTTTTTTTCCGTGTTCTTAGATCCCTGTCTCAATGGCGGTTCCTGCAAAGATGGGGTGAATTCTTTCTCCTGTACGTGTTTGCCTGGCTTCACCGGACCAAGATGTGTGAATGAAATCAATGAATGTCTTAGTGACCCATGCCTCAATGGAGCCACTTGCTTAGATTATGTTAACAGCTATGTGTGTTCTTGTGCTCCGGGATACACCGGGCCTGTCTGCGAAACCAACATACAGGACTGTACTGAGAGGTAGGTTCTATGAATTTTAAACTGGTTCCAGTTGTGAGAGCAGCCTGCAGGATATCTACCTCAAAATGATCAATTGGGGTAGCCAAGCTAGGACTATGAACCTTAAAATAAATTTACATGTTTTTTTAAAAAAAAAAATCGTAAATGAGCTTTGTAGCTGACCTTTGTAGCTACACTGGAGCAATCATCAAAGTTTAAAGCTGAAGCAACAAATTCACACTTCAGTGCTTTCTCTGACCTCAGAGGATGATTGAGCCACAGTGTGGGCAGCTACAGGGGTTAGTGTTTTAAAACATATTTTCTCTTTCTTTCATTGACGGACACCGCTTCAGATCTTCATAACTGTTGGGTTATACTTCCCCCTACAGGAGTAGGACACTAGAAAAAGGTCTGGCTACACCCAATGACAGTCCCAGGGGATATACTCACTCTCTCTGCTATAGGCACTGTTTTTTTTTCTCTGCCTAGTCAGGAGTAAAGACCTAGTTTGTTGCTGGGATATTTGGTCCTGGCAATTTTTTCTTTTTAGATAGATAATTTTTTTTCTCCTGGATTTTTCCTGTGAGTTGTACAATCAGCTGCTGGACTGGGCGATGGGCTGGATAATCTAGAGCCAGCCAGCGTGCGTAGACCTCATCCCGGGTGTCGGCCAGGACACAACCCAACAGGACGGGGGGCTGGCCTGTGAGTCAAACGCCTTGCGAGGTCGTCTACGCCCAGATCTCGGCACGAGTTGCAGCATTCCTCCTGGCTGACAGCCCCCCCCCCCATTTTGATTGAGAGGGGTTCTGTCTGGAGCGTTGCCCGCCTTGGTGTAAGTGAGTAGCTTTTTCCCCTCTCCCCATGGAGGGTTTTAGGGTGGATGTGGACCCCTCCTTTGCTTTGGATGGTCGGACCCCCGGGCTCCCCTGTCAGGCACTCCACCCCCCCTCATCTTTTCCCCATCCTAACCCCTCCGTTCCCCTGCACATATGTTGGGGCTGTCTGGGTGGTCTGGTCCACCTCTTGGGGTGGGGGCAGTGTGCTATGCTGGCGATGGGGGCCGGGGGGTGCGTCTCCTGCGACCGGATGATCGACTGTACGGGTGGTTTGTACTTGGTGGGTGCTCCTGCCAGGATTTCCATCCTGCCTAGGTCTGTCCTTGAGGAGTGGGTTCCATAATGGGTCCCTGTAAGCCTTGTGGGGCTGCCATTTGGTTGTAGACTGTGTTTCTATACACAGCGGCCATATTTGTGTAGTTGGCGGACAATTTGCGGTGGCTTCCCATTGAAAACAGTGGCGGCCATGACGATTTTGGCGGTGGGAGCCCTTACTCACCCCCTGGTGCTGACTCCTGGATCCTTTCACTTCCTGATTGCCACCCGTGGAGTGCAGATTATACTGTGGTGGTTAGTTGCCCATTTCTGCTGGGTGGTGAGTCTGGTGGGGTTCTCTCCCTCTCTGCTGAGGATCGCTTGGTGCTTGTGCCTGGCGACCAGGTGGTGCTGCCAGAGCGTTGAGGGTTGTCGCTTGCAGTGTTTTACACTTTTTGTGGGGTCCCCCTGTTGACTCGTGGAGTCTTTGGAGCACATCTTCTCACCTGATCCCCTCTCTGAAACTGCGGGGCCCCCTTGGGTCCCAACCATCCATCAGTGCACTGAGGGCAGTCCTGGAGTCCCAGGTGGAGGTGGTCTTCGGGCGGCGGGCTAACAAAAAGCACCCCCCACCTTCCCCCGTCTCATCTGATCCTGAATTGGATTTGGCTGCCGCGGATGTGGGTCACCCTGCTGGGTCTGCAAACACGCGCCCGGAATCCTGATAGTGAGGGCGATTCCTCTGTCTGCAACCGCGCACGAAAAGACTCTGGTGGAAGCACTGATTGTATTTGTGCATGAGACCTTGAAGATGATGGATACAGTTGCACGGAGGCGCAGGTTCCCTTTTGGCACTCACAAGTCATCTAGAGTGGCAAAGGGGTTTCCATTCCCTACCTATTTTAACAGAATTGTCGCTAAACAGTGGGGACGACCAAAAGCCTCCTTGTGGGGTCCATAGGTGCTTTGCTAGGCATTACCCCTATGAGGAGTCCCTTAAGAAGTGGACTGTTCCACCGGTGGTGGACCCTCCGGTTTCCAGATTGAACAAGGCAACCATGATTCCGGTTGGAGTTCCCGGGCTTTAAGGATCCAGCTGACAGGAAGGCGGAGGCTGTGGCCCGAAATATGTACTCTGGCTCGGCCGGTATTTACCGTTGCCCTGGTGTCGCAAACTCTGACCGAGTGGGCTAAGCTTTTACGCCATGACCTGGAGGGATAACCGCTCCCCCCTGCCTTTGCTGAGCTGGCGGACCAGCTGGTCCAGGGGCTGCAATATATCTGTGATGTCTCTTTGGATACGGCTCCCCTTGTTGCTCGGCTCTGTTTTGGCAGTGGTCCTTTGGCGTGTCTTTTGGTTCAAATGCTGGTCTGCTGACGAGACTTCCAAAAGGCCTTGACGGATCTTCCCTTTCAAGAAGATCATCTGTTTGGAGTTACCCTGGATGATATCATAAAAGGTCTCGCTCGTCGTAGATGTGGGCCTTCCTTTTCTACTCGTAAGAAGTTTTTTCATGCCTCAGGGTCGACTGACAAGGGCTCGAAGCCTTTCAGGGCCTCCTCTGGCGGATCCAAACAAACCTGGTCTGGCAAGCCCAGAGCGGGCTCCTTCAGCATGAAGGTGCGCCCTCACCCATATCGGGGGTAGGGGGGACGACTTTGCTGGTTTCCGGATCCGTAGACTTCCCTGGTGCAAGACAAAGGTGTCCACGAAGTCATTCAGTCCGGCTACAAGATCAAGTTTCACTCCTGTCCCGCGGCAAGGTTCTTTCTTTCCGACTTGCGCCTGTCCCCGGACCGCTTATAGGGTCTGTTTGAGGTGGTACAAGACCTGTTACTTCAGGGGGATGATTGTCCCGGCTCCAACTTCGGAACATTTTTAGGGTTTTTACTCAAACCTGTTTACAGCTCCCAGGAAGGAAGGCAAAGTGCAATCACTCCTGGACCTCAAGGCGCTGAACTGCTTTGTGCGGATGCAGAAGTTCAGAATGGAGTCTATTCGCATGGTGGTCGTTGGGGATTTCCTTACCTCTATCAAAATCAAGGATGCTTACCTTCACATTCTACATGTGCCAGTCCCCAGCGCTTCCTTTGCTTTGCCGTGGGAGAGGAGCATTATCAGTTTGTGGCGTTAACCTTTGGTCTCGCCTCTGCTCCTCGGGTCTTCACAAAAGCCTTACCCCCGGTGCTAGCTTTGCTAGGCCAAAGGGGGATCGCGGTACTGGGCTAATTGGATGATCTCCTTCTGCGAGCAGAGTTTCCCTCTACTCTGGTGGAGAACCTGGGATCACAATATGAACTCTGTGGAAGTTCAGCTGGTTTCTGGATTTTCAGAAGTCTGCCCTTGTTCTGTCCACAAAGCTGGACTATCTGGGCCTGACTCTGGACTCGGCCTTAACCAGGGTTGTCCAGTGTGCATTCAATTGGCCAATGCCATGGCCGTGGCTTAGTCAATCACCAAGGAGGCACAAGAAGTGTCCTGGCAGCTCTGGAGGTAGCCAGCATTCGAAGGTGGGCATAATGGTTCGTTCCAGCCCTCTCTGCCATATATATTCCCGGGGTGGTAAACTGGCAGGCGGATTACCTCAGTCGGCAGGCGTTGGACCAAGGGGAGTGGTCCCTTCATCTGGATGTGTTTTATCATTTGTGTCTCCGGTGGGGCACCCCCGAGGTGGATCTGTTGGCGTCTCGGCTCAACAGAAAGGTGCTGCTGTTTGTGGCTTGGTCAAGGGATCCTCTGGCGGATGCCACAGATGCGCTGGTGGCCCAGTGGAGGTCAGTATCATCTGATTTACGCCTTCCCTCCTCTCAAGCTTCTGCCAAGACTTCTACTTGGGATCGAGGCAGAAGGGATTCAGGTTGTCTCAGTGGCTCCGGACTGGCCTCGCCAGGCTTGGTGCAGCTGGTCGCCAACGCTCCATGGAAGCTTCCTCTCAGGGAGGATCTGCTGTCCTAAGGACCGATCTTTAACCCTGCTTTACAGTCGCTGGCTTTGAATGCTTGGCTATTGAACGCCAGGTGCTGAAGGATAGGGGTTTATCTGAGTCGGTGATTCCTACACTGTTGAAAGCTAGGAAATCTACTTCTAGGAGGATCTACCATCGTACATGGAAGACGTGCATTGCGTGGTGTGAGTCTCATCGGGTTCATCCACGTTCCTTCTCGGTGGCTCGTATCTTGACCTTCCTTCAATGGGGGGTTTGAGCAGAAATTGACCATCAAGGGCCAGGTGTCTGCTTTGGCGGTCTTCTTCCAACAACCTTTGGCCACACACTCCCTGGTGCGTACCTTTCTTCAGGGTATCTGACATTTGGTTCCTCCATTGTGGGCACCGTTGCCGCCATGTGCCCTAAGTTTGGTGGTTTCGGTCCTCCAGAAGCCTCCCTTTGAGAATCTTCAGGAGATTCCCTTGTTTACACTGTCCCCAGAAGGTGGCCTTTTTGGTGGCTATCACCTCTACGCGTAGGGTGTCGGAACTGGTGGTGTTATCCTGTTGTTCACCTTACCTGGTGATTCAGAGATAAGGTGGTTATTCGCCCCTGACGTTTCTTAGATTGTCTCTGATTTTCTTTTGAATGAAGACATTGTGTTGCCTTCCCTGTGTCCCAGGCCAAAACCTCCAAAGGAAATTGCTTTGCATGCCTTGGATGTGGTCCTGGCAGCAACGGAGTCTTTCAGGAAGTCAGACTCTTTGTGCTCACGGATGGTCCTCAAAGGGTTGTCTGCCTCCTCTGCGACCATTTCCAGATGGATCAGACAGACAGTGGTTCAGGCCTATTCCATCAAGGGTCAGGTTCCTCCTTTCCCTGTTAAGGCGCACTCTACTCAGGTGCTTAGTGCCTCCTGGGCTTTCCGTCATCATTCGTCAGTGACGCAGGTTTGCAAGGCGGCCACTTGGTCGTCAGTGCACACTTTCACAAAGTTTTGTCGATGTGTTGGCATTTGCGGATGCTTCTTTTGGCTGCAAGGTTTTGCAGGCTGCTGTGGAGAGGATCTGATCCTCTGCGAGGGTGTATTGTTAAAATCCATTTCTCTGATGTTCATTGATTAACAGTCAATGGCTATAGCAGGGAGAGGGAGTATACCCCCTGGGACTGCTCATGGGCATAGCCAGACTTTTTTTTTTTTTTTTCTTCTGCCTAGTGTCCTACTTCTGTAGGGGGAAGTATAACCCCAAGGGTTAAGAAGATCTGAAGCTTTCCGTCAAACATCAGAGAAATTGATTTTACGGTAAGTCAAAAATCCCATTTTCTGCATGCTAGGAATACTTATATACTTGAATGTACATTACCTGGCCACCAGGTCACTGTAAACTTCATGCTGTTGAACTAAAAGTCCCATAAGATGTTGCAAAACTGACAGCCCCACACACTACTCCCAGTGCAATGATAGCATTTTTGGTTTTTCCACAACTGGAGTGCCAAGGGTAGCCTGCCCCTTGTTTTAGGTTTGCTCACAGAAGTCTTTATAAAAAACTAGACCGTAAATGCATTCTACTCTGCTAGGAGGATTGACTTGTGGACAAAGATTTCAGCAAAGGTTGAAATAATTTGTTTAATGCGATTCTCTGTCCTTGCTTTTGGGTGTTGTTGCTGTGCTTGTACATTAATTATGTGCTCATTTGTCATCTGCAGCTCCTGCTTTAATGGTGGGACCTGCAAGGACGGCGTGGACTCCTACACCTGCATCTGCCGCTCTGGCTTCACCGGTTCTCACTGCCAGCATGAAGTGGATGAGTGCGCTTCCCGGCCCTGCCAGAATGGAGCTGTGTGTGTGGACAGGGTGGAATCCTATCACTGTATCTGCCCCAATGGATACTCAGGAATGCAGTGCCAGGTGAGTGGAATGGGCCAGATTGCTGTAAACACAAAAAACAAATACATGAAAAAAATTAAAATCTAACATTTTACTGCCACAGATACTACAGTGGTGGCTTTAGGGGGGTTTAGCTTACGCACACTAACTCGTGCCACCCCCACCTTGTTTCCTGAGCTCTGCAGGACCAGCATGGGGGAGGAGGGTGAGATCAGCGACCTTTTGTCCCGTGTGATGGGGAAAAAGTTTACTAAAAAAAAATATACATATGCAAATTTAAATGCTGACGTTGGGGTGCCTACATGCAAAAAAGTCACTTGCGCTACATGTGTTGCATATCACCGAGCACGCCAGAATGAGGGCAATAATTTTAGGTTCATTATTTTGAACTCTAATCCGATGACCTGTAGGGACTTTTAAAGTATTGCCTATGAAAAGTTAGGGTTGCAAAGTTTGTTGCCGTTTTCACAGATACACACAATGTAAAGGTTTGACATGTTGGGTATCTACTTGCAACCTCGCTTTTTGTATTTTACCAAAATTAGGTAATTTATTGCATTTGTGTGCCCTAAAATTAACTTTAGTGTGGTGTGTGTGTATATATATATATATATATTTAATATAATATTGTGTGTGTATGTATGTATGTATGTGTATGTATATGTATGTATGTATGTATGTATATATATATATATATATATATATATATGTATGTATGTATGTATGTATATATATATATATATATATATATATATGTATATATGTGTGTGTGTATGTATATGTATATATGTATATATATATATATATATATATATATATATATATTGAAATTTTCCTTTTTTTAAACTGTTGCACTAATATTGCGTGACATAAAAAAAAAAAAAAAAAAAAAAATTGTTACATACATATTCTCCAGCACACCATGGGGCTTTAGGTCCAAAAAAAATTGGAACTACCATTTTTTTTTTTTTTTTTTTTTCAGGGTGGCTGCTTTTCTAAAAAATATATTTGGGGGTTTTACGTAATCTTCAGGCCTAAAATTATTATTTTTTTTAACCGTGTGCAAAAAAAAAAGCTGTCATTGAAAGGGTTAAAGAGGTTGTAAACACTGTTTGAGTTTTTTTTTTTTTTTTTTTTTTTTACACCCTGCAAAAGAAAGACATAATGAGCTAGTATGCATCGCATATTAGCTCATTATGCAATACTTACCTCAGAACGAGCCCCCGCCGTGCCGCTCACTCACCTCTATGACGGGCGACATGTCTAGTCGCCCGTCTTCCGGGATCGCGGCATCCGGCCATCTGATTGGCCGGAGCCGCGGTGACGTCACTCACGCGCACGCGCGCTAGAGCCGACAGTCACGGCACGGGGCTCTGAAGGAACGGCACGATCGGCCGTTCCTTCAGAGCGCATGCGCCAGTGACGTCACTGGCGACATGTAAGGTTAATATCTCCTAAACGGTACATGTTTAGGAGATATTTACAGTACCTATAGGTAAGCCTTATCATAGGCTTACCTATAGGTACAAGTTGTAGAGGAGGGTTTACTTCCTCTTTAAAGGCAATAACATTTATTCGAAAAGGAAAGTGTGAAAGGTCCCTTACTGATCCATGGACTGATCGAGGTGAATAAGGTTTTTCCCAGATCTCAGGTTACCAAACACAAAGCGTTTGGGTGAATATTGCCCTTTATGTGGTTTAAATCTTCTTTTTACAGACATTGATTAGCAGCGTTATTTATGTACCAATAGTAACTGTTCCTTTGCTTCTTCTGCCTCTGACACAATTGCCCCTTTATTTCAGAATGCGCAGGATCTTTGCCGTCGTTTTCCTTGCCAGAATGGAGGTCGTTGCACTCAATCAGGCTCATCTATCCGCTGTGAGTGTCTTCCTGGATGGACAGGAAATTACTGTGATATCCCACGTGTCTCCTGTGACGTAGCAGCAAGCAGGAAAGGTGCGTATAAAGAATAATGTAGCACGGTACAATGTAGCACGATGAGACTTTATGGCTTAGCTCTTTACATATTCTTTTTGTGTTAGGTGTTCGTTTGGAACAGCTTTGCCATGCTGGGGGAACCTGTATGAACACGGGCAACTCTCACAAGTGTTTCTGCAGAGGGGGCTACACTGGCAGCTACTGTGAGACGCCCATCAACCAGTGTGACCCCGATCCCTGTCTTAATGGAGGGTCCTGCCACAGCTACCTTGGTGGTTATGTGTGTGAGGTGAGCAAGACTAAGGAGTCTATAGGAGCATTTTATATCTGCTCTGTGTGTGATATATTTTTTTATTCCAAGTTGGAGGTTTTCTAAAGAGGATTCAAAATCATATAGAAGTTGTACAAAGTGAGGTCTCATTTAGCGTTATTGATAAGCAGAACAGGATTAAAGTATATGTGTAAAACAACCCATTCAGTTTAAAATAGAAATGAATGGAAAAAAATAAATTAAAAAAAATGTAAGTGATCACATAGTTCTCCACTGCCAAAGGAGCTCAGAGAGCCAGGGGAGGGGAAACAGCAGAACACTTAACTTCACAGTGAATGGCTGTGCGGGGGGCGCATGTGTAAACACAAGTATAATCATTAGAGGAGAGCAGGCTGAGTTCTCAGCAGAGCCAGAAGCCTGACCATGCTGTGCTCACATGCCTAGTGTGGTCAATGTTTAATAGAATAGCAGAGGGACTGGCAGGAACACCAAGTATTTCATATAAAGGAGCAATGCAAAGGACAGAAAACTTTCTCATACAAGTACATGATACAGCAGGCACATATCTGGTATATGAAAGGTTGGGTTACATATTCTCGAAGGTTTTGTTATATAATTACATGTTGTATAATAGGTGTTTGTGGTCTAGCATCTGTCATGTTGGGGACATGGGTTGTATGGTAACCTCAAGTTGGTCTTGAAGGAAACTGATGGACAGGGGCACCTTGTATTTTTTTAATGTCATCTGTTTTCCTAGTGCGTGGCTGGATTTGAAGGAACAAACTGTGAAGTGAACATAGACGAGTGCCAGTCCCACCCATGTCAGAATGGAGGGTCTTGTATTGATCTGATTGGTCGTTACATCTGCTCCTGCCCTCCAGGGACCATTGGTAAGCATGTGTAGACTGTATTATTTTACATGTCCCTATTCCGTGCAATTACGAATACTGTATGTGCCAGAATGTAATCGATTCCTAACTTTTGTATTACTACTTTCTCTAAACAAATATTTAATTCTTGCTTTGCTTTTTTATTGGCAATCATTTATCTAGTATACGGTGCTTGCTTTGGATAAAAATTGTTGCAATAATTTATCTGCATAAAATATCAAATTGTATACAATATATACTGAACGCTGATACAGTTTGATGTTTTATTTGGGGACAATAAACACTCAATGATTTTGCAGTGATAAATATTTGAGCTCTGAAATACTGTCTGCATTTGTAGTTCTATTGTGGGGAAAATATGATTCCAATAGCTGTGAAAATTGGACTTTAGGGTTTATCTAGCACCAGCATGTTACTGGACCCTGTAGGAAGTAAAGGGGTGTAAAGTAGGGTCCGGGTTATTAAATGTTTCAACCCAAAGACCGAATATCCAATTGGTCACCTTACTGAGGCCCAAGAAGAGAAGGATTTACCAAAATGTCAGCAGAAAAAACAAACAGTGACCGAATACACGTTGCAGATGCTTTTCAATATTTTTATAAGCTTTAGTATAGCATAGAGGAAAGTTCTGCAGAATACGTTTTTTTTTTTATTTACTGACAAGGTAGGGGTGGCGGTGTCATGGGTGGGAATAGTATGATATCTCGGGATTGCTTTATGCCAGTGGTCCTCAACTCCGGTCCTCAGGGCCCACTAACAGGTCAGATTTTAAGTATTACCTTGAAGAGATGCAGACTAGAGTACTGCAATCATTGAGCAGCAAATTAGATCACCTGGTATGGATTTCAGTTATCTTGCAAACCTGGCCTGTTAGTGGGCCCTGAGGGCCAGGGTTGAGGACCACTGCTTTATGCGATACATTAACCACATTATAGGCAGTCTCAGAGCAGTAGTATATGATTTGAAACCTAGATAAAGTGTACTGTATCACTCACCACTGATTTTGCACGTGGACAAACACTATGTCTAGTACATTGGTATGTGGTGACCCATCTGATACACCTCCATGACCCAGTTTGAGTCTTGACACACAAGCTGGTGGAACAAGAGAAATTACTCAGTTACATGTTTATCATGATTTATTCATGAGTTATTCGCATATAGACTACTTATCTTCTCATACTCATACACACACATAGTATGAGTGTGTGTATATATGTATGTATATATATATTTATTATTTTAACAATATACCTTTCTGCTACCATAACCTTGTAATAACTTAAAAGGAAAACCAAGACCGTACCCTAATTCAACCCACTATGTCCCCTTCCCTCTCCCATACTTCATGTTTCCTGCGTTTAATTTTACAGGAGTGCTGTGCGAGATTAATGAAGATGACTGTTCCACTCTCACCACTTCTGGGCAGCCCAAATGCTTGAACAATGGGACCTGTGTGGATAAAGTTGGGGGCTACCGCTGCAACTGCCCTCCAGGCTATACTGGCGAGAGATGTGAGGGTGACATCAACGAATGCCTGTCTGGGCCTTGTGTGGCACACAACACTCGCGACTGCATCCAGATGGCCAATGATTATCAGTGCAAATGCAAGAATGGCTATACAGGTAAGATGGTTGTGTAACGGAGGGAGAGGAGGAATGCTAGGCAGCAGCTGGTGAAATCTCAATCTAGTCAGTGTCTACATTCATCAATTGTGGTCTAGGCGAGCATTTCACCCGTTACACAGATGTGCCAGCAGGTCTTGGGTCCCAAGATGGCCCTGCGGCACATTTGTGCATGCATCGGTTTCCCCTGCCATGGGTTACTGCTACCAGGGAGATCAAAAACCACCTCCATCTTTACGTGCGCTTAGAAAATCCAACTGCATGTGCACAGATGTGCCAACTGATTCTGTCAGGACCTAAAGGCCAGGCAAAGCCCATAAGCAGATGCACCATAATGGTGGCACCCAAGGAAGAGGGAGGGGGGTGGGTGGACAGGCAAAGCCATCTGGTAGGTGGACTGAAGTTCCACTTTAAGAGGAAACCTGGATTTTTTTAAATTATTTTCTTCAGGAAATCCCTTTTTTTTTTTTTTTTTTTTTAATTTTCTTCAGGAAATCCCTTAAAGAGGAAGTAAACCCTCCTCAGGAAGTTGTACCTATAGGTAAGCCTATGATAAGGCTTACCTATAGGTACTGTAAATATCTCCTAAACATGTACGGTTTAGGAGATATTTACCTTTTAATGCAGCCAGTGACGTCACTGGCGCATGCGCTCTGAAGGAACGGCTGATCGTGCCGTTCCTTCAGAGCCCCGTGCCGTGACCGTCGGCTCCCGCGCGCGTGTGCGGGAGTGACGTCACCACGGCTCCGGCCAATCAGATGGCCGGATGCCGCGATCCCGGAAGACGGGCGACTGAACATGTCGCTCGTCATACAGGTAAGAGAGCGGCACGGCGGGGGCTCGTTCTAAGGTAAGTATTTCATAATGAGCTAGTATGCGATGCATACTAGCTCATTATGTCTTTCTCTTGCAGGTTGTAAGAAAAAAAAAATTTTTTTGAACGAGTGTACAACCTCTTTAAGTCAGCCATTTAGTGGGTCTAACCAGTAATCTTAGTAGTGTAGGAATGAGATATTAAATGATATATAATTATTTTTCAGGGCGCCGCTGCCAGAGTGTTGTGAACACATGTGAGTCTGGACCTTGTCAAAACGGAGGTGTCTGCCGTGTGACGGTAAACATCCCTCTGGGGTATACCTGCCGCTGTCCTGCGGTAAGTACTTGTCTTTTGCACTTGATGAAAGCTACACCAATCTATATTCCTTATTCACTCATAGCATATTGTTTTCCTTTTTTATAGGGTTTCACTGGAACCTCCTGTGAGCGGCCTCTAAATTCCTGCCGAGACTTTGATTGTCCATCTGGCTATTCCTGTGTCCCTTCATCTCAGGGCCCCCGTTGTGTCTGCCCTCCAGGTGTTGTCTGCCGCACCCTACTAAATAGTACCTTTAGCACGCGGCCTCCCCGTCAATCAGCCTGCTCCCCTTCACCTTGCCAAAACGGAGCTCGGTGTGTCCCTAGTGAAAAGTTCCCTTACTTCACCTGCCACTGTCTACCAGACTTTCTTGGACCACGGTGTGATATAAAGGCCCCAAAAGTAGGTCCTGAATGTTGGCCACAACCATGCCCTGGCAAGATGGGGGATGGCCGTTGTGATCGGGAGTGCAATTCTAAAGAATGTCAATGGGATGGTGGAGATTGCACTTTGTCTGTGGATGACCCGTGGAAGAATTGTCCTGTGCAAAGCTGCCAGCTCCTGTTCAATAATTCCGAATGTGATCTACAGTGTGCGTCGGCTGAATGTCTCTATGACAACTTTGACTGCCGGGAGAAGACTGAACCCAGCTGCAAGTAAGAGACCTGAAATGCTCTTGGGGTTGGCTGTCAGCTATTTTATTTTATACTAGATTCATTTTCTTTTTTCCAAAATTTGTATTTTCTGGATAAGATTTACAAATAATATGTTACAAGACAAGAGTATATCAAACAAAACCTATACTGTGTATAAAGGTAAAAACAGTATATACAAACTATTAAGTCCTACTTTTAACATATTTATTAGGCATGGATGAACAGTTTGAAATTTTGTCAATACCCAATTAACCTAAAGTAAAAAGGGAGAGAAAGTTAAATTAAGCATAATAAAATAAATAAAATACATTTGATCAATCTAGAAATAGTGATGACCGATATTTTTGCACATATTTGGGAAAATCTTAATTTTGCAGTCCTAAGGCCAGGCACAACAGGAGTCCTACGGTTACCTTAGTAGGCAGTAAATAAAGCTGTAACACAATGCTACTGGTTTCAGAGGAGAAACATTTCTGCCTAATAAAGGTTTGGGCTTTTTACTTATTAAAATTCACAGGTTGTCTTTTTATATCAGTGACTGTTAGCAGTTTAAAGTGAACCTGTTCTTTGCTTATAAGGGGAAAACCGTGCGGCTTTAAAGCTGAACTCCAGAATAAGCTCCTATTGTCTAAATACAAGTCATGTTTATTCTTCCTTGAATCTTGGTGTGCTTTGTGTACTTCTTCCAGATCTGTGCAGGAGCTTCCTGTACTAAGGACTAGTGATTGACCGATATCGGTTTTTCCTTGCCGATACCAATATTTTGGCCATTGCATATCGGTATCGGTCGATATTGGCCAATATTTTCATACACTTAAAAAAAAAAGTTGTTTTTTTTTTTACTTGACAGGTACTCTTGTGGAGGGATCTGGGGGTCTAAAAGACCCCAAACCCCTCCTCTGCACTTAAAAGCATTCAAAACGCCAAGTTTGGCTGTTTTGTATGCTGTCATTTTTTTTAACCACTTAACGACCAGCCACGTAGATC
The DNA here is from genome assembly GCF_965119305.1 of Pelophylax lessonae. Lineage (NCBI taxonomy): Eukaryota > Metazoa > Chordata > Amphibia > Anura > Ranidae > Pelophylax > Pelophylax lessonae. The sequence goes on along the minus strand of NC_138771.1, from coordinate 575,892,689 downwards.
TACGTCGGCTGACTTTGAGTGGTTATACCGGGATGATGCCTCTAGCTAGAGGCATCATCCCGGTACCGTTGTTTGAAGCCGGCGGTCGGCTTTCCGTCGGTAACGATCGATGCGGCTCGGGAGCCGCTCGATCGTTACCCGGGGGGGCGGGAGGGGACGTCCCCCCCCCTCCCGCCGCCTTCCGCGGCTTTGCTCGGGGCTCCCGTCCCACCGGGAGCCCCGAGCACCCAGCCGGCACGTCCGCCGGCTGGATGGAGTCCCGATGAATGCCGGAAACGGCATCGATCGGGTCTCCGATGACGTAACCCGGAGGCGGCGTCCATGACGTCACATCCGGGTTACCGTGCCGCAAAAGGCGGCAGATTTAAAAAACGGCTGTATGCAAAAATGCCGTTTTTGGCGTTTTGCATACAGGGAAGTGTAGTGGAGGGGTCTAGGGTCTTTTAGACCCTCGATCCCTCCATAAAGTGTACCTGTCACACATATTGCTGTCACAAGGGATGTTTACATTGCTTGTGACAGCAATAAAAGTGATCAGATTTTTTTTTTTTTTAAAAAACCTGTAATAAAGTTAAAAAAAAAGAAAAAATAAATAGGAAAAAAAAAAAAAAAAAATTTAGCCGCCCCCGTCACCGTTAGCTCGCGCACAAAAAAAAAACGTATACGCAAGTCGAGCCGCAAATGAAATCGCTGTTCAAACCACACATGTGAGGTATCGCCGCGATCGCCAGAGCGTGGGCAATAATTTAAAAAAAAAGAGCTACACTCTAACTCAAAACTGGTAACCGTTAAATAAATTTAAAGCGTCGCAGATTGAGATCTCTATTGACCGTAGTTTGTCGCCATCCCACGGGGGGGCGCAATTTTAAACCGTAACATGTTTGGTATCTATTTACTCGGCGTGACATGTTCTTTCACAATATACAAAAAAAATGGGCTAACTTTACTGTTTAGTATTTTTTTAAATTAGTGAAATGTGATTTTTCAAATTTTTTCCAAAAAAATGGCGTTTTAAAGACCGCTGCGCAAATACCGCGTGACAAAAAATTTTGCAATGACCGACATTTTATTCTCCAGAGTCTTTGCTAAAAAAATATATATAATGTTTGGGGGCTCTAAGTAGTTTTCTAGGAAAAAATACTGGTTTTAACTTGTGAACAAAAAGTGTCCGAAATAGGGCTGGGGGTAAAGTGGTTAATCTGGCGCAGAGTACCCGGAAGTGATGTCATGACATCACTTCATTGCTTATGTCTTTAATTTGTACATATGTGAGTGGCATATTCAAAAACATTTGTAAATGGAATTATGCTATGTAACATCATTTTATTAAATTATTTTACCCTTACATGAGCAATATTTGTAATATCGGCCAGTTCCGGGGTCGATACAGCTATAGCGGCAAAAGTAAATATCAGCCCTCGATATATTGGCCTTGCCGATAATCGGTCGATTCCCTACTAAGGACCGGTCACTTCTCCTTTCCTAGTGCACAATGACTGGTCTTGTCTCGGCTCCCTCCCACAGCTCTGATCTCTTCATAAGCTATGTACAGCACAGTGAAGATGCCAATGCTTGACTGTAATATCTGTTTCATGCTCACAAAGTAGATTTAAATCTGTTCTACCTGTTTAGTCATATATTCAAGTGAAAGATTTTGTACCTAGAGTTCAGCCTGCTTCACTTCCGTTCACTACTCTGCTGCTCCATGTAGCTGCTGGGTGTGATGGAAAGTTCTCTCCAAGAGTCTATAGATTTGTAGGTTACAATTATAGAACTATGGCCTCGGGTTTAAATTCTCTGAATAGCCGCTTTGATTGGCCCAGTACTGTCACAACCTCCTGCACACCTAAAATTACCAGGGATTTCCTTTTGGCTTAAGATGCTGAAAGGAGCAGTAGGGGAGTAAAGGAAAGTTTGGCTTATATTGGCATTAACGCAAACTTGTTTTTTCAACTCATCAGAAGGAACAGCGTTTTTAAAGTATCAAACTGATTTTCTTCTCCGACAGCCCTATGTATGAACAGTACTGTATGGACCACTATGGAAATGGTCGGTGTGACCAGGGATGTAACTCGGAGGAGTGTGGCTGGGATGGACTTGACTGTGCCGGAGGCCGGGATGGAGAGCAGCTGGCAGAGGGAGTGCTGGTCATTGTGGTTCTGCTCCCTCCTGAACAGCTTCTGAAGGAAAGCAAATCATTCCTACTGAGACTTAGCGTCATCCTGCGCACCTCTCTTCGCATCCGTGTGGATAAAGATGGCCAGTACATGATTAAACCATACAGGAGAAGCCAGGCAGCAGAGCGGAGGGAGAAGAGAGAGCTGGACAGCGACATCATAGGGTGAGCACATGTTTGATGCAAAGAGCATTCTAGGCATTCTCGTATTCCGTCCTATAGCTCTAGTGGATGGTGTTTCTGTCTAAAGCTGGCCATACATGTATTTTTTTTTTTTTATCAGCTTGCAGGCTGATAAAAAAAACAAAAAAAACAAATGGATTCCCCCATGCACACTATTGAGATGGATGGTGTTATTGTATTCTGACAGTGGGCTCAGACTACACTGATCAGCACTGCATTCGGTTGGCTGCACTGCTGATCGAATTAATGTTTACCAACATTTCCGTTTGAGAGGAGTCGATCATTAGGTCAACTCCTCTCCAACTGGAACAGCTGTCAGTGTTTTAAACTTTTGCCAGTCTAGTACTAAATTCCCCAATATACTCACCTCCACCTTCCAGCGATGCAGATGTTCGATTCCTCGCTGGCCACTGTCATCTTCTGCCCAGGTGCCAGGTTATCGCCCTCTACTTTGGACGATGAGAGCTGTCATCCTGCGCATTCGTATGGGAGTCAGTCATTCTCGCACAAATAGTGTGACGGGAATTCACACAGAGCTGCACATGGACTGCTCAGTGTACATTAGGTAGATACCTGCGAGCAGCCAGGTAAGTGTGTAATATTGCAGAAGAGACATTGTGGGGTTGATTTACTAGGAGTGTGCAAAATTTCGTGTAGCTGTGCATGGTAGCCAATAAGCTTCTTCTTTTAACTTCAGCTTGTTCAATTAAGCTTTGACAAAACCTGGACGCTGATTGGTTTCTGTGCAGAGCTGCACCAGATTTTGCACTCTCTAGTTTTAGTAAATTAACCCCATGAGATATAGATAGATAGATATATATATATATATATATATATATATATATATATATATATATTTATTTATTTTTTTTGCAGTAAAAAGCTGCCTGATCAGTTTTGGGTTATAGGTTTAAGTTGGCTTTAGCTCCTCTAAGTTTACCATGGCTTCTATTAAGGGAAATTATGCATTCCAATCTTAAATCCTAAGATGGCTCTATTTAAAAAAAAAAAAAAAGAAAAACTTTAAGCCTGGGAAAAAATTTAACAAGCTAATTGCTCACTAGAGGCACAGTAGCTGAACCATAGAAAGGCACTTAGATTCCCAATAAATTACAGTATAGAGCAAATGACATACACATTATAATCCAGGCTCGATCCTTTTCCTTAGATGTGGACATCATGGATAAGCAAATGTTGCCTAGAATAAACAAATCTCTGAAAGTGTATTGGAACAGCTTATAGTCCCACAGATCTCCAAAAGCTTGTGAAATATATTTATCAACAGAATCATATGGTATCTTTTTAAATTCTCCAAGCTAGATAGCGCTAAAAGGTATGCTTATGGCTACTCTTGCAATAATTCTAAATAAATGAAAAGGTTCATGCAAACGTAGTTGATTATTCATGATTCACTTTTGATGAAAATCTTTACTCCACGACAGCGATCTAGTGTCCCATATTTTTCAATGTAATAGACAATTAAGTATTATGTTTTACTTTGGAATGTTACATCATAAAATAAAAAGTAAAAAAGTAATCAATACATTTTTGATATGTAGGAGCTGATTCTTCACAGTCCCAACTGAGCAAGATGTAAAATTGGCGGGTAATCCATTTTAAAAATGAATACTGAAAGTATAAATCAGTAATTGTGACTTGGTCATCAGTTCCGGAAAGTCTCAGCATTTCATATACTGGAACTGTGTGACAAGGCAGGAGAGCATGGTATGGCTTATTTAAGTAGACCCCCAATGTTCTGACTTCTGTTCTCTTTTTGACAGGTCTGAGGTGTTGTTGGAAATTGACAATCGGCTATGTAAAAAACAGGTCGACAAAGAGCCACCCGAGTGCTTCCCAGATACGGAAAGTGCTGCTGACTACCTGGCTGCGCTGAGTGCCATGGACAGGTTGCATTTTCCTTATCCAGTTAAATCTGTGCGCAGTAAGTCAAAGATTTGTCATTAATAAATGTAATGTGAGGCCTCAGAGGTAGGAAATGGAAGACTTCATCATTTATGTCTCCTCCTAGGTGATAAGATTAAAGAACCACCCCAGTCATTGCATCTTCTTCCACTTGTGGGTGTAGTTGGGCTGTTGATCTTGATTGTGATAGTGCTGGGCGTCCTGGTATCTCGCAGGAAGCGGGCACACAGCACATTATGGTTCCCAGAAGGATTTATTTTGAAAAAGGAGAGAGACAGACGTGAGCCCGTGGGGCAGGATGCTCTTGGACTTAAGTAAGAAAATTATAGGTACCTCCTGTGTTTATTGGTCTTTTTCATTTAGCTTTGCTTATGCTGTGATTCTCTTTTAAGGAACATTGCTAAACCAGAACTTCTTATGGAAGATCCTTCTGAAGACTGGACTGAGGCAGACTGTCCTGAGACTAAAAGACTAAAGGTAAGAGTGATACTGTAAACAGATACAGCTGCCATAAAAATATCGGTCTGAAGCCTCATGTGAAAGCTGTATGCTAAAACGAAGCCTGTGACATCACTCTCCACCTATTCAGCTTCACTGCCTTGTAGCAAATTTTCTATTTGTGAGGCTTGTATACATTGAGTGAGGACTGTCCGTATACTTTTCTGGTTTTAATATACAGAGTATCAAGGTGCAGGCATGGATGAGAGAGTAGGCCAAAGCCAGCCATAGGTGGATTGAATCTCACCCGGTTCATCAGGAAAAGGATGAGATTCAATCCATTTATGTGCCGGCTGGTTGTACCAAAATTGATTTGGGTACAACCAGCCTGTCTGATTCTTTACATGTGATTACTACTGGTGGCTAAAGCTGCTAGCAGTAATCATTGTGTTCTGCCGGCCAGGAAGGCTCCCTGCTGTCAGAACTCAATAGCGCTGCAGGAGGGATTCAGTGTTGATGGGAAAATCGAGCGATTTTGCTTTCCTTCTGCCCCTAGTGGAAGGAAAGAAAATCATCTAAGGGTGTCTTTATTATTAACATATGTCCTATTAACCCCTGCAGCTGAAAAGTGCATTGCCAGGAATAAATAATTGCAGTGTTAAAGAGAGATAGTAAATTCTAACCAAACACTTCTACCTACAGGTACACTTATAATAAATGTTACATGTAGGTACTGTGAGTACCACCTAAACTTGTGCTGTCGCAAGTCACTCCATCACTGCACTCTGCATTCAAGGCACACTAAGTGCACCATACAGCAATTGTGACTCCGTCTTAGGCTGCTGTAATTACAAAGAGCAGAGTGCTACTTTCAGTTGCCACATGTGAAGGAGATTAGATGCCTTGCAACCGTCTTCATATATACTGGGGGGAAAAAAAAGAATTTCCGAATTTAGACTGCGCGTCAGATCAAGAGAGCATGTCAACCCTTTTTTGTGTTTTGATATGGATTGTGTTTTTTTTTTTTTTTTTTGCATTTAAAATTTGACTACAGCAGTCTCCTTTCCATTTCTTATAGACTGAGGAGCTTTCCCCCTGTCGCCAAGATCCCGTGGACCCAAGGCCTTGGACGCAGCACCACTTAGCCGCTGCAGATATCAGACTTCCACCAGCTACAGCACTAACACCACCACAGGGTGACTATGAGACAGATGGCATGGATGTTAACGTGAGAGGCCCAGGTGAGCAGCAACACTGCTTCCCGTACAGAGCAGGGTTCACATTAGGCATACAGAATGGTATTTTTAGTTGCACAGCAATTGGATAGATGCTTCATTTGGTTAAAGGATAAGTCCAGTCAAAACCTAACAAACGCTAAACCTGCTCTTTGCCACATTCTAAGACTACTTTGATCAAACCCTGTAAAGCAAAAATCGCTGTACTTACCTTTTCTACACCCGGTTCGGTCTCCACCGATGGAAGCTGTGTGCAGGAGAGGACCAACAATGGCTGTGAAATTAATGGGAAGTGGCGCCACCCATAGACTTATTATGAGGCTTCTGTTGGTCGATTGCCTTTCCTGCACCCACCTCCACATTGAAGCCCCCGCTGACAGCTCAGCGTGGGACTGGACCGAGTGTAGAAAAGTTAAGTACGGTGATTTTTGCTTTGCAGGGTTAGATAGAATGGTCTTAGAATGTGGCAAAGAGCAGGTTTAGCGTTATGTTTTGACTGGGCTTAGCCTTTAAGTGAAAGCTGTACATTTCAGATAGAACACTTTTGATGTCTCTGGGGTTTGGTAAATAAGATTTCCTGGAGGTTTATGAAGTGATATACAAACACTATTATCACTTATGCCAGCAATACCAGAAAGTGTGTAGAAATCCCATGTGTACTCTATTCTCCTGATGGCCTGTTAAAATATGTAGACAACATGGATTTGCAGCAAATTTGCCTCTAAGAAAGTAAAACCAAATTTCCGGAAGAAAACTGTATTTCCTGGGTCCAAAATTAACTTTTTATGCAGGCTTGTTGAACTGTTTTGGGAACCACATGGACTTTTCTATTTTCTTGCCCCCTCAAAGAATATAAAATAAAAATAGTTCAGATAATTAAATAAGCCAATAAGGGTACCTTTCCTTTATTAAAATTCTAAGCAATGATTTATTGTATGTTCATGAAGGAGTTACAAAATTATACAATTAGCTATCCAAACCAATTGATAAATATTAGAGAAACATTTTTTGTCCAGCTCTCTGACCCATATTAGATATGGGCTTGAATCTGGTATTTAGAATGGTATGCTAACCTCTTGTCCCATCCAGTCTTTCCTGCGTCGCACTTACCATGTGTCTTATGGATGATGCCTTGACGGTCATCTCGGACTACCTATCGTGTATTACCTTGCCAATTGAGTCCTTTTCAGTTTCTCGCAGAGCGGTCCCTCTATGGCCGTTATCCCTCCTATTCCACCCGCCTTGGTGGTTAATTTAACTTTTCTTTAGGGCTTCTTTAGCGGTTGGGTTTCTTTGGTCCTTCTCAAGGGGTTCTCATTAGTTCTGCCTTTTCTGGTCTGTTTTTAAAACCGTTTGACAGTTGGTTGTTTGATACTTTGCTGCTTTGGCTACAAGGTTATTATATCTTCTGTCTTTTCAGGTCCGTTGACCTTTCTTGTTCTTCCTGTGGGCCTGTTGCTGCTATTTCTTGTACTGTATTAAGATAATAGGAATTTTAACATATCCGTCCCGTAAATTCCATATCTTGGAGTATAGTTCAGGACACCTGTCCCTCCTCTTTCTCTGATCCCCTTACCACTGCCTAAAAAAAACTGGAGCCCCACGGAATGGGATGGGTTTTATGGGTAAACTGGGGGTTTAGGGGCGGTTTTCAGCAAAGCTTTTGCCAGTGTCCAAACGACATAAAGGAACGAGATATATAACCTATGATCTGAGAATTAACTCCCCATGTCCTGTACTGTACAGGTATGTCAAAATTCCTATTTCTTGAATTACATTGCCAAGGCCCTTGCAGTGGTGTTATACTTGATTCAACACACTCTTTCATTTTAGTTTCACATGTTTCATTTATGGAGTTATGCTCTGAAGTTGCACATTCGGTTTCATTTAAGTCTGACACTGAACAAGTCTATACTGCTGGATAAAAATTGTAGTGGAATGTGATGGAAATCTGATCTTTCTCTCTTCTCCGATTCCATTTGCAGATGGATTCACCCCGCTGATGTTGGCATCCTTCCTGGGAGGTGGGCTGGAACCAGAGTCTCAGGAAGATGAGGAAGAAGGTGAAGCATCAGCCATTTCTGACCTTATCTGCCAAGGGGCATCTCTTGGGGCACAGACAGATCGAACCGGTGAGACGGCTCTACATCTTGCAGCCAGATATGCCAGAGCAGATGCAGCCAAGAGACTTCTGGATGCTGGAGCTGATCCCAATGCTCAGGATCATACAGGGCGAACCCCGTTACACGCTGCTGTGGCTGCTGATGCACAAGGCGTTTTTCAGGCAAGTTGCTCCTGTGATGTGGGATTTTTCTTAGTGGCAGCTGTAAGCTGCATGTCTGACATTATTCGCTAATAACCTTTCTACCAACAGATCCTCATCAGGAACCGCTCCACAGACCTGGATGCTCGAATGGGTGATGGCTCAACTGCACTAATTTTGGCTGCCCGACTGGCAGTGGAGGGTATGGTGGAGGAGCTTATTGCCTGCCATGCTGATGTCAATGCTGTGGATGAACTTGGTTAGTATGGAGATGATAGTCTCTATTTTAAAAGTTTTTAAGAGTGTCCTGCTTTTCAAGCAGATGCATTTTAACCTAAGGTTTCAATATATTCTCCTGTTCCTCCTCCCCAGGCAAGTCTGCTTTGCATTGGGCAGCAGCCGTGAATAACATTGAAGCTGCCGTTGCTTTGCTTAAGAATGGAGCCAACAAAGACATGCAGGACGGCAAGGTGCGTGAATTGGGGGATATAGAGGAATGACGCATGCTTTCTGTCATCTATGCATTTGTTTATTATTAGTTTAACAGTATCAACTGGATCAACTCACTCCTAATCGGTGTCCGCCCCTCAAACCGATGGTTCATCGTCCATTTAAACCTTCATTGCACCTCCTTATCGAATAATTGAAGCCTCTTTGACTTGCTACTTGTTAGACTTACTGCTTTCCATTCAACTGCTTATCTCAAGACCCAGCACTCAGACTATATTAACTGTTCATTGTCTTATCTTCCATTTTCTTTTTGGGCTAAATGGTGGCCACTTTCATTGCGAACTGCATTCTTGTTTAAAAAAAAAAACAAACATATTTTATGAAAAAAAAAAAGTATCAACTGGAACTCTGTAGCAGGGGAGGATGGGGAATATTTAGTGACCGCGTCCTACCAACTACATACTTTTTATAAACCTTGTATTGTTTTTGTGATATTGGTTATTCTATGGTTTCAAGCCTGCAGTGTGTTGTTTTCATAGGCTCTAGCTTGTGTAAAAGCTATGTATACAAGAAGCTTTTAAGTAACTTTGTTGAAGCCTTTAAAGAACTCTTCAGTTCCAGTTTTGGGTCTTTACAGAGATCCTGGTGGAAGTAATGACTTATTTTAAACATTCTGCTAGCAGGCTTCATTAGGCTTTCAACAGGTAGTGCTAAAGCTTACATAGCCTATCAGCTTGCTTAAAGTGACGGGCCACATCCTATTAAAATATATGACAAATATATACATACATATTATAGCAAAATAACAGCGCCACAGACATTCGTTTATATGTTCTGTTGGACTGCCGCTGTCACTAATTATTGATCAAAATCCATAAAAAAACAGGTATTGAAAACAAAATGAGTAGCGCAAGTCCACACACCACAAAATGTGCTCTTTGGTGCTATACACAAAATAAATAGAATAACCAATTATATGAAAAACTTAACCATCTCACCTCCTTACCCCTCTAAAATGCATGCAAAAAAGTGCAAATGTAGAAAGTGCAAATTCAAGAAAAAATGCAAACAATTAGTAATGTACAAATATAGCAACAATGAAAGTGCTCTGTTAAAGTGCTTAAGTTCCCCCCAAAAAAATATTCAATTTAAAATTATTCAATTTTTTTGTACTCTTTTACACAACATATATGTGTTTCAGTAATAGTCCATAAAGTAAAAAGTTTAAAGTAAAAAACGGTGTCCCAAATATGTTAAGACTCCAAAAAATTATCTTCACAATGCAAAATCCCCCCCAGGTGTAACACCGAATGAGTCCTTCACCACTCTTACTAGATCACAAACTCACCAGATCGATAGGCCAGGCAGATTATAGACCAGCATACATGCCAAAATTTCTCAAAGATCCCTGAGTGCTTTCTTTTTATTGGTAATACTAATCCGAGTATCCTTGCATGTCATAATATCCAGACGATAAAAAGGGAGGCTTCCATTGTGTAAAAACCTATGAATAGGCTTTCTTAAAATATCCAATAAAATTGCACTGAAATGAACATAGTGTCTGCCCGACATTAGGGATAACACACTCAGCTGTGTGGCGTTCGTCTCTGGTCAGTTCACGGACCACTAGCACTCACCAGCATACGCGGTGATGTCAGAGTTCCTGCCCTACCATACGCGTTTTGTCATGCAGCATCCTCAGAGTGGCAGAACCATTCCCACACTAGAGCTGAGTGGTACTTTAAAAGCTTTAACAAAGCTTGCAAATGCTTTGTAAAAACTTGCTATACAAACTGTTTTTTCTTTTAAACCTGAAGCCTGTGTGAACAAGGCCTTACTGTCATGTTTGTGTGTCCATTGATGGACACAAGCCACTTTCTGTGGCCTAACTATACTAGATTGTGAAATTTAATCTTTGCACTGTTGTCAATTGATAATTGTTTGAATAGTAACTGTATGTGCTAACTTATATTGCTTTTCTACCCTCTAGGAGGAAACCCCATTGTTCCTAGCTGCCCGGGAAGGAAGTTATGAAGCAGCAAAAGTTCTGCTCGACCACTATGCAAATCGTGAGATTACTGACCATATGGACCGCCTTCCTCGAGACATAGCTCAAGAGAGGCTACACCACGACATTGTTCAGCTCCTAGAGGAACATAATGCGGTCAGGGGTTCCCAAGGGACAATGGGAGGACACACTATGTCACCACTACTCTGTCCTCCTAATGGTTTCATGGGCAATATGAAGCAGACACCACAAGGCAAGAAAAATCGCCGGGCAAGCAACAAAGGCGGAGCAAGCCTGAGTCGTGGAGAAGCTAAGGAAGCGAAAAACAGAAACAAGAAGCTGTCTCTTGACTGCCCATCTGGCAGCAGTGGTCTGCTAGAGAGCTCAGTGACACTCTCACCTGTTGACTCCCTTGATTCACCGCGTGCTTACAGTGGCAATCCTGGCTCCCCAGCAATGGCTGCCCCTGGCACATTTCACCTTGGCTCCCTGTCTGTGCCCTCCACACCTCTTGTGAACGGCCTTATGGAGGGGCCTTTTGCCGTGTCTTTGGCTCGTCTAAATGAGATTGGGGAAGCCCAAGGAAATGCCATGATGGCCCTTCAAGGCAGAGTGCCACTGCAGCGTGCACCAAGCTGTGTGGTGAATGGGTTAAATATCGGCATGCTGAGCGCAAGCAACATTCCCTTTGCGTGGCAGACCCAGGTGCCCTCTTCACATCCCTCACGCAACCTCATGCCAGGAGCTCCTGCGGGTTCAGTGCCTAACTTACATCAGCTGCATGCCCAGCAAGTTATGATGCTGCAGAACCAGATGGCAATGCAGAGTCCAGTGAAGATCACCATGGATCCACAGTGCCAGATGGGCCCAGTTGCTCCAAACACCGCTCACTTGCGACAGCAGAGTATGCCACATGTAGCCGAGAGGTCAGCTCAAGCAGTCACCCCGACAGAAGGAAACTACTTTAAACAGCAGAGTATACCCAGCGAGGGCAGCATCCAGACATCGCCAGCTATGACTGCTCCTCCTCAACAAACCTTCGCACCTTCTCAAGAGGAAACCCCAAAACACTATCTTCACATCCCCACTGAGCACCCCTACCTGACCCCCTCCCCTGAGTCTCCAGAGCAGTGGTCCAGCCCATCTCCTCACTCTGTGTCAGAGTGGTCTGACACTACCCCTAGCCCAGTCGTAGTGGGTGGGACCCATGGGCAGACATCCCACTTACCTGAGCAAACCAACAACATGCAAGTGTTTGCCTGACCGACATAAGACCTGCCATCACTTTGTAGTGCCTTCACCTCTTTTTCTTGTTTTCCCCCTCTTTGACTCTCTTTTACCTTTCATTGCTTTTCACTTTTTTATCCATCAAATTGTATAGTGTTTGGAGCACTACAAAGTAGAATATGAAGTCTCCAGTGATTTTATAAGAATGTTTTATGACGGGACCATGAAGAAAAAAAAAAAAAAACTTATCTACAACGGGACCAATTTTAAAAACTTTTTGTATAGACGTTTTCCAACGCGATCTCTTAGTTTGAAGGAAAAAAACTGCAGCTTGATGTCCTTTTTTATGCAGGCTATAATCGTATTATTTGCAACAAAAAAAGAAATGTTACAATTTTAAAGAGGGTGTCTGTCCCCCTTTTATGTTTTTTTTAAGCTAATTTCACTGCCCTGCACTGCTCCTGTTCTGGGGTAATTGTATGTCATTAGATGGACTTGTGTATAAAGTTAAGAGTTTATCCCCCCCCCCCCCCCCCCTCCAATTCCTCTTTTAAACTATTTCTACACAAACTGCCTTGTGGACTGTGTCAGATAGAAAATGGTACAGAATTTAATAAGAGATTTTTCTTTAGAGGAAAGAAGGTTGTAAAAAAAATCTTTATCTTTTTTGCCCTGTCGTATTGGAACCAAATCGTTGTTTGCAGTATTTTAAAAATTGAATTTGCAATGTGGTCATGTTGCAGCTCTTTAAAATATCTGTCTACACAGTAGACCTTTTTTGTTTAATAGTTAAATGGTGTCTTGAAACAGGTTTAGGTCATTCCTTGATAATGGTTTCCATGGTAACCACTTCTGGACCGGAAGGTTTTACCCCCTTAATGACCAGGCCATTTTTTCGTGATACGGCACTGCGTTATTAGAACTGACAATTGCGCGGTCGTTGGATGCTGTACTTGAGAGCTTTTTTTTTTTTTTTTTGGTGGTATTTTGTCACCTCTGCAATTTGTTCACGTCTAAAAACTAGGGTAAAGATTTTCATTTACATGACTGCGACATTGCGGCGAACACCTAACTGACATTTTTGGGGTGGACCAGTCACATTACTACAGTAATCAGTGCTAAAAATATGCACTGTTACTGTACTAAGGACACTGGTAGGGAAGGAGTGAACACCAGGGGCAATCAATGGGTTAAGTATGTCCCTAGGGGATGCTTTCTAACTATGTGGGGGATGGACTTGCTGGATGAACAGAGACCTGTGTTCCTAAATAGGTGGAACACAGAATCCCTGTGTTCATTACTGACAGAACAGCGGTCTGCCGTGTTTACATCGGCAGACCGCCATTCTGTCTCCACGAGGAGCGATTGTGGGAGCCCAGGGGACATCGCAGCCACTGGACCCACTAATTGGCTCCCCCTGGGGCCAATCGAGACGCGCGCCCCCACTAGCTGTTCCACGAAACAATGTACAGGTACGTCATTTCACAGGACAGAGCCGACCTGCCGCAGTTTAAGTATGGCGGCTGGTCTGCAAGTGGTTAAACAGAACTGCGGTCTCTCGGTGTACCTCAGTTGCTTCTTTAGCGTGACTTTCAGTTGCAAAACACTAATGTAGGTTCTTCTGTTCGCAAACAAGGATGTTGTTTTCAAGGGATAACTTTAACTTTTTTTTTTTAGATGACCATTTAGCTATGATTCAAAAATGTTAAGATACAAAGCCTTTAAAGGAAACATGACAAAAGAAATATTTAGGGTGCCATTGCTGAGATATTATTGAAAATACTAGAGAAGATGCAATGTTTTCTGTGGCTTCACAACATTGTGAGACCCTGACCATGGAGCAAGAATTAATGGCTCGTTCACATCTGTGGCGGGGACTGACTCCCCTCTAAAATGCCATCCTTTCTTAGATCACTTTTTTGAGGTATTTGACAGGCAGTGAAGGGACGCTATGTCTCCTCCTCACCACCTGATTCAACCCTATACACTTGTACCACTGCGCCAGAATCATGTGCATTGCACATAGTTGTAGAGCGGCCCCATAGAACTGCATTAATTACATTCAATGGCGGCACAGCCCACTTAAACCAACCTGCTATTTTAAGTTTTGTAGCAGTCACGAAGCACAACATCGCCTCCACAAACTGTGTACAGCAGTGTTAGTGTTCAGGCGGGCAGTCGAGGGGGGGGTGGGCGGTAGAACTGCGTTTCTACTGCCTGGCTTTATTACCCCCTGGCCACGCATGTGAGCAAAGGTTAGGTGTAATTGCATCTGCCTAGCTGTTTTGAGTCCGTAAAGTCTTTTTTCATCCAGGCTTCATCTTGCACAAGAGCAGTGTGTACAGCAACCTGTTGTAATGCTTTCGGAAAGCCTTTAAAAAAAAAAAAAAAAAAAAACCTCCGTTCCAGTATGAGGATGTTAAACAGAGATCCTAATGGGAGTGCTTTAAACACGCTAGGAGCATGCTTCAACAAGCTTCAGAAAATAATCTTGAAGCCTGCTAGCTGCTTATTTAAAGTGATAGGGAGCACTCCATCAAGATCTGTCTAACCTCTCCAAGCTACAGCTGAATGGTGCTTTTAAGGCTTCAACAAAACTGCTTAATGCTTGCTAAAATCTTTGCAACTTGCAGTACAGCTCATATACCATAAACAGCCCTGTGCGGCCACAGACTGAGTCTATTGAAATTCAGTGATCCCAGTACTTCTCACTGCTCCAAAATTTCCTGTCGACTCCTATGTGCACCAGCTGATTGCCAAAACTTCAGGAGTCTGCCCACTACACCCTGCTGTGAACACAAAATACAAGCCGTACACCAGATGTCTCTGCTCCAGGGTAGGTTTAATCCAGCTGACAGCACACACTGAGACTACTGCCAGAAGCCACACTACTGATGCATTTCACCCATCACGGGCTTAACTAGAGAGATTCAATCCCTATGATTAAGCCTGTGATGGGTGAAACGCGTAGATATGACTTCCAGTGGGAGTCTGTGCTGTCACCTGAAATTAAACCTACACTGGAGCAGAGACATCTGGTATCTTATGAATCTTTTGTAGACCACCTAGAGTTAGCATTGCATCCAGAAAGCTAGTGCACTCAAGCAATAGATCGGCTAGGTCTAGAAATTTCCCTCACTACTGGTTTCCCTTTTTAAGGTTATTTTTCAATTGACATTTTTAACATTTTAATTTGTATGTTTTGACAACGTCTTTCCAACGCAAGGGGCTAAAAGTTGATAATGTGTAAAGCTGTACATTAGCCTAATTGTTCATTCTTGCTAATGTTAGTAAGTAGTATTTCTCATTGGAGAACCAAATTAAAATTGGGTAGGGGAAGGGGTCTGTAAAGGAAACTTTTTAAAAAAATAAAATAAAATTTGGCAACCTTTCAGAAAAATGAAGAGGTAAAACGAACATTGCCATGGAAGGTGAAGCTTAAGTTTGTAACTTACAATACCCCGTGCTAACCGGGGGGAAAACATTGGTGTTACCAAGTTTGTAATACTTAAACTGTATAATTTAGGCTGTAGCCATATATATATTTAAATATATATTTTTGTGTACTGGGTATACATAGAAGAAATTAACTTTTTTTTTTTTTTTTTTTTTTTTGTGCAACTACGATGACACAGATAGTCCGTTTTGTTGAACCAAGAATGGAGGATTTTAATATACAAAATTCTATCTTATTTATACTATGGTATAAATACGTATATATATGCACATGTCGGAGTCATGATTTGTGTGTAATTATAACACTGCCTTACAAATATAATAGTTTTCATATGCCTTAATTAAAGCCTAATAACTGCCTGCATCTTTAGACGCCAGGGGGAGTTTTGATCCCCTTCAAAAAGTTGTTTGAAAATTTTAAAGCATTACACCCTTATATATATGTATGATTATGCAGTATAAAGTGTGACCACTAGGTGTCACTGTATGATGTAACGCACTATGGTGTTAGGACTATGTACTGGATAAGGGACATTGTTCAGGGCTTGTAGTCTCTTTGTCAGAGTGCTTCTCAATTAAAGTGCACCTGTGTCTAGACTATGGACATAAAAGAATTTACACATTGACAAGCAGTAAAAGCTTTAAATCAAAGCTTCTCCTGACTCCTTTCGCTGCTTCTGCTAATCGGTAATTATTTTTTTCAAAGTGCCTCTGTTGTGAACATTAGAGATACATTTCTTCACAATACATATAGCTACAGAGGTGAATGTGGACTTGTTTTTAAAGTGCTTTTACTGCTTGTTCAGAATATGTAAATACTTGTGTGCATAGTCTGGGCACAGAGTGACTCTAAGAAGCTACTGCATATAAACTTGTTGTATAACATACCTTTATTTGTATCTTAAACTAATTGTATAACTGTTGTATCCCCTGAGCTACAGTCTGTTACATGTTTTTATTACTGTTCCCTTTTTTTTCTGGCCCCCTATCTTCTCATTATCCAGTCTGGTGTCTTTTTTTTTTTTATAGGAGCTTAAAGAGAACCTGGCAAAAAAATGGATGTTCAGTTATAGTGTTCTTCGGAGATAAACGGTACTTTAAAATCCAAATCCCATATACTGCATGTCCCCCATGAGAGATCTTGCACTATGCAGCTCCTTTGTTCTACACCATTTTGCTTGACTCTTAGCCGAGATGTAGCCAGGCTTCCTTCGCTGGAAGTGCTCCTGTACTCTTATAATGTCCAATGCACTCTTTTGTGTAATCTCTTGGATTGTCTTTCTTTGGAGGGGACTGCTTTGCCTCCTACTGCCATGTGGGATGTCACAGAAGGTGGATAGGCAACAGGTCAAGGACATAGGGATGTGTGGATCTTGGATTAAACATCTTAGAATGGGATAAAACTTTGGCATATCATTTGATATCCATCCATGACAGGTTCTCTTTAAGCTGTCAGTAGTGATAATATGTGAAGCAGTCAGTCGCAGATTGAGAGACTACAAGCCCTTGCATGTATCAGCCGGGCACTTGGTTACTGCCAATGGGCCGTAGGGTCCAGTCGCTAGAACAGTGTAGCCAATGGATGTTTCTGTATATTGTTCACACAAAACCACTCAGTCTTAAATATTTCATGACCAAAAAAATGCAATTTTTTTTTTTTTTTAAACTAAACATTCTTTCTGAGGGTTTTTATACACAAATATTTTTCATTTAATAGAACAATGTTAGATATTTTTTATTAATCAATATGTATATTTTATTACTCTTGACATAATGTCTTTTTTAAGAAATAATAAAATGATAAAAAAATCATGTAGCTTTATACTTTGTAAATAAACGGTACAGAATTCTTCATGTAAAGTGCCTAATTCAATAAAAAGAGAATAATGTAGTTATTGAAAAAGCGTTACATTGATTTTATTTCTTCTGTTAAATTGCAGAATTAAACGCTCTGGTCAACCAAAAATTGATGTTTTAGTTATAGGTGAATCATGGTGGGCCAAGTCGCCCAATAACCACTTCAGGACCGGAAGGTTTTACACCCCTTTAATGATCAGGCCATTTTTTACGGCACTGCGTTACTTTAACTGACAATTGTGCGGTCGTAAGCGGCTGGGATGTCTACTAGTCTTGTTTTGGTCAGGTTTAAGTCAGTAATTACTAAGAATTGTAGGCCTATAATACATAACGCCAAATTTCCATGAAAAAAATTGTACCGCTTTTGGTACAGAATTCCTGACAGAATCATACCGCCAGGGAGGTTAAATCCATTAGATCTTCAGCAGGAAAAATCTGGAAGACTCCAGTCTAATGTCCATAGTGGTTGAGTGGAGCTGGGAGCTACGTGTATAGACATGTTTCATTAAGGGTCTCAGAGGGGGGGAAAAATAAATTGGTGGCCAGTTGAGTTTCCTGGCATCCATCTACCTCTTCAAGTGATAAGCTACTAATAAGTTTAGACTTTAGAAGGGAACTAGGTTTGTTTTATAGGGTGGATTCACTAAACTTTTCTCCATTAGGGCTTAGGAGACAAAACCCTAAAACCATCCATTCTGCAGTTATTACAAGCCCATTTCCAAAAAAAACATGTATTGCTGCCTAAAATCAGATTGCAATGATTTGCTAATCTCATAAAACCCTTATTTTGTTTACAATAGAAAACATATCAAATGTTTAAATAGAGAAAATGTGCCATTTTAAGAAAAAAGATCATTCTAATGAAACGATGACGGTAACAAGTCTCAAAAAAGTTGGGCTGAGGGGGGAGAGACACACCATGACCACTCTGGTGTAGTAAGTTCCATGTGATTTATTTCGAACTATGTAAAATATATCCCTCTTGTGACTATAAGGCCCCTTTCACATTTGTGCAACTTGTCGCATGACAAGTCGTACTCCGTGATTTCCAATGAGTACTGTTCATATCTGTGCGACTTCAAAGTAGTCCTTGCACTACTTTGGTCCGACTTTGATGTGTTTTGAGGTCTATAAACCTTAAGATTACACAGACATTGCTTCAAGTCCAGTAAAAACTGCATCAAAATCGCGCCACTTCTAGGTTTACAAGTGTATAAAGTATATGAAACCTTCTACACCAGGTTTCGCGAGGTCTCTCTCTCCCCTTACCCAAACTTGTTTTCATGCAGGGAGTCCCCCCTCCTTGTATGTATTGTACATTGTTTTATCTTTCGTGCACATTTTCCCTCCCATTCTAAAGTGAGCGGCTGAGCGCTGTTAGGTAAGTGCTGTTTCTGGCAGGAGGCACTACGGTTTTCGTTCTTGAGCTTTTGCTCTCAAAGTTGGGACAGGGCAACAAAAAGCCTGCAAAGTAAGCCCCCTTTCAAACGGGCTTTCCGATCCGGTCCGCCTGTCGATTTTTCAGGGGGACCTGATCGGATGCTCCATGTACCTCTGTGGAACAGCAGATGTCAGCAGACACATGTCTGCTGACACCCACTACCCTCCGATCCGATACTGTCCGGGAAATCTGGATGGATGGCTATCCTATTTTCCATCTGTCTGGAGGCTCGAGTGAAAATGGACAGGCGGTCTGTTCTTATCTGATCCCCCAAAGAGGAGAGCGGGGATCTGACAGCTCCGTCTCTGCAACGTAAGCTGAGACGGAGCTGTCATCCGCCTGCTCAATGGGGCGCACTGCCCGTGTGAAAGGGGCCTAAGTGGTACTAACAAGAGAGCTGGGTGAACATTTTGCAACTAATCAGGTTAAAGTGGTTCTAAAGCCCGAAGGTTTTTTACCTTTTTATATATCCTCTGCCTACAGGAAACAAAATTTTCAATCACTTTAATTGGTGCAAGAGGTCAGTAACCTAATTGGGCTTAAAAAAAGCATCTTAAGAGTCTGTCTCAAAAAATGGGCAAGGGTTCATCTATCTGCATCTAAAAATTCTTGACAAATTTCAGAATAATGTTCCTTAATGTAAAATTGCAGAGGTTTAAATATATCTACAGTACATATTTACCTCCAAAAGATTCAGAGAATCTGGAGAAATCTCTGTGCACAAGGGACAAGGCCGAAACGCAGTATTGGATGCCCATGATCTTCTGACCTTCCATCAGCACTGCATCAATAACCTAATTCTTTGATGGACATCCCTGCATAGGCTCAGGGATCCTTCCAAAAATCCCTTTCTGAACACTGCACGATAGAGCTTCACCTTGCATTTTTGGATTGCACAACGAACAAAGAAAAATCCTTATTTGAACATGATCTAGAAATGCTGCCATCTTCTCTGTGCCAAAGCTCATTTAAAATTGTCTGTTACAAAGTGAAAAACTGTTCTGTGGTCAGACTTATCGAAATTTGACAGTCTTTTTTGGCAACCGTGGGTGCTATGTCTTCCAAACTAAAGAGGGGCCTTGCTATCAGTGCTCCGCTCAAAAGCCTGCATCTCTGATGGTATGGGGGTGCATTGATGCATGGGCAGCTTACACATTTGGAATGCAACCAGCAAAAGTGAAGATGTATCCAGGTTTTAGAGTAGCATATGCTCCTGTCCAAGCCATGTCTTTTTTTCAGGGAAGGCCTTGCATATTTTAGCAGGACAATTCTAAACTACATAATGCATCTATGACAACAGCATGGCTTTGTAGTAGAAGTGTCTGGGTGCCTAACCGGCCTGCCTGCAGTCCATACCTTTCATCAATTGAAAATATTTGGCACATCTTGAAACGTAAAATACGACAAAGACCAATTACTAATTAGCAGTTTGAATCCTATATCTGGCAAAAATGGGACAACATTCCTCTCCCAAACTCCAGCAACTGGTGCTTTTTTTTTTTTCGTGTAAAATTTCAAAATCCAATAACACTTTGTACAACCAAACTCCAGCAACTGGTCTACTCAGTTCCCAGATGTTTACAGAGGTTTGTTAAGAGGGAGTATTACACCATGGTAAACATGGCCTTGTCCCAAATTTTGAGATGTGTTGCTGCCATCAGTTTCAAAATTACTTTTTTTTTTTTTTTTTTCTTGATTTTTTTCTTGAAATGGTACTTTTTTTTTTTTTTTTTTAGATTTTAGATATTTTCTATTGGGAGTAAAATATGGGTTTGATATTTGCAAATCATTGCATTTTGTTTTTATGTAGATTTTACACAGCATCCTTTTTTTTTTTTGGAGTTAGGGTTGTACTATTTTCTATAATGAACCTAAAGTGGTGCTAGTATTTGATATATTTCTTCCTTGTACAGTACAGGTCACAGCCTTTTTAATCATTACAACTACTGTAGGTTATGACACTAGCTTCAGGTGCTTGGACACTGGCAAAAAGGAAGGCTACAGGGACATCCCCCATATAACCCCCTACCATGCCCAGCTAACCTACGTTTTTTGCTAGGGTCCTTAATCTAGTTCTCTCAGCTCTGTCATTTGAACCTATTAGGGATATGCTCTTATCTGACCTTACTTGTAAGGTGGTCTTTCTTGTTGCAATCACCTATGTGTGGAGGGTATCTACAGTGGCTCCAATAAGAGAAGCAGAACCTTTATTTACTTTATATGAAGGTTCTTTTTCATGTAGCAAGTTTGTGCAGCTGCAAAGCCATAAGGATTTCATTTTGCAGCTTTGGTTGGTTGATTCTCAACATTGCCATGGAAGTTGTACCAGGAAGCAGGGCCAGCCAGTAGTGTCTTTTGGCACTAGAATCGGCTGAAGGTGCTTGCCTACCTACCTATGTGTGACAACCAAAGGGTGTTATACATGTCCAGGGCCAGGTGCACCTCTGTGCCCTGCTTTATGTACCCTATGCCACTTCTGGGTTGGCAGGAGCAGAGTGACTGGTGACATTCATATATTGCAGAAACCTCATACAGGGAGATACAACACTTTTAAAGTCTGTCACACATCTTTGATATGGCCATGACATGTTTTTCAAATTGTCACATACCTTAACAGTGGGGCTGCAACAGTTAATGTACACCCCTGTGGCATCTATGGCACTTCTGACATGCACCAATCTGTACAGCAAACTCAATTTCTTGATTGAGGCAAACTTCTGCCAGCTCCTAGCAAGGCTCTGAACCGGTCTTTCTTGCTGTTGCATTCAGTGACCTGGTTGCAGATGGCCATTAACCCCTTCTGCTCTGCAGTTAGTCCATGAGTAACCCTTGCTGGTACCATTTCACTTGTAAAAATGCTTGTATAGCAGATTTGTGGTGGAATACAGTGACGTAGTCACAGACTGCCTTTAACTCCTCCTGCTCTGCAGTTTGTCTATTAATGATCTTTGAGGTTACTATCTCAGTTGCCACTTGTCCTGGTGACAGTGGACTGTTAAGCCCCTCCTACTCTGCAGTTGGTCCATTAAAAATCTTTGCGGTACTATCTCACTTGTCCTGGTCACAGTGGACTGTAAAGCCCTTCCTGTTCGGCAGTTGGTTGATAGTAATCGGTAATTTGTGTACTGTCAGTATGGTAAATCATGAGCACAAGGGTAACAGAGACATGTGGGCCTTACCAGATCACAGTCCCCTGTTTTGGTGTTGCTTCACTGTTCATGAAGGTTTGGTAACCTATACAGTGCCTTGCGAAGGTATTCGGCTCCCTTGAACTTTTCAACCTTGTGCCACATTTCAGGCTTCAAACATAAAGATATAAAACTAATTTTTTGTGAAGAATCAACAAGTGTGACACAATCATGAAGTGGAACGAAATTTATTGGATATTTCAAACTTTTTTAGTAAATAATTGAAAAATTGGGCGTGCAAAATTATTCAGCCCCCTTAAGTTAATACTTTGTAGCGCCGCCTTTTGCTGCGATTACAGCTGTAAGTCGCTTGGGGTATGTCTCTATCAGTTTTGCACATAGAGAGACTGAAATTTTTGCCCATTCCTCCTTGCAAAACAGCTCGAGCTCCATGAGGTTGGATGGAGAGCGTTTGAACAGCAGTTTTCAGTTCTTTCCACAGATTCTCCATTGGATTCAGGTCTGGACTTTGACTTGCCCATCCTAACACCTGGATATGTTTGTTTGTGAACCATTCCATTGTAGATTTTGCTTTGTTTTGGATCATTGTCTTGTTGGAAGACAAATCTCCTTCCCAGTCTCAGGTCTTTTGAAGACTCCATCAGGTTTTCTTCTAGAATGGTCCTGTATTTGGCTCCATCCATCTTCCCATCAATTTTAACCATGTTCCCTGTCCCTGCTGAAGAAAAGCGGGCCCAAACCATGATGCTGCCACCACCATGTTTGACAGTGGGGATGGTATGTTCAGGGTGATGAGCTGTGTTGCTTTTACGCCAAACATAACGTTTTGCATTGTTGCCAAAAAGTTTGATTTTGGTTTCATCTGACCAGAGCACCTTCTTCCACATGTTTGGTGTGTTTCCCAGGTGCCTTGTGGCAAACTTTAAACGACACTTTTTATTGATATCTTTAAGAAATGGATTTTCTCTATCGCTCATTGACAGACGTAGTCTTCTTGATTCTCAAGAGCTGGGTTATGTTGTCTCCGCAGGAGTAGGACTAGGCAGAATGACAAAACGTTCTGGCTCCACCCTAGGGGGCAGTCCCTGAGGGTATATCCTCCCTCTCTCTGCTACAGGGAATCAGTTTTTTTCTGTCTAGTCAGGAGTAAGGACCTAAGTTCCTTGCTGGGATCTTTTGGTCCTGGCAAGACTTTTTTTCCTTAAGAGAAAGACATTTTTTAGGTAGTTTTCTCCAGTGTTTTTTTCCTGTGAGATCTTCAAGCAAAAATGCCGGACTGGGCGACACTTGTGGTCACCCCAGCCGGCCTACGAGCGTGTGCAGACCAGGCATTGCGCTTGGTCGGCCGCGACATATTCAAGTAAGTATGCGGGGCCGGGCGACGGGCTGGATGTGAGATCCAGTGGTCACCCCGGTTTCTGCCTAAAAGCGCGTGCAGACCAGTGCGCTGAGTCGGCCGCGACGGAGTCCCAGTAAAGGGACTGACTTTGCGAGTTAAAAGCTCGCTTGGACGCCAGGACCAGAGAGTCGAGGCGTCCACAAACCCCCACCTCGGTGGAGAGGGTATTATGAAGAGAGGGTGCCTGTCGGTTCGGTATGGTGAGTAAAACGTTCCCTTTTTTCCTCATTTATGAGGCAGTATATATTATGGGCCCCTCCATATATGGTCAGTATATATCTGACACTTACAAGTCCCCCTTGTAATACAGCATGTGTTTGTGGGAAGTGGACTTGGTTCAAGAGCTAACACTCTACCCAGCAGACTGTAACATTACAGCAAACATAGGAGGTATAATCCTACCTTATGTGCAGTGTATCTCTGTAGATCCATATGTCACCTCTCAGCAGAGTGCAGGTGGATGTGCTGGGAAGACGATATCGGCGGTCCGCCGCCATTTTGCCGTAGACCGAATGCATGTATGTCCTCAGGTCACGCCGGCCGCCATGTTTTTGGAGTCTTATGTCTCTTCTATGGGGGCGGCCATGTTTTGTGAGCCCAGCTTCCTCGTGGAGGGCTGGGAACGCCCGAAGGCGTACACAGGGGGCGGAGCCACGCCTTCTGCCCGGGAAAAAGCAAACAGCTCCTTCCAGTCTGTGTAAGACAGACGCTGGCTGCAGTTTGTTGGAAACTGCACTGCATCGGTTGGTGAGCCTTGGGGGTCCCTCTCTCTCTCTCTGGGATCGAGAAGCAGGTACTCTGAGGGGCGCTATTGCGCTAGGGGGAGACACACAAAAAAAAAAAAAGAGTTTTTTTGTTTATTGCTGGCAAAAAGTGTCCTGTATTAACATGGACCCTGCCACTCATGTATCTCCTCCGGATCCCCTCGAGGGGTCTGCGGGATCCTCCAGCACCCCATTGACAATTGAATCTTTGTCAGCCATTATGGAAACTTTTGTGTCCCGGGTGGAAGTGGCTTGTCAGGGACAGGGCGCAAGAAAGCGACCCCCGCCTAACCCCTTATTATCTGAAACCTCGGATTCAGACTCTGAGCCTATTTCTGCAGTTGCAGGTACTTCATCTGGTATTGGTGTCTCGGGTCCTGTCTCTTCAGACAGTGAGGAGGATGTTTCGGCATCTGCCATAGCCCGAGAGGAAGCGTTGGTAAACGCACTCATTGTATCTGTTCAAGAGACTTTAAGGTTACAGGGTATTCCATCAGAAATAGCTGAAACTGAGATCCCTTTTGGGACTAAAAAGCGCATCAAAGTGGCAAAGGTTTTTCCATTGCCCAAATGTTTTGGCAATCCAATCGATGAAGAATGGCGTCTGCCAAAACGCACTTTTAATATTTCCAAACGCATTGACAGGCGTTATCCGTTTGAGGAAACCCTTATTAAGAAATGGACAGAACCACCTGTGGTGGATTCACCAATTGCTAGATTGAATAAAGCCACGGCTATTCCTTTAGAAGACGCTCCGTCTTTTAAAGATCCAGTGGATCGCAAGATAGAAGCTATGTCTCGCACCATGTTTTCCTTGATTGGATCAGCTTTCAGGCCAATAATTGCTATTGGTCTGGTTTCGCAGGCTGTAACTGAATGGACCAAGTGGTTACGCCGGGACTTAGAAGAAGTCCCTCAGGCGGTATCAGATTTGTTGGAACAAATGATACAGGGGTTACAGTTTGTATGTGATGCGGCGTTAGACGCCACTCCATTAATGGCGCGAGCATCAGTCTCAGCAGTGGTTCTCAGGCGTACACTGTGGCTAAAAGGTTGGATAGCCGACCAAGGTTCCAAAAAAGCATTGGCTAATATCCCCTTTTCAGGAGAACGTCTATTTGGAGCCAACTTAGATGAGATCATTAAGGATCTCACCGGTGGAAAAAGCACCTTTTTACCGCAAAATTTTAAAGGTAGAGGAACTCGTCAAAGACGAGGGCCTTCTTTTTCTGCTCACAAGAGGTTTTTTCGTCCAGCGGGTGAAAAAACTAAGTCCTCCAAGGTTCCTACAGGAGGCGTCAGGGGTCGTTGGTCGGGCAAGCAAAAGCCCGCCCCCTCCAGACCTGAAGATAAACCATCCAAAGCCTGAAGGTGCGCCCCCACCCATAACTGGGGTGGGGGGACGTCTTTGCCGGTTCCCGGATCCATGGCTTTCCAGAATCCCGGACAAATGGGTTTGCGAAGTCATAAAGTCAGGGTACAAGATCGAGTTTCGATCTCTCCCACCGGCGCGATTCTTCCCTTCCAATATCCGACTATCTCCGGATCGTCTAGAAGATCTGCGGAGAGCAGTCACAGATCTACTACAACAAGGAGTGGTAGTCCACGTTCCTTGGACAGAACGGTTTCAAGGGTTTTATTCAAACCTATTTACAATACCCAGGAAAGAGGGCAAAGTGCGTCCAATTCTGGACTTAAGAGCGCTCAATTCTTTCGTCAACATAAGAAGATTCAGAATGGAGTCTATTCGCACGGTAGCAGCCTTCCTGCATCCAGGGGATGTCTTAGCGTCCATAGACATCAAGGACGCCTATCTTCACATTCCCATTTTCGCAGGACATCAGCGTTTTCTACGCTTTTCCGTAGAGGAGAACCACTATCAGTTTGTGGCGTTACCTTTCGGTCTCGCCACGGCTCCACGGGTCTTCACAAAGGTGTTGGCCCCTATGTTGGCACTTCTGCGCCAAAGAGGTATATCGATTCTAGGTTACCTAGACGATCTTCTGCTTCATGCAGAATCTCCTCAGACCTTGCTACAAAACATAGAAATTACTATGATTTCTTTACAGGAATTCGGGTGGCTGGTGAACCAGCAAAAGTCATTTCTGGTTCCCACCCAGAGGCTCGAATATCTGGGTCTAATTCTAGACACAGTCAGGACGAGAGTTTTCCTTCCGGTAGGGAAACTTCGAAAGATTCAATCAGCAGTCCAGTTGTTACTGTCCAACAGCTGGTCTTCCCTTCGGACGTGCATGAGGGTTCTGGGGTTGATGGTGGCTTCATTCGAAGCAGTCCCATTTGCCCAGTCCCATACCCGAATTCTTCAGCAAGAGATTCTTCTCAGATGGAATCGGAATCCGGAATCCCTGGACAATCAGATACGATTGAGCAAACAGACCAGAGAGTCTCTGGTTTGGTGGCTTCGGTCTCCAATGCTCAGCCAGGGAAAGTCATTTCTGCCAATATATTGGACAATAGTGACCACGGATGCCAGTCTATCCGGATGGGGAGGAATTCTTGGTCAGTTATCTGTCCAGGGACTTTGGTCCCCGGAAGAATCCAGATTACCGATAAATGTATTGGAACTGAGAGCGATCAGACTTTGTCTGATTCACTGGACCGAGCAGCTTCAGGGCAGCCCGGTCCGGATCCAGTCGGACAATGCCACGGCCGTGGCTTATGTCAATCATCAGGGGGGCACCAAGAGTGTCCGAGCGGCCAAAGAAGTGGCTTGTATTCTTCGCTGGGCGGAACGATTTGTTCCAGCAATCTCTGCGGTGTTCATTCCGGGGGTGGAGAATTGGCAGGCAGATTATCTCAGCCGTCAGACCCTGGATCAGGGGGAATGGTCCCTCCATCCAGACGTTTTCCACCAGTTGTGCCTACGGTGGGGCACCCCGGATGTGGATCTGTTGGCATCACGATTCAACAGGAAAGTTCAGAGATTCGTGGCTCGCTCCCGCGATCCTCTAGCAGAAACCGCAGACGCACTGATCGCCCCGTGGGGGCAATACCAGCTAATATATGCCTTCCCTCCTCTCGCGTTACTGCCAAGACTTCTTCGCAGGGTAGAGGAGGAAGGAATCCCAGTAATCCTGGTAGCTCCGGACTGGCCTCGTCGAGCTTGGTACGCCGACATGGTCAGACTGGTGGCGGACGTCCCATGGAGACTTCCTCTCAGGGAGGATCTACTGTCTCAGGGACCGATCTTCCATCCTGCTTTACGATCGCTGGCTTTAACGGCCTGGCTATTGAGACCCAGGTGCTGAAGGACAAAGGTTTGTCAGCTTCAGTTATTCCTACTCTAGTTGAAGCAAGGAAAGCGACTTCCAGAAAGATTTATCATCGCACGTGGAAGTCCTACATTGCATGGTGTGAACCTTTGGGGTTCCGTCCTCGGTCTTATTCGATTAGTCGAATATTGGCTTTTCTGCAACAAGGGGTTGAGCAGAAACTGGCCTTGAGTACTATCAAGGGTCAGGTCTCAGCCTTGGTGCGGAATTTCATCCAGGGGGTGCGACATCTGGCTCCGCCAGTGCACGCGCCGTTACCCCCCTGGGATCTTAATTTAGTGTTGTCGGTTCTTCAGAAACCTCCCTTTGAAGATATTAGGGAGATTCCTCTACCCACGTTGTCCCAGAAGGTGGCCTTCTTGGTGGCTATTACTTCTGCACGCAGGGTGTCAGAACTGGCCGCATTATCTTGTCGTTCACCATATCTGGTGGTTCATAGAGATAAGGTGGTTCTTCGTCCGAATCCATCCTTCCTACCAAAAGTAGTTTCAGAATTTCATCTGAATGAAGAAATTGTATTACCTTCCCTGTGTCCTAAGCCCAGTCATCCTCGGGAATTTGCTTTGCACTCCTTGGATGTGGTCCGGGCGATCAGGGTATACTTGAAAACGACAGACTCGTTTCGCAAGACGGATTCACTTTTTGTGATCCCAGATGGACCCAAAAAGGGGTTGCCTGCATCTACCGCGACCATTTCCAGATGGATCAGACAGACGGTAGTACAGGCTTATTCTATTAAGGGTCGGGAGCCCCCGTTCCCTGTTAAGGCGCACTCCACTCGGGCACTTAGTGCGTCATGGGCCTTTCGCCATCAGGCGTCAGTGGTCCAGGTGTGCAAGGCGGCTACCTGGTCGTCGGTGCATACCTTCTCTAAACATTATAAAGTTGATGTAATGGCATCGTCTGATGCCTCATTTGGCCGCAAGGTTTTGCAGGCCGCAATTTGAGGAGACCAGTGGTCTACCTCGAGGGTTTTTTCCGTTGGAAAATTTTTCTTTAGTCTCATTCTTTGTTTATAATGAGCCTTTAAAACTTCTAGTTTGGCACCGGTTGGGCCTACTAGATTGGATTTGATTTTGTCAATCCCACCCCTCATTTGTGGCACTGCTTCTGGATGTCCCAGCTCTTGAGAATCAAGAAGACTACGTCTGTCAATGAGCGATAGAGAAAAATGGATTTTTGTAAGAACTTACCGTAAAATCCTTTTCTCTTAAGCTCATTGACAGACGTAGTACCCGCCCCTCTATCATTGAGTTGGGTTGGGTTAATTTCTCTGTACTGCTTTAAACAGAACTGATTCCCTGTAGCAGAGAGAGGGAGGATATACCCTCAGGGACTGCCCCCTAGGGTGGAGCCAGAACGTTTTGTCATTCTGCCTAGTCCTACTCCTGCGGAGACAACATAACCCAGCTCTTGAGAATCAAGAAGACTACGTCTGTCAATGAGCTTAAGAGAAAAGGATTTTACGGTAAGTTCTTACAAAAATCCATTTTTCTTCTTGCCACTCTTCCATAAAGGCCACATTTGTGCAGTATACGACTGATTGTTGTCCTATGGACAGAGTCTCCCACCTCAGCTGTAGATCTCTGCAGTTCATCCAGAGTGATCATGGGCCTCTTGGCTGCATCTCTGATCAGTCTTCTCCTTGTATGAGCTGAAAGTTTAGAGGGATGGCCAGGTCTTCGTAGATTTGCAGTGGTCTAATACTCCTTCCATTTCAATATTATCGCTTGCACAGTGCTCCTTGGGATGTTTAAAGCTTGGGAAATCTTTTTGTATCCAAGTCCTGCTTTAAACTTCTCCACAACAGTATCTCTGACCTGCCTGGTGTGTTCCTTGTTCTTCATGATGCTCTCTGCGCTTTAAACGGACCTCTGAGACTATCACAGTGCAGGTGCATTTATACGGAGACTTGATTACACACAGGTGGATTCTATTTATCATCATTAGTCATTTAGGTCAACATTGGATCATTCAGAGATCCTCACTGCACTTCTGGAGAGAGTTTGCTGCACTGAAAGTAAAGGGGCTGAATAATTTTGCACGCCCAATTTTTCAGTTTTTTATTTGTTAAAGTTTGAAATATCCAATTAATTGCGTTCCACTTCATGGTTGTGTCCCACTTGTTGATTCTTCACAAAAAATTACAGTTTTATATCTTTGTTTGAGGTCTGAAATGTGGCAAAAGGTCGCAAAATTCAAGGGGGCCGAATACTTTCGCAAGGCACTGTACCTTTTATCACTGTCCACTGATAGCATGCAGTCGACATGCTCCTAGGAGTTGTCTTAGCACGCTCAGGCATGCCCCCCATCTCTGCATTACCCAGGAAGGAAATTCTGGCAGTTGGGTTTCAAATTATGGGAAATGTCATGATGACTTAAGGCCCGTACACACGTACCGATCGTCGGCATACAAACGTCGGCGGACGAAAGATCTGCCGATTGTACGCGTGTTAGTATGGTGCCTCCGACAGATGTCTGCGCACAATCCTCGGACAAAAGTCTTTCGTGCAAACATGAAAATTTTTGTCTGCGGACACCAGAACGGACGATTGTTCGCCTGTCAGTACAGAATTCGGCCGACAGACCGCAGATTTGCAAGACTGGGCATGCTCAGAAAATTAAAAACACAGGGAAAGTTAACCATTACATGACATCACTTCTGCAGTCAGCTGAAGTCTGCAGACAAAATTCTTGTGCTGTCCTTGTGCTGTCTTTGCACTTTTCAACAGACACCGACATCCCGGGGAGAAAAGAGGAACATTTGTATGCCGACCATCGGTACGTGTGTACGGGGCTTTACTCAAAATGTAGGCATTGCAAACAGTGGTGTATTTTGGTTTTGTGCTAGGCAAGACTAAATTCGGGTGGGCCCCCACCATCTAAATTTGTCCCACCCCTGCTTGATTAGGATTCACTCCTTCATCTGTAAACTCTGCCCCTTACTCTTTAGGCTTCAACGCTTCCTATTGGAGCTCCACTCCCCCCCCCCCCCCCCCAAAAAAAAAAAAAAAAAAAACCTACACCTGGAATCTCTCTCCTGCATCCAGCCTGCTCCTCTTTACCAGCTGTATATAGCGAGGATCCCGAGGCATGATCCTAGCCCAGGACTCTGACCTGCTCTGCCAAGTGAGCTATTTTTGAGATCGGAGGCTGCAGCCACCACCGCCTTCTGCTTCCCCTTTTCTTCTCTGTCACAGAATACTTCTTCTTTCTCTCCTTCACAGGCTATCTAATTTTTTCTACAGCTGTATCTGCTTATTCAGTTGACCAAGATTCTTCTTCTGGATGAGTTGGTACATGGGGAGGTTCAGTCTGCAGACATAACGCCTAAGCTTAAAGGTGCCTTTTTGGTCCCTATTAACACCGTATGCATTTGTTTAGGAATGGAGCAGTCTGCGTCTGCTATTGCTATAGTTCCCAACCGGGCTTCTCTAGGAAAGTCTCCAGATTATTTTTTAGATCTCGCTGATGCTTTGTGCAGAAAAACTCTGTTGCGGAGAAGTTTCTTAAGAACAGGGTGCTTTTATGTAGTGGTGTCAGCCATTTTTCTGTCTGTCACTATGTAGTACATCGCGGCTTTCGAAGATTTTTATTTTCTAGCCTGTGATGACTGTCAGGCTTAGCTGCCAGACCCAGAGTATGTGAAAAGATCCTGGATTATTCCTACTTGATTTTTTTAGTCCTCTATTGTCGGGCTAGTGGATATTAAATGTTAGAGGGTATAAAAAGTCTACACACCCCTGTTAAAATGTCAGGTTTCTGTGATGTAAAAAAAAAATGAGACAGATAAATAATTTCAGAACTTTTTCCACCTTTTTATTGTGACCTATAAACTGAACAACTCAATTGAAATCTTTTAGGTGGAGGGAAGTAAAAATAAACTAGAATATGGTTGCATAAGTGTGCACACCCTTAAACTAATTCTTTGTAGAAGCACCTTTTGATATTACAGCACTCAGTCTTTGTGGGCAGGGCCGGACTGGCCATAGGGCAGACCGGGGATATGCCCGGTGGGCCGACCTCCGGGCGCATGTAATTTTGTGTGCCAGTCCCAGACAGTGTCTCTCCCTCCGAGTCCCGTCCCAAGCTGGCCTCTCCGCGGCCGCATATTCTTCTGCCGGCCGGCCGCCGGCTGGGTATGTCACTGCACTGTGTAGTGTCCCCACTCCTAGTCCTAGGCATAGTGGCAGGCTGGCAGCCGCCGGGCTGCACTCACTGCGGCCGGCTCCGCAGGTGCAGCCATCGCCATCCAGCAAAGTTAAGCTCAGGACTGGAGGGGGAGGACTGGCTGTGAAGGGGGTGGAGCTAGAGGGGACCCCTTCTGTTTGATCCGGGCCTGGCGGGAACAGTGTGCAGCCGCACCGAAGACACCGTCACCCAAGGCCTGCAACTCTGCAAGGTAAGGACGAAAGGGTACAACACAAACACTCTACTCTTTACAAGACACTCTGTTCTGCCTCATCCCATCCATCCCTCCGCTGTGCCTCATCCCATCCATGCCACCGCCATCCATCTGCTGTGCCTCATCCCACCGCCATCCCTCTGCTGTGCCTCATCCCATCCATCCCACCGCCATCCCTCTGCTGTGCCTCATCCCATCCATCCCACCGCCATCCCTCTGCTGTGCCTCATCTCATCCATCCCACCTCCATCCCTCTGCTGTGCCTCATCCCATCCATCCCACCTCCATCCCTCTGCTGTGCCTCATCCCATCCATCCCACCTCCATCCCTCTGCCTGATCCAATCCCTCCCCCTGCCATCCCTCTGCCTGATCTCCTCCCCTCCCACCGCCACCCCTCTGCCTGATCTCCACCCCTCCCATGAGGCAGTAGTGATGGGGGGGATAGGGATGACATCAGTGGCAATGGTGGTGAGGATAGGGATGACATCAGTGGCAGTGAACATTGTCATTCCTATCCCCACCACCACTGCCACTGATGTCATCCTTTATCCCCACCACTACTGCCAATGATGTTATCCCTATCCTTACCACTACTCCCACTGATGTCAACCCTATCATCATCATTCCCACTGATGTCATCCCTATCCTCAACACTGATGTTATCTCTATCCCACCGCCACTGATGTCATCCCTATCCCCACCACTGCCACTGATTTCATCCCAATCCCCACTGCCACTGATGTCATTCCTATTCCCACTGCCACTGATGTCACCCCTATCCCCACCACCACTGCCACTGATGTCACCCCTATTCCCACTGCCACTGATGTCATTCCTATTCCCACTGCCATTGATGTAACCCCTATCCCACCACCATTGCCACTGATGTCACCCCTATCCCCACCACCACTGATGTCACCCCTATCCTCATCACCACTGCCACTGATGTAACCCCTATCCCCACCACTGCCACTGATGTCATCCCAATCCCCACTGCCACTGATGTCATTCCTATTCACACTGCCACTTATGTCACCCCTATCCCCACCACCACTGCCACTGATGTCACCCCTATCCCCACCACCACTGCCACTGATGTCACCCCTATCCCCACCACCACTGCTACTGGTGTCATCCCGATCCCACCACCACCATACGAAACGACATACAAATTTTGGGGGCGCCTGTGAACAAAAACCTTGATTTTACTACACGTGTAATATATCACCCTGCACACTGGAATGAGAGCAATAATTATAGGATCATTATTCATGGTTAACTCTGAACTGATGACCTCTATGATCTTTAATAGCTTTGCCTATAGAAAATATAGGGTACTGAAATGTGTTGCTATTTTCGGGCATGCATAGTCTTAAGGTTTGACATGTTGGGTATTTATTTACTTGACACAAACTCATCTTTTATATTTTACCCAAAAATTGGGTAATATATTTTTAATGTACCCTAAAATTACCTGTTATCTCTTAGCCTGGGTTCACACTAAATGCGGACTTCATCTAAATAGCAACCCGTCCATGCAAACAGATTGTGGAGTGCATGTTAGGTTAACGACACCCCGCAATCAGTTTTTAAAATGCAGCGCGATTTGCAGAATCAGATTGCATGGGTGTGCAGGCTAAATATAACTAAAAAAACCGGTAGTTGTTCATCATTGGTCATTTTGTTAAAAAAAAAAAAAAAAAAAAATGGGCTGCTCAGCCTAAAATGCCTGGGCCTATTTTTTGTCCCAGTCCGGGCCTGTTTGTGGGTATCAGTCTATCATCATCATGGCACATTTTTGACTTGGCAATATTTGCCCACTTTTCTTTGCAAAAACACTCCAAATCTGTCAGAGTGTGAGGGCATCTCCTGTGCACAGCCCTCTTCACATCCTCCCACAGAATTTCAACTGGATTCAGGTCTGGGCTCTGGCTATGGCATTCCAAAACCTTAATCATCTTCTGGTGAAGCCATTCCTTTGTTGATTTGGATGTATGCTTTGGGTCGTTGTCATCCTGAAAGATGAAGTTCATAATTCCTTCTACCTTGACTAAGGCTCCTGTTCCAGCTGAAGAAAAGCACAATGCTGCCACCACCATGCTTCCTATCCAAAACCTATCTTTTGGAATTATGGTCAAAAAGTTCAACCTTGGTTTTATCAGACCAGAACACATTTTCCCACATGCTTGTGGGAGACTTCAGATGTGTTTTTGCAAATTGTAGTCCGGCTTTGATGTTTTTCTTAACAAAAGGCTTCTGTCTTGCCACTCTACCCCCATAGCCCAGACATATGAAGAATATGGGAGATTGTTGTCATGTACCACACCGCCAGTACTTGCCAGATATTCCTGCAGCTTCTTTAATGTTGCTGTAGGCCTTTTGGCAACCTCGCTGACCAGTTTTCTTCTTGTCTTTTCATACATTTTGGAGAGATTTCCAGTTCTTCGTAATGTCACTGTTGTGCCATATTTTCCAAACTTGATGATGACTGTCTTCACCAGGGCCGGTTCAAGGGGAGGGGCGAAAGGGGTGGATGCCCTCGGCTGCACAATTTACTGGAGGAAGGGGGAGGCAGCGCAGGTGAAGTGCTTCTAAAATCTGTGTGTGTGACTAACATATCGGGCGGCTGGCTGGCCGCTCATAGCTGTAATAATGTGCGCTCCTACACAACAAAGTATAGCCCAGCCCTTCACTTTCCTGTCAGCGGAGATACCCAGCTAACAGGGACTTCGTAGTCCCGCCCAGGCGTGATGTCACAGAGGCCAGCCGGAGGTGGGATTGGAGAGGAGCATAGATTTCTCCTGCCAGAGCTGTGACCTAGAGGAGCCGCTGTGCCGAGGAAGAACCAAGCACTGTGAATCCCACAAGTAAGCAGATTGATATCTGCATATAAAATTAAGGCTTCTTTCACACGGTCCGCCTCCGCAGGCGGATCCGTGTTGCTCAGCGGGGATCGATCCGCGATCCCCGCTGAGCCGGGCGGATGACAGCTCCGTCTCCGCTTGCAGAGCGGAGAGGGAGGTGTCTCAGCACCCGCTGCCCTCTATGGGGGATCGGAGGAGAGCGGACCGCTTGTCCGCTCTCATCAGATCTGCTCCGCTCCGATTACTGAACGGATGGAAAAATAGGGTTTCCATCCGTCCAGATTTCAGCACAGGATCGGATGCGGATGGCAGCGGGTGTCAGCGGAGGTGACCTCCGCTGACACCCGCTGCCCCATAGAGCTGCATGGAGGATCCGATCAGATCCGCCTAAAAAACTGACAGGCGGATCTGATCGGACCACCCGTGTGAAAGAGACCTTACTCTTTGGATTGGGGGGGGGGGGAGGCTGAGGGGAGGTTAATTACCAATGGTATTTGTATTATGCAGCATGAGGGGGTTAATTTATTGCCATTGATCACTGATGCATTAGTGACCGACCAGTGGCAGTTAATTAACCCCCTTTGCTGCATTAGTGGCACCAGTGCCAGTGTTAATTGTGACAGGGTGGCAGCTAAAGGTGTACGTCGCTGCCTGTATATGGCATATGCCCCCGCCCACCTACTCCCCTGTGATTTGACACAGTAGGAGACACCAGATCCCAGCCAATGATTCATGGCCAGGACCTGTTGATCGGCTGTGTCAAATCAGCCCAGAGTTCTGTGTTGACAATCGATACAAGGCTCTTTACAGAGGGAATTATCTTTATTTTTCCCTGCAAAGCGGGGAAAATAAACAATTTATACATTGTTAGGCACAACCCCGTGATTGCCCTTAGATATTAACCCCTTTCCAGCCAGTGTTATTAGTAGTGCATATTATTAGCACTGATCCCTGTATTGGTGTCACTTGTGATGTGGCAGATAGTCAGTTCCCACAAAATGTCAGTTAAGCCAGGTTCACACGGGCCAAAGTCGGGGAACAATGGGCAGTTAAAAAAAAAAAAAACTAGCTAACCTTCAGCCCGTGTGTATTTCGGTCTGTCCAACAGAAGTCTGATGAGCATGCTGGAAAACCAGCAGCGACTGACCCCCAGTCAGCTCTCTTAGCCAATGACGGAGATCGCTTATTGGAGTATTCTGGCAGAGGGGGCGTCCAGCTGTCAACACAACAGCTCAGCAGGGGAGACCTGGGGGGGGGGGGGGGGGTGCAGTTTGCCATATTCGCCCTGGGCACCGGAAGACCATGTCCTGGCAATGGACTTCACTGTGTTCCATGGTATAGATAATGCCTTGGAAATAATTTTGTACCATTCTCCTGACTGATACCTTTTAACAATGAGATCCCTCTGATGCTTTGGAAGCTCTCTGCGGACCATGACTTTTGTGGTAGGATGCGACTAAATGTTAGGAAAGGCCTACTAGAACATCTGAACTATAAATTTGGGGTTTAGCACTTTAAATGATGGCAGGTGTGTACTGACTCCTATTTAACCACTTAAGCCCCGGAAGATTTTACCCTAATTCCGACCAGGGGGTATTTTGCGATTCGGCACTGTGTGACTTTAACGGACAATTGCGCGGTCGTGCGAGGCTGTACCTAAACGAATTTGGCGTCCTTTTTTTCCCACAAACAGAGCTTTCTTTTGGTGGTATTTGATCACCTGTGCGATTTTTTGATCACGCGCTATAAACAAAAAAAGAGCGTCAATTTTGCAAAAATAACAATATTTTTCACATTTTTTTATATGAAATTCCCCCCAAAAAAAATGTAAAAATCAAAATTTTTTAACATTTTCGGCCAATTTGTTTTATGCTACCTATGTTTGGTAAAAAAAATCGCAAAAAGCGTATTTTGATTGGTTTGCGCAAAAGTTATCGCGTTTACTAACAAAGGGAAAGATTTTTGTCATTTTTGTTGTTTTTTTTTTTTTAACGCGTAATGGCGGCGATCTGCGATTTTTTTTTTTTTTGCGGTACTGCGACATTGCGGCGGACAGATCGGACCCTTGACTGACATTTTTGACACTTTTGGGGTTACCAGTGACATTTCTACAGTAATCAGTGCTATATATATGCACTGTTACTGTAAAAATACACTGGT
Organism: Pelophylax lessonae; assembly: GCF_965119305.1. Classification (NCBI taxonomy): domain Eukaryota; kingdom Metazoa; phylum Chordata; class Amphibia; order Anura; family Ranidae; genus Pelophylax; species Pelophylax lessonae. The sequence goes on along the minus strand of NC_138771.1, from coordinate 575,855,997 downwards.
AGTGAAGGGGTTAACTTTATTTGGGAGGGAGGGGCTGTGTGTGTCCCTAGGGGCGTGCTTTCTACTGTGATTGGCTGTGGCTTCAGCTGTAAGGACACTGATCAACGGATCTACATAGTAGATCCATGTGATCAGTGTCTTTGCAGCGAGGAGAATGACAGGCAGCTTGTTTACACAAGCTGCCTGACTTTCTCCCTCTCCCCCGCCGATCGCCGAGTGGCCGGCGGACATCGAGTCCGCTGGTCACACGCGCGGGGGGGGGGTCCGTGACCACGCGGGAGCGGGAGCGCGCCTCCGGGGGCGCTCGCTCGCTCCCTCCCTAGACCCTCACAAGCAAGCAACGTAGCCCTACGTTAGTTTGCCTGTGAGGGGCTGACCGCCGACGTAGATAGTCGTGCGGCGGTCGGCAAGTGGTTAACATGAGTTTAAATATTATTGATTAATACTGAACACAGCTACATCCCCAGTTATAGAAGGGTGTGCACACTTATGCAACCACATTATTTTAGTTTGTTTTTCAATTAAGTTGTACAGTTTATAGGTCACATTAAAGGTGGAAAAAGTTCTGAAATTATTTATCTTTGTTTCATTTTTTTTTTCACATCACAGAAACCTGACATTTTAACAGGGGTGTGTAGACTTTTTATATCCATTATATTTAATATCTAGTCAGAATCTCCCATCTGTAAACAGGCAGAGGACCTGTGAGCTAGAATATTGGTCTGTGGAACATTAGGGCAAGAGACGCTTTGCAAAAATTGACAAGGACAACACCAGAGGGAGGAGAGCCCTTTTGAGCTAGCAAGATGGCTCCATCTCAGCCCTGGGAAACTTATCTACCTCTGAGGCTTGAAAGAGTACTTCCATTGGTGGCCCTTTCATCACCCTCTCATCCAACATCTTTTGATTGAGAAATCTAAGGAGCCAGGCAGAAAATTGGAAGCTAAATATCAAATCAAAATACAAACCAGATACAGGCACGGTTCTGATATTTTGATTGCTGGCAGTGTCGGCTGTCGGAATACAAAAGCCGTAGAAGTTATTTCATCTATCGGTGCTGGTTTGAATTGGTGAAGAAATTTGGATTTCTTTCTTTTTTTTTTTTTAATTTTAGAGTGATGGCTGACCAAAATAAAAAATGTGTACGTGGCCAGCTTTAGCCTGACAACCACTGTGACTGGCATTCGGCACTTTTAAGAAGTGGGTGGCTTGGGGCATCTTGCAAGCTCCTGAGCCTCTGGTGAGTTTCTGTCTGGCATACAAGCTGTGACAAAAAAAAACCTAAAAAAAAATTTGAAAACTTTGCAGAAGTTTAATCAGACTGTGACTATGTAAACACACAAAGCTATCATTGCATAATATCCTAGGCATCCATTGTATACGCCACCACTAATAGTCACAAGACTATGATCCTGAAGACAACTGAATAGGCGTGGTCCTACAGAGACACTACTGTACTGTGTGTACTGTACTCTGCTTAGTTAGTACAATACAGTATTACTGATGTATTCAGAGACATACCTATGCATCCAATACAATGCAATGTGCAGTACAAAATTTGAGAGGAGATTCAAATCCAACTACAACAAGTTATTTTTCTTTTTTCCAGTTTCACATGATGAATCTGTGGGCAACTTTACTTGGGCTGGACTGGGTCTTTGGCTGAAAACTACAAAGGTGTATAATATTTTTAGATGGACCCCTATTGTTTCTGAGATGTGATTAGTGCTGGGGTGCCTGGGTACTACAGTGCCTTGAATTTGTGGTGTTAGGCCCCTTTCACACTGTCTGCATCCCGTTGCGGACCGTGCTCTGCTCAGCGGGGATCGATCCGCCGCTCCCCGTTGAGCCGGTGGATGACAGCTCCGTCTCCACACTATGTGCGGAGAGGGAGGTGTCAGAGCCCCGCTGCTCTCTATGGGCAATCAGAAGACAGCGGACCGCCTGTCCGCTCTCATCCGATCCTATCCGATCCGATCCCCAGGACGGATGGAAAATAGGGTTTCCATCCGTCTGGATTTCACGGACAGGATCGGATGTGGATGGCAGCGGGTGTCAGCGGACATGTCACCGCTGACATCCGCTGCTCCATAGGGCTGAATAGGGCATCAGATCAGATAAAAACTGACAGGCAGATCTGATCGGAACGCCCGTGTGAAAGAGCCCTTACAACCAAAAATGTAAATGTATTTTATTGGAATTTTGTGTGACAGACTAACACAAAGTGGCACATAATTGTGAAGTGAAAGGAATATAATAAATGGTTTTCAGTTTTTTTTTTTACAAATATCTGAAATGTGTGGCATGCATTTGTATTCAGCCCACCTGAGTCAATACTTTGTAGAACCACCTTTTGCTGCAATTACAGCTGCAAATCTTTTTGTGGATGTCTTTACCAGCTTTACACATCTAGAGAGTGACATTTTTGCCCATTCTTCTCTGCAAAATAGCTCAAGCTCTGTCATATTGGATGGAGAGCGTCTGTGAATAGCAATTTTCAAGTCTTGCCACAGATTCTCAATTGGATTTAGGTCTGGTCTTGGACTGTGCCATTCTAATAAATGAAAAGGCTTTGATCTAAGCTTTTCCTTAGTAGCCCTGGCTGATCATGGCTGGCTGTATGTTTGGGGGCGTTGTCCTGCTGAAAGGTGAACCTCTGCCCCAGTCTCAAGTCTTTTGCAGACTCTAACAGGTTTTCTTCTAAGATTTCACTGTATTTGGCTCCATCCATCTTCCCGTCAACTCTGACTAGCTTCCCTGTCCCTGCTGAAGAAAAGCATCCCCATAACATGATGCCACCACCATGTTTCATGTAGGCGGATGGTGTGTTCAGGGTGATGTGCAGTGTTAGTTTTAAACAACACATAGCATTTTGCTTTTAGGCCAAAAAGTTCAATTTTGGTTCCCATCTGACCAGAGCACCTTCTTCCACAGGTTTGCTGTGTCCCCCACATGGCTTTTTGCAAACTGCCAACGGGACTTCTTATAACTTTCTTTTAACAATGGCTTTCTTCTTGCCACTATTCCAAAAAGTACAAAGGTATGATATACTAAGGGTATATCCCCTGCGCCAATGGGTTAACCTATAAACTAAAATTACCCAAATGTGACAATGTATATTATTAAATAAATAAATTGATATAAAGAAATGTATTGCAGCTGCTATAGTAAAGTGCTAGTGACTGTGTACAAAGTAACCTAATTATAGGATTACCTATAGCGCTTGCTAAGTAATAAAGTGCAAATATGTGTTATATTAAACAATCCTATATTCTTATAGAATTATGAAAGTGCATATACTTGTGCAAAACCACGGGAACAAATATATGTGATATACACCAAAAAAAATCAATCAATCAAAATCGTATATACAAAAAGTTCCACATTAAAGAAATATGTAAATACTCCAAAAAGTAAATAAATAAAATGAAACAGAAAAAAATCAAGTTCATAAATGGTGTATGGGATATATGAATAATCTCATCAATCCCCCATATAGTTCATGTGCAAAAAGTGACTTCTTGTGGCAAAAGTTCAATTAAATAAGTGCAAAGTGCAAGTGCTCAGCGACATGTATTCCAATCAATCCCTGGTGTCACTCCTTATATTCCACCGTGGCTAGTAGTAAAATTACTCACTCACCAGACCAAGTGGTCCAAGGAAAGAAAACCAGTGCAGGGGTCCTCGGCAGCCAAGGCTCATTGATGCATGAGGGGAGCAAAGGCAGGCCCGTGTAGTCCAATTAAATAGAATAGCTATGAAGCTCAAATTGCTGAAAAAGCTAATGCTGGTTCTGAAAGAAAGGTATCAGAACACACAGTTCATTGCAGTTTGTTGTATATGTGGCTGCGTAGCCACAGACCGGTAAGGGTGCTCATACTGACCTGTGTCCACAGCCAAAAGGACCCTTAATAGGCACATGAGCTTCAGAAAAAGACCACACAGCAATGGACCAGGGTGGTCTGGTCTTATGAATTCAAGAATGGTTTTAGGAATACAACAAGAAGTTTGAGGTGTTGGTTTGGCCTCCAAATTTGCCAGACCTCAATCCAATCGAGCATCTGTGGGATGTGATGCAAAAACAAGTCCAATCCATGGAGGCCCCACCTCACAACTTACAGGATTTTGAGCATCTGCTACTGACGGCTTGGTGCCAGATGCCACTGCATATCTTTAGCCACTTAAGCACTTTTTTTTCCTAGAAAACTACTTAGAACCCCCAAACATTATATATATTTTTTTAGCAAAGACTCTGGAGAATAAAATGTTCCTCATTGCAATATTTTTTGTCACACGGTATTTGCGCATTTTTTGGAAAAAATTTTTGGAAAAATTTTGGAAAAATTACGACAAATCACATTTCACTGCATTTAAAAAATACTAAACAGTAAAGTTAGCCCATTTTTTTTATATATTGTGAAAGATGATGTCACGCCGAGTAAATAGATACCCAACATGTTACGGTTTAAAATTGCGCACAACCGTGGAATGGCGACAAACTGCGGTCAATAGAAATCTCAATAGGCGACGCTTTAAACAATTTTAACGGTTACCAGTTCAGAGTTAGAGTGTAGCTCTTTTTTTAATTATTGCTCTTGCTCTGGGGATCGCGGCAATCAGTGGCGTACCTAGAGCATTTGGCACCCGGGGCGGATCCTATATCTGGCACCCCCCCCCCCACTTTAAAATATAAAAACACCCGCAAAAAAAATTAATGTCTCCAAGAATATTTATTGCACAAATTTCCCAGCCCCCCTATCACAGTGCCCTTTGCAGTCTGCCCCCCCCCCCTGTCTCTCTAATCACAGTTCCCCCTTTTGCACTCTCTGCCTCCCCTGCACAGTCCTACCTTTGGCATAGACAGATAGCGATAGCTAATACTATTATCAATGTGTTTAAGTTTGAGTAGGAGATTGGAGACATGCTAAAGGAGATAGTCAGAGACTGAGGACATGATGCAAGAGATGGTAAGAGACTACGGACCTAAAACAAAAGAAATCAGAGACTGAGGACATGATACAAGAGATGGTCAGAGACTGAGGACATGATACAAGAGATGGTCAGAGACTGAGGACATGATACAAGAGATGGTCAGAGACTGCAGACATGATACTAGAGATGGTCAGAGACTACGGACCTAATACAAGAGAAATCCGAGACTGAGGATATGATACAAGAGATGGTCAGAGACTACGGATGGGATACTAGAGATGGTCAGAGACTGCAGAAAACACACAGGAGATGGTCAGAGACTGAGGACATGATACAGGAGATGATCAGAGACTGTGGACATGATCCAAGAGATGGTTGGTCAGAGACTGAGGACATGATCCAAGAGATGGTCAGAGACTGAGGACATGAGCCAAGAGATGGTCAGAGACTGAGGACATGATCCAAGAGATGGTCAGAGACTGAGGACATGATCCAAGAGATGGTCAGAGACTGAGGACATGATCCAAGAGATGGTCAGAGACTGAGGACATGATCCAAGAGATGGTCAGAGACCGAGGACATGATCCAAGAGATGGTCAGAGACTGAGGACATGATCCAAGAGATGGTCAGAGACTGAGGACATGATCCAAGAGATGGTCAGAGACTGAGGACATGATACAAGAGATGGTCAAAGACTGAGGATATGATACAAGAGATGGGCAGAGACTGCAGACATGATACAAAAGAAGGTCAGAGACTGCAGACATGATATAAGATAGAAGAGCATTAGGGGGGCCGGAGAGCACAGGGCAAGCAGAGAGCACTGGAGGAGCTGAAGGGCGCGGGGGGGGGGACTGGAGAGAATTAAGAGGGGTTTGAAAAAGCATTGTAGGGGGGTTGGAAGGCGCAGGGGTGGAGAGCACTGGGGGGGGGCAGGGAAAACCAGGGGGATGGAGAGCATGGGGGGAACTGGAACTCACTGAGGGGGGAGGCAGGGAGCACAGGGGGGTGGAGAGCACTGGGGGAGCCAGAGAGCATAGGGGGGAGATGAAAAGCACTGCGGGGAGCTGAAGAGCACTGGGGGGCTAAGAAGCGCTGGGGGGCAAGAGCACTGAGGGGTTAAGAGCAGGGGGGTGTTAAGAGCAGGGGGGGTGTTAAGAGCAAGGGGGGTGTTAAGAGCAAGGGGGTGTTAAGAGCAAGGGGGTGTTAAGAGCAAGGGGGTGTTAAGAGCAGGGGGGTGTTAAGAGCAGGGGGGGGTGTTTAGAGCAGGGGGGGGTGTTAAGAGCAGGGGGGTGTTAAGAGCAGGGGGAGTGTTTAGAGCAGGGGGGGTGTTTAGAGCAGGGGGGGGTGTTTAGAGTGGGGGGGAGTGTTAAGAGCAGGGGGGGTGTTAAGAGCAGGGGGGGGTGTTTAGAACAGGGGGGTGTTAAGAGCAGGGGGGTGTTAAGAGCAGGGGGGTGTTTAGAGCAGGGGGGGGGTGTTAAGAGCAGGGGGGGGTGTTTAGAACAGGGGGTGTTAAGAGCAGGGGGGGGTGTTAAGAGCAGGGGGTGTTTAGAGCAGGGGGGTGTTTAGAGCAGGGGGGTGTTTAGAGCAGGGAGGGTGTTTAGAGCAGGGAGGGTGTTTAGAGCAGGGGGGGTGTTAAGAGAAGGGGGTGTTAAGAGCAGGGGGGGGTGTTAAGAGCAGGGGGGTGTTAAGAGCAGGGGGGGTGTTAAGAGCAGGGGGGGGTGTTTAGAACAGGGGGGTGTTAAGAGCAGGGGGGTGTTAAGAGCAGGGGGGTGTTTAGAGCAGGGGGGGTGTTAAGAGCAGGGGGGGGTGTTAAGAGCAGGGGGGGTGTTTAGAACAGGGGGTGTTAAGAGCAGGGGGGGGTGTTAAGAGCAGGGGGTGTTTAGAGCAGGGGGGTGTTTAGAGCAGGGGGGTGTTTAGAGCAGGGAGGGTGTTTAGAGCAGGGAGGGTGTTTAGAGCAGGGGGGGTGTTTAGAGCAGGGGGGGTGTTAAGAGCAGGGGGGGTGTTAAGAGAAGGGGGTGTTAAGAGCAGGGGGGGGTGTTAAGAGCAGGGGGGTGTTAAGAGCAGGGGGGGTGTTTAGAGCAGGGGGGGTGTTTAGAGCAGGGGGGGTGTTTAGAGCAGGGGGGGTGTTTAGAGCAGGGGGGGGTGTTTAGAGCAGGGGGGGTGTTTAGAGCAGGGGGGGTGTTTGTTTAGAGCAGGGGGGGTGTTTAGAGCAGGGGGGGTGTTTAGAGCAGGGGGGTGTTTAGAGCAGGGGGGGTGTTTAGAGCAGGGGGGTGTTTAGAGCAGGGGGGTGTTAAGAGAAGGGGGTGTTAAGAGCAAGGGGAGGGGGGCTGGAGAGCACTAGGGGGCCAGCAAGTTGTATAGGAGAGGGGATGGGACAGCTGCATATAGATGATTTGATCTTTACATATTCCTCCTGCTGCCGCTAACTGACTGCAGGAGGGAGAGGAGAATCGGCCATTCAACGGCAGCAGGAGAAATACGGAAAGATGAATCCTTCTATATCCAGCTGTCCCATCTCCTCTCCAGTCCAGACAGTCACACAGACACACAGGAGGAGGCTGCTCAGTGCTCACCTTCTTCCCGCCGGCCGCCGCCCCCGCGAGCAGAGCGGACTTTAGAAACTGCAGCTCCTTCACACTGACTGATATTCCGAGCAGCCTGACACCCCCCCAGTGCGTGGCACCCGGGGCGGCCCGCCCCCCCGCCCCCCCTGTTAGTACGCCACTGGCGGCAATACCTCACATGTGTGGTTTAAACAGTGATTTAATTTGCGGCTCGACTTCCGTATACGTTTTTATTCGTGCGCGAGCTAACGGTGACGTGGGCGGCTAAAATTTTTTTTTTTTCATATTTATTTTATTTTTTTTTACATTTATTACAGGTTTTTTTAAAAAAAAAAAAATCTGATCACTTTTATTGCTGTCACAAGCAATGTAAACATCCCTTGTGACACCAATATGTAGTGACAGGTACTCTTTATGGAGAGATCGAGGGTCTAAAAGACCCTAGACCCCTCCACTACACTTCCATGTATGCAAAACGCCGAAAACTGCATTTTTGCATACAGCCGTTTTTTAAATCTGCCGCCTTTTGCAGCAGAGTAACCCGGAAGTGACGTCATAAACGCCGCCTCCGGGTTACGTCATCGGAGACCCGATCGAAGCCGCTTCTGGCTTAGATCGGGACTCCAACCAGTCAGCGGACATGCCGGCTGGGTGCTCGGGGCTCCCGGTGGGACGGGAGCACCGAGCAAAGTCGCGGAAGGCGGCGGGAGGGGGGCGTCCCCTCCCATTCATCCGGGTAACGATCGAGTGGCTCCCGAGCCGCATCGGTCATTACCGACGGAAAGCCGACCGTCGGCTGTAAACCACGGTACCGGGATGGTGCCTCTAGCTAGGTATACCGGGATGGTGCCTCTAGCATCACCCCGGTATAACACCGCAAAGTTTGCCGACGTAGCCCTACGTCACTTTGTGGTAAGTGGTTAGAGATCTACTGGAATCCAGGTCTCAACAGGTAATAGTGGGTGGCCATAATATTATGGTTGATCAGTGTGGAGGCTCTGCTTCCTGCTCTGCAGGTCTGCATCATGGCTGCCTTTTACTGCTTCTTTTCATAACCAGTGGCGGCTGGTGCTCAAAATTTTTGGGGGGGCGCAAAAACAAAAATGTAATAGGTATTGCTTCGCGGCAAAAAACGCGGTAAAAAAATTGCATGACTTTGAGGTCATGGTACAGGCATGGCAAAGGTGATGGCATAGGCATGGCACATGTGATGGTATAGGCATGGCACAGATGGTACAGGCATGGCACAGGTGATGGAATAGGCATGGCACAGATGGTATAGGCATGGCACAGGTGATGGAATAGGCATTGCACAGGTGATGGTACAGGCATTGCTCAGGTGATGGTACAGGCATGGCACAGGTGATGGAATAGGCATGGCACAGGTGATGGAATAGGCATGGCACAGGTGATGGAATAGGCATGGCACATATGGTACAGGCATGGCACAGGTGATGGAATAGGCATTGCACAGGTGATGGTACAGGCATTGCACAGGTGATGGTATAGGCATTGCATAGGTGATGGTACAGGCATTGCACAGGTGATGGTACAGGTGATGGTACAGGCATGGCACAGGTGATGGTACAGGCATGGCACAGATGGTATAGGCATGGCACAGGTGATGGAATAGGCATGGCACAAATGGTACAGGCATGGCACAGGTGATGGTACAGGCATGGCACAGGTGATGGTATAGGCAGGGCACAGATGGTACAGGCATGGCACAGGTGATGGAATAGGCATGGCACAGATGGTATAGGCATGGCACAGGTGATGGAATAGGCATGGCACAGATGGTATAGGCATGGCACAGGTGATGGAATAGGCATGGCACAGATGATGGTATAGGCATGGCACAGGTGGTGGAATAGGCATGGCACAGGTGGTGGAATAGGCATGGCACAGATGGTACAGGTATGGCGCAGGTGATGGAATAGGCATGGCACAGATGGTACAGGCATGGCACAGGTGATGGAATAGGCATGGCACAGGTGATGGTACAGGCATGGCACAGGTGATGGTACAGGCATACAGGCATGGCACAGGTGATGGAATAGGCATGGCACAGATGGTATAGGCATGGCACAGGTGATGGAATAGGCATGGCACAGATGGTACAGGCATGGCACAGGTGATGGAATAGGCATGGCACAGATGGTATAGGCATGGCACAGGTGATGGAATAGGCATGGCACAGGTGATGGAATAGGCATGGCACAGATGGTACAGGCATGGCACAGGTGGTGGAATAGGCATGGCACAGATGGTACAGGCATGGCGCAGGTGATGGAATAGGCATGGCACAGATGGTACAGGCATGGCACAGGTGATGGAATAGGCATGGCACAGGTGATGGTAAGGTCATGGCACAGGTGGTGGAATAGGCATGGCACAGATGGTACAGGCATGGCGCAGGTGATGGAATAGGCATGGCACAGATGGTACAGGCATGGCACAGGTGATGGAATAGGCATGACACAGGTGATGGTAAGGTCATGGCACAGGTGGTGGAATAGGCATGGCGCAGGTGGTGGAATAGGCATGGCACAGATGGTACAGGCATGGCACAGGTGATGGAATAGGCATGGCACAGGTGATGGAATAGGCATGGCACAGGTGGTGGAATAGGCATGGCACAGATGGTACAGGCATGGCGCAGGTGATGGAATAGGCATGGCACAGGTGATGGAATAGGCATGGCACAGGTGATGGTAAGGTCATGGCACAGGTGGTGGAATAGGCATGGCACAGGTGATGGAATAGGCATGGCACAGGTGATGGAATAGGCATGGCGCAGGTGGTGGAATAGGCATGGTACAGGCATGGCACAGGTGATGGAATAGGCATGGCACAGATGGTACAGGCATGGCGCAGGTGGTGGAATAGGCATGGCACAGGCATGGTGCAGGTGGTGGAATAGGCATGGCGCAGGTGGTGGAATAGGCATGGTACAGGCATGGCACAGGTGATGGAATAGGCATGGCACAGATGGTACAGGCATGGCGCAGGTGGTGGAATAGGCATGGCACAGGCATGGCACAGGCATGGCGCAGGTGGTGGAATAGGCATGGCGCAGGTGGTGGAATAGGCATGGTACAGGCATGGCACAGGTGATGGAATAGGCATGGCACAGATGGTACAGGCATGGCGCAGGTGGTGGAATAGGCATGGCGCAGGTGGTGGAATAGGCATGGCACAGGCATGGCACAGGTGATGGAATAGGCATGGCACAGATGGTACAGGCATGGCGCAGGTGGTGGAATAGGCATGGTGCAGGTGGTGGAATAGGCATGGCACAGGTGATGGAATAGGCATGGCACAGATGGTACAGGCATGGCGCAGGTGGTGGAATAGGCATGGCACAGGCATGGCGCAGGTGGTGGAATAGGCATGGCGCAGGCATGGCACAGGTGATGGAATAGGCATGGCACAGATGGTACAGGCATGGCGCAGGTGGTGGAATAGGCATGGCACAGGCATGGCGCAGGTGGTGGAATAGGCATGGTACAGGCTTGGCACAGGTGATGGAATAGGCATGGCACAGATGGTACAGGCATGGCGCAGGTGGTGGAATAGGCATGGCGCAGGTGGTGGAACAGGCATGGTACAGGCATGGCACAGGTGATGGAATAGGCATGGCACAGATGGTACAGGCATGGCGCAGGTGGTGGAATAGGCATGGCACAGGCATGGCACAGGCGATGGAATAGGCATGGCACAGATGGTACAGGCATGGCGCAGGTGGTGGAATAGGCATGGCACAGGCATGGCACAGGTGGTGGAATAGGCATGGCACAGGCATGGCGCAGGTGGTGGAATAGGCATGGCACAGGTGATGGAATAGGCACTTACCTGGCGACGGCTCGGCTCCCGGCGGCGGCTTCTCCCCTCCTCGCGACTCCGACGTCCGTCCTCTTCTGCTCGGCTCCCGGCGGCGGCTTCTCCCCTCCTCGCGACACCTCTTCTGCGGCGGGCTGCGGCGGGAAAGTGACCGGGCGGTGACGGTGAGTGACTGATGCACGCACCGGCACCGCCCCCAACGAGGTCACCATGGATGTCCTGAATCATGATTGGTCCAGGCTGGAGTCTGGACCAATCATGATCCAAGACATCACAAAAGGGGGGTGGTGTAGCGCAGAGCTCTGCGCTACAGTTACGCCCTAGAAGGCCGTCTATCGGCGCCTCTGCGGGTGGAAAACCCCACCCCCATAGGCACCAATGAGACGGGCGCCCCTTGTGGGCAAAAATTTTTTTTTTTTTTTTTTTTTTTTTAAATCTTTTTTTTTTTCTTTTTTCAAATCTTTTTTTTTTTCTTTTTTCAGAACTCAAGTCTAGTAGTCAATCAGTAACTGATTTAAAACCATGCATTCCCTCTGTGGCTGATTTTTTAAGGCCCCTTTCACACTTGCGCAACCTGGACGCGACTTGAAGCAATGCCTGTGTAAACTTGAGGTCTTTGGACCTCAAGTCCCATCAAAGTCTGACCAAAGTAGTGCAGGAACTACTTTGAAGTCGCACAGATATGAACGATACTCATTGGAAATCATGGAGTATGACGTCATGCGACTTTGCAGTCCCAAGTTGCAGGACAAGTCACACGTGTGAATGGGGCCTTATTCAACAGTTAGAGGTTACAGAGTAACTGTATGAAGCCCCCGAGAGCTTCATACAGTTGCCCTCTGCGGTGGGTACAGATGATACACAGAACAATCCACACTCCAATACATAGGGGAAAAGAAGGAGATCTCTGAGTAAGCCCTTTCAGGTGAAACATGTTAGAGGTTTCCATGGGCAGAAACTGTTGTAGTGATTATTGGGAACAGAAAGAGCAAGTAGGACTTTAAATACCCCTCCAAAGTACACACAAGTACAAAAGTTTACATAAAAATACAAAATAATTTTTTAGTTATTTGACAAAAAAAAATGTATTAAAATATACAACATATATGAGCTTGCATATTGATTCTACCAAATATAGCCACCATGGAGTTGCATTATGCTATGAATCTCACTAATACGCTCTTCTACCTTCTCTATGGTTCCTTGAGAGCTAGGTGGTTCTGAATAAGCGATACTTCCATGAAACGTATAGACCTCTATCCTAAATCTCGATCATATGTCAAATAACTAATAAAATATTTTGTATTTTTATATATACTTTTGTAATTGTGTGTACTTTGGAGGGGTGTTTAAAGTCCTACTTGCTCTTTCTGTTCCCAATATATTTGAAACAAGGATGATACCCTCAAACTGTACACAACTTTGATCTATACCTTCCCCAATGCATTCAAATAAACTTTGTTGTACTGATTATCAACTTCAGAAAATGTGAACCTTGTGTGATATCTTTGGTGAGCAGAGAAGCTCCCTGTTTTCTTCCATGTTGAACTGGGGTTCATGGTGCCACATTTGATCTGCTTACTCCTTAATTGCCACCCTCAGGACAGTTTGAGGTTTTAAGTTAGAAGAGGCCCTAAACCGAGAGAGAGGTCATTGGGAGCAGAGATGTATAGTAACTAAGTAGAACTACTTCATTACTGTACTTAAGTACCGAAAGGCGGTATCTGTACTTTCCTGGAGTAGAATTTTTTTTCTCCTACTTCCACTTTTACTTCAATACATTTTTTCGATGATTTCAATACTTCTACTCCAATATTTTTTTTTTGTGCTGTGCATAGTTACTCGTTACAATTATAAAAATTACCACTGCCAGAACAGTAGATGGCAGGTTTCATGAAGTTCAAAAAAATGTGTATAATGTCATGTGCAAATCAACGCATACTAAAATAAATGCTACTGTATGTATAAATAAAATGGTCTACATATTTGCTGTTAAGGGGAAAGAGAACCTCCCCCAACCAAGGAGAGTCACAAGCGTACATAGACCTTTTTTCTGGTAAGAGGCTGATTTTGCTTTTTTCACTGGAAGTTGAGAGCACAGGTTTTGCAGTTTTGTTTCACTGGAAGAGTCTATTTGGATATTATTTTGCACTTACGTTAATCTGCCGGGTAAGTGGGAAATCCACAAGGTGGTGGGACTCGGAGTCTGCACCTATTATTTGGAATAGCACCTGTTTGATTCCTGCACCTTTGAAAATATATTCATCTTGTTTTGTCACATATATATATAGTATTATGGCATTATATATATGGACTTTTTATTGACTTTAATTTCATACACTCTTCCTTTATTTCATTATTGGAATATATTGTTGTATATCACATTGGTTTATATACGATTTTGCGCACCAATAAGCTGTGGGGGAAAAAAAACATGCAGGGAAGAGAAGGAGGGATGCTTTAAAGGGGAAAGGGAGGGACATACTTTATCTGTTTTTGTTTACAAAAAGTTACAGCCAAAGGAATTGTGATTGTCCTTTAGGTTAATCATTTGAAATAATAAAAAACAATACGATGTTCAAACTTTTGACTTCTTTCTTTAATAAGTACATAACACAGTACTTGTACTTTTACTTTCAGTACTTGAGTAGCAAATTTTTTTAAAAAACTACTTGCAATACTTAACCACTTAAGCCCCGGAAGATTTTACCCCCTTCCTGACCAGGGGCTATTTTGCGATTCGGCACTGCGTGACTTTAACGGACAATTGCGCGGTCGTGCGACGCTGTATCTAAACGAATTTGGCGTCCTTTTTTTTCCACAAACAGAGCTTTCTTTTGGTGGTATTTGATCACCTGTGCGATTTTTTGATCATGCGCTATAAACAAAAAAAGAGCGTAAATTTTGCAAAAATAGCAATATTTTTCACATTTTTTTTATATGAAATTCCCCCCCAAAAAAATGTAAAAATCAAAATTTTTTAACATTTTCGGCCAATTTGTTTTATGCTACCTATGTTTGGTAAAAAAAAATCGCAAAAAGCGTATTTTGATTGGTTTGCGCAATAGTTATCGCGTTTACTAACAAAGGGAAAGATTTTTGTCATTTTTGTTGTTTTTTTTTAAACGCGTAATGGCGGCGATCTGCAATTTTTTTTTGCGGTACTGCGACATTGCGGCGGACAGATCGGACCCTTGACTGACATTTTTGACACTTTTGGGGTTACCAATGACATTTCTACAGTAATCAGTGCTATACATATGCACTGTTACTGTAAAAATACACTGGCAGTGAAGGGGTTAACTTTTTTGAAAGGGAGGGGCTATGTGTGTCCCTAGGGGCGTGCTTTCTACTGTGATTGGCTGTGGCTTCAGATGTATGAACAGTGATCAACGATTCTACATAGTAGAACCGTATGATCATCCTTCATACACAGGGGAGAATGACAGGCAGCTTGTTTACACAAGCCGCCTGACTTTCTCCCTCTCCCCCGACGATCGCAGAGTGACCGGCGGACCCGATGTCACACGCGCGGGGGGGTGCTAGCCCGCGCGGGAGCGCGCCTCCGGCGGCGCGCGCTCGCTCACTAGACCCTCACAGGCTAGCGACGTAGACCTACGTCGCTTTGCCTGTGAGGGGCTGATCTATGTTAGGCAGTCGGAAAGTGGTTAAGTACAAAAAATGTTGAATACTTTAGTACTTCTACTCAAGTCACTTTTTGATAGAGCACTTCCACTTCTACTCAAGTGTACTTTTACTCAAGTATGGGTTTTGAGTACTTTATACAAGTGTGATCAGGACTACATATCCCTACACAATTTTGCAGCTATAAAAAGTTCAGGCCTTGACAATGTGGCCTCGCCTGAACCTACTCTATATTGGGAATCCTTTTTCACAAATGTAAGACTATACAAATCATTATACAGTATGAGGCCAATTGTGTCTGTCTTTAACAATAAGAACGAATTACTTCAATCAGTTTTTCCTATCACTATTCAGATTTTCCATGTGTCATCTGCTAAATCCAGCCGAGCTTGAAATGTTTATTTTCATTTGGAATGAATAGGAGAGCAGGCTGATTATTGTCTTTTCTCTGCACCTTGTATTGTTTCCTGTCGCTGTGTATTGTTTCCTCTCTCACTCTTTGCCCAGTGTAGAATTTCCTGCCATTCTCTTCTTCCAGTTATTACTTGTTTCCCATTACTTTCCTCTTCCAAGTATTGCTTTCTCACACACATATCTGCATTATTTTATTGGTCTACCAATTGCCAGGCCGTAGTTTCACTGTAGCAAGGTGAAAGTAAATGACAAATGAACTAAAGATATCATATTACCCTTCCTAAAGAATTCTAAATCTAGCTAAAAATAACATAAACTACTTAAAGTTGGGTTAGAGCCTCCCAAAAAAATAAATAAATAATAATGTGCCGCAGAATTTACTTATGTGTCCATTTTCATTTACAGTACTTTTCTCCTGGCTGCCCTGCAAAGCCCCACAATTATCTGTTAAGCATACCAGTGATGGCCATCTAACGCAGCTTCATGTGATAATAGGGCAACAATGCTGCACTTCTGAATTCAGAGCAGAGCTGCCACTTTCACGGAGGCTGATCCTGGTTGTACTACAGTAGGATGAGAAGATGCTGCTAGGGGGCGCTGTTTTATTATTGTCACTGCTGATTCCAAAGTTTAAAGCTTGGAAAACAGCACCTGGCTGTAAGATCCAGATACGAACACTCCCATCAGAGTAAATAACATCCCAGACCAGTCAGAACACTCATCATCAGAAATAATACCAAAGAATGCAGTGATAATTAATGCACAGTGAATGAATTGTAACCTTAAAAATGTGCTCCTCTTCCAGCACGTGGATGCACTCACCAGAATTCGTATATAAAAGAGCCGAAACAACAATCCAAAAGCTGGAAACCCAGCCTGGCCTGCAGGACCTTTAGGTCGCCATGCGCTGGATATGCTGTATAAATGGCGGTATAGAGAGACTGCCTTAGATGACACTACTGCTGCAATGGAAGTGTGATGAAATTATCACATGGTGGAAGAGAAGAACATTTTTAACCACTTTAAGACCAGGCCTATTTTTGACACTTGGGGCCTGATTTACTATACCTCCATCATTGATTTTGTTCTACTTTAACTCCATGGCGACTAGGCAAAGGCGCCAATGCAATTCACTATACCTTTATCAGAAACGTTATGAGCAATGTGAAATTCACTAAGATCAAATAATGTCAGGGCTGGAGTTAAAAACAGTCCAGCTAAAAGCAGAACTGTTTTGTTCAAAATCACAATAGATGGCAGGAAAAAAATAAAAAATGCTTGGGAAAGATGTGTTATATGATCTTGAGATAAGCTGATTTTAAACTGTGTGAAAAAGTTAAGTAGAAAAAAAGATTTCAAGAAAAGTGTAAAAGGCAAAAATAGCTCCGGAGTCTATTGCTGCCAGATAGCCCATGTGCGCATGCTCCATACCAACAAGTAGGCAAAAAATAAAGTTTTAGAAAACATAAGCAGGAGGTATAGTGAATTGCGCTAATACCGCGGTAAAACGGCATTAATCAGGCGCTAATGAGAGAAATGCACATATCTATGTATGTCTACACACACGCACGCGCAAAACCAAATAATTATATGTATATATTTTTTTTTTATTGTTTTGCCTATGTGTATATATATATATATATATATATATATATATATATATGACAAGCAACAATAATATGGCTCCCCCCCCCCCCAAAAATAAAACATTGTATATGTGTGAAATTAATAAATTTTTGGGTTGTTAGATATAGGAAGTAACAATAATATATTGGTTTTTGCATATGCATATACAGTGCCTTGCGAAAGTATTCGGCCCCCTTGAACTTTGCAACTTTTTGCCACATTTCAGGCTTTAAACATACAGATATAAAACTGTAATTTTTTGTGAAGAATCTCTCTCTCTCTCTCTCCTCCCCTCCTCTCTCTCCCCCTCCTCTCTCTCTCCCCCCTCTCTCTCCCATCTCTCTCTCTCTCTCCTCTCTCTCTCCCTCTCCCTCTCTCTTTTTTTTTTCGATTTAAGAAAGAAGTCTACCCAAATCACACATGCTTTTAAAAAATGTCATGAGCACCAGGTGACTTAGTGGTTAGCAAATCTGCCGTGCAACAGTGTATTTGGGTGTTCCAATCCCTGAACTACCTACAACTGTCTCTGTTGTTCTATATGACAAGCAACAATAATATGGCTCCCCCCCCCCAAAAAAAAATAAAACATTGTATATGTGTGAAATTAGTATATTTGTTGGTTGAGTGGGGAGCCATATTAGTGTTGATTCCTATATAGAACAACATTAAACTCTGAAAAATAGCAAAGTGTTTAAGCTGCATAATCCGAGAATTTGGAAATTGATTGAGCATATGCAGTGGAACCCCAGAACTTGTAATTCAACAACCTCAAAAAACATAACTATATATATATATATATATATCGCCAAAATATAATTTATATATATTTTTTTTTTCTGAAAGATTTCTGGGTTCAGCTGCTCATGCTCAAACCATTTGCTATTTTGCACAGTTTTCTGTTCCAAAGATACTATATCAAGTCAACCCACATAAGAAATCCTTTCAATAATCTCATGGGCACAAAGTGGATTTTTCATTTTGACAAACACTTTCATTCATTAGTGAACTGGTGATTTTGCATTAGGAACCAAACAGACACAATTAATTACTTTGCTGGGCATTTCCTATACTGGGTGGGTGTAGTTTAACCAATGTTATATTAAGGCATGTTCAAGAGCAGATCATTTGGCCTCTGGAAGGGCCGCATGTCTTAAGGCATGCCTAAGGACCCATATTGCAGTAAGTGTATTTTGTTGGATGAATACTTTCATGCTCTAAATGTTTGGTATAGTTTTTGCAAAGTGTGTTTTTCTGCACTCTATACATGTGTTTTTTTTATTTTCATGCCTCTGTGTAGCTGTATGTTCTAGTGATTTGATGTTAGTTTAAATGGAAAAGTAGGTTCATGCAAACAATAACCATAAAAGTATGTTGGGTATGTTTTATGCTTAATACTATGGTGTCTACAACTTATTTTGCTTGACTGTTGGATATTGTAAGCTCTATATATTCATCATATGTTGTATCTTTGCACTATAATTTGAATAAAGAATACTTGATTTGGGGGGGGGGGACATTTCACCTGCCTGCTTGAGTGATTACTGATGTTTTATACATGTTCAATAAAGCTTATTCATTTGTACACAGCTCCTCGTTTTTTGTTTTCTTTTCTTCATATTTGTCTGGATGTAATTCGGATATCTTTTGTGTCTTTTGAATGTAATCAATTTCTTGTATTTTTGGTGTGTGTGCAATGCCAGTACAGTATGAACATGTGTATGGCTCTGTCCCTGTACAGCGGCAGGGGTATGGTTTCTCCCTGTACAGCGGCAGGGGTATAGTTTCTCCCTGTACAGCGGCAGGGGTATAGTTTCTCCCTGTACAGCGGCAGGGGTATGGTTTCTCCCTGTACAGCGGCAGGGGTATGGTTTCTCCCTGTACAGCGGCAGGGGTATGGTTTCTCCCTGTACAGCGGCAGGGGTATGGTTCCTCCCTGTACAGCGGCAGGGGTATGGTTCCTCCCTGTAAAATGACAGGGGTATGGCTCTGTCCCTGTACTCCAGCGAAGTGTGTATGGGGGGTGTGTGTGTATGTGTGGGGGGGGTGTGTGGGTGGGTGTGTGTCCGTTGGGGGTGTGTGGGGGGGGGTATGTGTGGAGGCGGGTGTGTGTCCAGTGTGGGTGGGTGTGTGTGGGGGGGGGGGGTGTGGGTGTGTGAGTCAGGACTAGTAGCTGGCAGCAGGTGTTATCCATGAACATATTAAAGGTCAGAACGGGTAGATTATAGTAGAAGGCCAGGGCAGACAGTAGAGGAATTTGAGAATGTAGAAAAACTCAGGGCATAAAGCAGAGGTATCTGGTAATGTAGCAAAGGTCAGAGCAGGCAGTAGAGGAATCCAGGATTTCAGCAACGATTAGCAACAGGAGTAAGCAAACTAGTCAGGTGTAATCGATCAGCAGAAATCACTACCACAAGCACAGGAAGTCAGATAAAGTCCACCTTGCATCATCTAGCACTTTCCTATCTGGTTTGACTGTACCTGGTCCACATCTTGCATTCACTGAATTTCAGCTCTTTCAATCACAAAGGCTTAAAATCACAAGTACTTAGGGTAGTCTGCATGCAAATACTGCCTGCTCAGGAACATCCCCTCCTTCAGACTGACATCCTTCAAGGCATTTTGCAGAACTCCTTTCAAGAGCCAGCCCACCCCTTCCATCGGGGCTGAGGGCTCTTTAGAGAATTACTAAGGCAGTGTGCTGTGATGTTTTCACTAAACTATGTACAGCACCCCACCAGTGCTTACCACCAGCTATTATCTACATTGCATATAGAACCAAAGAGACCCAGTGATTACATAATTGGGTCCAAAATTAGGGACTCGTTTTAGCACAAAGTATGTAGGCAAGGGATACCCCCTGCCACACCCCCAGGCTCACAGACTATGGAGAATTAATGCATAAAAATAAATGGTTAAAGCAGCACTAAACACAAAAGCATTATATATAAGTATTATATTGCAGAGCTAGATGTGATGGCTGTTTTAGTGGGGTTGATTTACTAAAGTTGGAGAGTGCAAAGTCTGGTGCAGCCGTGCATAGTGGCCAATCAGCTTCTAACTTCAGCCTGTTAAATTAAGCGTTGACAAAAGAAACCAAAAAACCTGGAAGCTGATTGGTTACTTTGCACAGCTGCACCTGATTTTGTACACTTCAGTTTTAGTAAATCAACCCCAACGTCCTTTTTTAGGCTTTCTTTCTTCTATTCTCTAAGACCGAGAACCGAGTGACAGCTGATTGCTCAGTTTTCACTCTTTGATAAGCAGAGTGTGACGACTGTCAATGACGATTACTCCCTACCCTCTATAAGATTTTCACTGTTAATTTATCTCCCATTTTGCATCTTATTACTGATGATATGTGAAAATGAAATGTAGCACTAGTCCCTTGGGAGCTGCTGGTTATGGATTCCCCTGGGTTACCCTTAGCAACAACTTGACAATAAAGCATGTTCAAAGTACTTGGCTCACAGTCTAGGGGTTTTGTTTTTTTGTAGTTTTATTTGAGAACTTGGATAGGCGAAGGGATGAGTGGGATACTCTAACTTGAATAACTATACACAATTTGCTGGACTTCTGAATAACTGAATACGGCAAGGCTGCTGCTTCACCTTGACTATGCAGTGAAGAAGTATTTAGATAAGTTGTACTGTACTGTAGAACACTCTACAGTGCTCTTCCTGGTACCCCCTTTGTCCCTATTCTTCAGGGTTCTCGACACGGCACCCCCTTTACTGTAATTCTCTGTGTTAGCTGGCCCATTGATCCCCTGACTTTGTTGGAGTGGTCCCCTTTCCTGGGCAGACCCTTTGGCAAGCCCTTCTAGTACTCACGGACACTGTTTTTCCCAAGAGACTCTGCCAGCAGCTCCACCGTCAGCTTCACTGGATCCTCTGCAGCACAGCTCCACACCTGGTTCACTAGGCCGACCGCCTAAGACCACCTTCCTCATACACAGCAGGAGGAGAGACAGCCGTCTGCTTCCCGCCAAAGACACCCTATCACATGTCCCCTCAGCTTTTATGAGCAATCCCAGGATGCATTGCAAGAATGCCTTCCCACTGGGACTTCCACAAAAGCCAATGAGTCACTGGCTGGGTTTCCTCCACCATCCAACAAGCTCCCTCATTGGATACGATGGGGACACTCCCTCAGACCCAATGAATCACACCTGGAAACATGTGACAGGCAACCTAATAGATCAGGCTCCCCAGATAAGCAGAAGGAGCAATAGATGCTTTTGCCTAGCACCTACCTACCTAGGAGGGTGCTACAGAAACAACAACTCTTATTCTTGAATGGGCAGGAATGCCATCCTTAAGATGAAAACCATGCCCAAGCTCTTATACCTTTTTCAAACACCCCCCCTTGCTGCCCCTCAATTCTATCTCAAATCAGTCTGCAGTGCTTTCATACGGTTTGTATAGGCCAAGCTCATCCTTGTCTCTCCCATTCGTATCTATCAATGTCAAAGGCAGCCCTACCTGTTTTTGTAATTTGTCTTAGATTTAATGAAAATTCAGATGGGATGTGCTTTTGTCCTATTGTGCACATGTAACATTCTGTTAGCGGAAATTGTACTCTATAGTCATTGGTTGGTTGTATGGAATGGCCTTTGTCAATTTCAGTGACCAATGATGCTGCATTCCTAAAAAATAAATAAAATAGATAAAGAATGTTAAAGAAAAAAAAGTTGGGATCCTTGCAAAGCCTAGACTGGCTCTGTGACAAGTTCAGCAAAGGTGTTACAGTTGGAATGGTCCTTCTTCTATGGCAGAATATTCAAAAATCCCCTTCTTCTACCCCCTCAAAACGCAGAGCACCTCAAAACTCTACTTAGGCTTCAACCGCTAAGTCAAAATTCAGCCCTTCTTTTTTGCGCAAAACTTGAAACACAAAATCCACTAAGTCCACCAAGCCCTCTTCCCATTAAAGGGGCGTCCTCAATCCTAAGTGTGAGGAGAAATCTGTTACAATTTGCCTATCTCTGGGTCCCAGATGCCCCAGACCCGGGTTTCATTTGTTTGTTACAAATGGAGTACAAGATAGAGTATCAAACTTCTTCCCCCTCACTCCTTTCTTCTCTCAAACTAATTAAAATCTGCTTAAAGTGGAGTTCCACCCTAAAATGTAACTTCGGTCCATCTTCTTGCTCCGGGTCACCTGAAAAACAAATGGATAATCACAATTTTTTTTTTTTTTTTTTTACTTACCTTGTTTTAGAAGATAATATACTTATCTTACTTCCTCTTCCTCCCTCGGCGACCACGGCGATTCGTCACTTCCTGGCTTGCAATGATTCCTGGGAGCTGAACGTCATCGCTCCCAGGAATCAATGCGCCTGCACCGGCCCCGACATCAGTTCCGGTGCAGGCGCCGTCATACCTTGCTAAACCGCTTCTTGGCATGCCCAGAAGCTGTGCAGGGATGACGCTGCAGCCCTGGAAGTGACGGCGGGGCCGGTGCAGTGCATCGTGGGACCGAAGAGGACGGAAGAGGACGCAGAAGAGGATCGCGCTGGCTTCAGCTGCCCACACCTGAGATGGCAGCGCTGGACAAGACATTTTCAAGGTAAGTATTTCTTCTAAAAGGTAAGTGCAAGCCGGGACAGTTCAGAGGTTATCCATTGTTGAATGCACTAGCCCTGACTGTCCCGGGGTATTTTTATGTATTTTTTTTTTGTTTTAGGTGGAACTCCGCTTTAAGATCATCAGATTTGCAGAATGTCTGGACCATATTTTGTCCCAGGGAGTAGTTGTTCCAGTACCTCCAGAGTACAGATTTTAAAGGACTCAAACCTGTTCATGGCACCAAGAACTCAAGGAATTCAGGTCACAGGGTATCTAGATGACCTTCTTCTGAAGAATTCATCTACCCTCCAGTTATCTGCAAACAGCCACAGGACTATTCAGAAACTACAGGCTTTCAAATGGATAATTAACTTCCAAAAGTCTGCTCTTCAAACTTTCCTTCACCTGCAATACTTTGGTCTCATTCTAGACACACCCCAAGCAAAAGCCTTTCTTGTAGAAAAAAAATTGGTCTCTCTCAGATCTCACACTCTTGAGAGCAAAGAAATGTCCCTCTGCGAGATACTCTATGAGGATTTTTGCCCCTTTATGGCTGTTTCATTCTCCTAATTCTATCCAAGGCCTCTCCAACGCAACACCACAGTAAGGAACTCCCTAGCTTGCTGGATTTCCAACCCAGGCGTGGCAATCGGGATGTTGTTTCTACCATACCACTGGAAGGTGATAACAAATGCCAGTCTCTGAGGCTGGGGAGGAGTGTTCCATTATCCCATAGTTCAGAGAACATGATTACTAGAGGAAGCCAAGCTCCCTATCAACATCTTGAAGCTCAGAGTGATCAAAATGGCTCTGCACCATTGGACCCCACTTCTTCAGGGACCCTGATCAGGGTGCAATCAAACAACTCCATTGCTGTGATCCACATAATTCACCAAAGGTGCACCAGAAGTAAGGCTGTCTTTAACGTGGGGCAAAAGGGTCTGTCCCAGGCCTAGTCATTTTTGTGGGGTCCAAAGCAGCTGCCCCATGAGCCCGCACCAGCAGCAGAACTGCCAGCAGTGCCGGATTTATTGCCTTCCCCCTGTAGATTTACCACTGTCTCCCAACTTTCTCCTGCAGTACGCCTGCAGTCTCTGACCATCGCCTGTAGTATGTCTGCAGTCTCTGAACATCTCCTGTACGGTATTTCTGCAGTCACTGACCATCTCCTGTAGGGTATTTCTACAGTCACTGACCATCTCCTGTAGGGTATTTCTGCAGTCTCTGACCATCTCCTGTAGTATTTCTGCAGTCTCTGACAATCTCCTGTAGTACGCCTGCAGTACTGACCATCTTCAGTAGTATGTCTGTAGTCTCTGAACAGCTCATGTAGTATTTCTGCAATCTCCATCTTCTGTAGTATTTCTGTAGTCTCTGAACATCTCATATAGTATTTCTGCAATCTCTGACCATCTCCTGTAGTATGTCTGCAGTCTCTGATCATCTCATGTAGTATTTCTGCAGTCTCTGACCATCTTCTATAGTATGTCTGCAGTCTCAGACCATCTTCTGTAGTACGTCTGCAGTCTCTGAACATCTCATGTAGTATGTCTGCAGTCTCTGACCATCTTCTATAGTATGTCTGCAGTCTCAGACCATCTTCTGTAGTACGTCTGCAGTCTCTGAACATCTCATGTAGTATGTCTGCAGTCTCTGACCATCTCCTGTAGTATGTCTGCAGTCTCTGACCATCTCCTGTAGTATGTGTCACGTACCTGATCCGAAGCCGGAGTGTAGAGAGGGCTCCCCTTGCGGCTAGGTGCAGAGTACCCCTGAAAGTGGGACAGGGAGTGCTGTGCCCGAAGTAGCACGGGTTGCCGGTTGGGATGACCAGGATGGAAGCAGGAACCAACTTGTTGAGAAGTCCCAAGCAGGTCTGGAACACTTTGGCAAGCCAGGCAGTTACAAGGTGCAGACAGGAACAGACTGGGAGAAATACTGGAGCGAAGTCAGGAGCCAAGCCGAGGTCAAGTATTGGAGAAGACAACAGGAATCCGAGAGCAAGCCAAGGGGTCAGGAGCCAGGAGAAGCAAGTCAGACAGTCCGGGTCGGCAACGGGAAGGCAAGATAAGCAGGTAAACAAGGCACAGGGAACACGGGAGGCTGTTGATCATCCAGCAACTAGATGTTGTGGCTGCTGGCTTTAAATAGGCCGTTTGGCGCCAAGCGCCATTACGCATGGCGTACGCGCGTGCGCATTGGCGCACGCACATTCCTAACTGCGTTTGCCCGTGTTTGGGCGCGCATGCGCATTCGCGCCAATGCGCGAATTCGCTGATTCGCCAGGATATTGGTAGTTCCCTGACAGTGCCCCCCCCTGAGGGGCAGCCTCCGGATGCCTAACAGAGCCTGTTTTTCAGGGAATCTTTTGAAAAAGTCACGTAACAGTCTGGGAGCGTGTATATTTCCAGCAGGTTCCCAAGAACTTTCCTCCAGAGAATAGCCCTTCCATTTGATTAAATACTGGACTTGCCTTCCTCGTCTACGGCAGTCCAGGATGGATTCCACTTCATATTCCGTTTCTCCATCTACTACAACTGGAGGTGGAGGCAAGCTATCTCTTCCAGGAAAAGGACCAGGATTGGCCGGTTTAAGCAAAGACACGTGGAAGACTGGGTGAATTTTGTAAGTATCTGGAAGGCATAATTCAAAGGCCACAGGATTGACCATCTTCTTGATCGGGAAGGGACCAATAAATCTTGGACCCAGCTTCTTGGATGGGCAGGCCAACTTAAGATTAAGAGTGGACAGCCACACTTTGTCTCCCACCTTCAAGGCCGGGCTATCCCTCCTTCTCTTGTCGTAGCATTCCTTATAGGCTTCTTGTGCCTTTTGCATGGTCTTCTGTAATAGCAGAAAATTTTCTTGCAGGAAGGCTACCCTATCTTGAACAGCAGGTACTGTAGTCTCAGACACAGGGTTAGGTAAAAAGGATGGGTGAAACCCATAGTTTGCAAAAAATGGAGACTGGTGGGTGGAAGCATGAATTGTGTTATTGTAGGCAAACTCCGCACACGGGAGTAAGGATACCCAGTTGTCTTGCGAAAATGTGGAAAAGCAGCGGAGATATTGCTCAAGGGTTTGGTTGGTTCTCTCCGTTTGACCATTACTTTGGGGGTGATATGCTGAAGATAAGCAGACTTCAATATTCAAGGCTTTACAGAGAGACCTCCAAAATCTGGAAGTAAATTGTACTCCACGGTCGGATACAATGCTGCCGGGTAGACCATGTAGCCTCACTATTTCCTTGACAAAGGTATGTGCCGTGTCCACGGCCGAAGGAGTGCCAACCATGGGAATAAAATGGGCCATTTTGGACAAGCGGTCTACTATCACCATAATTGTGGAGAATCCCTCTGAAGAAGGTAGGTCCACTATAAAATCCATGGACAACATCTCCCATGGTTGTCTTGGGACCGGAAGTGGTTTCAACAGACCCCAGGCTTGGACGTGACTGCCTTTACTCCGAAGGCAGGTGGTACAGGAACTCACATAGTCCTTACAGTCCTTTCTTAGGTTTGGACACCAATAGGATCGCTGAATTAGCTCTAAGGTCTTTCGGACCCCAAAGTGACCGGCAAGTTGATGGTCATGAAGAGCTTTAAGGACCGTGAGTCTGGCTTCCTGGGGTACAAAGAACTTGTCTTCATGCAAAAAAAATTTTCCCTGTCTTTTGAGAGTAGCAGTCTCAGGAGCAGTACAGCGGGCAGAGGCCAGTTCAAGGGTGGTCCTAAGATCAGGCTGGAGTAAAAGAAAGTTTTGAGAGGACAGAATTGTACTGGGGGTGACATCCACAGGGGTTTCAGGGAACATCCGCGATAGGGCATCTGCCTTCCCATTCTTAGAGCCTGGCCGGTATGTGAGATGGAAGTTAAACCTCGAAAAGAATAGTGCCCATCTGGCCTGCCAAGGTCTTAGGCGTTTGGCTGATCTGAGATATTCGAGGTTCTTGTGGTCCGTGAATATCATTATTGGGTGGGCTGCGCCCTCCAGCAAATATCGCCATTCTTCTAATGCGGCCTTGATGGCCAATAGTTCTCGGTCCCCTACATCGTAGTTCTTCTCGGGCTGACTGAGTTTTCTAGAAAAAAACGCTACTGGGTGAAGCAATGCCTTGGGTCCCTGGCGTTGCGATAGGACTGCTCCCGTGGCCACTTCTGAAGCATCAACTTCAAGGACGTAGGGTAAGGCTGGGTCTGGGTGTTGTAGCACCGGAGCACTGGTGAATACAGCCTTGAGCTTGTCAAATGCACTTTGGGCCTCTGGGGACCATTGGAACCGAGTGTTTTGCCGAGTCATCTGCGTAATGGGGGCAATGATGCGGGAAAAGTCCTTAATAAACCTTCGGTAAAAGTTTGCGAAACCCACAAACCTTTGGATGCCCTTTTTGTCAGAGGGGGCAGGCCACTCCAGGATGGCAGACACTTTCTGAGGGTCCATTGCTATTCCATCAGTGGAGATAATCAGACCCAGAAATTGTATGGATGACTTCTCGAATTCACATTTTTCTGCTTTAGCATAAAGCCCGTGTTTTCTGAGAGTGGCCAATACTTTTTGTACATGTATTCTGTGCAACTCCAGGGTAGTAGAAAAAATAAGGATGTCGTCTAAATAAACGATGAGTAAATTGTCCAGGAATTCTCGGAAAATATCATTTACAAGGTGCTGGAAAGTGGCGGGGGCATTACACAGCCCGAAGGGCATAACCAAGTATTCGAAATGCCCGAAACGGGTTCGAAAGGCAGTCTTCCACTCATCGCCCTCGCGGATCCGCACCAAATTATAGGCACCTCGTAAGTCTAATTTAGTAAAGACTTAAGCAGAACGATACCTCTGGAAGAGTTCAGGAACGAGAGGGAGTGGGTACCGGTTCTTTATAGTTATTTTATTCAAGTCCCTGTAGTCCACACATGGCCTGAGAGTGTGGTCTTTTTTCTCCACGAAGAAGATTCCGGCTCCGGCCGGAGAGGAAGAAGGACGAATGAAGCCCTTGCTGAGGTTTTCATCGATGTATTGCCGTAGGGCTTCAAGTTCCGTCTCTGAAAGTGGGAAAATACGGCCAAAAGGGATCTCAGCACCAGGCAACAATTCTATTGGGCAATCATAGGGACGGTGAGGTGGTAGAGAGTCCGCCTTCTTCTTATCAAATACGTCCAGAAAACTATGATAGGCGGAAGGAACGTCTTGGCTGGCATTGGAAACAAGCTGAATGGCAAGACAGCTGGCAGGAGGAGGTATCTCAGGAGTCATACAATGTTGGAGGCAGTATACTGATTTGAAGGATACTTCCCCTTTGGACCAGTCTATCAACGGGTTATGGGCCCGTAGCCACGGAATTCCCAGAATTACAGGAAACATAGGTGAAGGAAGGACGTCAAAGTGAAGAAGTTCCTTATGGCCAGGGCCAGTAGTGGCAAGTACGGGTAAGGTCTCCTGAATGACGGGCCCGGACCTGGGAGTGGTGCCGTCTGCAAGGTGGATTTCCAGTTTGTGGCGCTTGGTCTGGAGTGGAATGTGAAGGTTTCTTGCCACAGAGATATCCAGGAAACAGCTGCAGGCTCCGGAATCAATGATTGCTGGCAGCTTGATCTCTCCTTCTGCCACCTGTAATGAAACAAGAAGGACTAGGTGAGCGGGAGAGGGTCCCGGAATTTGGAGATGCAGATGGTTGAAAGCAGCGGGCTTACTTGGTCTCACTGGGCAGTCACGGAGAAAGTGTCCATCTTCCCCACAGTAAAGACATAAGTTCAATTGCCTGCGACGAAGCCTTTCAGCAGGGGTTAAGGCTGAGCGGACCACTCCGATCTGCATAGGCTCTTCAGGAGACATTGGGCTGGTAGCAGTGGGTAGAGGAGCAGGAGATGGTGGCACCTTGGGTAACATCCAAGTAGGCTGATAAGACTGAGCTCGTTCAGACCTGCGTTCCCGCAAACGTCTGTCCAATTGGATGGCGAGTTGAATGAGCTCCTCTAATGAGGTGGGGGTCTCTACTCGTGCCAACTCATCTTTCAGGGTTTCAGACAGACCTAACCGATATTGGTATTTGAGGGCGGCCTCATTCCACCCGTGGTTGCGGCCCACCTACGAAAGTCCACTGTGTAATCCTCTACAGGGCGTCGGCCTTGCTGTAGCTTATGGAGCGTAGCCTCGGCAGTGGCCATACGTTGTGGGTCATCGTATAGCTGTGCCATAGCCTCGAAGAAAACCTCAACGGAACTGACAGCAGGATCCTTCTGTTCCAGTAACTGATGGGCCCAGGACTGGGGTTCATCAGACAACAGGGAAATAATAAACCCCACTTTAACTGTCTCTAAAGAAAAAGTTCTGGGTTGCAGGGCCAGGTATAACAGGCAGGCATTTTTGAATGACTTAAACTTGCGGCGATCCCCCGAGAAGCGTTCAGGTATAGGTACTCTTGGTTCTGGAGGCGGAGCCATCATCATAGGAGTTGGAGCTGATTGTCCTGAAGTTACAGGAGCGGAGGTGGAGACTGCAGCGGGTGGATTTGGAGTCGCCGCCAGAGATGGTGTAGTCAGGTACTGTAAACGACCTTCCAGTTGGAAGTACCCATCCTGAAGATTCTTCACCGCCTGGGTTAATGCTGTCACTTGCTGGCACAGGGTTTCCAGCGGGGAGGCACCTCTCTCGGCTTCTGACATGGCTGGATGATACTGTCACGTACCTGATCCGAAGCCGGAGTGTAGAGAGGGCTCCCCTTGCGGCTAGGTGCAGAGTACCCCTGGAAGTGGGACAGGGAGTGCTGTGCCCGAAGTAGCACGGGTTGCCGGTTGGGATGACCAGGATGGAAGCAGGAACCAACTTGTTGAGAAGTCCCAAGCAGGTCTGGAACACTTTGGCAAGCCCGGCAGTTACAAGGTGCAGACAGGAACAGACTGGGAGAAATACTGGAGCGAAGTCAGGAGCCAAGCCGAGGTCAAGTATTGGAGAAGACAACAGGAATCCGAGAGCAAGCCAAGGGGTCAGGAGCCAGGAGAAGCAAGTCAGACAGTCCGGGTCGGCAACGGGAAGGCAAGATAAGCAGGTAAACAAGGCACAGGGAACACGGGAGGCTGTTGATCATCCAGCAACTAGATGTTGTGGCTGCTGGCTTTAAATAGGCCGTTTGGCGCCAAGCGCCATTACGCATGGCGTACGCGCGTGCGCATTGGCGCACGCACATTCCTAACTGCGTTTGCCCGTGTTTGGGCGCGCATGCGCATTCGCGCCAATGCGCGAATTCGCTGATTCGCCAGGATATTGGTAGTTCCCTGACAGTATGTCTGCAGTCTCTGACCATCTCATGTAGTATTTCTGCAGTCTCTGACCATCTTCTATAGTATGTCTGCAGTCTCAGACCATCTTCTGTAGTACATCTGCACTCTCTGACCATCTTCTGTAGTATGTTTGCTGTCTCAGACCATCTCCTGTAGTACGTCTGCATTCTCAGACCATCTTCTCTAATATGTTTGCAGTCTTTGACCATCTCCTGTAGGGTATTTCTGCAGTCTCTGGCCATTTACTTTAGTAGGTTTGCAGTCTCTGACCATCTTTTGTAGTACGTCTGCAGCCTCTGATCATCTCTTGTAGAATATCTGCAGTGTCTGATCATCTCCTGTAGTATGTCTGCAATCTCTGATCATTTCCTATATTATGTTTACAGTCTCTGATCATCTCCTGTAGTATGTCTGCAGTAAATGGGGAATGCAGGCACGGTAGGTGGTGAGGGAAGGTTTGCCTAGGCATGGTGGATAGTGAGGGGTGGGGGGACCCAGGTATGGTGGGTAGTGAGGGAAGAGGGCTGCAGGTGCAGTAGGTGGTAAGGCAAGGGGGGCTGCAGGCAAAGTAGATAATGAGGGAAGGGGTCCCAGGAGTGGTAGGTGGTGATGGAAGTAACGCCTAGGCACAAGTGGTGGTTAAAGAAGGGTGGGGGGCTGTAGAGAACATTTTAATGTAGCATACAGGGCAAGGGGCTTCATATTCCAGGGCCCACCAAAATCCTCAGGACCAGGCCCATAGTGTTCCTAATCCGGCTCTGACTACAAGGGACACAAAGGTCGCAAGGTCACACTTGCGACCAGGACCTGGTGTTCCGCCACTGGGAGGGGGGGGGGGCTGCGGACTGAAGAGAAGAACTAGTTTTGCTTGGGTTGGGACTCAGGAGATAGTACACACTCACCATAGTAACTGCACAGCAGACCGCCCACCTAGTCTCTATCACTATCCAACCTGTCACATGACTGGAGAGAGGAAAGAGACACTGTGAGTACCCATCTTCCATTACAAGGGGGAAAGGGGGGGGGGGTAAGGACTCAGGAGCATGGGGATACCTAATGTAAAGGGAGACTCTATTGGGGACACTTGATGTAAAGGAAGACTCTGCTGGGGTCACCTGATGCAAAGCGTGACTCTATTGGGGACACCTGATGCAAAGCGAGACTCTGCTGGGGACACCTGATGTAAAGGGGGACTCTACTGGGGATTCCACCTGGCAGGGGGGTTGGGTGCAATTTGGCATCATTGCCCTGGGTGCTGGATGACCATGTACTTGCACTGGCTACCGGTTCTATCAGGAAGCTGGAGTCTCCTTTCATCTTACCCTCAAGACCCCACAAGGGACATCCTGCTTCAGGATTCACCATCACTAAAAGGAAAAGACAACAAATTTCAAGAGCTTTTACGCTAAAGGACAAAGCACCTCCTGCACTAATATGTGCCTATGTGTCGTACTATTTTTTGGGATATGACTATCAAATGTTAGGCAGATAAGATAGAGAAAAAACAATATCTCTCTCCATATATATATATATATATATACTGTATCTATCTCTCTTTATACTATATTTGTCTTTATATACTGTATACTGTATCTCCCTCTATATACTGTATTTCCCTTCTCTCTTTTTCTATATACTGTATCTCTCTTTCTCAGTATACTGTATTTCCCTCCCTCTATATACTGTATCTCCCTCTCTATATATACAGTGGGGGAAAAAAGTATTGGATCCCCTGTTAATTTGTGTACATTTGCCCACTGACAAAGAAATAACAACAATAAAATCCAGAAAAACGCATTATCAAAAAGATATAAATTGATTTGCATTTTAATTAATGAAATAAGTATGGTATTTGACCCCTTCGCAAAACATGACTTAGTACTTGATGGCAAAACCCTTGTTGGCAGAGGTCAGATGTTTCTTGTAGTTGGCCGCCAGGTTTGTACACATCTCCACTCCACATATCTCCAGGGATTTTGTCCCACTCCTCTTTGCAGATCCTCTCCAAGTCATTAAGGATTCAAGGCTGATGTTTGCTAACTCAAACCTTCAGCTCCCTTCACATATTTTTTTGGGGATTAAGGTCTGGAGACTGGCTAGGCCACTCCAGCACCTTAATGTGCTTCTTCTTGAGCTACTCCTTTGTTGCTTTGGCCGTGTGTTTTGGGTCATTGACATTCTGGAATAGCCATCCATGACCCATTTTCAATGCCCTGGCTGTTAGAAGGGGGTTCTCACCCGAGATTTGACATTACATGGCCCTGTCCATCGTCCCTTTGATGCAATGAAGTTGTCC
This sequence comes from Pelophylax lessonae, assembly GCF_965119305.1. Classification (NCBI taxonomy): domain Eukaryota; kingdom Metazoa; phylum Chordata; class Amphibia; order Anura; family Ranidae; genus Pelophylax; species Pelophylax lessonae. The sequence continues at coordinate 575,823,832 of NC_138771.1, read as the reverse complement.
TGTCCCCTTAGCAGAAAAACACCCCCAAAGCATAATGTTTCCACCTCCATGTTTGACGGTGGGGGTGGTGTTCCTGGGGTCATAGGTAGCATTCCTCCTCCTCCAAAAGCAGCGAGTTAAGTTGATGCCAAAGAGCTTGGTTTTGGTCTCATCTGACCACAACGCTTTCACCCAGATCTCCTCTGAATCATTATTAAACTTCAAACAGGCCTGTGCTGGTGCTGCAGGATTTCAGTCCTTCAGGGTGTAGTGTGTTACCAATTGTTTTCTTGGTGACTATGGTCCCGGCTGCCTTGAAATCATTGACAAGGTCCTCCCGTGTAGTGCTGGGCTGATTCCTCACCGTTCTCATAATCATTGAAACTCCACAAGGTGAGATCTTGCATGGAGCCCCAGACCGAGGGAGTTTGACAGTTATTTTGTGTTTCTTCCATTTGTGAATAATTGCACCAACTGTTTTCACCCTCTCACCAAGCTGCTTGGCGATGGTCTTGTAGCCCATTCCAGCCTTGTGTAGGTCTACAATCTTGTCCCTGACATACTTGGACAGCTCTATGGTCTTGGCCATGGTGGAGAGATTGAAATCTGATTAATTGATTGCTTCTGCGGACAGGTGTCTTTTAAACAGGTAACAAGCTGAGATTAGGAGCACTCCTTTTAGGAGAGTGCTGCTAATCTCAGGTCATTACCTGTATAGAAGACACCTGGGAGCCAGAAATCTTGCTGACTGATAGGGGATCAAATACTTTTTTCACAAATGCAAATTAAGGAAATCAGGAAAGGCATACTGGGGTTGTATGCATAGCCTAGCCTTTGCAGCGCCTTGATACTTGTCATCCCCCTTTTTTTGTAGTTTACTTATCCAGGATTGAGTGTGCTGCATACCCTTAGTGCTAAAGTAAGGTGACCAGATTTTAAAAACTAAATCCGGGGACATATCTTTTTTTTTATAGACAAAAGGTAAACTATTTTACTGTATTTCTCTCTCTATAGCTACTGTATCTCCTTTTTTCTATATAATGCATTTCCCTCTCTCTAGATACTGTATTTCCCTCTCTCTATATATACTGTATCTCAATCTCTATATAATGTATCTCTCTTTCTCGATATACTGTATTTCCCTCTTTCTATATACTGTATCTCAGTCTCTATATACTGGATCTCTCTTTCTCGATTACTGTATTTCCTTCTCTCTATATACTGTATCTTTCTTTCTCTATATACTGTATCTCTTTTTCTCTATATACTGTATCTCTTTTTCTCTATATACTGTATATCCCTCTCTCTATATCAGTGGCGACTGGTGAATAAACATTTGGGGAGGGGGTGGCGGCAAAACCAACACTCCCCTGGGACGGCCAGCCGACAATCTGCTCTACCACTCCCTCCCTCCTTCCTCCCCCTCCCAGGACGGATGGCTGGCTGCCCAGCCAGACAGTCAGCATCCTTACCTGCTCCTTCCCCGAGCGCCGCTGTGAGTCTCATCGGCCGTATGTTCCCTCCCTCTTCTTGGCCAATGGCCAGTAAAATCACGTCTCTTTTTAGCCAATCAGGAAAGAGGTCTCACGACCCGCTTCCTGATTGGCTGGGAGGAGAGACAGTGTGATAATAATGAATAGTAATTCGCTATTGTCATACAACTGGGTGGGCTCGAGGCGTAGTACTCTGCGCCCCGAACCCTCCCTTTTCTGAAGCCTATTAGAGCCTCTGGCTGTAATCACGTGCTTCAAAAAAAAAAATCCCCTATTGGAATCCATGCATCTGGCGCCCTGCATGTAGATTAGGGGGCCCCTGTGACCCCAATGGACGGGCCGCCCCTGCTCTATATACAGTATCTCTCTTTCTCTATATACTGTATTTACCTCTCTCTATATACTGTATTTCCCTGACTATATACCATATCTCCCTCTCTCTATATACTGTATCTCCCTCTCTATATACTGTATCGCTCTTTCTCTAAATATTGTATCTTCCTCTCTCTATATACTGTATCCCCCCCTCTCTATGTATAGTAGATATATCTCTTTCTCGGGACCCTTCTCTGTACCTCAACAATGTGGTTCTGTCTCTCTGCCGCTCACGTGTAGCCTCTCTGCAGGCTTCAGCCAATTGTCAGTTGTGGTGTGGCCCCTGAAAGCTCCTCCCCAAGTGTCAATCTGGGCCCTGCCCCCTCCATGCTCCTTCCTTCCATTCAGCAGTGCGCCCAGCACAGCCACGTGTGTGCAATCACTGTACGCTGCTCGGGGGGATTGGGGCTGGATCGGTACTGTAGGGGGGAGAACAGCAGTGACCACGCCCCGGAGTTGGACCCGGTGGCCCCAGCCCATAGGGCAAACACCTGCAAACTGTGGACAAAACCGGGGACAGACTTGGTCCAGGGACAGTGTCCTCAGTATGGGGACTGTCCCCGGAAACCGGGGACGTCTGATCACCCTAGTTTAGGAGATATTCATTTTACCTACAGGCAAGTCTTACTATATTATAGGCTTACCTGTAGGCAAAAATCACAAAGCGGACTTTAATACCGCTTTAACCTTGTTTCCACATCGGAGGTATAACTTTATGGCCAGCAGTTCTTCCATGAAGACCACTTTTTGGCAGACTTCTCAAGACAATAGATAAGTGTACCTGGATCCCACTGAATTCCGCCAGTTCTGTGCTGATGGCACTGTTAGACATCTTCCAATGTCAGAGGAAAGTAAGCATGATGCGTCTTTCATCTGCTGCATTAAGTTTCCTTGTGCGGTGACTGCATCTACAGTCCTCAACGTTGCCCGATCCTCAATGCTGGGAAATACAGGCAGATACTTATCCATCATGGGAGGTGTGTGATTGGCCCCAAATGTATTCTGCAGGATAATGACCCCAAACATGTACAGCTAATGTCATTAAGAACTATCTTGTGTGTGAAGAACAAGGAGTCCTGGAAGTGATAGTTTGGCCCCCACAGAGCCCTGATCTTAACATCATTGAGTCTCTCTGGGCTTACATGAAGAGACAAAAGAATTTGAGGCATCCGACATCTACACAAGATCTGTGGTTAGTTTTCCATGAGGTTTGGAACAACCTACATGCTGAGTTCCTTCAAAAACTGTGTGCAAGTGTACCTAGAATTGATGCTGTTTTAAAAGTAAAGGGAGGCCACACCAAATATTGACTTGATTTAAATTTTTCTTCTGTTTGCTCAGTTTGCATTTTGTAAATTATTGAAAATAAACAACTAAAACATATATTTTTGAAAGCATTCCTACTTTACAGCATTTCTTCACACCTACTTAAAACTTTTGCACAGTTCTGTGCCCATTACCAAACTTTTTGTACTGAGAGCAGGCTCAAAGATAGCTCTCTTTCTCTACTAAAAATTGGGAGACAGCAGGACCATCTCCTGATCATGTGACTGCTGTGACAGCCAATCACAGTGCTCATGTGATCAGCTGGCCCTTCCCACCTCCTGGGTGTAAAGACCCTGTTAAAGGGAAAAATTCCACTCAATAACGTGTGTGCGGCAGTGCAACACAGCAGAAAAGTCTAAATGGGTCCTAAAGGTTTACAAGTTCACTATAAGGTAGAACTTTAAAAAATACTTGACTATTGACAAAGCCATGTAGAGATGTGTTCTTTGATCTCTTATAAAATGTTAAGCCCCGTACACACGGATAAAATGTTGGAAGACATCTGCCGGTCCAAAAAAAAAGAAAAAGGCTGACATTCTGCCCGTGTGTGCACTATATTGTCAAAGGTATTGGAACACCTGCCTTTACACGCACATGAACTTTAATGGCATCCCAGTCTTAGTCCGTAGGGTTCAATATTGAGTTGGCCCACCCATTGCAGCTATAACTTCAGCTCTTCTGGGAAGGCTGTCCACAAGGATTAGGAGTGTGTCTATGGGAATGTTTGACCATTATTCCAGAAGCGCATTTGTGAGGTCAGGCACTGATGTTGGACGAAAGGCCTGGCTCACTGTCTCCGCCACTCTAATTCATCCCAAAGGTGTTCTAATGGGGTTGAGGTCAGGACTTTGTGCAGGCCAGTCAAGTTCCTCCACCTCAAACTTGCTCATCCATGTCTTTATGGACCTTGCTTTGTGCTTTACAGAAAGTTCTAAAGATTTGTATTTCCAGGGTATACGCTGAATCACCTTGTATTGTTCTCTGACAGGGACTCTTTTGTCGGGATCGCCAACAGCTGTGTCTTTCAACAGCAGAAAATGTTAATTTAATTCAATTCTGTTACACACTCCTACCAGATTTAAAGGGAAGGCAGTTGGAGACTGAAGACCCGTACACACGTACCGATTGTCGGCCGTAAATATTCGGCCGATGACCGATCGGCTGATTGTAGGCTTGTTAGTATGATGCTTCCGACAGCCGACATTTTCGGCCAAAGAGAATCTGTCGTGCAGGCATTAAAATTTTTGGTGGCCAACACCAGAACGGCCGATTGTTCGCCAGTCAGTACAGATTTCGGCTGACAGACAGCAGATTAGCAAGACTGGGCATGCTCAGAAAAGAAAAAACACACGGAAAGTTAACCATCACATGACATCACTTCTGCAGTCGGCTGTTGTTGGCCGACAAAATTCGTGTGCAGTCTTTTGCAGTTTTCAACAGACACGACAGCCCTGGGCAAAAGACGGCCGATCAGTACGTGTGTACGGGGCTTTAATGCTTCTGTTGTACAATTTCAATACTCACTCTTTTACTCATCCGATCAGAAATCCTCGTGCTTAAAGTTGTTAGAGTAGGCCCTAGGGAGGACAGGCCAGATGTTCAGGTTCACCTTGTTTGACCACAACTCAGTTAATGTCATGCAGTTGTGATTCAGTGATTCACCTGTAAGGAACCAGTCTGTCCATGTCTGCATGCATACATCTTTTACATTTACAACAAACGGACACCAAGAGATGAAAGAAAAAACTCTGAATTGTTGCAAAAATGTATTTAAAGTGATTCACGCCAACAATAAAATTCTCTTCGTCGAGTGAGAAGCAGTATATTAGGGGTAAATATTTGACTTACTACTCAACTCAGTCACTGTTACATTCACTATACATCTGGAATTATCTAGTCACCTTTTTTAACCACTTGACCTCCGGAAGATTTACCACCCCCTTCATGACGAGGCAATTTTTTGGGGTACGGCACTGCGTTACTTTAACTGACCATTGCGCGATCATGCAAAGCTATACCTAAATAATATTGTTGTCTTTTTTTCCTACAAATATAGCTTTTTTGGGGGGTATTTGATCACCTCTGCGGTTTTTATTTTTTGTGCTATAAACAAAAAAAGACTGGCAATTAAAAAAAAAAAAAAAACAATATTTTTGACTTTCTGCTATAAAACACATCCAATCCAAAAATGAAAAAAATCAGATTTAAATTGGAGTCAATATATATTCTGCTACATATTTTTGGTTAAAAAAACCCAGTATATTGATTGGTTTGTGCAAAAGTTATAGCGTCCACAAACTATTGGATAATGAGATTTTTGTCTTACTGTAAAATCCATTTCTCTGATGTTCGTTGACAGACACAGCTCCTGATCTTCTTAACCATTGGGTTATACTGCCCCCTACAGGAGTAGGACACTAGGCAGAAAAAAAGCTTATCTAAGCATATAGGCAGTCCCAGGGAGTATACTCCCACTCTCAGCTATAGGCACTCAGTATTGTTACAAGCAGTGTCAGAAGAAATCCAACTCCACAGAGAGGTGGGTGCTGTGTCTGTCAATGAAGACATAGAGAAATGGATTTTACGGTAAGACAAAAACCCCATTTTCTCTTGAAACTTTCATTGACGGACACAGCTCCTGATCTTCTTAACCATTGGGATGTCCCAAAGCAGTGTTAAACATGAGTGGAGGGAACAGCAGAAAAAAATTCCTCAAGGCTAAACCATAGCCAACCAGGTAACATGGAGCTAAACCAAGAACAACTGGAGCTCACCTGAAAAAATACAATACACCCAAAGAGGACCAGGTCCTCTAAACAGCAGCCTGCAAAATCTTGTGACCAAAGGAAGCATCCACAGATTCCAACACATACACTTTATAAAATTTTGTAAAGGTGTGCACAGACGACCAGGTAGTCCGCCTTGCAAACCTGTATCACTGACGCCTGATGACGGAAAGGCCCAGAAAGCACTAAGCGCCCTAGTAGAGTGTGCTGTAACAGGGAAAGGAGGAACGTAACCTTAATTGAATAGGCTTGAAACATTGTCTGTCTGATCCATCTGGAAATGGTCGCAGCAGAAGTGGACAATTCCTCCCGAGGTCCGTCTGTGATCACAAATAGTGAGTCTGACTTCCTAAAAGACTCTGTAGCTGCCAGGTACACCCTAATTGCCCGAACCACATCCAAGGAATGGCCTGAGACATAGGGAAGGCAACACATTCATTCAAATGAGAATCAGAGACAACCTTTGGAAGGAACGTTGGACAGGGGTGAAGAACCACCTTATCTCTGTGAGCCACCAAGTTAGGTGAGCAACAAGACAACGCCGCCAGCTCTGACACCTTGCGCACAGAAGTGATTGCCACCAAAAAGGTCACCTTCTGGGATAACGTAAGCAGGGGAACCTCCCTAAGATTTTCAAAAGAAGGTTTCTGGAGGACTGAAAGCACCAAATTGAGATCTCAAGGTGGCAATGGAGACCGCACCGGAGGAGTCAAGTGTCAAACTCCCTGGATAAAAGTATGCACCAATAAAAGTGTGGCCAATGGTCGTTGAAAGAAGTCCACCAAGGCTGAGACGTGCACCTTGATAGTACTCAAGGCCAGGCGCTTCTCAACCCCCCGTTGGAGGAAGATCAAGATTCGAGCCACTGAAAAGGAGCGAGGATGAACCCCAAGGGAGTCATACCACGCAATGTACAACTTCCATGTACAATGGTAGATCTTACTAGAGGTAGATTTTCTAGCTTTTAACAGCGTAGGAATCACTGAATCAGGCAAACCTCTATCTTTCAACACCTGGCTTTCAACAGCCAAGCCATTAAAGCCAGCAACTGTAAAACGGAGGGAAGATTGGCCCTTGAGACAGCAGATCTTCCCTGAGAGCAAGTCTCCAAGAACATCGGTGACCAGCCGTACCAGATCGGCATACCAAGACCCACAAGGCCGAAGCCTGTCAGGTAATCTGCCTGCCAATTTTCCACCCCCATGTGCAGCAGAGATGGCTGGAACAAAACGTTCTGCCCACCTTAGAATGCCGGCTACTTCCCGAGCCACAGCAGAGATGGCTGGAACAAAATGGTCTGCCCACCTTAGAACGCCGGCTACTTCCCGAGCTGCCAAGACACTTCTTCTGCCTCCTTGGTGATTGACATAGGCCACAGCCATGGCAATGTCTGATTGAATTTGCACCGGACACCCCTGAAGACGATCTGTCCAGCGATCCTGACAAAGTCTGATCGTTCGGAGCTCCAGTACATTGATTGGCAGTCTGGACTCCTCCAGTGTCCAGACCCCCTGAACAGAATCTTTTCAGAGGACGCCTCCCCACCCGGACAGGCTGGAACCTGTGGTGACCACAGTCCAGTACAGGGGGAGAAAGGATTTGCCCTGGCGAAGTGCCCGAGAATGAAGCCACCATATCATGGACCCACTCGTACCCTGGCTCAGCCGGATCAGATAGTCTATAAACTGTGGATTCTTGTCCCATTTGACCAGAATCTCTGATTGTAGAGATCTAGTGTGGAACTGTGCAAACAGAAAGGCCTTGAAGGCAGAAACCATCAGGCCCAGCACCCGCATGCAAGTCCGAAGGGATGACCGTCTGCTGGACAACAGAAGTTGAATTGCTTCCTGCAGTTTATGGAGTTTTTCCAGAGGAAAAGGTTGAGTCAGACCCAGATAGTCCAGATTTGTGCCAGAACCAGAGCAGACTTCTGAAGGTTCCGAATCTAACCAAAGTCCCTCAGAGCTTGCAGCGTAATCCCCAAGTTGTCCACCAGAGCAGTCAGAGACTCCGCTCGCAGCAGATGATCGTCCAGGTACCCCAGTACTGCTGTCCCCCACTGACGCAACAGCACCAGGGCCAACACTTTTGTGAAGACCCGAGAAGTGGAGGCGAGACCAAAGGGTAACGCCACAAACTGATAATGCTCCTCTCCCATGGCAAAGGGGAGGAAGTGCTGGTGACCAACACATATTGGAATGTGAAGGTAAGCATCCTTGATGTTGATAGAAGCAAGAAGATCCCCCTGATGCAGGGATGTCACTACCATGCGAATGGACTCCATTCGGAACTTCTGCACCCATACAAAGCAGTTTTGCGTCTTGAGATCCAGAATTGGACACACCTTGCCCTCCTTCCTGGGGACTGTAAACAGGTTTGAATAAAACCCCAGAAAATGTCCTGAAGTCGGAACCGGGGCAATCACCCCTTGGCACAGCAAGTCTTGCACCTCCCCAAAGAGACCCCGTAAGCAGTCTGGGGACAGGTGCAAGTTGGAGGGAAAAAAACCTTTCCGGGAAAGATAAGAACGAAACTCGATCTTGTAGCCAGAACGTATGACTTCATGGACCCACTTGTCCTGTACCAGGGAGGTCCACGAGTCCAGAACACAGCGAAGATGCCCCCCACCCCACATATGGATTAGGGCACCCCTTCATGCTAACAGAGCCTTGTCCGCAGGTCTGGAGAAGCCCGCTCTCGGCCTGCCAAACCAGATTCGTCTAGATCCTCCAGAGGAGCCTCTGAAGGGTTTTGATCCCTAGTCTTGAGACCCTGATGGACGAAAAAACTTTTTATGAGCCGAGAAGGATGGACCAAGGCTACAACAGGGCTCCTTACCCTTACTAGACTACGGAAGAAAGCTACTCTTCCCCCTTGTGAGACCCTTAATGATGTCATCCAGGGAAGCTCCAAACAGGCGATCCCCTAGGAAGGGGAGATCAGATAAGACCTACTTAAAAGTCTGGTCCGCAGACCAGCATTTAAGCCAAATAACACGCCTTAAGCCCCGTACACACGTACCGATCGTCGGCATACAAACGTCGGCGGACGAAAGATCTGCCGATTGTACGCGTGTTAGTATGGTGCCTCCTACAGATGTCTGCGCACAATCCGCGGACAAAAGTCTTTCGTGCAAACATGAAAATTTTTGTCTGCGGACACCAGAACGGACGATTGTTCGCCTGTCAGTACAGAATTCGGCCGACAGACCGCAGATTTGCAAGACTGGGCATGCTCAGAAAATTAAAAACACAGGGAAAGTTAACCATTACATGACATCACTTCTGCAGTCAGCTGAAGTCTGCAGACAAAATTCTTGTGCTGTCCTTGTGCTGTCTTTGCACTTTTCAACAGACACCGACATCCCGGGGAGAAAAGAGGAACATTTGTATGCCGACGATCGGTACGTGTGTACGGGGCTTAAGGACCACTGCTGAGACAGACAGCCTCACAATCAGAGTTGCCGCATCCAAAGAGTGCGATTCTTTTATTTTTGCGCTATAAACAAAAAAAGAGCGAGAATTCTGAAAAAAAAAAAAAAAAAAATATTTTCACATTCTGCTATATAACATCCCCCCCCCCCCCAAAAAAAAAAGTAAAAATCTAATTTTTTTAACATTTTAGGCCAATTTGTTTTCTGCTACATATTTTTGGTAAAAAAAAAACATTGCAATAAGCGTATTTTGATTGGTTTGCGCAAAAGTCGCATCTACTAACTACGAGAAAGATGTCATTTTTTTTTTTTTTACTTGTAATGGCGACGATCTGCGAATTTTTGCAGGACTGCGACATTGCGGTGGACAGATCGGACCCGACTGACATTTTTGGGGGGACCAGTGACATTACTACAGTAATCAATGCTAAAAATATGCACTGTTACTGTAATAATGACACTGGCAGGGAAGGGGTTAACACTGTGGGTGATCAAGGGGTTAAATGTGTACCTAGGGGCGTGTTTCTAACTGTGGAGGGGAGTGGCTTGTGATGATCACAGAGACCTGTGTTCCTATATAGAAGGATCACAGGCACTCTGTGATCATTCCAGGGAGAAGAACGGTCAGCTGTGTTTACAACAGCTGACCGTTCTTTTCTCTCAGTGGGGAACGGTTGCGGGTGTCAGGCGGCAATCGGCTTTGCCTGCCCCGTGCTTCAGCTTCCCCACTGACGAGCGTGCACTCGCCCCCCTAGCTGCCTGTGCGCGACCGATGTATACGCCGTATAACTGCGGCGGGCGGTCGTAAAGTCCCACGTACAGATACAATCAGTGCATCCACCAGTGTTTTTTCATGCGTGGCTACAGGAGCAGAGGAATTATCCTCACTATCTGAGAAATCAGGGTGTGTGGATACAGACCCAACAGGGTGACCCGCGTCCGCATCAGATTCAGGATCAGATTCACCACCCACCGATCAGGCACCGCAGCACAAGGCTATCTGCACGCGATCAGGAAGAGAAAGATCCAGGAGTCAGTACCAGGGGATAAGGAGGGGCTCCCACTGCCAAAATAACTGCCCAAATATGCTTTACAGTCATGGTCGCTGCTATTAGCAATGAGAAACCACTAGAAAATGGCCACTGAGGCTACACAAACATGGCCGCTGAATCTACAGCACACAGGCTACAAGAAAATGACGGCCACACGCGGCTCATGGGGGCCCAGGAGGGGTCCCAAGAGCCCCGAAAATGACACCAGCAGGAAGGGGGGTCCTGGCAGGAGCCCCCACCAGGTACAGCCCCCTCCCAAAAGCCTAACGTCCGGTCGCCGGTGGTGCCCCTCCCCCCCCCCGCAAGCTCAGCGCCCCAGACAGACCTGAAAAGGTGATATGGCCACCCCATGGGGCAAAGTGTCTGCAGGGACCACCGAGAGAGGGGGGGGGGGCGCTGCATGGGAAGGAGGAGAACCAGGGGGTCCTACCATCCCAGGAGGGGACCCACGTATACCCCAAAACCCTCTAGGGGGAGAGGGGGGACAACTACTTTTCATACCAAGAACAGGGTGGACACCGCTCCAGACAGAACCTCCTCTCCATTGGAATAGGGGGGCTGTTGGCCAGGAGGAACGCTGCGACTCAGGCCGAGGCCAGGTCGTATGCGACCCCGCGAGACGTTTAACTCGCAGGCCAGCTCCAGTCAAGTGGGGCTATGTCGTGGCCGACCTAGCGCAGAGCTGAGGCCTGTGCAGGCTCGCTGGCCAGACTGGGGTGACCACGGGATTTTTTAAAATATCCAGCCCATGGCCCAGTCTAGCAGTTGATTGTAGATTCTCACAGGAAAAATTGAAAAATCGATTAAAAAAGAAAAAAATTGCCAGGACTGAAGATTCCAGCAAGGAACTAGGTCCTTACTCCTGCCCAGGCAGAAAAAAACTGGAGTGCCTATAGCTGAGAGTGCGAGTATACCCCCTGGGACTGCCCATAGGCATAGTCAAGCTTTTTTTTATGCCTAGTGTCCTACTCCTGGAGGGAGCAGTATAACCCAATGGTTAAGAAGATCAGGAGCCGTGTCCATCAATGAGCAATAGAGACATTTTTATTTCTTTATTTATTTTGACCAGTAATGGCGGCATCAGTGATTTATAGGGGGACTGTGATATTGCTGTGAACATTTGGACACTAACTGACACTTTTTGGGAACCAGTGATACGAATACAGTGATCAGTGCTAAAAATATATGCACTGTCACTGTACTAATGACACTAGCTGGGAGGGGGTTAACATCAGGGGAGATCAAAGAGTGAAACGTGCCTAGTCAGTGTTTTACTAAACTGTGTGAGGTGCTTTTACAAGGAGAAGAGATGGAATTTATTCCCTGCTTTGCAGGGACACAAATTCCATTCCTTCCTTCCTGTCAGAATGGCAGGCGCTCTGTCTCTCTGCGTAACGATCGGCGAGTATGGGAGGACATTGGCTACCCTGCACCCACCGATCAGCTTCCTCTGTGGGTAATCACAGCCCAAGCGAGCCGCCAATGGCTAGTATGCACTAGACCACATATATATATACGTGAGCTATCGCACAGGTGCTGCCCGGTAGCAGTAAACTGCTATAGTGTGGACCTAAAGTGGTTAGGCTAATGACAGTATTTGGTCAAGGTTTCTAAACTCCTGACCATCACGACTACCTAAATGGCCAAGGGTGTGTGGACACACTTCCACATTATTGAGTTCAGGTGTTTCCAGTAAAGGGTAATGTTAAAGCTGAAGTTTAGGTATAGTCATTTTTACATCACTTTTGTCCTTCTTTCCAAGATTAAGTGTAGTATCTGTTCTTATCAAAGTCCAGTAGGGGTGCTCCACTTCTAACGGAGATGGCTGGATATATGGATATATAGTATTCCCTGATGGGGGTCCTGAGGAACCTTCCCCGTGGAGAGGAAACCGAATGAAGCATCCACTGTACAATCACATTGTAACATGTATGAGGAGCTTTAAGCCCCGTACACACGATCAGATTATCGAACGATCTGTCGTCCGTTTTTTGTGGCATGCTAATCTGATGTGGGAAGTGAAGAGGTTATTTTCATACGAATTTTCCCATACGACAGAATTCTACTTCAGAAGTGATGTCATGTGTTGGATTGTTTTGTATGTGTTCTTTCGTCTCTAAACATGCCTACCTAGTCTTGCTCTTAAGATTTTTTTCCGTCGAAAACTGTACTAATGAGACGAAAATCAGACGTTGTGTTGACGGGCGATAAAAATTTTATAGCCTGCACATCAGGATTTTTTCGGCCGAAAAGTTGGAGTCAGCACCATACTAACAATCCGAAAATCGGCAGATCGGTCGTCGGACGAAATTTCCCTTCAGATTTTCTTATCGTGTGTATGGGCCTTTAAGCTGCCCACAGAGGGATCGAAATCCTGCTGGTTATAGGCTGGATCCATCTATGGCTGTTCCTGATCGACTTGATCCTAATCAGGGCTTTAGGAAAACATTTGTAGATCAGTGGCTGCAGCCCCTGGTCAGTGTATTCTGATAGCTAGCCGTACATAGCTCAGATTTTTTGTTCAGCCTAAAGGCTGAAAAAAAATTAAAAAGATGACTGATTCCCCAATCCACACATTTGAGGTGAATAGGGGAATCCATCTGCTGCGCTATTGTATTCTGACAGCGGGGACTCCTCTGCTGTCAGACTACACAGGTCAGCGCTGCAGCCGCTGATCAAGTGGCTTTTTTCCTATGGGGCCATTTAACAAGGGATCAACTTCTTCTGAGCAGCAGTAGCCACACATTGATTGAAATTCAGCTGGTCTCTGCCAAATTTTGATCCATCTATGGCCACCTTTAGAGGGTGACTACCAGGGCCAGGACAAGGGGTGGGCAGGAGGGACGGCTGCCCTGGGCACTGTGGTGTCATGTGAGGTGGGGGCACCACAAGGAGGTTAGGTGTAAGAGATCTGTGTTGGGGGGAATTTGGGGAGCGGCAGGGGATAAGAATTGTTCTAGGAGAGGAAATTTGGGGAGGTGTGATAGAAGTGGTGATTTGAGGGGATTTATGTCGGGAGGGGGATGGGGGGGAAGAAGATTTGTGCTAAGAGGGGGATTTTCGGGAGGTTTGTGCTAGAAAAAATAATACGGTAGGGGGAGGGAATTTTTACTAGGAGGGGATGATTTGTGCTATCAGCCATGTTTGGGGGTATTTTTTCTCGGAGGGGAAATGGGTGTGGGGGGGGGGGGGTTGGATTTGTGCTAGTATGGGTGATTGGGGTAAAATTGTGCCGGAAAGGGGGATTTGGAGTGGGGGGTGGGGTGAGGATTGTGTTCAGAGGGGAATTTGAAGGGTAGAGAAACTGTACTAGCAGGGTGGAATTTTTTTTGCGGGGGGGTGGACTTGTGATGGGGGCATATGGGGAATGAGAGGGTGTGAGCTGGTTGGGGGGGGGGGGGGGGGCATGCTGTTGGGAAGGGGATTTGAGCAAGGGTAGATTTGAATTATGAAGAAGGGGAATTTATGCTGAGGGGGTAAACATGCTGATTGGTGCTCAATTTTTCTTTTTTTTTAAGGAGCTGGGGATTGGCTGACACATAATGCTCATTCCCCCCCGGGGGGGCGCAATTTGGCATTATCGCCCTGGGCTCTGGATGACACGGCATTGGTGGCTACGTTTATTCTCCATGTTCACATTATTTGTAGGAACGTAGCCACCTTTATTTTCTTGCTCCTGGGATGTTGTGTCCATAGAGCAGTGCACCTGACTGCATCTAACCTGCATGTTTTTTTAAGATTCTGGGGTCCCCTGACTGATGACACAGGGCATTCCATCCCTGCCACTTATCAGATCTTGGGGTTCCCTGACTGATGACACAGGGCATTCCATCCTTGCTGCTGATCAGATCCTGGGGTCCCCTGACTGATGACACAGGGCATTCCATCCCTGCTGATCAGATCCTGGGGTCCCCTAACTGATGACACAGGGCATTCCATCCCTGCTGCTGATCAGATCCTGTGATCCCCCGACTGATGACACAGGGCATTCAATCTCTGCTGCTGATGAGATCCTGGGGTCCCCTGACTGATGACACAAGGCATTCCATCAGGGCCATCTTACCGAATGGGCATGCCGGGCAGTTGCCCAGGAGCCCCACTTACCTGGGGGGCCCCACCTGCCCAGCGCAGCAGCCCCAGCCAAGCATTACTCAGGATTCCCGTGTGCATCCCGCTGCCGAACTTAGCAGGTGGCAAGCACATGTTGGCCTTGCACTGCTGTCAGGCCACTTGGGCCGTGGAGGGGGAGCCCACAACTGCAGGAATGCTGGTCCGCCTCCACAGGAACAGGCACACACAGGACAGTCGAGTCTGACTCCTGTCCGTGTGTGTTCACCGGACCCAGCCGCCCAACTTGGAAGCTGTCGTTAGCCTGGCACTGCTGTACCAATAAATATCGCCTTATCGATAATTTGCATTTTTATTCTCGTGGGTGATTGTGTAGGCAGGGCCCCAGTGCACTGCATTGCCCGGGGGCCTATAATGCTCTTAAGATGGCACTGCATTCCATCCCTGCTGCTGATCAGATCCTGGGGTCCCCTGACTGATGACACAGGGCATTCCATACCGGCTGATCAGATCCTGGGGTCCCCTGACTGATGACACAGGGCATTCCATCCCTGCTGATCAGATCCTGGGGTCCCCTGACTGATGACACAGGGCATTCCATACCGGCTGATCAGATCCTGGGGTCCCCTGACTGATGACACAGGGCATTCCATCCCTGCTGATCAGATCCTGGGGTCCCCTGACTGATGACACAGGGCATTCCATCCCTGCTGCTGATCAGATCCTGGGGTCCCCTGAATGATGACACAGGGCATTCCATCCCTGCTGCTGATCAGATCCTGGGGTCCCCTGAATGATGACACAGGGCATTCCATCCCTGCTGCTGATCAGATCCTGGGGTCCCCTGAATGATGACACAGGGCATTCCATCCCTGCTGCTGATCAGATCCAGGGGTCCCCTGACTAATGACACAGGGCATTCCATCCCTGCTGCTAATCAGATCCTGGGGTCCCCTGACTAATGACACAGGGCATTCCATCCCTGCTGCTGATCAGATCCTGGGGTCCCCTGAATGATGGCACAGGGCATTCCATCCCTGCTGCTGATCAGATCCAGGGGTCCCCTGACTAATGACACAGGGCATTCCATCCCTGCTGCTGATCAGATCCAGGGGTCTTCTGACTGATGACACAGGGCATTCCATCCCTGCTGCTGATCAGATCCAGGGGTCCCCTGACTGATGACACAGGACATTCCATCCCTGCTGGTGATCAGATCCAGGGGTCTCCTGACTGATGACACAGGGCATTCCATCCCTGCTGCTGATCAGATCCTGGGGTCCCCTGACTGATGACACAGGGCATGGTGCTGTGCTGGGCTGTGCCCCATTGTCCTTCCATCACCTTTCCATACAATGCAGTCACCTCTGCACATAGCACAGCACACAACAATGGAGCCGAGCGTCACGTGACTGCAGCTCTCTGATCGCAGAGTGTAACAATGTATCCAATGTGGGATCACCGGCCGGCTGCTACAATGAATCATCACCGGCGGTGAGCTCAGCCCTGCGATCTCCATGATGATGATGATGATGAGGAGGAGGAGGAGGAGGATGGGGGTGACTTCCCTCTTTGTCCATGCTGAATTACCTGTTAGGAGAAGGGAAGACTCCTCCCTATGGTGGTGAGGTCACATAGCGAGAGACAGAGGAGGGGGGGAAGGGAGGAGAGAGACAGTCAGTGCACCTGAGACAGCTGGAAGGAGACGGACAGACACCCCCCATGTGTGTGCACCCTCCATGTGGTGCTGAAGGACAGCGCTGATCCCCCCCATCATCATCATCAGACCGGGGATCGGAGCCCCCAGCCACCCTCTGCCCTTGTGTGTCTCCTGCACCATTTACCCCCTTCCTTCCTTCCCTCCTTCCACCCTTCCCTCTCCCCCCATGGATGTTCTGCACTAGCCCAGTCCCCAGGATCAGGATCAGGATGAAAAAGAGCTTTTTGGTGCCGGAGATTAAACCTTTGGATGTGTACGATGCCCAGCAGGCCAGGATTTCTGCCTCACTCAGCTGGCTCATCTACAAATGCTATGGCAATGGTAAGGAGGAGAATGGATGGGGGCACCCCCCTGTTACCGGACCCCCCCCCCCATGTATAGACTGGGGAGGGTCTGATCTAGGCTGGGTTATATAACAGCATGGGGTGTGGGCACACATCTGGGTGGGTATGGATCCTCTTCATAGAATGCCCAATGCCAGGGGGTGCCAGCTCTGCCCACTCTATAGGGCTTGGCTCTCATTTTTCTTTATATTGGGATACAGGCAGTTCATTCTTAAACATTGGGGGGTATGGGGTTATTTTCCTTTTATATTATGATATAAGTAGTCCATTGAAAATGTTGGATTAACTAAAATAAATCTATATTTTGTGTCACCCTTTAACAGAATGCCCTATACTAGGGGTGCCAGGGCCGTGAGCTGTAGCTTTTAATTTAATGATGAATGAATATATAATATATATATGCGCACTTTATTCAAAAACATTAGCAGTTCATTTGAAATGTTGGATGACATCTCTATATTTTGGGACTTCTGTTAGAAAGCCCTGTATCAGTTTGTGAGCTGTAGTTTTTGACTGGGGGATTTTTTAAAAAAATATTTTTATGATAATATATATATATATATATATATATATATATATATACACAGTTTATTTAAAAACATGAAGGGCTGGGCTGTGAGGTTGTTTTTCTTTGTATTGTGATATAAACAGTTCAATTGAAATGTTGGATGACATCTATATTTTGGGATCTCTATATAGAAAGCCCATATCAGCTGTATGTGAGCTGTGGCTTTTAACAAGATATGTTTCATTAATTTGTGATGTAAGGAGTTCTGAAATGGAGGGTTCTAGAATAGAATAAATCTATATTTTGGGACCTCTATATAGAATGCCTTATTCCAGGGGTGTCTAGTCTATGATCTGTGGCTTTTTAATGGGACTTCCTTGTTTTTACATTGTGATATTAGCAGTTTAATAATAATCATGGGAGATGGGGGTTATGATGGGCCTTGTGGATTTATATTTTTATGATGATATAAGCCATTCATTTGAAATATTGGAGGAGTAAATTTAAAATTCTATTTTGGGTCCTCAGAATAGAACGCCATATACCAGGGGTGCCCAGTGTGTGGGCTGTGGCTTTGAGCTGGATGTTGTTGTTTTTTTATACTTTGATGTAAGTGGTTTTCCCTCAACAGGGGGAGCTTGAGCTTTTGATAGGCCATGAGGTCCTCTGAAATGTGGGGTTTCACAATATAAGTAATTCCCTATTTTGGGATCTACTGTATACAGAATGCCCTATACCAGAAGTGTGCAGTCTATGAGCTGTAGCTTTCAACTAAATGTTATCTTTGTTTTTATGTTGTGAAAACAGCAGTTTATTTCCAAGCACTGGAGGCTGAAGCTTTTGATGGGCTGTTTGGTTATTTTCCTTTTTTATTGTGATATAAGCAATCCATTTGTAATGTTGAATTCCATAATAAAAGTAAATCTAAAGTGTAATGTCCTATAAATGGGCACAGCTGGCATTTAGCATTCTATTCAGAGGTCAGCAATAGTTTATATATTAACTTTTTATTCTGAAATCCAACATTTTAAATGCTCTATTTATATTAAGATATAAGGGGGGGGGGGGGACTTATGGCTCAGAGATTTTAAATAAATTGCCTATATTCTATAATTTTAAAAAATTACCATCCTATTAAATGCCAGAGCTCATGAACTGGTATAGGGCATTCTAATTTGTGAGCTGTGCCTTTTTAATAGGATCTTATTTTATATTATAATATTATTTATTTATATATATATATATATATATATATATATATATATATAATGTTTTATATACTTTATATTTTAGTTGTGTGTGTGTGTATGTATGTGTATATATATATATATATATATATATATATATATATATATATATATATATATATATATATATATATATATATATATATATATATATATATATATATATATATATATATTTTTATATTATGATAGTTTATTTGAAATCTTGGGACCTGCTTTTGATGTTATTTTTCTCTATTTTGTGAAATTAGCAATTCTTTTTAAAAGTTAGTTTCCAGAATAAAAACAAAATCTCTATTTTGGGACCTCCAAATAAAATGCCCTATGCCCGGGGTCTATGAGCTGTGACTTTTACCAGGATGTTACTTTTCTTGTTATTGTGATATAAACAGTTTATTATTGTGTTATGATGGGCTGTGAGGTTTATATTTTGATACAAGCAGTTCACTGGAAATTTTGGGTTCCAAAATAAAAGTAAATATTTAATTTTAGGACGTCCTGAATAATCCCACTCATAGGCGTGCGCACGGGGTGTGCCGGGTGTGCCCAGGCACACCCTAATCACCCTCCCCTGTCCAGGGGTCGGCAAGGTGTCTGCACACGGACACTGGTGTCCATGAGCGGTCCGAGTCCGTCGCCACCACTGACTTTTTCAGTCGAGTCTCACTGTCTGAGACTCTTCTCGACTCTTCCTTTCACTGAAAAAAATAGCTGCTCCGCCTCTCTGCTGCCTCCTCAGCCAATGGGAACAAAGTGTACACGCCCCCTTCCCCAGCGCGCCTTGTTCGATTCTGAGCAGGAGATGCTGACTGCTGGAGAGGAGAGTACAGTACACAGTCTGCAGCCTTTAGAAGAAGGTAAGTTGGGGAAGATAATCTAAATGTATTTTTTGCCAGTACTTACCCTGCCGAGGAGGGGGAGGGGCTGTGTTTTCTCTTCCTGTCTCTGAGTCAGTTAGTTGTTTTTTCTGTGAGGAGCAGTACACTGATTCTGGAGAGAGGATATTCTCTAAACGTCTCCCCCAATCATCTCTGCTACACCTCCCTACTCATTACCTGCCCACCTCCTCCTCTTCTGCATTACCACATCCAATGTCAGTGAGCTGCTGGAGCACTACAAGTACCAGCATGCCAGGAAAGTGGGGCAGCAGCAGTGTATTTAATCAAGCTGATGTTTAAATGGAAAGTGCTGGTGTGTATACTGTGTTGTGTATGTGTATACTGTGTGTGTATGTGTATACTGTGTGTATGTGTATACTGTGTGTATGTGTATATGTGTGTATACTGTGTATGTGTATACTGTGTATGTGTATACTGTGTGTGTATGTGTATACTGTGTGTATGTGTATACTGTGTGTGTATGTGTATACTGTGTGTATGTGTATACTGTGTGTATGTGTATATGTGTGTATACTGTGTATGTGTATACTGTGTATGTGTATACTGTGTGTGTATGTGTATACTGTGTGTATGTGTATATGTGTGTATACTGTGTATGTGTATACTGTGTATGTGTATACTGTGTATGTATACTGTGTGTGTATACTGTGTGTGTATACTGTGTATGTGTATACTGTGTGTGTATACTGTGTGTGTATACTGTATGTGTATGTGTGTATGTGTATACTGTGTGTGTATACTGTGTATGTGTATACTGTGTGTGTATACTGTGTGTATGTGTATACTGTGTGTGTATACTGTGTATGTGTATACTGTATGTGTATACTGTGTATGTGTATACTGTGTGTGTATACTGTGTGTGTGTATACTGTGTATGTGTATACTGTGTATGTGTATACTGTGTGTGTATACTGTGTATGTGTATACTGTATGTGTATACTGTGTATGTGTATACTGTATGTGTATACTGTGTATGTGTATACTGTGTATGTGTATACTGTGTGTGTATACTGTGTATGTGTATACTGTGTGTGTATACTGTGTGTGTGTATACTGTGTATGTGTATACTGTATGTGTATGTGTGTATGTGTATACTGTGTGTGTATACTGTGTATGTGTATACTGTGTGTATGTGTATACTGTGTGTGTATACTGTGTATGTGTATACTGTATGTGTATACTGTGTATGTGTATACTGTGTGTGTATACTGTGTGTGTGTATACTGTGTATGTGTATACTGTGTGTGTATACTGTGTATGTGTATACTGTGTATGTGTATACTGTGTATGTGTATACTGTGTATGTGTATACTGTATGTGTATACTGTGTATGTGTATACTGTGTGTGTGTATACTGTGTATGTGTATACTGTGTATGTGTATACTGTGTGTGTATACTGTGTGTGTATACTGTGTGTGTATACTGTGTGTATGTGTATACTGTGTGTGTGTATACTGTGTGTGTGTGTATACTGTGTATGTGTATACTGTGTGTGTGTATACTGTGTGTGTATACTGTGTGTATGTGTATACTGTGTGTATGTATACTGTGTGTGTGTGTATACTGTGTATGTATACTGTGTGTGTGTATGTATACTGTGTGTGTATACTGTGTGTGTGTATACTGTGTGTGTGTGTATACTGTGTGTGTGTGTGTATGTATACTGTGTGTGTGTATACTGTGTATGTGTATACTGTGTGTGTATACTGTGTATGTGTATACTGTGTATGTGTATACTGTGTGTGTATACTGTGTATTTGTATACTGTGTGTATACTGTGTGTGTATACTGTGTATGTGTATACTGTGTATGTATACTGTGTGTGTATACTGTGTGTGTGTATACTGTGTGTGTGTGTATACTGTGTGTATGTGTATACTGTGTATGTGTATACTGTGTGTGTATACTGTGTATGTGTATACTGTGTGTATGTATACTGTGTGTGTATACTGTGTGTATGTATACTGTGTGTGTGTATACTGTGTGTGTGTGTATACTGTGTGTGTGTGTGTATGCTGTGTGTGTATGCTGTGTGTGTGTGTGTGTGTGTGTGTGTGTGTGTGTGTGTATACTGTGTGTGTATGTATACTGTGTGTGTGTGTGTATACTGTGTGTGTATATACTGTGTGTGTGTGTGTGTGTGTGTGTATACTGTGTGTGTATGTATACTGTGTGTGTGTGTATACTGTGTGTGTGTGTATACTGTGTGTGTATACTGTGTGTGTATACTGTGTGTCTGTGTGTATACTGTGTGTGTGTGTGTATACATGTGTGTGTATATATATACACTGTTCAAATCAATATGAACCCAAGGTTGGCCCAAAAAGTGTGTGTGTTGTTATATATATATACACACACACACGCGCGCACACACGCACGTGCGCGCGCACGTGTTTAAGCTTTGGTTTGAGGTGCACACCCTAATGCCATAGGCTGCGCACGCCTATGATCCCACTCTATAAAACCAATGATCTTTGATCTGATTTGTAAGAAGACTTTCATTCTGTATAACACAAGAACCCTTACTCCTCAGTCCTGCTTTCCAGATTGTTCTTATCTCGACAGATATTGAAATATTTCCTTGTCATTGACTTCTACACACTCCCACGTTCCTCTTATTGCCAAATCTCCCAATGATCCTACACCTCTAATTCTATTCAGGCCAGTAGCCTATCCTGCCTTCCCAATCCCCGTCGGTATTTGACCCTATAAAGAGAAGCTTTTAAAATTCTTAACCCTGTGTAGCATATCTCCAGGCGCGCCCTGTGATCACATGGTTAAATTCACATAGATCACTAGTGACTAAGTTAATGTGGGTTCATTAATAATAGATCCGTTAACCCTATGTGTTTGGTTGGTGGCACAGGTAATTGTCTACATCTCCTAATCCCTACATACAGATGTTTCTTTGTAAATGTGTGCCTGTGGATATGGCATAGAGAAAGCTTTTTGTTTTTTTTCTTATTACACGTTAGTATATGTCATAAAAGTGATTATGAATAATAAGGATCACGCTTACTCCAATTTTTTTTACCGTCTTTGAATCAGCTCACCATTTTTAGCATATTTAAAGCCCATTGCATTCATTAGCACTATAAAGCCCCCATGCCCATTATCCAGACTGCAAACTGCTTCTCACACCCGGCTGCATCTCTTTATAGGGGGTGTGGAGGCCTGGTTTAGGCTATACGGAATTTTATAGGGCCCTCTCCCACCTTCTAAAACACATCCAGAAGCTTCCATTAAAACAGAGGATTTAGTTTTTTTATATTTTAATCCACCCATCTCTCTGCCAGCCCTTCCTTTGTATGGGTTTTGAAAAGTAGGCCTTGCCATTGTCTGGGCTTCAGGGTGTGTCGGAGAAAACGGGGTCCTGTCTCTTTTTATATGTCAGCTGTCATGCTGAGAAATCTATTGGAAGGTGTGTATTGGCTGTCAGCTATATAGGGGTTAATTGGCCGTGTGGGAGAAAGCGTTTTTACTTGTCGTGTCTTAGATTGCAGCCATAAACACATTAAATATGTATGTGCTGTTAGAAGGGGAATTTTGGATCTGATGTGATAACATACTATATACTGTATATTTCCTATATACAGTACAGGGAGTACGCCTGCCTGAGGCCTGCAGGTCCCTCCCTCTGTGTCAGGGTGAGCGTACTGACTCACGGTGAACCCGGCCCGCAGGCCGCTGCAGGTGTGACTAATGTCACTAGGCACAGATGTGGCGTCTTGTGTCATGACTGTCATTCTCAGAGCTCAGGAGCTGTCGGTGTATTACACCTGCTGATGTCCCGTGTTTTGGTCACCGCACCTGATCAGTTTATGACGTGTACATACCAGGAGTCGCCTTGTTTATTCGTTTTTTTTCCTAGGGTTGTCCTCTATATTTTTCTATCGATGGCGTATGCTTTCAGGAATGAAGCCAGTATAAACATTAGTAAATTGTATTGATTACATATCCTTGCATCGGCCTCGTGTCTTTGTGTGTTCACTTTCTGAATTGAGTAGAGACAGGTTTCACCACTAATTGCTTTTCCCTATGGCCAGCAAAACACGTGACGGCTCTTCTTCTTTTCTTCCTCGTTTGTTTCGTCAATGTTTTATTGCTTCTCGCTGTCCCTGAACATGCAAACACCTGAAAGTTACTGAAGCAATGCACGGTGACATTTGAATTTTGAATGCGTTTGTGCCCTGCAAGTAGCGTCTCCTTGTGACACGGCATGTAAGAAAGGGTTGGGGTATCTGTAGAATTACCCAAAATCTTGCTGTAAAGTAGGATTATTGTACAGATTTTGTATAGTATCAATAGTTTGTATAGCTCTTTACAAAATGGAAAAGTACAGTTAAGCTGGCTATAGGGACATGCTGAAAGTTTTTCAGTGATCAGCGTCTGCAGTCGCTGATCTTTGTGTCCTGACACCAGGACACACTTCTGTCAGAATACACCTTGTTTGTGTGGATGGAGGACCTCCCGTCTATGGCCAACTTTACAATGCTCCTGAGAGCTAACAGCCTAAAAGGGAGGGGCAAGTGATAGAAAAAGTTGATAACTATGTGGAGATGAGCTGATGGAGAAAGTAGAAGTTCAATTTTTTTTTTCTAGGTGGTGATGAGATTGGCCTGCTTGAAGAGATGAGTTTTCAGGGATTAGAAGACAGAGGGTGTAGAGCATGGGTGTCCAACCTTTTGGCTTCTCTTGGCCACATTGAGTGTAGAGAAATTTTCTCGGGCCGCATATAAAATATATACTACAGTTAAGGTATATAAGTAATAAAACGCTGCTGCGCCCTTCCCTCATGCCCATCCAATGCAGCTTCACCAGTGCGTGCCCAGCCAGTGCCCATCCAATGCAGCCTCACAAGTGCATTCCCATCCAATGCAGCCTGATCAGTTCCCATCCAATGCAGCCTCACCAGTGCGTGCCCGTCCAATGAAGAGAGAGGAGAGCCGCTGGATTACACAGAGCAGGGATCTCCTGCTTACCCGGTGACCGCTGTTATACAAAGTCCTGCCTCCTGGACCGGCTCCTATGATAGACGTCACCAATGTGCTGTCTATCATTGACAGAGGCTCCGAGGCAGCCTCTTCCTACAGTTAGTTGGAAGCCGCTGTGGCCGTGCCCCCGACTCAACTTCCTTCCTCCCCAGCAAAAAAATAATAATTGTCAGGGGGCAGTGGGCCGCATTGCCTGTGGTTCTGGGCCGCATGCGGCCCTCGGGCCGCAGGTTGGACATGCCTGGTGTAGAGCATGGGTGTCCAACCTGCGGCCCTCCAGCTGTTGCAAAACTACAAGTCCCATCATGCCTCTGCCTTTGGGAGCCATGTTTGCAACTTTATGGGACTTTTAGTTCCACAACGGCAGGAGGGCCGCAGGTTGGACACCCATGGTGTAGAGAATATTCATACAGGTTGGGGGGGGGGGGGCTTCAGAGAATGGGAGAAGCCCTGGAGAAGTCCTGGTGATGAGTATGGAAGGAGATGACAATGGGGCTAGACAGCAGGAGGTCTTGGGAGGAGTGAAGACGATGCTATGAGTGATATTTTGAGACAAGGTTGTTGATGTAGGGGGCAGAGTAGGGGATGGCTTTGTAAGTTGTAGATAACATTTTGAATTGTATTTTTTGTCCAATCGGAAACCAGTGGAGGAATTGGCAGAGAGAGGTGGTAGACACTTGGTTGGGTAGGTGGATGAGTTTGGCAGCTGTAGGGTCTACTAGTAATAGAAGATAGACTATACCCCCGTTCTATGTAGTGGACAGAAGGGGGGATAGTCTGTGTAGAGGAAGGCCAATGAAGAGGGTGTTGCAATCATGGAGACAAAAGATAACAGGAGGTTTCTGGTCTCCATAGCACCATGGTTTATGCTGCAGCCTACTACACATGAAGTTGTGGGTTTGATTCTCAGCATTGTCACTTAGAGTGCATTATGCAAACTAAAGTTGAACTGTGGTATATCAAAAGAGAAATGCAGGGACTTCTTTTCTTCTGAAAATGCTGGTAGCCTGGCTTCCTTGCTTGCCAACCCTCTGGCTTCAGTGCTATCCTAGCCGATGACCCATATGCAGATCAGATATTCTGACTCCAACGTGACTTTCATTGTCTCCATGCTTCTTTCAAGTCATTGACCCAAATTGACTTTTTCAGAAGGTAGTTAATAGCATCAGCCCACTCTAGGGACATGTTTACTTTAGGGTCCCTTCATACCTACCTGTACCCTTTTCATCAATGCCCTGCACTACAAACCCGGTATGTGCCCTGCTGTGCAGGCACGATGGAAGCTACTGTATGTGTGTGTTGGGGAGCCCTGTAGTGCAGGTACATTGGCAGCTATTATAAATGTGTGGTGGGGTGCCATTCTAAATCATTGGCACCAGTGCACAAGTGTGAAGCATTCATTAAATGGGGGTATTCCTTCGAATATAATAGGTTGCAATGTGGATGCCAAAGAGTAAGGTCCGTTGATACTTTTTTGGGAAGTATTCACTTTGTCCACTGTTGTAAATTGTTTGGTTGAATATGTCTGTAAATAGATCGTATTGGATTCTTAGAGTACCCAGTGCTATTCTGTATGGGGTCTTAGAGACTGAAATGTCACCCACCCTGTGGTCCTTCATCAATTCTATAGCTCCCTGGAGGATCCTTTCCACGGACAGTGCTCTCTCTTTTAGACTAATTGTAGAAAATAAGTGAAAAACAAATCAATAAATTGCTAATTCTATCTAAGAACCACTACAACACATTTTATTATGTAGACGGCTGAATGAAGTGTGTGTGATTCTCTACAACCAGATTCTAGGTGGAGAGAGTGAACCTGGTTCCTGGTGTGTGTAAACTCCTGGTACAAGAAAACTGTTAATTCAGCCAGAAATATTGTGGTCTGATCACCTCCTGTGCTTTCTGTCTCTGGACTCTAATCTATGGGATCTCTGTGGAATACAACCTCTCCCCCCCCCCCCTTTTATGGAGAAGAGGGAGGTGATCTGTACTTCTTACAAAGTGTTATGTAGTCCTAACACACTAGGGTCACAACCAAAGGTGTGCACGGCCTATTGCATTAGGGTGTGCATCCCAAAGCTCAAACATTAATGTCTTTCTCTGCAGCCTCAGCTGCACGGGACAGTGAATGAATGGGAGATGCTCTGTGCTGAGTGGCTTCCTGTTCCTTCACAAACTGAAGCATAGTAAACACCGTTTACCATGCTTCAGTTATGAACGAACACAGTGAGTGAGTGTGTTCATTTAGAAAAGGAAGGGGCTGGTAAATTACATATTTACCAGCCCCTTCCCTTGCTCTCCATATTGAAACATTCCCGCAGCAGCTGGGGGGAGTGGAGGGATGCCAGCAACACTGCAGTGGGGGGCGCGTAACACGGGGGGAAGCCTGGGCAGAAGAAAGCACCACACAGAGTGATTAGGGTGTGCCCAGGATCGTGGCGGTATCCCCGCTGGTGCCCACGGTGTGGGGATTCCTCGGTAGTTGCCGTGGGTTCCCGATCTGTGGAACGCACGGGGAGTCAGCACAGGCAGGCCAGGACGTCACTTCCTGGTCGCGATGTGTAGATGTGAACGGCCTGCAGGTGATGCCCATCGCGACCAGGAAGTGATGTCACGGTCTGTCTGTGCTGACTCCCCGTGCATTCCACGGATCGGGAAACCACGGCAACCATGAGATATCCCCACACCGTGGGCACCAGCAGGGATACCGCAACATAGGACCCCCAGGTTCGCGATGCTTGACGCCCCCACCTACATGCTTTTAATAAGCTTACCCTTGTGAGTAAGTTTTTTTTTTTTCTTTTATATTTCCATACAAAATTACCTTACTGCTGCACTTAGAAGGCGCTGTGTTTTCTCTTTCTCCATGTTTCTCCCAGAGCTACTTCTACCTCATCCACGAGCAGCCACTATAGTGAGCAGTATCTACATTTGACTTTCCGTGCTATTTCTCCCTATGCTGTTGCCCCCCCATATGCACAGCCTGTTGAGTGACTCGTGAACTCTGTTTGCGACAATCGCTTTGGTTGTTTTTTTTTTATAACTGTTTGAGGGAGATCGATACTCACCTGTCGGTCTCCTCTCTCTGCTCACTGGAGCACCGGAATGGGGAGGAGGCGGGATCGACTGGCTCAAGCTCTCAGCAGCACACTAAGAAGACATGCCAGCTGCTGATCAGGCATCGAAGTGGATCCCAACATCATTGTAGGGATCCGTTCAGAGGCTGGACTGGCTCTGTGACATCAGGTGACAGGGCTTTAGCAAAAGAAAATGCACTCCTGTGACCCAGAAGAGAAGTATGACCAAAAAAGCTTTAACCTTGCTTCTTTTTTATTGCATTGGTCTGTAAACATTAAAGAGGAAGTAAACTTCCATCTTTAAGTTTTACCTATAGGTAAGCCTATATTGGGGCTCGAAGGCCTATAATAAGGCTTACCTATAGGTAGTGTAAATCTCTCCTAAACATGCACTGTTTTAGGAGATATTTACTGACCTAGCAGTCAGTTACGTCACTGGCGCATGCACTATGAAGGAACGGCCGCCTGTGCCATTTTCATCAGAACAGTGTGCCGTGACTGGCGGCTTGCACGCACATTTGCGGGAGTGACGGCATTGCGGCTCCGGCCAGTCATAGAGCCGGAACCGCCAACCCAGAAGGAAGACCGGGTATAGATGGACGCTGCCTCCAGAGATGGGATCGCTGGAACGTTTAGTTTTCAGGTAAGTTTAACATAATGTGCTAGTATGCGATGCATACTAGCACATAATGTCTTTGCCCTGCATGTAAGTGAAAAAAAACATTTCTGATCTTTCAGTGACTTTGAAAAAGTACATGTCAACCCATGGCACCTGCCCAAAGCAATAAACAATGAAGGAAAACTCAGTTGCGTAGGTTTTAAAGTCAGCATTAAAGTGGAAGAAAAGCCTAACTATGTCTACGCTTGCGTAACCTCTTTAAAAAAGATCTGTATACGTACCTATTTTTAATCTGGTTACGTGATCCTGCATTTATGTGTAAGGGAGTGCTTGACAACCGCTCTGAATTCCAGGAGTTGTGACATCACCCATAGGGCTCTCATGGCCAAGCCATTGTCAGTGCTCCCATCTCTTCCCCGCAGAAGCCGCTCACTGACAAAGAGTTCTCCATGACTAAGCATCGGGGGGGACAGAGTGAAACGCGTTGGATGTGGCCTGGTGGGAGCCGAGGCTGAGGTTGTCTCTCTCATACCTTAGGATTCCGTGGATGTGCAGCACCAGGGATTTTTCCTTCACTATCAAAGGAGAGCCAGGGCTGCAAGGTCATGTGACCTTATGGTTTGAATATAGGCAAGTATACAGATATTTTTTATACAGGTAAGACAGGATAGGTAGAAGGGGGAAGGAGGGGGAGGGCTCTTTGAAGAATAGATCTAGTTAGGCTTTTCTTCCACTTTAAACTTCTAAAGCAGTTTTTAATATGGTTGTGACTGTAATTCTGTAATTAGGACAGGTCTCAGAACAAACAAAAGTCTTTGTTCCTGTGTGTCTTTCAATCCCAGTTTTACATTTCTAAACCTTTAAAAAGCCTACAATGCAGTGCAAAGACACTCTCAGGGTATGTGCTGGTGAAACTCCCCATTCATGAGATTTGGGAAATCTTTAGACCTTTTCAGAGCACACGGGCCACAGAAATGGGTTGTACTGAATCTGAAAGACTTTTCTCAAAATAATGACTTGCCTTACTGGCTTTCACTCTAAACCAGATGAGTTGTTTTTCCAAAGAATTTCTTTAACTAATTCTGGAGCCCACCAAACGTGTAATAAACATTGTTACAAACATACTATACATGGAAATATATTGTAGTAAGCAATGTTTGTACATGCAAAGGTCTGTTGAAGTCCTGAATATGTAAATGAGTGGACAACCACCGTTCTAATTGGTCCATATGTTTTACTGCAGTCCTCCCAGAGAAGTAGGAATGTAGTCACTTCTGGCATCCCACAAATACATTTTACATGTCTTTTATTGGTGCTGCAGGCCAGATTTAGAGCCGGTTCATACTAGCCCTACTTGTCAGGCGACTTGTCAGCCTGACAAGTCGCGGTCCATTGACCGCTACAGGACCCGTTCTAATAGGAGCGACACAAGTCGCTCCGACTTAGAAAAAGGGTCCTGTACTACTTCGGGGCGACCTCGGAGCGACTTGCATAGACTTCCATTATGTGAAGTCCCTGCAAGTCGCTCCGAAGTCGTGGTGCACGCGACTTCACAGGTCGCCCCCGAAGTCGTGCAGAGTCGTGCCGCCTTAGTGTGAACCGACTCTTAGTGCTGGGGGGGGGGGGGGGGGCGGCGGACCAGGGCACTTTAGATTCGAGGGGCCCCTCATACCCAGAGTTGGTTTACATTCATAGTGACAGTCACACATTTTAAAATATGCATTCTTCTGAGGGCACACATGCCCACACACCTGCAGTCATAGTGCTCTTTGTGTGGTTTTCTTAAAAATAGTTCACAAGATACATCTAAAAGAAAGTAAGTTTATTGTACATTTTACAATAATATATTATTTTTTTATTATTTTATATATAATTTTTGTATGGGGGGGGGGGGGCGGGGGCAATTGCAATTTTGCCCCCTTATAAATCTGGCCCTGCTGCAGGCTTTACATTTGTTTGTAGACCAGAACTGTCTAGTTGCCTAAATATGTTGGAGGAGGTGATTTTGAAAAAACTGAGTTTGTTTTACTTTTGTATACATCAGATCTTACAGCAGTGATGTGAACGGGAACAAAGGGTAGCTAGAGGTATGCTGGAATTGTGTCTTCGTGCTTGTTAAAGCCAGGTAGACCCCCTAAAACAAAGGTTGTCCTCCTAACTGCATGGGTGTTATATTAAGACAGTTTAGATGAAAAATATTAAACCTCGAAATTCTCATTTTGAACTACGATAGCATAGGGTGATTATTTCCAACACACAGGTGGCTTCCTGTCCATAATTCCCATCAAAGAAAACTACCAACTGTCATTTTCTGGCACATTTATGAACTGTTATTCCTTCCTCCGCTGCTTTGGGAACACTTTTCTGAATCCAAGAAGAAAATGGAGAATGGAGGAACTCAAAGAGTAAGGCTCATGTCCTCGTAACACCCAAACCGTAATTAAAATCCACCCTAAATTTTATTTGTGTCCTGGAATGTGGCTTCACTACAATGGAGGGTCGTGAGATGTGTCACTCGCGTGTCTGCAGTATCCCCCTGTCTGGGTTGAAAGACCTGTCACTTTTATACTTGAGTATATATGTATGTATGTATGTATCTCTGTTTATCTTAACTGGCAGTGTACATAGAGCAATAGATCACACTGCAGAATTATATCATTTATCTCTTGCTCTACAGATGTGGGCATGCTAAAGGAACAACTGTCACAAAAATCTGTTTTGGCATTTTGCAAATCAAAAGCTGGTTTAGGCTCCGTTTCCACTATCGCGACTTGTTGTGCGACTTGACACATGTCAAGTCGCACAGCAAGTCAAAAGCCATTATTTCAATTTGGCCCGTTCTAACTGCTGCGACTTGAGTCGCAGCAACTTGAAAAATAGTTTTTGCACTACTTTTGGGCCGACTTCAGTGCGACTTGTCCCTCATAGAAGGAAGGTCACACTGAAGTCCCCAGAAGTAGCCGCAAACAAATCATACTACAAAGTCATGCTAGAAGTAGCGCGACTTTGTAGCCGCAATAGTGGAAACGTAGCCTAAAACTGACAAAACATTGCATAGCACAGAATAATAGTAGAGGTGGGCAAAACCTTATTCTGCACTGATTCAAATCGTATGACAGTTGGGTGGTTAAGGCTTTCCCCCGTGGGTGATGACAAGAGAAATGCTCATCATCTCACACACAGATTATCCAGTATATTGGACAGGCAACGTTTTGGTGAGAAGGCTGCCTGTCTGGGGCCAACCTAAGGGCAAATCGTTCATCACAGTGTCAGTGAATCACTGACCGTAAATATTATTTGTGTCGTAGGTAAAAGTTACTGAAACTGCCAGCATCCACTAAAATTCTGTATGTTGTAGTAATTGATGATCTTTATAATCTATAAATTCCTGCATGACGTTTTCAAATATATACTAAAGTAGGCTTTTTCCCAGAGGAACCCTTGAACCCTTCTCAGGTCCCAGATAACTCTTGGATTAGTCCATTCAAGGCCATTAGGAAAATGGATGAGGTGTGTCTACTAGGTGTCGGGCTACTGGTTCTGCCAAGTGGGGGCAGACCTAGAATGCTGAAGGCATCATAATAGTGGAGGTCAATCAGCTCAAGGAACCCCTACCAACCTCAGGAGGAACCCTAGGGTTCCATGGAGCCTGAGTTTAGAACATTTTTACTATCATTTCTGCCAGTAAGTGGTATTTTAGCTTTAGATCTAGGCTGGTGGTTGGGGTCATGCAGTGGCTTATCTACTAGGCCCTTGCCCCACTTGTGATCCAATTACAGAATAGCTAAGTAAGCAGAGCAAATATTCAGCTGTACTTTCAGCATTAGACCTTCACTGGCTGAATCCGAGAGGTGTTGCTCTGTTTATGCTCCCTTGCTGATGGTGAGATTCTGCAACATTTTGGCCAAGAAGTAACTGAATCTGTTGGAGCCAGACGTGGTCATTTTAGCAATCCTTTTGCCACCAGTTTAGTGCCAGCTAGATCATCACTAGTATGACCTGGGCCTATCCTGGCCACACATGCCAATTCTCAGGCTATTGTAACAATTTTTTTGCAACTTTCGAGTGCCTACATCCATCTTGTCTCTTTTTTGCAATTGAGTTTCAATGGTTTCTATTTGTGAAATGTTCTAAAGTTTTGGTGATTGTTAAAATCCATTCAGTTGGCTTTTGCAGTTCAAAGCTGGTTGGAATTGCTTGAAAGTTGTTGGGCATGTGGTCAGCATGGTTGGAAAAGGAACTGCAACTTGATGTCATCCTACCTCTTAATTAAAAATATACATTTAGTGGCATAGTAATAAATACAGAGCTGCATTGATTTGGTGTTTGTATATATGACTTCAGTTCAACTCTAATTTCAAGTAGTGTAAGTATCGGACTTTGACTCGGTATCTCTCTTTTTCAGTCCTTGTACAGCAGAGCTCATACTGGAGCAGGGGCAAGCAGCTCAAGAAACCAATCAGTTGTGCTGCAATAAAAAAAAATAAAATTAAAAAAAACATGCTGATAAGAGGAAGAAGCAAACTGATGGGGATATAACCTCTTCAGTATGCAACTTCTCCTTTCACCGTCCAGTCACAGGCTGTGGAAGGAACAAGACCTCTAAGTGTTGCTGATCTGCAGCTGAGAAAAAACAGGTCTTCTGTCCTGCCAGACATGACTATGCAGTGTCGCATGGTTGTGTAAATCTCAGAACTGGATAGATGTAAATACAATGCTTTAAAGATTTATTAAGGCCTAATGTTGAGTGGCCCTCTGGCCCATGTGCATCAAATTGCGCATTCTTGGGCACCCAGGAGGCACAGGTGCAGTGGCCATTCCCACTGCCAGCAGCCTGTCAAAACCTACGACAGTCTGAAATATGTGGCATCTGAATGCTCTACCAAGCGGTACTTGCAGTTAGAGTTGTATACATTAAGGCATGTTAGCCATGGACTCAGCACTCCTGCATTCTTGGCATGCGTTCACATAAACAGTAGTACCGCTCAGTACAGTGTCCAGATGCTGTATATCTCAGCCTGTCATAGACTTTGACAGGCTGCTGGCAGAGGGTACTGGATGCTGCATCTGTGCCTCTGGGCATCCAAAAATGCTGGGCTTTGACGCACATGGGCCACATGGCTAGTGTGCATATTATTTCTTTGCTGTTGGCTTTGAGTGCTGCTTTGATTGCTGGAAATGATTTTGCTGTACAAAGATGCCAGCACGGTGGTTCACATTGCTATCTTACAGCATTGCTTCCTTAAATTCCAGGCATGGTGCAATTTACAGAGCTGATATCTTCCCCCCCAGACCTCCATACCAGTATGTTGTGTGTTTTTTTTTTTTTTTTTGTCTGCTATGGTATGTGTGCATTTGTGTGTGACTGTGGTACAAGCATTACTTTTGCAAGCTTCACCATGTTTTCAGTTAAAAGCCGTGGAATGTGTCTATGTCTAATTACGATCATTAATTAGAATAATTACTATAATGGTAGATGTGGGTCACCCAGCAGTTCTGTTTATTAGGAGAAAAACAGTATCACTCCTAACCTAGAGTTTTTACCAGCCATTGATCTGAGCGTCTTGTCGGCTTCTCCCAGCTTGTCTATCAATATCAGCAGTTGATAATTTATGATGCTGGTGTTTTTTTTAAATAGACTGCTTAATAAAATGTATTCCCAGGCTCCGTCTTCAATGTGATGTGTGACCGCAACCAAATGCGTTGCGGTAGTCCTTTGTGGCCTGGCCCTACGGCTGGTATAGATGTTGTGACGTCACTGCACGCTGCAGTGCTCACACCGGTAGTGTGTAGGAAGCCTCTGTGCACGACCCATACCATGCAGCCTGCCGGTCTCCATGTTGTTTTGGAGGGATGACTCGGGCATGTGTACGGTTATCCTCTGCCTCTCTCTGCCCCTCTTTGTTCTCTAGCTATGAATTAAACATTACAGATTGGAGATGCTGCTGAGTGAGGCGATTGCGTTGCACTCTCTCTCTCTCTCTCTTTCTGATTTCGCTATATATCTTTCTGGATGTCGCTGCATTCTACATCTCCATGGCTACCATATTATATATATAGAGGGGAGGTTCTGAGTGATTTGTGCAGATGACAAAATCTTGGAATACGATAATGGGATCTCACCAGGACATGGGGGTTGGTGTCATTGTATAAAGATAGGTATGTGCTTTATGGCACTTTTCCACTGCAAGTACCGGCTAGTACCGGCTCGGCTCTACTCGGCCCTGCTTGGCCCGGTTTGCTTTTCCACTGCGGTACCGCATGGTATAGTGTCAGAACGGTTCGGTACGGTACGGTATAGGTTTGCTTTTCCACTAAAGTAGTACTAAAGTTAAGTGGGTGGGATAACAACGGGCTAGTAGTGACTGCATGCAAAGGATTGTGGGATATGGTATCAGTTTGGTACCTGTTGGAACCACAATCGAGTAGGTACTGTTTTTTCAGAGCCGTACCGTTCGGTTCCATGCAGTGGAAAAGCAAACCTATACCGTACCGTACCGTACCGAACCGTTCCGACCCTATACCATGCGGTACCGCAGTGGAAAAGCACAAAAGCGTGCCGAACCGGTACGGTTCCATACAGTGGAAAAGCGCCATAGTGTCGTGTACCGCACTGACAATGCATGTTCTGCAGATCTTTTTAAATAATTTTATTCTTTTAGGCCTTGTGCGCAAATCCACCTGAAGGAAATGACTTATACACAATTTTTGATGACTTTTCAACTGGGATGCATTAATTCTGACATTGCACTTATTTTGTTGGATGGGAGTTCACGTGGGAGTGGTGTGCGCAACAACTTTACAGCTTTATCTGGTACTCATTTAGGGCCTGTTCTTACCATGTATGCTGAGCTGCGTTGAGGTACATTGATTAATGCATAGCGTTTTCACCATGCAACAATATGATTACATTTTTGAACAAAGTATCTTGGTGCGCTGATCAGTGTGACGCGTCACGCGATTGATCATTTTATACCCTGGTTGGTTTATTCAGTTTGATCAAATTTGATCTAAATCAAGGCCTCGTTCCCACTGCCCCTCCTGCATTTAAAAAGGCTATGTGGGAAGTATAAACTGCTTTTAGGCCTCATTCGCACCTAGATTTGTATCCAACTCCTATTTCCCATTACCATTTTCCTCCGAGGAGAGGAAATTGTAATGGGAAAATACAATATGATACAGTATAATGAAGATATGAAAATATATATATATATATATATATATATATATATATATATATATATATATATATATATATATATATATATATATATATAATATATATATAGTATGTGCAAAATG
The DNA here is from genome assembly GCF_965119305.1 of Pelophylax lessonae. Taxonomy (NCBI): domain Eukaryota; kingdom Metazoa; phylum Chordata; class Amphibia; order Anura; family Ranidae; genus Pelophylax; species Pelophylax lessonae. The sequence continues at coordinate 575,788,608 of NC_138771.1, read as the reverse complement.
AATAAAGAAAAAATCCCCTTACCTATTCCCTTGGTTATGACACACCACCTCACAGCTTATGTACAGATGGTACAAGTTATTAGGAGCATTATTTTTCTTTTTCAGTATTCCTTTTTGAAATACATCCGTATGTATATCCTTTTTTTGTCTGTCCTCCACATTGCTATTTGATGTTTTTTATTTTTCTTTGCTATATTTATCACAATTTTTTTCTTGTTTACTATTATCTTTATTTTTGATTTTTATGTTCATTAATCCTTTCTGTTTCAATACTTTTTGCCAAATATACACTGCTATATTTATAGTTTCAGTTGTATGCAGTTTATTTCAGTTGATTCAAATATATAATGTTTACACCTGTACCATTATATATCTGGAACGTGGATTTTAGAGCGGAGTTTGTAGCCAACAAATTGGAGAACCTGTTTGTGATGATTCCATCTTTATAAAAGGGCGTATTGACTACATTGCTGTATGGTTTTGACAAAGCATGGTTTTCGTGTGAAACGGGTCCCTCCTCTGTCTGTCAGTGTATGTTTTTATGGAACTCTTTGGAATTCTTTTGAACACTAATAAAATATTTTTTTTTGCATTTAGGAGTATGCTGCCATCCGATTTTTATTTTTTTTTATTTTATTTTCATTCTGATTTTCCATGGGATACTCAGCGGGGTTTTTCCTGCAAACCGCTGCTGACCGCCCCATTCAAAGCAACACCTGCAGCCATTCATTACTGTTACCATCACTATGTAATAATTGAACATGCAGACATTACATGTGATCGCAGACTGTTTGCACCCAGGCTGATCATCCACAGGTAACCGCTGCACGTTCGATTACATGCGAATAACTAACAGTGGCCATTGGTGCTGTCAGCCTTCCTGTCATTGCTTTAAATGAGCGTTACATCCATAGGTGTTTGCATGAACCCTTCTATGCCTCCCGCAGGAAATCATAGTTGGCCCGAAACGCAGCTGTGAATTAGTCCTTATGCTTCTTAGATCACTTTTTTCTGCATTTAAATGTTCCTGTTTTTAAAGCTGGTTTAGCTGCATTTAGGTGTGCTTAGTCAAGTACAAGCATTTACATGACCATGTCTAGAGTGTCTAATCAGGTCCTGGATGCACAAATCTGTATTTTCTCTAAGGTCAGCTAAAGCTGGCCATACATGGATCAAAATCGGCCAGTGTAGCAAGGACTGTCCGAATTTCGATCCGTGCTCGGACAGGCTAGTTGTACAGAAGTTGATTTACTGATCAACTTCTGTACAACCATCCTGTTTGAAAATTTCCACACAATCTGTGCCCCCGGTTATAGCCAGCAATGCTGATTAGTGTATTCTGATTGAATTCTGAATTCACCTCGATGTCTGGATACAATACCTCCGTATGAGTGATTCCCCCATCTACATCAAGTGTGTGGAGGGGAGATCGAATAAATGTCCTCTAAATGCATATAAACAAAGGTTAGACCATGCCAGTGTGAGTGAGGCCAAAGGCCCCATCCACAATGGACATTAAGCTGCCAGCAGCTTGGCAAATTCAGAGATGCAGTATATGCCCAGGAACGAATGCGCGGAACTCAAGAAGTCTGTGTCCCTGGCATTCTTCCCTGGGCATGTACAGCCATAAACATTTATACCGCTTGGTGCACCATCCAACCCCACCAGCTATCATACTCAAAGAGTTTACTGGCTGCAGCAGTGGGTCTAGATGGTGCACCTGTGCCCTCTGCCTGCATCTGAACACCAGAGCCCCATGCACTGGAGCCAAACGCCCAGTGTGCCTAAATCTATTAAAAGGGAAGTTTATGGCTTTTCAATTGTTTGTCGATTTTTTTATTTTGATTGGGTCACACATTGATCAGCTAATAAAATCAAAGTGTGTATGGCCATCTTAACTTGTGCTGTCAGTCTGTATGATATAGAGGCAGTGGGTGTTACGGACGCATAATGTCCTAGCGCGTTGGATTCTCCTCTACATATTAGATGTCCTTCTATTGAAAGAAAGTGAGGTAAAAGTGTTACCAGCAACAGGTTAGTGATTTTAGTTTTATGACTTGAACAATAAGCAGTTTTTCATTTACAGTTAAACTTTAATGTTTAACTCGGCATGAATACATAGAGGAGACATGGCATGATTGCCCATATTTGAGTGTCTCAGGTTTTGCTGTAGTCCATCAGGCAACACTAATCCCTTATGTACGGAACCTAAAAATCTGGGAACCCCTCTTTGTGATGCAGGGGATGGATTTACTGTAAACACTTTATTGTCTTTTAGCACAGAGAAATCCTAGTGTAAAAATATCAGTGCATACCGAGTCAGTGAAAACCACAGTCTGCCCCTACGGTGGCCCAATGGTTCACAAGGATAATGATATTAAATGGATGGAAGACTTGACTGCTATCATTTGGGATAAATCAGAGGAACATAAGATCAGCTGGTTTTATTGGGACCTTTTTTCCTTCTCAGATGAATAACTCTGTGCCTGACACTCATATTGCATGATGTGCACTGACGTTCCTTACTCCCTGGATGGAACTCTTCCTCCCATATAACCTCCCCTTAACTTTTAACTGTGACCGCTGACCAGCTGCGGTCATTTTGATGAGCTCACCGTGAAAAGAGATTTCCTGGAGCATTTCAGTCCCTGGAAGTGCAACTGAAGAAAACTCTTTGAAAGTCAGAAAACAGACCATGTGTATCTTAAGTGACATCAACTGGACCTGCTGATAGGTTCCTAAGGTTTTGTTGTGAGCTGTAGAGTAGGAGCATTCCTGAGGTTTTGTTGGAAAATGTGACGTAGGGATGTTCCTGAGGTCTTGTGAGATGTGGGTTAGGGAGGTTCCTAAGGTCTTGTGAGATACAGGGTAGGAAGGTTCCTGAGGTCTTGTTAGGAGATGCGGGGTAGGGGGGTTCCTGAGGTCTTGTTGTGAGATGTGGGGAAAGGAGGTTTCTGATGTCTTGTCGTGAGATCGGGGTAGGGAGATTACTGAGGTTTTGTTGGGAGATGCAACGTAGGGAGGTTCCTGAAGTCTTATTGTGAGATGCGGGGTAGGGAGCATTTTGAGGCCTTGTTGTGAGATGGGGGGTAGGGAGATTCCTGAGGTTTTGTTGGGAGATGCAACGTAGGGAGGTTCCTGAGGTCTTATTGTGAGATGCGGGGTAGGGAGGATTTTGAGGCCTTGTTGTGAGATAGGGGGTAGGGAGGTTCCTGAAGTCTTGTGAGATACGGGGTAGAGAGGTTCATGAGGTCTTGTTCAAAGATGCGGGGTAGGAAAGTTCCTGAGATCTTATTGTGAGATGTGGGGTAGGGAGGTTCCTGAGGTCCTATTATGAGATGCGGGGTAAGGAGGTTTCTGAGGTTTTGTTGGAAGATGCGGCATAGGGAGATTCCTGAGGTCCTATTTGTGAGACGTGAAGTACGGAGGTTTCTGAGGTCTTGTTGTGAGATAGGGGGGGTAGGTAGGTTCCTGAGGTTTTGTTGTGGGATGTGGGGTAGAGTTGTGCATTGAAGATGTGCCTACCTTTCGTCCTTGTCCTGCCAGGATGTACAGTGATAGTTTTGTAATAGTTGCCTGCTTATGTATGCCAGCCTTTGTTTGGGCTTTAAAGTCCCTTTTTAAAATAATAACTTCTAATCGGCAGATGAAATTAAGCCAATAAACTGTGTAGTGCGAAGTAAGTCTCGGAATTCTGCTGACAAATGGCCCATTGTCCACAAAGATACAAAGTGTCAAACATTCCTATTCCAAGGACCGGCTTCTACATTACAAATGTATCTTGTATCCCCAAATCTCCAGTGTAACGTGACCTACATACTGGAACTAGCAGAGTTTACTAACTGTAGATGTTCGGCACACAGGAAATGTTGGTGAACAATCTGCGCAGTACTGCGACACTGTGACAAACACACGGGACACAAGTGAGCTCCGCGCTGTGTAGTTACACTATGTGTGTCCTTCCCTGAGTATACAGAAACTGAACAAACATACAGGAATTTGCATGGACTTTGAATACCGAACAAAGAGTTTGCAGAGTGCAGCGGGAGTTGGCTGTGAGCATATACAGACAATACGATATAATATGATGTGTGTGTGTCTCTCTCATAAAATATACACATATATACACTGCTCAAAAGAATTAAAGGAACACTTTTTAATCAAAGTACAGCATCAAGTCGGTTAACCGGTTCCAGACCGCCCGCCGCATATATACTGCCGCAGGGTGGCCCTCCTGCACAAACCGACGTGGGGCTACGTTGGTCACGTGCTGGCAGCTAGGGGACTCTGATGCACAGGGCAGGCGGCTCCGATTGCCACAGGCAGTTACTCTAGGACACTGGAAAAGAGAAATGGACAAAGGGCGCACCAGCCTAGCGCATTATCTTTAAAACAATTTATTGTATTAGACATGTATACACATATACTCACAAAACGATTATGAAACACGGGCAATAAGCAATGAGGGACCACCAGGGGTCTCCACTGGGCATCCTCAGCTGCCGCAGGCCGTGGAAGGATGTAGACCTCCAAAAAACCGCTTCCGCATTTCGGGGTGTACCCCCTTCATCAGAGCTCAGAGCATTTTCTTCAGGCAAGGACAAATTATTATGGGGGTTTGATTTGAGGTGAGCCTATTGGTAAATTTGTGTTCTCTCAAGGTCTGGGGCAAAAGTGTTAACCCCTACAAGTCCACTTGCAACAGCTCTTGATCTTGGTGATATGATCCTTAAGTGAACCGGTGGACATTTTCAAAGGCTTAGCCATTTTGTGGTCAGGCAATCTTTTTGGCATCCCTGGTCACCTGCATAGCCTCATGTTGGTTTTTAAAGTTGAACTCCGGGCACAAAAATTGAATTAAAATAATTTCTCAATATCCACAAGGTATATAAATCTACTTTGTGTGCACTAAATGCATTTAAAACCCAGATAATGCCTTGTAAATGTTGTGAAGTCATCACTGAGCTGTACATGGTCTGTGCAGAGCTGTGGGAGGGACCCAATAGTCTCCACCCACTACAGGAGGGGGCGGATACAAGACCATTCACTCTGCAGGAGTGAGCGGTTACAGAACAGAGGTAAAATTTTCACACTGGATTACTGCACAGATCTAGAAGAAATACACAAAGCACACCAAGATTCAGAATCCACGTGACTCTTGCATTTAGAAAATGTTAGGTATCCTTGAGTTCAACTTTAACTTACCTGTGCCCCTAGAGTACTGTACACATAGGTCTTTTCTAAGGAATAACATTTCTTTGCTGCACATTTTCAGGTGCCACTAAGCACGTTTGCTGTGGCTTTCCTGTTTACGAAGAACCATTGGGCTGGGAGCTGAAAACAGGTACTACCGGATGATGATTGCTGGCACTTCACTGTGATCATCTGACGATGTGTTGCTGAAACACTGCGCTATTATTAAATGTTTGGGATGCTCTGGATCTGTGTATACGACAGCGTGTTCCAGGTCCTGCCAATATCCAGCAACTTCGCACAGCCATTAAAGAGGAGTGGACCAACATTCCACAGGCCACAATCAACAACCTGATCAACTCTATGCGAAGGAGATGTGTTGGACTGCGTGAGACAATGGTGGTCACACCAGATACTGACTGCACATTTTTTTATAGTGGCCTTTTATTGTGGCCGGCCTAAGACACACCTGTGCAATAATCATGCTGTCGAATCAGCATCTTGATATGCCACACCTGTGAGGTGGATGGATTATCTCAGCAAAGGAGAAGTGCTCACTAACACAGATTTGTGAACAATATTTGAGAGAAATAGGCTTTTTGTGTGCATAGAAAAAGTTTTAGATCTTTGAGTTCTGCTCATAAAAAATGGGGGCAAAAATGTGCGTTTTATAATTTTGTTTATTGTATATGTATATATAGTATTTTTCACACTGCTCCCCTTTAACCACTTGCCGATCTCTTACTATATATGTACGTCGGCAGAGTGGCTCCTACAGGCAAAACCACGTATCGGTACGTTGGTCGCCTGGTGGCAGCTAGGGGGCGAGCGTGTGCCACCAGCGGTGCGCTCCCGCCCCCCATCGTCAGCGGGAAAGTCGATACGTGTGTCAGATGGCTTTGATTGCCACCTGACGCCTGCGATCGCTCCCTGCTGAGAGAGACGCATGGTCCGCTGTTGTAAATACAGCCGACCGTCCTTCCTGAAATGATCACAGAGCTCATGTGATCCTGCTATATAGGATCACATGTCTCTATGGTCATCTCAGAAGCCACGCCCCCCCCCTACAGTTAGAATCACTCCTCAAGGGTCACATTTAACACCTTGATCGCCCATACTGTTAAGCCCTTCCCTGCCAGTGTTGTTATTACAATAACAGTGCATATGTATAGCACTAATTACTGCAGTAATGTCACTGGTCCCCCCAAAAGTGTCAAAAATGTCAGTTAGGGGTCCGATCTGTCCGCTGCAATGTCGCAGTCCCACAAAAAATCGCAGATTGCCGCCATTACTAGTAAAAAATAAAAAATCTGTAAAAATTACATAAATCTTTCCCGTAGTTAGTAGACGTGATAACTTTTGCGCAAACCAATCAAAACTCGCTTATTGCGATTTTTTACCAAGAATATGTCACAGAAAACAAATTGGCCTAAAATGTTAAAAAATTTCCATTTTTAAATATTTTTTTGAGAATGTCCTATAACAGAATGTGAAAAATATATATATTTTTTTTCAAAATTGTCTCTTTTTTTTTGTTTATAGCGCAAAAAATAAAAATCGCACAGGTGATCAAATGCCACCAAAAGAAAGCTCTATTTGTGGGGAAAAAAGGACGTCAATTTTATTTGGGTATAGCATCGCACGACAACGCAATTGTCCATTAAAGTAACGCAGTGTCGAATCGCAAAATAGGGCCTGGTCATTAAGGGGGCAAATCTTTCCGGTCTTAAAGTTGTAAAGTGTTACTAAACCCACAACAGTAAAATCAGTGTTTATATGCAGTAAAGCATGCTTCTTATACTAACTGTGGAACCTAAGGGGTTAATCCTCTGCATTGTGTATAAAGGCTGTTTGATCCTGTCTTCTTTGATCCTCCTCTTCTTTAACTGACTCCAACCCATCTACTGATAGAACAGAGCATTAGGAGTCAGGCTGCACATGCTCAGTTTGGTGTGTATTGCTAGAGAGTTTATTCTTTTTTTTTCTTGGGAGAGTGCATGTGATCAGCACAGGGCCAATCAACACTCTGCAGACAGAGGATCGGGGGAGAATGAAAACTCCTCCTACAAGCTTAACCAGACACTGATAGAAGTCACAAGACTGCTATATACTGCTGATGAGAAAATGTATTTAGCAGTTTATATTTACTAAAACGTTTGCATTTCCATGTTCTATGTACTGTGGGAGATCAGTGAATCCAGGGTCCTGGGTTTAGTAACACTTTAAGCTTCAAAGCCAGCAGATGGAGGTGTACACATGCCACATCTGCAATACTTTGCACAACAAAACTTCTCCCCCCTTGTCACATTTGGTTGGCATTACCTTCTACCAAATGTTCTCTATTCAACTGAATAGAACAATGCCACAACTGCAAGTGGTTGCAGTGTAGGGATTCAGGTTTTTGGGGGCAACCTAATGCCTTCTCACCTCCGGTCAAGCCAGAAGGTTGAACAAAAAAAACTGATGGAGTCCTGCATCCACACAAGTGATGTGGCAATCATTCTTGTCACGCTATTGTATTATGACAGCGAGGACTCCCATCCCCCATCGGAATACACAGATCAGCAGGGCAGTAATTGGCTGCAAGCGCTGATCCAATGCTGGTTTTCCAGTAGGACCTTTTGTCTTTAGACCAGCTTCTGTTGAACAGCGAGGAGTACACATGTACCAAACTTCGTTCAGTTCCTGCTGAACTGGCCAAATTTCGGTTCGTGTGTTTTGGGCTTAAGGCTCCATGTACATGGGACGCTGGAAATGGCCGTTTAGGAGCAGTTCAGAAGCCCCTGAAGGCAGCTCCATGTTATCTTATCTGTCCATGTACACCAGGTCGTTTACAGTCATTTGCAGGCAGTTGCGTTCAGGGACTTTTTTTAGAACGCAATTATTTGCGTTCGAACGTGTGTTTCCCGGCGTTTCAAACGCAAAAACGCGTCCGAACGCGATGACCCGCGTTTAGCGTTCGCGTTTTTTCATTTTAAAGGTGAATAATTTTTTTGACCTCCTAGGAACGCTAAACGCGGGTACAAACGCGACCGAACGGACGTTTTAAACGTCCTAAAAATTCCAGCATTCAAAGGGACTTTTAACAAAGTCCCGTGTACATGGACCCTTACTCTGCAGCTCCGCTTCCCCTCACAGCAAGGCTTTAGCAGCCGGCCGAACATTCTTCGTACTTCTGCCATGAACTTTGAGGATACATTGCTCCACAGTTTCTGCAGCTGCAGAGGTAATCATACCTCCCAATTTCTGGAGATTGGAATGAGGGACACCTATTAGCAAATGTATGTAGGCATAAGACCCACCCCTGCCACGCCCCTTAAAGAGAATTATACACAAAAAATAATGATTAGATAAAGTAGAAGTCCACCCTAACACTACAAATTTTAAATATACAGGCATCCACAATCTAAGAATAACCTATCTAGCCCTGTAAAGAAGAAATCGCTATACATGCCTTTTTTGAAGCTGCTCCGGTCTGATCTCCAACGGCGGAAGCTCTGCAGTGGAGACAGCCGATAATGGCTGATATATGAATGGGAAGTGACATCACCCATAGACTTACTATGGGGCTTCCATTGTCTGCTGCCTCCTCTGCACCCGCCTACATAGAGAAGCCACCGCTGACAGCTCAGCATGGGACCGGACCAGAGCAGCTTCAAAAAAGGTATGTATAGCGATTTATTTTTTACAGGTCTAGATAAGTTAGTCTTAGAGAGGGATGCAAGTAGATTTACAGATTTTAGTGGACTTCTACTTTTAACTCACAAGTTAGTTTTTATGCTATTCCTTTAGTCTGGGTTCACAGTATTGCGAACTCAGAGATCACATGTGATTAGCACCGCATTGCTGTGCAGATCACATGCGATGTCTTTGCAATGCAAATTCAGCCATATTGTTTGTATGGCTGTACTCACAGTGCATTCGCACGAAAATGCTGCAGGAACCTTTTATTTCCCCACACTGGAATCGGATCCCATGGCTATTCATGCTCATGTGATCCGATTCCTGTCTGAATTCACAGTTCGCACTGCAATCTGCAACCGATCTGGGGGTGTCCTTAACTTTGTATTGACACCCGCAGCAGTTCGCAGAGGGCAGTGTGACCTGCCTGCGGGGGAGATGCGATGTGGGAACCTGCACTGGAATCGTGCTGCTCCCCGTAATGGAATAGTGTGGACCGGGCTTGTATTGGCTTTTGAAATTTACAAATGTAGCTATTCAGAAATTAGATAAAAGGTTTAGCACTGGGAAACACTTTTTGAAAGATAAAAAGTGCATTTTATATACAACTATATAGATCAGACAAAACATAAGGGACAAATGAGGAGGACAGAGGGACTTTGTTCTAAATCAGGGACAGTTGGGAGCAATGGGTAAGTGAAGGCTTGTTTTAAATCTTTGCTTGTTAAGCAGACCTTAACTGTATCTAAGCACCACAAACTGAAAACACTATTTAATTCATTTTTTATTATTCAAAGCAAGCATATGCTTTTAGTTGAGAAACCACTTTGAAAATCAATATAGCATTTACTTTCTGGAATCCATCTGCCCTTAGCTCAGGCATGCAAGAGGGTGTGCTTTGCTCAGAAAAACCCTCTTCCTCCTCCTTCAGATGAAAAATGAAAAACAAAATGCCCATGACGGCCCCTTCCACACGGGCTTTCCCATCCGGTCCGCCTGTCCGTTTTTTAGGCGGACCTGATCAGATGCTCCATGCAGCCCTATGGGGCAGCGGATGTCAGTGGTGACATGTCTGCTGACACCCGCTTCTATCCGATCCAATTCTGTCCGTGAAATCCAGACGGATGGAAACCCTATTTTCCATCCGTCTGGAGGATCGGATTGGATAGGATCGGATGAGAACAGACAGGCGGTTGGTTTTTATTCAATCTCCCATAGAGGAGAGCGGGCCTCTGACAGCTCCGCCTCTGCACACAGAGCAGAGACAGAGCTGTCATCTGCCTGCTCAGCGGGGATCGGCAGATCAACCCCCGCTGAGCAAAACTGAGGCTGCCAGACTGTAACGCTCCTGCGTTTCTTATATGGTGTGGATTTTCAGCTGCAGAAATAGTTCCACGTCAGTAGTCATGTAAGAGATATGCTGAGATACCATTCCCAACCTCAATGACTCATCATGTGTGGAAGGTCTTATTTCAGCCAGTAAATACACACAATTAGCAAGCTGGTTCCTAGAGTGACTTTATGTATGTGGTAACACAATGATGAAGGTTGAGGGATAGGTTGAGTGGAGGTGGTAGGTGATAGACACTTGAAGGTGAGACAGTAGCAGATGGATGCAGGAAGGTTTAGCAATGTTGTATGGTAGCAGATGACAGAATAGCAGGTGGACATACAAAAGAGATCAACCCAGTGCAGAAAAGTAGCAGTAGTCTCAAGAGCTAGCAATCTAGTTATGCAGATGTGATAAACAGTCTTTACTATGCAGAGCTAGATAGTGTAAGCTTAGTATAAGTTTATAGAGAATTCCCCTGCGGGGTACTTAGCACTTTTAGCGATACAGCCGAAGGGTGGTTCAGGAGAGGCGGATGATCCAGTAGCGGGATACAGGGATCAGCGCAGCGAGGTTCCGTCAGCGAGGTAAGCTTGCAAGCATGGAAGCTTCAAGCAAGGTTAGCATCCAGGTAAGGGTGTTTGAACGAACACATGTGAGTGAGAACCGGCGATTTAAATAGCCATCTAGTCCGGCGCTGGGTGATGACAGCTCCAGTCTTAAAGGTGTATGCGCACCTTTCCAAAAATAAATGGTGGGGCGCATACACTTGTGGAAAGTGTAATTTAGGGTACCAAAGGTACCGGAACATTACACAGACGCACTGCCCATGTGAAAGAGGCCACAGACTACTGGGATGTAGGACATAATTTTGGTCTAGGCTATAAACCAGAAAGCAACTGAAGAAATGTAATAAAAAGAAGTCTAAAAGTGCTCAGATACAGTTTAGTTTGGCTTTAGTGGGCCGGTGTTCTGCCGAAAACTCCACCTTGCCAAAATCTCCAACCTCATCACTTCTGGTGACTCTATAGCAGTAATAATTGGAGATTTCGACGAGTTGCTGTTTTCACAGACCACCGTCAGCCTGTACACTACGGTACACGACCAGTTGCCTCTTTTTAACACAACACCGGGTAAGGAGGAACGAAGTTGTCACCGCGTTGGAGGCAGCCATGTTGTTGGTTAGTAGCAGGCATTACTACCAATGTCCAGTCATTATAGCGTGTACCGTAGTGTACAGTCTGCCGCTGGTCTGTGAAAACAGCAACTCATCGAAATCCCCAATTATTCCTGCTGTAGAGTCACCGGAAGTGTTGTGGTTGGAGATTTTGGCGAGTTGGAGTTTTCAGCAGAACGCCAGCATTTCATGTTGAAAACCCGGTGCAGTTTATTCAGTGTACTCGGTGTACCCGCCTTGCCTTCTATGCAAACAAGCATACTTGCAAAAGGAGAACTGTGCTGTAATGTCACAGCAGGATATTGTTTTACAATGAGTTAGTATCAGCATGTAGAATCGGTAACATAGATCTCATTTCTTTTTAATAAGGAAGCCTACTTCACTGTCCATTACCTGACCCCCCGAATAGTTTTACTCCATTATTCTTGGCTTTGAAGGATGGAAAATGTGTTAATTTTTAGCCACAAAGTCAAAATCTGTTTTATAAATATCTCCTCCAGTGTTGGGTTTTCACCAATTTTCCTGTATTAGAAGGCTGAATTGCCGGTTTGGTTGCCTTTTACTCTTTTTACTCTGACTTAAAATGGAAATGTTACTCGGAGCATCCAATCAGATTGCAGCAGACCTATTCCTAGCAATAATGAGATAATAGAAGAAAATGTCAGATAATTCTTTTTCCTGTTCTATTTGTTTGTGTATTCAATCCACGATGTGTATGCAGGAACCTAGATGTAGATCTTTAGGTGGAAAAATCACAAAAATCTAGTGCAATAGCTGATGCAAACATTTTAACCACTTAAACTTAAGGATTTGGCTACTAAAAGACCAGGGGGTTTTTTGCGATTTTTTTACTGCGTGACTTTAACGGACAATTGCGCGGTCGTGCGACGATGTACCTAAACGAATTTGACGTCCTTTTTTTCCCACAAACAGAGCTTTCTTTTGGTGGTATTTGATCACCTGTGCGATTTTTTGATCATGCGCTATAAACAAAAAAAGAGCGTAAATTTTGCAAAAATAACAATATTTTTCACATTTTTTTTTATATGAAATTCCCCCCCAAAAAAATGTAAAAATCAAAATTTTTTTACATTTTCGGCCAATTTGTTTTATGCTACATATGTTTTGTAAAAAAAATCGCAAAAAGCGTATTTTGATTGGTTTGCGCAAAAGTTATCGCGTTTACTAACAAAGGGAAAGATTTTTGTCATTTTTGGTGGTTTTTTTTTTTTAACGCGTAATGGCGGCGATCTGCGATTTTTTTTTTTTTTTTTTTTTTTTTTTTTTCGTTACTGCGACATTGCGGCGGACAGATCGGACCCTTGACTGACATTTTTGACACTTTTGGGGTTATCGGTGACATTACTGCAGTAATCAGTGCTATACATATGCACTGTTACTGCAAAAATGACACTGGCAGGGAAGGGGTTAACTTTTTGGACAGGGAGGGGTTAAGTGTGTCCTAGGGGCGTGTTTCTAACTGTGCAGGGACATTGCTATTGGTGTAAAAACAAAGATCAACGGTTCTACATAGTAGAACTGTCTGATCTTCATTTTTACACCAGGGAGAATGACGGGCGGCTTGTTTACATAAGCCGCTCCGCCTTTCTCCCTTCACAGGAGCGATCGTAGTGTGACTGGCGGACATCGAGTCCGCCAGTCACACGCACTGACTTGTCTGTGAACGAGCCGCGGCGGGCGCACGCCCGCCCGCAATTGGCTCGCAAGTCAGTGACAGGCGAGTGACGTATCCATACGTCACTCTGCCTGGCCGGGGCTGACTGCCGCAGTATATAGTCGTGCGGCGGTCGGCAACCGGTTAAATGAAAGGCAAAGATAAAAGTGGTTATAAAGGCAGAAGGCTTATTTATTTTTTTAATGCATTCTATGCATTAAGATAAAACGCCGCCTATGTGCCACAGATGTCCACAGCCCCCCTATTAATCACCTGAGCCCCAGAGATGTTGCAGGAGTGTCTCGTCTGCCCAGGACTCTCCCTCCTCATTGGCTGAGAGGACAGTGCGGTGCCATTGGCTCCTACTGCTGTCAATCAACGTCAGTGAGCCAATGAGTAGAGAGAGGGGCCTGGCTTAAAAAGAAAAAAAACAAGATTTTAATATCCCTTTTAATGCTGTGCTGTATTAAAGCCTAACTCCTGGGATAGGAAAAAATCTACCCTTGCAGTGAGATCCCCGTGTGTGGCAAGGTTTAAATGTTCATTACGTCTAAAGGGTACTGTACACGCTGTTGTTACTTACCTTCTTGCTTTCTCCAGTGCTCTTCTCCTCTCCCTACTTGAAGACCAAACCTTTTCTAGCATTTTGTTTACAAGTTTTTTTTGCTACAATATTACTTATAACCCCCAAACATATATATATATATATATATATATATATATGTGTGTGTGTGTATGTGTATATATATAATTATTTTTTTTTTTTTTTAGCTGATCATTGCAATTTTTTTTATTGCCACACAGTATTTGCACAGCGGTTTTTCAAATGCAATTTTTTTGGAAAAAATGTATTTAAATTTAATAAAAAAAAAAAACACAATATATACCACAATTTTTTGTAGAATATGAAAGATGTTACGCCGAACACATCATGCTTTAAAATTGGGCACGCTTGTGGAATGGCGGCATACTACGGTACTTAAAAATCGCCAAAGCATTAAACATTTTACAGGTTACCTGTTTAGAGTTACAGAGAAGGTCTAGCGGTAGTATTATTGCTCTCACTATAACGTCCGAAGGGATACCTCACGTGTGGTGCGAACACCGTTTACATATGTGTGCGCAACTTGCGTATGCCTTCGCATCTGCACCCGAGCACTAAATATTTTATCTTTTTGCTTTTAAAAAAAAAAATAATAAAAAAAAATAAACTCCCACCTTGGACCAGAAGTGCCGTCATGACGTTGCTCCGGTCCTCCAAGGCCATAGAGGCGATCAAAGATGATCTAGTCTTTTATCGCTTCTGTGACCAGCTGGCTGCATTGTCCGATCATTTTTTGGGTGAGTAGGCGGAAACGGTAAACACGAGAGACAGCGGCGGAAGGGGGGAGGGGCGTCCCTTCCTGCTGCTTCTGAAAGCATTCCAGTGGCTCATGAGCCTCTTGGTATGCTTTTAAGAGCAAACCAGCTTCCGGCTAAAAAAAAAACAATACCGGAGTTATGGCTGATATCTTCAGCCATAATCGCGGTAAATCACTTCAAAGCCGCAATGTGTGTGTATGTGTGTATATGTGTATGTATGTATTGTGGTCGGCAAGTGGCCAATACTCTGGTCCTGGGTGGAGACTAAGCATCATCACGCACAATACAGGGACATTAAAAGAGACGTTTGGCCATACTTCTCTTGTGGGTCACAGAAGTACACACACCTTTTTGCTCTCCTGTGACCCAGAATCAGCCGACAGCAGGCTAAAGCCCCGTCTGCTGACCATATTGTCAGGATCCACTCAGATACCTTTTTGGCAGCTGGTTGGGCCTCTTGGTGCACTGCTTAGAGCCTGAGCTAGCCCCTCCCGCCCCCTCCCCAGCCTGGTGCTCCAGTAAGTTCTGGAGGAGTAGAGCAGAAAGCGGTGACTGGCAGTCACCACTCTCTGCTCAGAATTGACTGAGAACTGAGCGATCAGCGGTCACGTGATCGCCCAGTTCTCAGTCTTGGGGCTAGTGAAGGACAGCTACAGAATGCTGCAGCAGGGATGTAAATAGAGGCGTTTGTTTTTCTGTATTCCCACGCTTCTTCATTATTCTTGCATTGTGTGTGGTGGAGGTTGCAGTGCGACCATTGACGGTTGTGGCTTATAGAGGCAGCTGTGGGGGACCAATTGCAGTACTGGAGGGACCATGCTGGAGCACAAAATAGGGTAAGTAGTACATCTTAATCCAGCCCCCCTAGACTGAACAAGCATTTAACATTTATGGTACTGGGGACCCTACTGCAAGAGTTTATTTTCACATTCCTGGAGATGGGCTTTAATTATACAGTAATTCATTTCTAAAATGAAAGCAGTGTAAAGCTGCCCAAAGATGGATTTAAATTTGGCCAGTTTATCAGGGACTGGCCAAATTTCCATCCTTCTATGGCCATTCTTGCTCCACAGAAGTAGATCTAACGTTTAAATTTTGTTGGCCTGGGAATGTTGGAAAACTTTCATTCGACCAGTGGCTGCAGCTAACAGACTACAGCGTTGATCAGTGTATTTTGACAGTGGAGGAATCCCGTTGTCAGAATACAATAGCACAGCAGGGAGGATTCATCCATCCGTGGGGGAATGCTTTTTTTTTTTTTTTTTTTTTTTTCTTTGTGAATCAGTCTGCTGACCAAAAAAAAAAAAAGTATTCATCAACTGGCCAGCCTTAAAGTGGATGTAAACCCTCACATATACCCAGTGAAGTGAACAGCCTCAGACGATACATAGAGATGAAACCAATCTCCCTACATACGTTTACTTAATTTTCTCTTCCTGTTCAGCACTGGAGTGGATTCTTGGCATATAGCCAGGACAGCTGATTGGAAGAAAGGCACACACCCCCATTCCACATAGGTAGAGACTTGCAGAGCTGTGCTGTGACAAGACAAGCTCTCTGCTAATCTATTTATGCTAACCTCCCACGACACAAATTTCAGCCTGGTTTTATTTCAGTTGTCAGAATTATCATGCTGATAACAGAGAAACGAAACAGCAGAAAGACTCGGGGCTTTGGAGAGAGACGAGAACACTACAGATGTGCTTAGGTCAAATTTCATGAATCAGGTTTATATCCATTTTAAGCCTGCCATAGATGGATCGATTTTCTTTCCTGGAACCATGTGTGGGCAGAGGGAGCCATCTTGGCCAAATCTTGGCTTGTCCCTGCTGACCTTATGGCTGGCTGAAGTATCTGAATTTGACTTGGTATTTACCTCTTCCCGCCATCTGTATAGCAGATCTAAAGCCAGGGGGCGACGGGGAGAAGCAGCACGAGGAGGTAGTCATTTGGGCTGTAGAGCAAGCTGATAGGAGGTGGAAGCAGAGTGACAGGGATATGAGCTGTCTGCTGCTTTTTCCTTTACTGTCTGATCACAGGCTGAGGAAGGACAAGACCTGCAATTGTATCGATGATTAGCAGCAATAATGTATTCTCCTGGCCACACAGGGATGGTAGATGGACCACAGGAAGTGGATGGGCAGATCCAACTACAAATCCTGTGGCAGGTAAAACAGCTCCCATATATATGAAGTATTTAGCCGTTTGCTTGGAGTTCAGCTTTACGGAAAATAAACAATGGTCGGACAAGTTTTTTTAGGCATGGAGAAAAGAATGCAATGCCATTATTGCTGACAATGGTCAGTTATCACATTTCGTGTAATGCGTTCAGACTGACTAATTTAAAGATATTGTGGGTTATAGATGTGGCACTCCTCTTCGGGTTATCCGGTTCAGCCTGTGAATTCCTTCATTCACCCTGAATAGAGAATTTGGGGGTCCTAAAATTAGAGCATTGTTTAAAGCAACCTTCCCCAACCTTATTGCTTCAGAGGAACCCTTAAAATAGTTTTTAGGTTTCTCCGGGAACTCCTGCTAAAATCAAATTGGAGGGC
Source organism: Pelophylax lessonae (assembly GCF_965119305.1). Classification (NCBI taxonomy): domain Eukaryota; kingdom Metazoa; phylum Chordata; class Amphibia; order Anura; family Ranidae; genus Pelophylax; species Pelophylax lessonae. The sequence goes on along the minus strand of NC_138771.1, from coordinate 575,771,635 downwards.
AGAATGTCCGAATGTCCCTTATATTGGTGGACAATGGGTAGAATGCTCTTCTTACAAACAGCTTGAAACAGCAATGGTGTAATTCCGCCAGCTCTTCCAAGTGCTACTAGCCCCACAACTATGCAGGCACCATCAGGTGGAAGGTCAATCAGCCACAGCTCACAGAACTCATATGGCGCTTTTCCACTGCATGGAACCGTACCGGTTCGGCACGCTTTTGTGCTTTTCCACTGCGGTACCACATGGTATAGGTTCGGTATGGTATAGGTTTGCTTTTCCACTGCATGGAACCGAACGGTACGGTACTGTACGGCTCTGAAAAAACAGTACCTACTCGATTGTGGTTCCAACAGGTACCAAACTGGTACCATATCCCACAATCCTTTGCATGCAGTCACTACTAGCCACTGATTGGTCAGAGAATCCCACCCACCCCGTTGTTATCCCACCCACTTAACTTTAGTACTACTTTAGTGGAAAAGCAAACCTATACCGTACCGTACCGAACCGTTCCGACATTATACCATGCGGTACCGCAGTGGAAAAGCAAACCGGGCCAAGCAGGGCCGAGTAGAGCCGAGCCGGTACTAGCCGGTACTTGCAGTGGAAAAGTGCCATTAGCAACCTCTGGAGGAACCCTTGGGTTCCACATTACTGGTTGAGAATGGCTGCTTTAAAGGGTTAGTGCACCCAATGAGTTTTGCATCTTAGCACATAGGAGCTGCTAAGAGGCCTAAGAAGTCAATCTGTGATTCAGTCCTCCAGGATCTGTGACTGTTTTGTGTGGATTAGCAGCATGTATGTTCCAGGATTTCATTAATTAGATGCAATTTTAAGAAGCTGTTCTGTACAAAGAATGGTGCAATGAAGTGTTAGGCACTGAATCATATGATTTAGTATTATTATGTAGATGAAGATCATATTTGTCAATTGATGGCAGCAGTATAGATAATTATTAGGGTTTATAGCCTCCTATTATAGATTTGGGCCAAGTCAACCTGCCTTAAAATTAAACAAGTCCTATAGTACATGGCTCAAGTTTTGGCTGATTTCTGCTGAATTGGTTGCAATGTTTGGCCCTGTCAGCATCTCTCAGCTGGACAAACTTTGATTGAAAAATCGAAAGTGCTGGGTGGAAAATGTTCGCTCATACAGTGACTGTAGCCCATTAGACGCAGGCATTGTTTTAGGTATTCAGGCAGCCATGTGTGTAGGGGTTACTTAAATAATATATCCAACAGAGGAGATTCCCCCATGCACAATGTTTGCATGGGTGGATAAATCAGTGTGTGTGTATGGCTAGCCTTATACAGTAGTTATTCCAAACTTTCTGTGCGTGTCAATGGAATCCCTTATCTTCCTGTTGATTTTTGGAATGGGCTAAAGCTGGCCATGCACTAGTAAAATTTTGCTTAAAAATTTGCAATCATTAGTGGAGTCAAATTGACATCCATATTCAATCACAGTGACGGGAAAAATCGAAGGAGCAGGATGGAAATTTTTTCTATGAATTTTTAACTGTGAATATGGTTTACGTTTTGGTCCATTAGCTCCATCCTAAGGCCTCATGCACACTGGACGCTTATACAGTGGCTTCTAGAGGCGCCAGGTGTTTTCTTTTTTTTTTCCCCTGCCCCTAAACTCCTCTTCATGTTGGCCTATGTGTCCATGCACACCAGTGGCAGAACTACCAGGATTGCAAAGGCTGCACTTGCTACTGGGCCCTATAATTCCACTACTTTGGGGGGGGGGGGCAGCGAAGGTTGCTTGCCACTGGGCTCTGAGATGAGGTCTTCTTTCTTACAGCCAAGAGCCTGCACTGACCATTCCCCCTCCCTCTTCCCTCACACAGATTGGGAGAGGAGAGAACCAATCTGCTCCTTCTCCTCCCGCTTCACTTCTCCTGTCTGTGCACCATGGGAAGTGTGAAGCCCAGCAGCTGAATCATCAAAGGAGGCACTGCTAGGCTGCACTGATGGGCACTGCTAGGCTGCACTGATGGGCACTGCTAGGCTGCACTGATGGGCACTGCTAGGCTGCACCGATGGGCACTGCTAGGCTGCACCGATGGGCACTGCTAGGCTGCACCGATGGGCACTGCTAGGCTGCACCGATGGGCACTGCTAGGCTGCACCGAAGGGCACTGCTAGGCTGCACAGATGGGCACTGCTAGGCTGCACTGATAAGCAAAGTCTTGCCAGTTAAAGGCTCTCCTTTCCTCACACAGACACAGCATGGGAGGAAGGGACTGAGGATAACCGGTGTAACGTGAGAACTACCTACCCCGTGAGAAAAACCTACCCTCGTCACTTCCGGCCAGGAACAGCTGAGCAGCGCAGCAGTGCGCATGCTCAGAGCTCCGGATACCTGATGGAAGAACTGAGAAGCTGACTAGTGCGCATGCGCACTAGTATGGAAATATGTCGGTGTACCGTGAACAAAACCTACCCGCGCGGCGGTTACATAAAACAGCTGTGCAGCGCTATAAGTCATCTCCGCTCCTGTCCCGGTCACTTCCCTGCTCTCGGCAAGTAAATATAAAAGCGGCTCTCTGCTCCGTGATGTATGTTTTCATACACCCGCCGCCGCTTTTATATTTACTTGCCGATAGCAGGGAAGTGACCGGGACAGGAGCGGAGATGAGTCATATTGCAGCACAGTTATTTTAATGTAACCGCCGCATTACATACAGTGCCGTACACCGGAAGTGACGAGGGGTAGGTTTTTCTCACGGGTAGGTAATTCTCACGGAACACCGGCACGTTTTGTTTACATGTGATCAGCTGATCACATGGTATAGGGCCTCTGTGATTGGCCATTTACTATAATCTGGGAACAGCTGAGACAAAGCAGTCACAGAGCACACACCCCAGGGGGCACGCACGTGGGAGGCATGGTTCTAGGGGGATGTCCATGAACGCCTTTCCAGAACTGGAAGCCCAGGGCTCAGATGGAAGGGGGGTCAGGTGGACCCTTCATGGTTTCTTGCTTTGGGGCGCTGAAGGTTCTAGTTATGCCTCTGATACACATATAGACTTTTAGCACCGTTTAGTGGCAGGGGCTATGGAGGCAGCAAAAAAAAAAAAAAACCCCACTGCCAGTGCATTAATTAGCAGTTGAGTTTGGGCAAAAAAAAAAAAAAAACACTTGACACCATTAAAAGCTGCTAAACACGCCTAAACGTTAGTGTTTGAGCAATCATTCATTTCAATGGCCAGCATAAATGGCTTCCAGGAGAGTTCAATAAACGTCCTGTGTACATAAGGCCTAAAAGCAAACATTTTTTTGGAGTACTTTTTGAACAACACTTGCCAAGTCATCGAATGAAGTTGTAGTAATTTTTGTACAAAGTACAAACCTTCGTTGAAAATCTACTAGTGTATGACCAGCTTTAGGCTAGTCACCTGCTGCAAAGCCCGAGGGTTACTGCGTCATGTGGACTGAGTAAAGTTGAACTAAAGGCAAAGCAGATGAATTCACAGGTGACTTTCATATACCGGAGCAGTTTTTATTGTCCAATGATTTGCATTCCTGTAAATTCTGTCCTGAGGTTTGCATATCTTTGCTAGACAGTAACCTGCTGTGTGACCTGACTTTTTTTCTCTAATGCAGTAAAGGTAGGTCACCTTCCTGGCCCTAGCCTGTGATTGGACGGTGACTAAGCAGCCGCAGCACTCTGATACTCTGCTCGCTCCTGCTGTCAGTGTGTTGCTTGTCAGCACATTTGCATTGAGGAAATTCAGGTCCTTCTACTAGTTTCATTAAAAAACAAAACAAAAAGAAATAGTCCAATAATAAAACTAGTTTGTGTGTGATCACATAATATCCATTTTCAGCTGCATAAGGGGCTTAGGGCTCTTTCACACGGCCGCTCCGCTTGTCCGCAAATCATCCTATTTTTTTGCGGATGATTTGCGGACATAATGTAAGTCAATGGCACTGCGGATGTCAGCGGAATACCATCCGCTGACATCCGATTTTCCTCCTTTCAGTTCTGTTCCGTTTTTTCGAACGGAACAGAACCCTATTTTTTCATCCGTTCAAAAAATGGAAAGGAAGGAAAATCGGATGTCAGCGGTGTCATCCGCTGACATCCGCAATGCCATAGACTTACATTATGTCTGCATATCATCCGCAAACAGATGGGATGATATGCGGGCATACGGAGCGGATGGCACAAATGTCATCCGCTCCGTGAAAAAAAAAAAAGTCCCGCAGCGGAGAAGAAATGCGGAGCGGCCGTGTGAAAGAAGCCTTAGAAAGGTGGTGGTGGGGGTGTGGAAGCAGCAGTACACCAATCTTGCCTGTGAATGGCTGTGCAGGGTGGGTGTGTCAGCATAAGTCTGGTCATTGGGGGACAAGCAGGCTGCACTTCCAGCACATCCAGAAAACTGGCCATGCTGGGATGGAAGTGCTCTCATACTTATTTTGGTCAGTTTGAAATGGGAAAGCAGGGGGACTGGCAGAAACACCATGTGTTTCACACAAAGGAAGCAATACAAAGAGAATATGATACTTTTCAACCACTTCCGGACTGCCCGATGCAGGGTTACATCAGTACTTTGGCGCTAAATACCGGGGTTATGGCAGCAGGCAGCTGCCATAACCCCAATATTTTTAAACGGTGAGCGGTCCGCTTTAACATAAGGGTGGTCCTAGTGGCAGATTCGCCGCGGGATCACCTTTATGGGTGGCGGGAGAGGTGCCCCCCCTACTGCCGCTTCCTGTCGTTTTTCCGGTATCGGGAATACGAGCCAGTCCGCTGTCCTCTCAGGCAGGAAGTCGAGTGAAGGCAAGATGGTCCCCACTTGACTCTATGGCCTTGGAGGATCGGAGAGACGCCATACGTCGCTTACTAGCAACGGCCTTAAAGAGCCCATTTTTTTTTATCATTAAAAAAAATATATATATTTTTTTTCTTTTTTAGTGTAGATGTGAGATGTGAGGTCTTTTTGACCCCAGATCTCACATTAAAGAGGTCCTGTCATGCTTATTTATATTACAAGGGATGATTACATTTCTTGTAATAGGCATAAAAGTGATCAAATTTTTTTTTTTTTTAAAGGACAGTGTAAAAATAAGAGATAAAATAAATAGGAAAAAAAAATTAAAGCGGCCCGTCCTCATTTGCTTGCGCGCAGAAGTGAACGCACACACAAGTCGTGCCAACATATGTAAAAGGTGTTCAAAGAATGTGAGGTATCGCTGCAATTGTTCGTGTGAGAGCAATAATTTGGGCCTTAGACTTCCTCTGTAACTGTAAACTGGTAACCTGTAGAAATTTTTAAAATATCGCCTATGAGGATTTTTAAGTACCAATGTTTGTCGCCATTCCACGAGCGTGCGCAATTTTTAAGCATGACATGTTGGGTATCTATTTACTCGGCGTAACATTATCTTTCACGTTATAGAAAAAAAATTGGACTAACTTTACTTTTTTTGTTTTTTATTTTTTTTATTTTTTCCCCAAAAAATTGCGCTTTTTAAGACCGCTGCACAGATACGGTGTGATAAATATTGCAACGATCTCCATTTTATTCTCTAGGGTCTCTGTTTCTGCTAAAAAAAAAGTCGTTTTCTAGCAAAAGAAAAAATGATTTTAACTTGTAAACAACAAGTGTCAGAAAAAGGCCCGGTCCTTAGGTGGTTAACACAGGTACATGGTACAACAGACATATACAGGAATAAGGGGTAATTCTTTAAAGCGGTAGTATCCCGCTTTTTTACACTTTTACCTACAGGTAAGCCTATAATAAGGCTTACCTGTAGGTACAAATAATATCTCCTAAACCGGCACGGTTTAGGAGATATTTACAGTGAATGCAGCCGCTCGCCGAGCGGCGCATGCGCTCTGAAGGTCCGGGGGGACCTTCAATTAAGTTGCCGGGAGCTTGCCGGAAAAATCACTCCCGCGCGCATGCGCGGGAGTGACGTCATCGCGGCTCCGGCCAATCATCGCGCCGGAGCCGTCTCTTCCGGCCAATCAGCGCGCCGGAGTCGCTGAACCCGGAAGAGACGACGAGGGATCATGGCAGCGCCCGCAGCGATGTCCAGGGGTCCGTGTCGGGGCTTCGTTTTAAGGTAAGTTACACATAATGGGCTAGTATGCGATGCATACTAGCTCATTATGCCTTTGTCTTGCAGGTTTTTTTTTTTTTTTTTTTTTTTTTATAGGGTTTACAACCGCTTTAATCCAGAGATTTCCCCTGCAGTACTTTTTTTCTGCTGCTGGATGTCCTTAGGCTAGGTTCACAGCTGTTTTTTTTTTTTTTTTTGCTTTGGTTTTTTAGCATTTTTCAGAAGCACAGGAATGCATAGCAACTTACCATGGTTTCCTATGGGTCCTGTTCACATCTATGCATCTCCTGCAGTGCATTTTTTAGGGAAGCGCAAGGACATTTTTCACGCAAGAAGGTGCCTTTTACATTGTATATTCGATGGAAGATCATCAAAAAGCCATTGGCTGAGAGCACTGATCAGGAGTTGGTCAACTGCTGGTTTTCCAGCATGCACGTCTGACAGAACCCGGCCAAACGGACAGACTGGGATACGTGAATGTCGGTCATTTTTTCTTTTTTGAAACTGCAAATGTCTCCGGACATTTGGCCCGTGAGTACCCGGCCTTAGTCTAATTGCCTTTATCTCCAAACCACAAATCTCGTTGTTTGCCACATGGCTATTTTTTTCTTAATTGGATACCTTTTGCTGGAACAATTCTTTCCAGTTATTATGAAAAGTGAGAATTAAAGGATGTTCTGCAGGGCAGGAGTGCTGCAAATTCAGCATTGGGATTGACGGTGCAATTAGCAAAGCTGTTGACCTGGATTTAATGTTAAGGAATGTCGGCCCAATTATATGAAGGGGGGGGGGGGACAAAGTTAATAAACGCTGCCTTTTACTTACTTGCGGGACAGTTCCTAATTGCATTGTATTTTCCTTAGATGCAAAGAGATCTTCACTCTAAGAGGATCCTGGCTAACGCCCAGAGAAGGCAAAGGCCCCTTTAAGATTAAATCAAACCTGATTTGTTTTGTGCTCCTCTCCGTCTGTGTTCATAACAAGCATGTCTGCACTCATTCGTAGCAATATTTTCACATGCTTGTGGTGTTTTGTGAGAAGGTTTCCTTTTTTTTTAATTCCCAATGTCACTTAAAGCGGAGTTCCACCCAAAAGTGGAACTTCCGCTTTAGGGAGTCCTGACCCCCCGACATGCCACATTTGGCATGTCATTTTTTGGGGGGGGGAGCGGGTACCTAGTTTTGACAGGTACCCGCTCCCACTTCCGCTCGGAGCGCCGCGGCGCCCTGAGCGGAAGTTCTCCTCTCCCCCTCCCTCCCTGCAATCTTCTGGGACACGTCAGAGGTCCCAGAAGATTGCCGGCCAATCACGGCGCGCAGCGCGACTCGCGCATGCGCAGTGGGTACCCGGCTGTGAAGCCGCAAACTGTAACAGCCGGGTGCCCACAGCAGTGATGCCGGCGCCGAGGGAGAGGATCGAGGCTTCCGGCGGCCGCATCGCTGGACCGTTGGACAGGTGAGTAAATGGCTGGAACTCCGCTTTAACACAAGAGCAACTCTTGTACTCGTGACTTCCTCTGAGTGAGTTAGTGGAAGATCTGCTGGTTAGCAATATACCGGCCATGTGTTGGTGGAACTGGTCTGTATGACATCATCAGTGCTAAATACAGCCTTGCAATCGATGACATCACAGGTGTGATGAGTGCCCCCACCATGGTTGAATCCATTCACTGTGCTATCGGGGGGAAGCTCTGTTTCCTCCCATCTTGATTGGCTGTTTAAAGCGGAGTTCCGGCCTATTTTGCGACTTTAGTGATTCCTGGAGTGCTCGCTATGCTGATCAACAATTGGGCATTTTCAATTTTTTTCAGGGGTCCCTTAGCTTATTTTCAGGGCATTTTTGATTGTTCTTCCTCCTTCTCCCCCCTCTGTGGCCACGGCCACCAACATCACTTCCGCCTTTGCATTGCATCCTGGGAGCTGTTTGTCATCACTCCCAGGAGGCTGGAATCGGGAAGAAAACCCAGAACACTCCCTGGAATCAGGAAGAAGGACACAGCAGATTACACTGCGGCTTCATATGCCCACATCTAAGATGGCCGCGCCCAGACAGCGTTTTTAAAAGTAAGATTTTGACTAAAATCCAATACTGTACACCTTGTAAGTATGAGAATAGCAGTTCTGTAAAGGGCGATCAATTAGTGTTCTAGGGGTATTTTTTAGTTAAAAAGGGTATTTGAGGCCGGAACTCCGCTTTAAATTGATCCACCAAGCAGCTCTAAGGAAGCCACCTTTTTGCCTTGGCTTTTTCTATCTCTATGTATTTTGGCCTTTAGATTTGAGCAGCACAAGCCCAGCGAATGGAGGGTATTATGTCTAGCCCATAAAGGTGGAACACCCCCCTAAATTTCAACATTTGAACAGAGTTTATTTTTTTTTTAATTCTGGGCTTGCATTCATCATATATAAATTGTAGTATCTATGTGTCCTATATAAATGGGGAAGTGTGATTTTTATTTTTTATTAAAGAGCCTGTCAATAGATCATTCATTTAAACAATGATATCCCCTTTAGCCCATGTTCACATTAGTGCGATTTGACATGTCAAATCGGAGCCAATTCCCGGCAGATGCACCGTCTGAATTGATGCGAAGCCGACTTTGCGGTGCTGCACCGATTCCCAAAAGTATTTTCTGTACTGTTTTTGGCGACTCCGGGGGACAATTTCCATAGACATCTGTGCAGGAACCGGCACAGATGTCTGTGAAATCTCCCCTGAAGTCGGACTGAAATACTGGCTTGAAATTTTTTGTGAGCTCAGCTGAACTCGCGTGATTTCGAACCTGGGATAAAAGCTCAGCTCAGCCCAGCTCAGCTCACCTCTCTGACCAGGTTTCATGTTACACTCGTACTTGGACTGTAACAATCAAACCTGGTCACTTTTTTCAAGCCCCCCCCCCTTTTTTACCTGAATTGTGGGGAGTTTCTCCCTAGAGCCTCCTGTTAATTTTAGAATTTAGCATGGCTGATTTGAAAGACTACAAGTCCCATCGGCCACCATGGCAGAGCTCACACATTGCGCCGGCACAAGTATGATGACATCGCTGCACCTGGTCATTTACTTGCCAGCAACGCACTTCCTGTCTTATGGTGTCTTCATTTTGGATGGTGGAGCAACACCTTTTGGATCGCAGCATTGAGCGGACTGTATACCAGAGAAAAGTATTTCCAGGTAGAAGAGCAAGGGCTTAGACGTGCCATTTAGGCTCTAAAGAAGAGGCTAAGCCTCGAAACACGTAAACCTTTACAGATTCAGGGGACGGTACACCCTTGGATCTCAATGCTGAGTACTGCGTACCTTGTTTGATATGCTTTTATCAAGAACTCGTTTGTGAGTATTTTAACCTTTCTTTTTAATAAACCTTCTGAAGGATAATGCACTAGGCCGATGCGCCCTTGTGTTTGCTTGTCATTTTCTATGAGAGCATGTCCAGGACAGGGGTCTGAAGGGTATGACATGGAGAAGCAGTTTCAGGAGAGGAGCTTAAAGGGTATGACATTGAGTAGCATGTTTAGGAGAGGAGCTTGAAGGGTATGACATGGAGTAGCATGTTCAGGAGAGGAGCTTGAAGGGTATGACATTGAGTAGCATGTTTAGGAGAGGAGTGTGAAGGGTATGACATGGAGTAGCAGTTTCAGGAGAGTAGCTTGAAGGGTATGACATTGAGTAAGCATGTTCAGGAAAGGAGTTTGAAGGGTATCACCTTAAGTAGCATGTTTAGGAGAGGAGCTTGAAGGGTATGACATGGAGTAGCATCTTCAGGAGAGGAGTTTGAAGGGTATGACATGGAGTAGCATCTTCAGGAAAGGAGTTTGAAGGGTATGACCTTAAGTAGCATGTTTAGGAGAGGAGCTTTGAAGGGTATGACATGGAGTAGCATCTTCAGGAGAGGAGTATGAAGGGTATGACATGGAGTAGCATCTTCAGGAGAGGAGCTTGAAGGGTATGACATTGAGTAGCATGTTTAGGAGAGGAGTTTGAAGGGTATGACATGGAGTAGCATCTTCAGGATAGGAGTTTGAAGGGTATGACATTGAGTAGCATGTTTAGGAGAGGAGTTTAAAGGGTATGACATTGAGTAGCATGTTTAGGAGATTAGCTTGAAGGGTATGACATGGAGTAAAATGTTCATAAGAGGAGTGCGGAGGGTAGCACAGTGAGCAGTATGTGCAAGGAAGGAGTGTGGGGAATATGATGGAGGGCAGTATGTGCAGGAGAAGGTAAACAGAGCTGGTTGACGAAAGTCATTCTCTCCATAGCAGAACTTGAGGTGACTCTCCCATTAAATTGTCAGCTCTGCAGGGTGGGGAGACATATTGTTCCTGATTAGCAGGGAGGTTCTGATTGTCAGTCATCATGTTTTTAATCTCCTGGCTTCCAGTTGGCTGGCAGTGAGATCATGCAGGGTGTTAATATTTTTAAGGTGTCGGCTGAAGAGTGGGGAGAGACATTAATTAATATTGCTGGAGGGGGTAGTGTTTTAATTATTCAAGTAACCAAAGGGCTTGTTAAATCTTGCCAGAAAAAAGCACGGAGATTAACAACAGTGTTGGCAGTCTATGAGCAGGTGATGTGAAGTATTTTCTCATATTTTACAGATGACCGCATAAGCAACATTAGTTTTAGTTAAAAGGAAAACAGATCTCAATACTTGCAAATTTGAGTCCTTGGTGCTACATGCACTAGTTCTCTTATAATGTTGCCATGACCTGAACTTTGTTGTATGACTGACACATCAGGTTAGGGTGATTTTTTTGAACAATGGGATTCGAACAGCAAAGCTGGAAAAAGCTAGGCAATGTAGCAAAGTGAAGGCTCACAAAAAGGTAGCCAGAAGGCTTGAATATGATTGGTCAATACTGGCAAAATAGACTTTTTATATATTAAATTAAAGGATAGGGGAGTCATGTCATAAAATGTATTATCTCGTTACAATTATATGTGAAAGTTAGTAGGATATATTAGGCAGCAAATAAACATGTTGTCCCTGAAGCTGATGTGTTGAAAGAAAAACTGGGCAGTGCATTTTCCTTGTGTATGGGTCTGACAGACCGGTCAGGATGCCCATGCTGACCCATTTACACAGCCAAAAGCACCTACAGTGGATCTGCGGGCATCAGAACTGGGCCATGGAGCAATGGAAGAAGGTGGCCTGGTCTGATGAATCATGTTTTCTTTTTCATCATGTGGATGGCTGGCAGCATTTGGGTTGCTTGCCTGGGGAGGAGATGGCACCAGAAAGAAGGCAAGCTGGTGGAGGCAGTGTGATGCTTATGGCAATGTTTTCCTGGGAAACCTTGGGTCCTGCCATTCATGTGGTTGTTGCTTGACACATTCCACCTACTTAAACATTGTTGCTGATGAAGTACACCCCTTCATGGAAACTGTATTCCCTGATGACAGAGACCTCTTTCAAAAGAATAATGTGCCTTTCCACACTGCAAAAATAGTTCAAGAATGGTTTGAGGAATAAAAAAATGAGTTTGAGTTGTTAAATTGGACTCCAATCCAGTTGAGGTTCTGTGGAATGTGCTGGAGAAACAAGTCTGATTCATGGAGGCCCCACCTCACAACCTATAGGACTTAAAGGATCTGTTACTGAAGGTTTGTTGCCAGATACCACAGCATAATTTCCAAGATCTAGTGGAGCCCATACCTGGATGGGTCACACATGGGTGGTCATAAAGGTATGGCTGATCGGTGTGTAAATATGAGCCATAACGTTGTGAACACCTACCATAACCCGATGAGTCATGGACTCTACTAGTCCTCTAAAGGTATGCTGTGGTATCTGGCACCAAGCCATCATTAGCAGATCTTGTAAGGCCTATAAGTTTTGAGGTGGGCCTCCATGAATTTGACTTGTTTTTCCAGCACATCCCACAAATGCTGGATTGAGAGTTGGAGAATTTGGAGACCAATTCAAAACATTTAAACTAGTTATTGTGTTCGTCAACCCATTCTTGAATTCATCAGACCAGGCCACCTTTTCCCATTACTCCATGGTCTTGTTTTGATGCTCACATGCCCATGATAGATGCTTTTGCCTGTGGACACGGGTCAGCTTGGGCACCCTGACTGGTCTGCAACTATTCAGCCCCATAAGCAACAAACTGCAATGCACTTTGTGTTTTGATGCCTTTCTATCCGAACCAGCCTTAACTTTTTTAGCAATTTGAGCTACAGTAACTTTCCTTTTGGACTACACAGGTCAGCCTTAGCTCTCCATGTGCATCAATGAACCTTGGCTAACCACCTTTGGTTGGTCCTGAGTCTTGACCACTGCAGACTAGGAACATCCCACAAGAGTTGCAGTTTAGGAGTTGCTTTGACTTCCTCATCTAGCCATTACAATTTGACCATTTGTCAAAGTCGCTCAAATCCTTATGCTTGCCCAATTTTCAGGTGTCGTTGTGAGTAGAAAATCAATGTTCTTTACTTTAATTGTCAGTGGTCATAATGCTATGGCTGATCATTGTTTAAAACCACTAAACCAGGGTAGCACCGGTGATAATTTTATGAACAGCCCAAGAAAACAATAGGACGATTGATGGATATTTAAAAGAAATTTCAGTGGAAAAACATAGAGATAAGCATCAAACCGCAAGTCCATAATTAAAAAGATTGATGGATGTGTTTAATACAAAGGGTGGGGCTTTTCACATTTCACACTAGCGTCCTGTCAATTTTAGATACAAAGCTGATGTTACTCATGGCATAAACTAGTGACATGAGCTTGTCATTCAGTGACATTTCAGCACCATAAAATGAAAGCGCCATTTATTTTCAAAAAGTTAATATATTTTATATAACAATTTTGCCACGCCAGCGATTGTGTAAATAAAAACATTTCCATTTCAGTCTATAATTGGATATGATTTCATAAAATTGAGAAAAATCCAAAGGTCACTTCCTTGCAATTCTAACAAGAGATAATGTACAGGACACCCCTGAAATCGTATTTAATGCTTGTGTGATTGGGTTAGTGTTTTTCTTAGAAGCCTACGGCAACATTTTAGCACTCTAAGCTCCGTCCATAGATTTATTGCAATGAGGCTTTCATCTTGGAGGATGGATATCATTCAAAATTGTATCAGTCATAAAATTTTCCCAACACTGGATCTGATCAAATGTAGCAGACAGATCCTTCCATTCCACAGAGTAATACAATGGCCAATGTCTTATTTAGAGTTTTAACGGAACTACCAATCTATGGCAAATAAGTGTTGTATAGTAGCAAGGAACTGAATACGTAATGGGATGTGTCATCAGCAAGGACTTGGAGTGGATAATGCATCTCTCATCAGCTGCCAATTATTTGTCTTTAAGAAAGGGAGTGGTGGGGATCTGCCTATCGTCTTTTGCAGGGATATTGCACTGTTGTATTTCCTAGAGAGAAATGGAAATCATTTCTTATCAGTTTTACTGTTGGTAAATTTCTGCATGTGATGGTCATTGTTTATGATATTTGCCCCTTAACCAGATATTGAGACCTGTGATCTGCTAGAGATGACCTAGTAAATTCAAATGATGCTCATGGGAATAGTTGTAGGCTCTATGGCTATCATTTGGTATCTTCTGTGATCAGAAGTACTTGAAATACTTTTGTCACAATCAGCCAAGTATTGAGTTAGTCCCACTATTGCTATAATTAGGTAATGAGCCAATTGATATCTTCCTGCCCATCATTCTCTGGGATATATCTGCCTGTCTGTAGCTACCATTAGTCTTAACTGGTCTCGTTACTTCTACCAGCAGTAGGATAATTATTTTAAATTACTGGATTTCTATGCATGCATGCTTAGTCTGGTACCTAAGAGATGCTTTATTTTAGAATCTGGCTAAATGTTAGCATATTGACTCATTAAAGTATCAGCAGAAGAGGCTGTAGATCCAGTGCTGTATCTTGGCCTAGGCCAACAAGGCCCAGGCCTAGGGCGGCACTTTGCAGGGGGGCAGCAAAAAAGTGGGCACTGATAAGCTTCACTGATGGGGCTGCATTGATATTCTGCACTAATGGGCACTAATGGGCTGCACTGATGAGGCTGCAATGACTGCCACTGATGAGGCTGCGCTGATGGCCACTGATAAGGCAGCACTGATGGCCACTGATATGATGCACTGATAGGCTGCACTAATGGCCACTGACGGGGCTGTACTGATGGCCACTGATGAGGCCGCACTGATATGCTGCACTGATGGCCAGTAATGAGGCTGCACTGATGAGGCTAAACTTATGGAAACTGATGAGGCTGCACTGATGGGCACTGAAAAACTGGTTGTAGTCTGTGGTTTACAGATAACAGGGCGGATCATAAACATGAAGGGGTGTGGCCTTTACCAGAAGGGGTGGGTCATATTTAAATTAGGGGGTGCCCAAGTTTAGCCAGGCCTAGGGCAGCACAAAACCTAAATACACCACTGTGTAGATCCCACCAACTGAACCCATGAGGGTCAAGTTCAGATGTCACCTCCAGTCACTCTATTGCTGCCCTATCAGCCTGCCCTAACCATACATTTTCCCAACTCTTAAGTGTGCATAACAGCGTTCAGTAGTAGACTAGGCAGCAAGTATAAACCCCCTTTCACACAGGCAGACCGTTCAGATCCACCTGTTCGTTTTTTTGGCGGATCTGAACGGTCCCCCCATGCATTCCTATGGGGCATCGGTTGTCAGCGGAGACATGTCCGCTGACATCCGACCCGATCCGTCCATCAAATCTGGACGGATGGAAACCCTATTTTCCATCCGTCCAGCAGATCGGATCGGATGGAATCGGATGAGAACGGACCAACGGTCCGCTCCCATCCGATTTTCCCCATAGAGATGCATGGGGAACTGACAGCTGTGTCTCCGCACACAGCACGGAGACACAGCTGTCATCCTTCTGCTCAGCGGGGGATCGGCGGCTCGATCCCCCGCTGAGAAAAGCGGAGTCCATTGATGGACATAGTGTGTGAAAGAGCCCTTAGGGCCGAATTAAATTGGCGATCTTGTGGGAATTCATTCTTTTTACCAGTAATCAAGCATTTCAGTATACTATACCCCTGGAACCCAGATGCTGTTTGTTAGGTATGCTAGATGACGTAAAGGAAAATAAGCTGTCTCTAGGGCCCTGTTTCAGGCCCACAGAGTTATGTTGCCTCACTGGAAAGGTGCTTTCCTTCCCACCCATAGAGAATGGGTAACTCATGTGGGCACGACTCTCCACTATGAAAGGGTTATCCACCAACATAGAGGATGCCCGTTCGAATTTTGAAAATGAATGGTGTGAATGATCATATATTCCTAGAGTGGCCCCTGTGGAACTGGTCACGGATAGATTGATGGGGTAATGTGTTGCTGGTCTCTGCAGATTATTTGTTGAAATGCCTGTTTTTTCCAAGTCAGTGGAGTTTTGTATGCTTATTTTTGCAGTTGGTTGATTTACATTTGGGGGGGGGGGGGGGGTGGGACTTCGAATGGCGAGTATTACCTTTATTTATTTTGGACTGGAAATGGAATATCGGTAGAGTGTTTATAATGTTCTAATCCTATGAGGTATTTAGATAGATAGATATATATATATATATATATATATATATATATATATATATATATATATATATATATATATATATATATATATATATATATATATATATATATAAATATATATATACAGTGGGTACGGAAAGTATTAGATAGATAGAGATATATATATATATATATATATATATATATATATAAATATATATATACAGTGGGTACGGAAAGTATTCAGACCCCCTTAAATTTTTCACTCTTTGTTATATTGCAGCCATTTGCTAAAATCATTTAAGTTCATTCTTCTTCCTCATGAATGTACACACAGCTCCCCATATTGATGGAAAAACACAGAATTGTTGACATTGTTGCAGATTTATTAAAAAAGAAAAACTGAAATATCACATGGTCCTAAGTATTCAGACCCTTTGCTGTGACACTCCTATATTTAACTCAGGTGCTTTCCATTTCTTCTGATCATCCTTGAGATGGTTCTACACCTTCATTTGAGTCCAGCTGTGTTTGATTATACTGATTGGACTTGATTAGGAAAGCCACACACCTGTGTATATAAGACCTTCCAGATCACAATGCATGTCAGAGCAAATGAGAATCATGAGGTCAAAAGGAACTGCCTGAAGAGCTCAGAGACAGAATTGTGGCAAGGCACAGATCTGGCCAAGGTTACAAAAAGATTTCTGCTGCACTTAAGGTTCCTAAGAGCACAGTGGCCTCCATAATCCTCAAATGGAAGACATTTGCGACGACCAGAACCCTTCCTAGAGCTGGCCGTCCGGCCAAACTGAGCTATCGGGGGAGAAGAGCCTTGGTGAGAGAGGTAAAGAAGAACCCAAAGATCACTGTGGCTGAGCTCCAGAGATGCAGTCAGGAGATGGGAGAAAGTTGTAGAAAGTCAACCATCACTGCAGCCCTCCACCAGTCGGGCTTTATGGCAGAGTGGCCCGACGGAAGCCTCTCCTCAGTGTAAGACACATGAAAGCCTGCATGGAGTTTGCTAAAAAACACCTGGAGGACTCCAAGATGGTGAGAAATAAGATTCTCTGGTCTGATGAGACCAAAATAGAACTTTTTTGCCTTAATTCTAAGCGGTATGTGTGGAGAAAACCAGGCACTGCTCATCACCTGTCCAATACAGTCCCAACAGTGAAGCATGGTGGTGGCAGCATCATGCTGTGGGGGTGTTTTTCAGCTGCAGGGACAGGACGACTGGTTGCAATCGAGGGAAAGATGAATGCGGCCAAGTACAGGGATATCCTAGACAAAAACCTTCTCCAGAGTGCTCTGGACCTCAGACTGGGCCAAAGGTTTACCTTCCAACAAGACAATGACCCTAAGCACACAGCTAAAATAACGAAGGAGTGGCTTCACAACAACTCCGTGACTGTTCTTGAATGGCCCAGCCAGAGCCCTGACTTAAACCCAATTGAGCATCTCTGGAGAGACCTAAAAATGGCTGTCCACCAACGTTTACCATCCAACCTGACAGAACTGGAGAGGATCTACAAGGAGGAATGGCAGAGGATCCCCAAATCCAGGTGTGAAAGACTTGTTGCATCTTTCCCAAAAAGACTCCTGGCTGTATTAGATCAAAAGGGGGCTTCTACTAAATACTGAGCAAAGGGTCTGAATACTTAGGACCATGTGATATTTCAGTTTTTCTTTTTTAATAAATCTGCAACAATGTCAACAATTCTGTGTTTTTCTGTCAGTATGGGGTGCTATGTGTACATTCATGAGGAAGAAGAATGAACTTAAATGATTTTAGCAAATGGCTGCAATATAACAAAGAGTGAAAAATTTAAGGGGGTCTGAATACTTTCCGTTCCCACTGTATATATATTTATATATATCTCTATCTATCTATCTAAATACCTCATAGGATTAGAACATTATAAACACTCTACCGATATTCCATTTCCAGTCCAAAATAAAGTTAATACTCGCCATTCGAAGTCCCACTCCCCCCCCCCCCCCCCCAAATGTAAATCAACCAACTGCAAAAATAAGCAATGATTTTAGCAAATGGCTGCAATATAACAAAGAGTGAAAAATTTAAGGGGGTCTGAATACTTTCCGTACCCACTGTGTGTGTATATATATAATTTTTATAATTTTTTTTTTTTTTATTTCAGGGCCAATTTTATACAGGATCCAATTAACCTACCAGCATGTCTTTGGAGATATCTGTTTAGTTCTGGAACTTGTATGTTTGTACGAGCCTAATGAGAATTTTCTGATTAAAAAAAAAGTGTTGATCTTGTTGTACCACTAAGAGATCACTTACCTACACTTATATTGGCGCTGTGTTGCTGCTCCCTCAAAAAATAGGTGCATTCTACACATTATTCCAAGTCAGCAAGGGAGTGGCAACCATTAAGAGGAATTGGGGGAAATGGTTACTTCACCGCCATGATTCTGCTGCTGGCAAACACTTAAGTCTTCAAGAAACCTCAGACTAAGGAACTAAAGCTAAATAAGGAGGCAGATAAACTATATATTTCTACATTCCAATAATCCCATAACTCAAAATAATATACCATCAGGGGGAGCATTCAGGGATTTTCAAGAAAAAACTATAGGTAGGCCTTGTGTTGGGATCTTGGAAAGGCTTGACATGGCCTCCGTTTTGGGGTCACTCTGAACTTTATTTGTAAGATCTATGTATAGCAAACATGTAGTTTATATTGCAAACAAAGCACAAGTAACATTGTGGCTCTTGACCTGAAGTTCCATTTACCCCTCTGTATTGAATATTTTGACTCCAGATGTTTTTTGGATTGTGGTGACTTGCATTGGCAGCCACCCTAAATGAATATCTTCCCATGCACAACATGCAGAGGCACCTCTTAGGTGCACATAGGATTCCTGTAGTGTGAAGACATCCAAGGTGCACCAGCCTTGTTGAATGAAGCCTTGCTTGCGGGTATAGGGTGGGTGTAGCCTGGTGGGGTTTTTATGTGAATAAAGGAGTAATAATTCGAACAACATAAACATTGATATGTTTAACATTCTTATGTAATGCTTTTTTACAGAATGACATTATCTGTAATTCAGAAAGCATCACATTGTGTTGCTCTGATAGTCTATGGAACATCTACAGACCGCATCTCCTGTGTGAACTTGTGATACAAAAACACATCAGGGCGGGACACGCACTAAATATTTGGACAAGTTCTTGCGGTTCTTCGACTTAATTTGAAGTGGGAGGGCATATAATTATCCCCGACTGAGGTTTTAATGAAAGGTTATATTGTAAATAAAAATGCAATATTTTCTTTATGGCATTGTGTACGATAGAGTATGAAGACCTGTTTAGGTTGTAAATGAATTATGACAGGTCTTTGGCACTCACCGACACCGGCATTCTTAAAAGGATTGAGACATCTTACTGATGGATTGTCACAGAGTTGTATTTCATCTGTAGAAAATAATACCAGGATATTATGAAGATCATTTAAATACAAATATTCACAACTTGGTTTATATTTCAGTATGAATATCTAGTGTGTTTGGGTCCAGTTCAGGTGCGAATTCAGGCAAAAATTCACACCTGAACCAGTGAACAGACACGCATCGGACCCCAGGCACGAACCCGCGGCTGCACAAATGTGAACCTGGCCTAAGGTGACTCTAAACATTATTCGTATGCTCCAAAAATAATCCATGCACATCCACTACTTAATGGCCCTGTAATTAATTTTTCATGAAATTGTTTCTTACTGTGTTTTTCTTCTTTGTAACTTCCTCCATGAGCTTCTGAACCTTTCCTTTTCTCCAGGGGCGTAACTACAGGGGTTGCAATTGCAACCGGGCCCCATGCTCCAGGGGGCCTGTGCGGCTCCCCTGTACACCTGGATAGGAGGGGGGCGGGGGAAGCATGTAGAGAAATCACTGTCCTCCTTTTTCTTCCTGTAGCTGCAGGAGGAAAATGGAGGAGATTGGTTCCTCTGTATGCTGCCCCCACCACTCCTCCTATCCAGTTCAGTTGTGTTCTGCTGTCTCTGGGCCCCTGTGTGCTCCCCTGTCCCCCCCCCCCCTGTGCTCCCTCCACTCTCCTGCCGGCTGCTGCAGGGGATGTGTCACAATAGAGAACCAGGAAGGGGTCGGTAAATATATAATTTACCAGCTCCTTCCTTTTCTCAATGGACAGAGTCATAGTCAGTGACATTGTAAAAAAATAAAATAAAATGATAAAAAAATAATACAATTAAACTACCAAAAAATAAAAACTACTGACACCAGTGGGTGAACTTCCAGGATCACAAAGGTCACACTTGCAACCGGGCCCAGGCATTCCACCACCGTGGGGAATGCCCCAAAATGGCAGGAAGGGGGCCCACTGCAAAACTTGTGAAAGGGTCTAACAACGAGAGTAAAGGGCCCCAGGATCAGTGGGAAGAGCCCCAGGCTTGAAGGGAAGGGCCAGGGGGCGGGGGGGGGGCTTCATGGTTTCTTGCACCAGGGCCCTGAAGGTTATAGTTACGCCTCTGCTTTTTTCCCTCACTCCCCTAATTTATAACGAGCGGTGCATGTTGTTTTTGTTGTTCAGCACCAACAGTTTGCAAAGCGCTTTACAACATGAGGGCAGACAGTACAGTTACAATACAATTCAATACAGGAGGAATCTGAGGGCCCTGCCCATGTTTGTTGTAGTCCTGTGCGCTGCTCTTTGCACACTACATATCCCATAGTCCCTAGTTCATCTCAGGAGTGAGCATGAGAAGGTGGCTATGTTCATAGATACGGCAGTACCGTGGAAAACAAATGTATCCACCTTCTAACAGAAAGTCAGATCACAGCAGCAAAAAAAAGGAATTTGGAGGAGGCTAAGAGCAATAAAAATGTTCTTTTTTAGAATAGAATTTTCACCTTTAAAGTGGGAATAAACTCCCATTTATGAATTTTACCTGTAGGTAAGCCAATAATCATCTATAAGTACCTATAGGTCCTGTAAACATTTCCTAAACGTGCACCATTTAGGAGAATGTTACTGTACATGCAGCCAGTGACATAACCAGCGCATGCGCTCTGAAGGAACGTTATACCCATGTCCTTCCTTCAGAGTCTTGTGCTGTAAACAGTGGCTTGTGCACACAAGCTTTGATGTGACGTCATTGCGGCTCTGGCCACTCACACAGCCGGAGTCCGCGAACCTGGGAGGAAGACCAGGTGAAGATGAAAGCGTCAACAGTGACAGTGTGGCGCTGGGTGGCTTCTTTTTCAGGTACGTAGTTTTTCATATAATGTGCTTTACTATGCAAGGTCATTGCCTTTCAGATTAAAAAAAAAAAAACACCCAGCGGTTTACTACTATTTTCATATACCATTTCCTTGAGATCCTTCAAAAACACTGTACTTTTGGGGAACATGTTACCCCCCCCCCTTGTTTCCCATCATGCAGTGCACCAGGTCTCTTGATTTTGAGGCTCCTCCCTCTCTCCCAGAAGTTGAAACATATCTCCAGGAGTCTTAGGAGATGTTATGCAACTCCTGAACAAATTGGAGCAGAGCCAGCCGAGACAGAAAAGTCTTCCACCTTGGGAGCTGTGCTTGGGGAAGGGGAGGCAGGGGGCTGACTGGCAACTTTCAGTACAATCCAGAGGTCCATGGTGCAGCGACTCGGCCCCCTCCCACTCTCCCTCTTCCTGGCCTCTTTCTGACCCGCATTTCAAGCTGAAGCTCCACTTCAGGTATTCTCTAACGACCGGCCAAATCCGGGTTTCCGACTTGGCCAGCAGGGGGCGGTTGGGGGGTGCTGGGACAGCTCGGTTGAGGCTGGCCGGGGGAGAGTCTCCAGTGGGGCATGGAACCGGCCTTTGATTACACCATCCATGCTGCGGTCTGTCCTTGTCTTCATCCTGCACTCAGTAGGTCAGTAGGTCAGCAGGGGCTTCACCAGGAATCCTTTAGGCATGTCTGTGGCAGAAGCGGTGCAGCCATTTTACAGGGTATCAGAGTGGCCCAGGGGGCAATTGCCCCCCTGCCCCCTGGCTCGGTCCTCCCCTGGAGGGAGGCGCAGGTGCGGTGGGATTCCCTCCTGCCTCTGTGTCTCCTCGGCTCCTTGTCTGTCTCCTGTACTTTGCATGACTCAGCTGTCACACTAACAACCCAGTCCTGCAGATTACACAGGGAGAATGTATTCAGTGACACTTTGTAGTCAGTGTGACAGTCACCTCACTCTGTATCAGCAGGTACACAGAGATCAGTGACAGTGGAACTCTCCCTGTGTATTGTACAGGGCTGGGCAGTCAATGTGACAGCCCAGTCCTTCTTTTCATTAATGTTGGAGTGAAAGTTGCTGTTGCAACTTCCATTTATTGTGTAACATGTAAAAAGAAAAAAAAAAAAAATCTGAAATAAGTTTATTGGCGCTTAGTTCACAAAGTTTGCATATTCAAAAATGTTTTGTATCAGAAATGTTGGTGGCTTTTTTTACCCACTTCAATACCCGGCACATTTATCCCCTTCCTGCCCAGGGCAATTTTCAGGTTTCAGCGCTGTTGCTCTTTGAATGAACATTGCGCGGTCATGCAACGCGGTACCCAAACTTTTTATCATTTATTTAACACAAATTGAACTTTCTTCTTGTGGTATTTAATCACCACAGTTTTTATAATTTTTTGCTAAAGGAATAATTACCAAACATTTTGAAAGGGGGAAAACCCCCACTTTTTCATAGTTACAAAATTTTGCAAAACAGGTAGTTTATCTCCTTCGCTGATGGGCACTGATAGGCTTCACTGATGAGGCAGCATTGATGAGGCACTGATAGGCTGCACTGTTGAGGCAGCATTGATGGGCACTGATGAGGCACTGATAGGCTGCACTGTTGAGGCGGCATTGATGGGCACTGTTGAGGCAGCACTGATAGGCTGCACTGATGAGGCGGCATTGATGGGCACTGATAGGCTGCACTGATGAGGCGGCATTGATGGGCACTGATAGGCCTCACTGGTGAGGTGGCATTGATGGGCACTGATAGGAGGCACTGATGGACATTGTTTGGCAGCACTGGTGGGCACTGCACTGATAATCAGGGCACTGTTACACAAGCCGGTTATCTGCAGAAAGGAGTGCCATACCCATCTTCTGTTTACATTTGTGATTAGCTGTGATTTGGACACAGCTGATCACATAAAGAGTCTCTGATTGGCTCTTGACCTCAATCTGAGATCAGTGTCCGTAGGACACTGCAATCACAGAGAGCGCTGCCAACGACCCCACAGTTGGCAAACGAAGGGTGCAATCACGTGCACCATCATATGATGGTGTCCCAGAACTAGCAGGTTGCACTATAGCTGACATTAGGCTATAGCACAGTCGGCAAGTGGTTAAAGCTGAACTGGAAGTACAAAAACTTTCATTTATATGCAGTGCTCAGTAGCCTTAAAGGATTATTTTCCACTTTAATCACCTCTGGACCGGAAGATTTTCCCACTTAGTGACCAGGCCATTTTTTGCGATTCAGCACTGCGTTACTTTAACGGACAATTGTGCGTTTGTGCGACGCTGTACCCAAATAAAATGTATGTCCTTTTTTTCCAACAAATAGAGCTTTCTTTTGGTGGTATTTGATCACCCCTTCGATTTTTATTTTTTTGCGCTATAAACAAAAATAGAGCGACAATTCTGAAAAAAGAAAAACAAAATTTTTTACATTCTGTTGTAGAACATTCCCCAAAAAAAAAAATATAATAATCAAAATTTGTTAACATTTTAGGCCAAGTTCCTGCACACAGGCAAAGTGTCACAGATCTGGAAGAAATACACAAGGCACACCAAGATTCTAGAAAGAATACTCCTGACTCATTATTTAGAAAAAAAATAGCTTATTCCGGAGTGCAGCTTTAAACACTCCGTTTTTAAGCACTTCCAGCAGCTAATTAAATCACTTACTGTCTAAGAAGCTTATTTATCTTTTAATCCTTGCCTATATTCCAGTTTAAACTGGTGCAATGACCACTGGTCCCAGGTTTCCTGTTTCACAGAGGCTCCTTTCTGTTGCAGCATCCTATGGAGCCACCCTTGCATGCTGGGGCTAGAGTTGTGTCTCCCGACACTGTGTGCATCAACAGAAACACACAGCCCAATACCCTAGGATGGTACGGCATGCCCTTTCTCTGCCCTCCTCCTCCCCACTCCTTTCTCCAAGCTAACAAACTGGCTGGAGACTGTGCTGTCCACTGTTGCCTCTTCCGGTGAAGACCAGAAGTTCGGGGATGCAGTAGTGAGAAAGCAGAAGCCAGCAGCATTAAAAGTTGTAAACTGCGAGTGTTAGGGTAAGAATTTTAACCAGTAGTTTACTGGGCATGTTTATTGTGCTCAATACTGTTTTATACTGCTTTAATGAAAACATGGCTGTTTGATTGCACTCAGTAGACCTAGGGCTGACTTCAAACTCTCACTCACACACCGTGATGCACTACTGTACATTGTGCTGCGCTGCTGCATTTTATTTCTAATTCTGGTGCATTGGCAGTTCAATAAATGAATGGGTTGCTTTTCTGCAATGTGCACTAATATCAAGGAATCACACTTGTTTAACCATTTCTCAGCCCCCTCACTTCTTTCACTGTCTCATTCTGTTTTCTGTGGGCCAAAAGGTTGAAAGTTGAAGGTCAGCGGGACGCACTTTTGCATTTTGCACTCATCCAATCAAAGTATGCATTGATGCTCAGGCTCCATTGTCTTGGGGGGCACACTTTAGCATCTTCACCTTGGGTTCCAAAGGACTTGGCACCTGGCACTGCTTCCAAAGCTTGTGCTACGACCAAATGGATAAACGTGGCGTATGAGAATTGCATCAAGCCCAACCAATAGGTCCCCTTGCGTTTCTTATACTGCGGCAGGTTGGCTCTTTCCCGTGAAACAATGTACTTGTACATCATTTTGTAGGACCGCTAGTGGGGGCACGCGCTGATTGGCCACAGGGGGAGCCAATCAACGGGCACCCGCAATCGCTCCCCGTGGAGACAGAACAGCGATCTGCCATTGTAAACACAGCAGACCGCTGTTCTGTCA
Organism: Pelophylax lessonae; assembly: GCF_965119305.1. Lineage (NCBI taxonomy): Eukaryota > Metazoa > Chordata > Amphibia > Anura > Ranidae > Pelophylax > Pelophylax lessonae. The sequence goes on along the minus strand of NC_138771.1, from coordinate 575,746,989 downwards.
GTAATGAACACAGAGATCCTGTGTTCCTCTTCCTCTTATTTAGGAACACAGGTCTCTGTATTCAGAAAGCCCATCCCCCACACAGAAAGCACCCACTAGGGACACATTTAACCCTTTGATCGCCCCTGGTGTTAACCCCTTCCCTACCAGTGTCATTAGTACAGTAACGTTACATATTTTTAGCACTGATTACTGTAGTAATGTCACTGGTCCCCCCCAAAAAGTGTCAAAAATGTCAGTTAGGTGTCCGATCTATCAGCCGCAATGGTTGCAGTCCCGCTTAAAATCGCTGATCGCCGACATTACTAGTAAAAAAAAAAAAATAAATTAAAAATGACATAAATCTTTCCCCTAGTTTGTAGACGCGATAACTTTTGCGCAAACCAATCATTATACACTTATTGGGAATTTTTTTTGCCAAAAATATGTGGAAGAATACAAATTGGCCTAAAATTATGAAAACATTTGCTTTTAAATTTATTGGGAATGTTTTATAGCAGAAAATAAGAAATATATATATATATTTTTTTCTAGAATTGTTGCTCTTTTTTTGTTTTTATAGCATAAAAAAAATCGTGGAGGTGATCAAATACCACCAAAAGAAAACTTTATTTGTGGGGGAAAAAAGGACATCAATTTAATTTGGGTACATAGTCGCAAGACCGCGCAATTGTCAATTAAAATAACGCAGTGCTGTATTGCAAAAAAATGGCCTGGTCATTAAGGGGGTAAAACTTTCAGGTCCAGAAGTGGTTAAAGTTGACCTGTAAACCTGGAACTATGAGAAATGCCTTTGCTGACTTGTTATAAAAGATGCCGGTTCATGCACTGTCCCTTTTTTATCTTGACTTTACTACCTAGTTAGTCTCCAACTGGGAACACGGGACGGGAGCTTGGACATCCCTGGCAGCATGCTTTGTTCCAGAGACCCGATTAGTATGACAGCCCTGGATCCTTTACCATCCAAAGACAAGTCAGTGGTGGCCGCTTTCATATTTATATTCTGACAGGTCCACTTTAAAGCGGAGTTCCGGGCACAAAATCAACCTAATCGATTTTGTGCCCATCCGCTGGCTCTTCTTCACCTGAAAAGGAATTGGATAGTTAGGGTTTTTTTTTTTTTTTTTACTCACCTATTCTCCACTTTCTCCCTCTGTGGCCGCGGCCCGCGCCGTCACTTCCGGTTTGCAATGATTCCTGGGAGCTGAACATCGTCGCTCCCAGGAATCAATGCGACGGCCCCGCTCGTCACTTCCGTAAGTCACAAGAGGGACCGTTGCAGGTGCATTCTGGGAGAAGAAGACACGGAAGAGGATCGCGCCGGCTTCAGCTGCCCACAACAGAGATGGCAACGCTGTAGAAGAAATTTTATAAGTGAGTATTTCTTCTTGCAGGTAAGTGCGAACCGGGACAGATCAGAGGCTAGCCATTGTGGAATGTACTAGCCCTGACTGTCCCAGGGGTATGTTTATTGAAAAACTGTTTTTGTGCCCGGAACTCCGCTTTAAATGAGATCCTTTATACAGGGTTAGTGGCATTTCCTGCAGTTAGGGGCAATGGAGGTGACTGTCTCTTCGGTCATTTTGTATTTTGTTTGCATGATCTTCTGACCTCCAAAGTTTAACTCCTTAGCCGCGATGAGTACTTTGTGTGATTTCACTGTGAATTTTTTGTTTACCTAAATGAGATAATTTCCCATCTTGTTTCAGTAAACTTTATTGCTACTATGTATCAAAGCACAAACATGTGTTTTTATCCTCCTCAATAACTTCCTACAAGTGCCAGCACATACCTGTATTAAAATGTAATCTAGTCTGCCCTATAATTATTCCCTTTTTACAAGTATTTGTTATGGCTTCTAATTTGCAGGCCTCAAACAGTCTGACTTGCGAGTCCCGCGTGGTCATAACCAGTCAGTTCAGATGTGTGATTTTTTTATATTTTTTTTTTACTACCGCAAATGACTTTATAACTTGTACCAGAAATTTGTCTGTACATGCTAATAAAGAGGATTCATATGGTTTGACCAAAGTATGGCTACAGCCTGATTTATATTATCAGAGTAGCTGACTTTGAACTGCGTCCTTTTCTGCAGCCAATGTTTGTCTCTTTGTATGATTCTAGGGGTGTTTGCTAAGCATGGTAGCAGGACGTTCTGTTTGGCTGTAGGTTTGATTTAGGCCTCATACACACGGGGCGTTTGAAAAAACGAGCTGCAAAGTCCGTTCTGACGCCAGGAAAAAGCAGCTGTAAAAAGCACTTTTAGAAGCGTTTTGTATTGGAGTTAGCGCACGCTTTAGCCACGTTTAGCAGCCTTTCTCTGCCCTCTTCTATTTTCCAACCTCAAATCCAACTACTACAGCTTAAAAACGTCTGACTTGGCCTAACGCTGTATGCAGCCTTTAGCATTTTTACAGCTTAACGCTGCTGCTCCAGAACAACCATGCCGCTTACAGCTCCTAAAAGCCTGTGTGTGCATGGGGCCACAGATTAACATGGAGGACCTCACAACTGAAGACCATAAGGCAATTTTCTTTGGCATCTGGTTACCTCTTACACTACTGCACAACTATGGGAACCCAATGCAATTTGCTAAATGCTGCAAAGTGACCGGGGAAGGGGGGGGGGTATTTTCCACTAGGCTCACACCCCCAGCATCTGTGGATTACAGGGGGGGATTACCAGTACCCTGAGACCCTATGGGAGCCGCCTCATTTCAAGCTATATCTGGAACTTTTATCCCAAAAGCACACTATCACCAGGAATTAGGTTAGGTCTTTACTCACAAGTCCCCAGTACAGCTACCACCTTTCAACTTCCTCTGGACATGGACAAGTGAAGGAGACAGTCCTTCTCCAGACCAGATCCCATGTGGTAAAGTCCTACAGCCAGTTCCATGGGCTGTCTCAGGGCAGCAGCCCCTCAGGCTTTGGAACCCTCCTGGGGAAAGGAAAGCATATCTCTGGGACCTCAGACTATTTATCACCTCCCCAGTCCCCTTCTCGACCCTCTTGATAAATATACATGTTGGTCTTTTGAATCTCCCTCCCTCTGTTCTGGAAGCTTCTGCCAGAGGTCAGGGGAAGCAATCAAACTCTATGGCTGTGAAAACCTGAATAGACCAGATCAAAATACCACTGCTCCCTTGACTACAGAAGAAGCCAAAAATTAAATGTGCCTACCATTCTATGTTAGAAGGGTACTACAATTGGCTTTTACAGAAAATAAAACACTGTACACCCCAAGAATAAAATGGAACCCTTTTCAGGTTTTTATTGCTGTCCCTGTTCATTTGGGGGGAATTCCCTTAACCTGCTGTGCCACATCAAGAAATTAGGGCAACAAGTGTCACAAGAAGAGGAATACACCTGATGGAGGTTCTAGGCCCCATACACACTTGCATGTGGAGCCAACTGCAATTACATGTGGGAGACTTAGTGGGGTTTCCTGCAAAAAGTTGCAGACAGGAAGCCTATTTGAAGAAATGGGAGTCCGACAACCCCCGCAGCCTTTCACCGCCATTCTATGTAATCATACATGCAGCAATTACCTGCAGATGATCAGACTTGGATGCTGACATGCAAATGACTGCAGGTACTGTTACCCTTCCACTGCTTATAATAGAGCTTTTAGCCCACAGCTATTCATGGGAAACCCGACTAGGACTCCTGCGAGTAAATCACAGTCCTCCCCAAATGCAAGTGTGAATGGTGCCCAAATCCGGTCTTGCGCCACTTTGTATGCACTATGTAGTGTAGGCACTATTTAAACTGAACTCCTGGCAAAAAGCTAATTACAGAAATGTAAGTCATATAAGGGAGCGGTTTTACCTGCCAAAGAATTTATTTCTGCCTGTCAATTTCTGATATTTACTCAGCTCTGCCACATAGCACAGCCCTGTCTAGCAGTAGAGGGGTCCTATATTTTTTTCTTTGCTGCTTGAATGTAACACTGACAGATTTTTATCCCTCCCCCAGGCTGAGACTGGACAGTGAAAGGAGAAGCAGCACTCTGATGAGTTAATCTTTGCTGCTTTTCTCTCCTGTTAACATGCTTCTTGTTAGCACATGAACACTGCAGTACATCTGATTGGTCCTTATGCTTTCACTGCCAGTTGACGCTCTATTGTACAGGAGTTGCCAGAGGCTGATACCCAGTCAGACTTAGGTACTCACACTGCTTGTAAAAATACATTTAATGACATATTAATACAGAATTTCATTCATTTGAGTCTATATATCTGCCTGGATTTCAGCTTGCAAATATGATTAGAGTGAAATATAGCGTGTTGTTATAATTGTGAAGTTCAGAGGAAAGTCAATTTAATAAAGCTAGCTGTTGAATGGCATTAGCCATTTGCTGATTGACTTTGAGGCCGGGTTCACACTAGCTGCGGCCGCGGCTCACAGCAGAGGGTTCGTTGTGTCCCTGTTCTTCTGTTTCAGGTGCGAATCGGGTCCGCATTTTTGCCTAAATTCGGACCTGAAACTGAGCCAAAAAGGACCCTTTTTAATTGTGGACCGCGGCTGAGCTGGGGGTGTGTGAACTGACTCCATTGAGAGCCAGTCACACTCTCCTGCCATGCGAATTGAAGGCGCGGGAAAAAAGTGTGAACCTAGCGTAATTGTAGAGCATCTATAAACCGGACAATTTGTAAAAGAAAATCGGGCACTTTAATGAATTATAACCTACTTTTGTTGAATTAATTTGGATCCCAATAACAACTGTGAGCAGATGTGCAAGCTCCATTCATCTCAGCTGTTTTGCCTCTTTGCTTTGGGTGCTGGAAGACCTTGTCCATGTAGCAGGGCATTCTCCTTCATCTGCTCCATAGCTCTAGAAATGAGCAACCAACTGATTTGACTATTCATGTTTAGGATTTCCATTGGGATTGGTAAGTGTTCATTTTTGGGAATGCTCTATTCACCCATCTGTCTGGCCTGGATATATTCTCTATAAGTGCTTATTTCATATATCTGCTTACAAAAAAATTTTCTTGCATTTCAAAAGGCACATGTGGTGTACAATTTGTTTGGAATATATACACAATTCTCTGGTTCTGGTTTAGAATTAGGAAATAGAACCATCCTTTCTGTAGAATTTTATGAGGTCACTGTATGTCTTGCAGGATCGACTGGTTTGTGCATCTCCTGTTTCATAATACAATTAATAATATATTAGCATGAAGACTTGTTGTGTCTCTATTTAAAGGGATGCTCTACTCCTGTCTGGTATATCTGTTGACTCCCGGTAATTACAGACCCTTGGTTACCTCCTGTAGGTGTGTCTGGGTCTTTAAAGCTAAAGCCTGGAGGACAGGTTCCTACCATTATTCTCACACCCATCATAAAATCTGACATTCTGAGAACACGTGTTATGGAACAAGAGATGGTTATGGGTCATTCATAAAAGGGAAGACATTTTGTCTTTTTTTTTGTTTTGTCCTGAAGAACAATTTCTGTTTTGCGTGTCAACCTAAACCTATATTCAGTAGAGTAAGGTACTCAACATAACTACACATCATTGTGATTGACTGAAGTTGAAATGATGCAACACTGCTCTTTTCTAGAAAGGTCTTCTGCTTATATGTCCATCCGATGTTGTCAAGCGTCTCAGATGTACAAGGACAATGCCAGATTCAATGGAATCTTGACTTTTTGTAAAGGGCTGATTTTTTTTTTTTCTTTACATAGGTGCTGCCTATCTCATTCAGCTTACGTTTTCCCACCTTGAACTTTATAAAATATTCATATGGAAAATGCAGATTTTTACTTTTTTTTTTTTTTTTCTGGTCCTAGTCCAGTTAATATAAAGATACAGTTGCACCCGATGGATAACACATTTAGGATTTATTCAATAAATTTGTTTCCAAAGAAACAGGTAGTGCAAAGCAACCCATGGCAGTCACATATTTCAGCTCATTTTATTCAGACCAGTGAAGACGTTATTGTGATTGGTTGTTGTAGTTTACTCTACTTTTTGATGTCGTAGGATGGCTACAAACCAGCAGGTGTCTCCTTGAGAAGGATGGGTAGACACCTGGACTCACTAAAAAGTCCTAAGCTGATGGTGCCCTTGATCTGTTCATCCATCTTCTCAATAAAAAGAGGAAAGAAGGCCTTTCTGTCCAGAGATGTTGGAAAATTTGAGTGCAATAATGAGTGAATCCAACATTTTCAAGCACTTATTATTGAAGAGTTATATAACAAAAGCACTAACATGTATAATGCTAATATCAGGGAGAGCAGTCCAAAAGTGCAGATAGGTAAAGCATGCACAAGGTATATAATCAGTGCTCTTCGCGGACTGACGAAGTCCCGCCTAGTGGGACGTAACGCGTACGAAGGGGGAGAGGCCGGTGACGTCACCCGCCATCCATTGCGGTCAGACGAGACTGCTGATTGTAACAACATCATCACAATTAGTTTTGTACATGCACTTATTGAGTGCCTAACCAGATAATTTTTATGATATATGTCAAGCTTAATAAAAGTACTTTATTATGGTAATGCACTATGTCCGGACCCTTGTTTTCACGTGGACCTGTGACCTGCTGCTTGGATCTGTGATCTGTTGCCTGTGAGCCGAAATATATCTATTGGGGAAGAGGATTGATGATCTCCTCCGTATTGGGGTTATCCTTGGAGAGAGCATATGTCTTATTAGCCCGTCTGGTAACACAGGGGCTAAGTGTGAGGTGAGAGGCTAATGAGACTGGGTAAAGGATTATCGGCACACTGAAGAGCACTGATTATATACCTTGTGCATGCTTCACCTATCTGCACTTTTGGACTGCTCTCCCTGATATTATCCCTATACATGTTAGCGCTGCACTTCTTTTGTTATATATCTGTTATTGGAACTTTTTTGGTTTATTGATCCTTAAGTGCTTAGCAGCTTTACACATTTTGTTTATCCAGTTGCGCTGATTTTATATATATTATTATTGAAGAGTTGCAATAAATAGTCCAATCCTGGCCTCAGCATTGCACAGATTAGGTCCATTTGTGTACTGGATGTGTGCAGCCTTTTTGTTTTTTATTTATTTATTTTTATTTTTTAATTTTAGTGGTTGCAAAAATTTGGGATTTAGTCCCAGTTCACATTAGTGCGATGACAGACCTTGCATGTGATTCGGAGCGCACTGCTCTGCAAATCACATGCGATGTCTGTGCGATGCAAATTCAGCCATACAGATTGTATGGCTGAATTTGCTTCGCATTCAGGCACAACTCGTACAGGACCCATTTTTTGGTTCCGCAGCAAAATCGGAATGCATGGTGGTTCACACCTATGCCATCCGATTCGTGTCCGAACTGACAGTTCACACTGGGATATGCAAACTGATCTGGGGGTGTCGTTAACTTTTTATTGACACCCTCAGCGATTCGCATATGGCAGTGTGAATTGCCTGCGATTTGAATGCGATGCAGGAACCCGCAGTGGATTCGCAGGGTTCCCGCATTGCATATATGTGAACCGGCACTTAGGTTGAAATCTTCATATTTCAGTCACTCTTTTTCCAATCTGCTTTTCTCTGTTTGTAAACTTTAACCTGATGTCATGTACTTCCGTTTCCATCTTCTATAAATTCAGTAAAAAAATCAAACAGAACGCAGCAAAAAAAAAAGAACAAATCTGACCTTTATAAATAGACCCCGTATTGTCTTTATCATATTATCTTTGTTTCCTGAAAGCAAAAGTTGTGTGTGTGTATACATACTGGAAAGCTATGCTCTGTGTTTTTAAGGTAAACAAGGAGTAGTCCGAAAAATGCGGCCTTCTGTAAATATTCTGACAAATATTAGCTCTACTAGGCTGTACAGATGGCAGTTTTCTGGCAATTTCAACACTTTTTAACTGACCTTTAAACACAAAGAAAAAAAAAAGAATTAAGTTGTACTAATAATTTTTGTAATTGTAATCTGGATTACATGGCAAGTGTAGTTCATTTTCTTTAAGCACTTATCTTAAGATATTGCAGTGCTTAGCTTAAAGTCCAATTGAAGAGTAAGTAAAAAAGTGACCTTTCCACAGTCTGTAAAAGGCTTTGGTAGGTTCTTGTCACTGTGATTAGTAGTGAAATGGCTCCCCAGCAGCAGTCCAAAATCCAAGGCTGCAGAGAAGGATCGCTCAGCTACTCTCTGTGAAAAAGCAGCAGTCTCTCTGCAGAGCTGCAACACTCCAACACCCACTTCCCCACTAAGTCACAGCTAGCCTAGGTTCACACTGATGCGTTGTTGTGAGTTCAATTTGTTTTACAGTATGATTTTAAAAGTGTTACTTAACCTTCAACAGTAAAATCAGTCTGTATATGCAGTAAAGCATGCTTGTTATACTCACTGTGGAACCTAAGGGGTATGTCCTGCACATTGTAAAAAGGCTGTTTGATCCTGTCTTCTCTGAACCTCCCCTTCTTTTAGTGTCCCCAATCCATCTGCTGATAGTACTGAGCCTTGGGGGGCACTCTGCACATACTCAGTTTGGTTTGTATTGCTAGAGAGTTTTTTTTTTTTTTTTTTATTTCTTGGGAGACTGTCTGGACAGTGCTGATTGGCCCTGTGCTGATCACATGCAGAGGGACAGGGGTCCTGCAGCCTCATAGGACAGTCACATTAGAATTAAAACTCTTCCTATAAGTTTTAACCAGACACTGATAGGAGTCCTTAGACTGTTCTATACTGCTGATGAGAAAAGGTATTTAGCATTTTATATTTTAAAAAATAATTGCATTTCCATGTTCTGTGTACTGTGGGAGACCAGATATAATGAATGCAGGCTCCTGGGTTTAGTGACATTTTGAGGAGCGGTGTTAGTTGATGTGGTTCTAATGCGTTTTTCATGCAATTTGGATACAGCTGTGATCTCTCTCTCTCTCTCTGTCTGTCTGTCTGTCTGTCTGTCTGTCTGTCTCTCTCTCTCTCTCTCTCTCTGTCTCTGTCTCTGTCTCTCTGTCTCTCTGTCTCTGTCTCTGTCTCTCTGTCTCTGTCTCTGTCTCTGTCTCTCTGTCTCTGTCTCTGTCTCTCTGTCTCTGTCTCTCTGTCTCTGTCTCTGTCTCTCTGTCTCTGTCTCTCTCTCTCTGTCTCTCTCTCTCTCTCTCTCTGTCTCTTCCCCCCCTAAACTTTCACAGGACTCTTTTTCAAATTGCATCAGAATAATGAACGGCCTCAATAGAAAGTCATGTTATTTCACTTGTCATGCGATTCCATGCTTTCCGAAATGCATCTGAAATCACATCCATGTGAACCAGGACTTAGGGCTCTTTCAGATTGAAGGCAAAGTCTACCGCCTCTGAAAAGCAGTCTAGTGGTTCCTTTTTCCGACAATGGAAGAGCAGCGACCCTACCACCTTCTAAATGTCTTTTTTTTTTATTTATCCAAAGTGGGGCTTTGTATTAAAATGTTGCACTGAAAACACAAGTTGGCTCTTGGTTGCAGTCCGCACCCATTGACCTTAATGGGCACGTTGGACAGACAGGCCTGTCAAACTCTATAAGCTGAGATAAAATGGTCTTGGTTGTGGCAAGTGTACAGTCTCATCGTACTGCAATGGTAAGATTTGGTTGTTTTTTTATCTGCAAGGCAAAGACGTAATGTGCTAGTATGCATCGCGTACTAGCACATTTTGTAAAACTCACTTAAAAATAAAGCCTTCCACGATGCAATGTCATTGCTGGAGACAGCTTCCATCTTTCCCTTGTCTTGCTTTCGGGTTCGCGGACTCTGGGTCTGTGATTGGCCAGAGCCGCGATGGCAGGTCATCGGCACAGGGCTCAGAAGGAACGGCACTGGTGGTCACTGGCTGCATGTACAGTAAATATCTCCTAAACAGTGCACGTTTAGGAGATATTTTCACTACCTATAGGTGAGCCTTATTATAGGCTTACCTATAGGTAATATTTAAAGCGGAATTCCGGCCACACAATTTTTTTTTCAATAAAAATACCCCCGGGACAGCCAGGGCTAGTACATTCCACAATGGATAGCCTTTGTACTGTCCCGGGTCACACTTACCTTTTAGAAGAAATACTTACCTTGAAAATTTCTTCTCCAGCGCTGCCATCTCGGATGTGGGCAGCTGAAGCCAGCGCGTCCTCTTCTGCGTCCTCTTCCGTGTCCTCTTCTCCCAGAATGCACTGCACCGGCCCCGCTCGTCACTTCCGGTGCGGGCGCGTCATCCCTCCACAGCTTCTGGGCATGCCCAGAAGCTGTTTAGCAGGGAATGAGGCGCCGCACAGGAAGTGACGAGCGGGGCCGGTGCAGGCGCATTGATTCCTGGGAGCGATGACGTTCAGCTCCCAGGAATCAATGCAAGGAGGAAGTGACGGCGCGGGCCGCGGCCGCAGAGGTAGGAAGTGGAAGAAAGGTAAGTATATTTTTCTTCAATAACAAGGTAAGTAAACAAAAAAAAAAAAAACGTAACCATCCATTTCTTTTTCAGGTTACCAATAGCAAGCGGTTGGCCCAAAATCGATTATGTCGATTTTGTGGCCGGAACTCCGCTTTAAAGATGGAAGCTTCCTCTATAAGCTTTGGCAATAAAAACCTGGAAGCTGATTGGTTTCTATGCACAGCTGCACCAGATTTTGCACTCTCCAGTTTAGTAAATAACCCAGATCCATACAGCTCCAGTTAATAGAATGCAAAAAAAGTTGTGAAAAGAAGATTAAATGGGCGTTCTTCTACACTCTAAATTCTTTGTGCCCTATTTTGATACAAAATCCAGCCATGGTTAGGGTATGTTTTGGAAAAACTTCATTGTAAGGTACAGATCTATTTTCCTTCCACCAGGATCACTCCTTCAGATTGACTTGACATACCGTATTTTGAACTGATGTGACAACCCTGGAAGCCTCGTCCTCGCCTTTCACTCTTTACCTGAGAAATACCAGAGTCCCTGCATCTAGGAAATTGAGCTAGTGATTATCTGGCCTGCAGCTGAAGGAATTCTGTAAACCCCTCTCTGAACTTGAGACGGCTTGAGGAGGACAGTCTGGGACGCACGGGGCTACGGTGACCTAGTTTGCCCACTCGGTTGCCATGGTGATTGTAGAAGCAGTGTGGTGGTGTGAGAAGCCACTTCTATAATCTCATGCATGCACCCGCCATGGGCGCCTGGCTCATAAAATATTAATTCCAGTCAGGTGGTGGGCAGGCGGAGAGAGGTGACCACGCTGCGGGGTGCTGGGGACCACAGGGATTTTAGATGGAATGGCCTTTGCCCCCTGCAGAATGTTTTTAATTCTAATAAGGTTTGGCTACTTCAGCACATACTGCTTATTAAATAAAGAAAATAGTGGTGACTTTAATAACGGTAATCTAGAGTCTGCCTGCATTGAGTTAGTACACTCCTTAAACTTCCTAAAAAAGGCAAAATGTATCATTAATATCATTTTATTAAACAGATAGCTAGAATTTTAATCCATTTTCAGTGGGGGGTGGGTGTTTTATTTGCTTTTTTTTTTTTTTTTAAATTTAAAGTAAGACTAACGAGAAGATTTATATAAACACCATGTAAGGTGTCTTTGCCCAAATGTATCGCTCACACTTGGGGATCAAAAACACCCACATCCCAGGAAGAAACACTTTGAAAATTGCAAGGAAAGGGACTTTAAAGGTGCCATAACATATATGTCATAAAACCTACATTTTTATTATACATTAACTTTACAAAAGGTATCAATACACCAAATGTTATTATCATACAAGAAATATCATATACAAAATCCTAAATTGTTGATAAATGCTCATCTCCCAACATGTTTCACAAATCGGCTTCTTCAGGATGCATATAATGCAAAGCATTACTGTATATGTATTGTCACAACATCGATATTTAAGAGGTTAATTAAACAGCCTTTGCAAATAGGTTCATATAAAGGAGCCAACCCCATCAGTACTAGTAGGTCATAAAGGGAGCAGATAGAAACCAGGAAGATCTCTCCATAAACTTAAATTGATCCCAATGAGTCTCAATGTTAAATAAATGGTGAAAACAAAGGAAATAGTCTTTTAGAGAACTTGGAATATCACAAGGTTAGAGGCCTGTTACCCAGACAAATAAAGCGCTCCCAATAGAGAGCAATGGTATCCTAGGATCATAAGAGTGACTTCCTCACAGATTCCCCAGCCCCCCGCAGATGTTTGATCCTGGGATTTCATTGCTCTCTATTGGATTTGCTTTAATTGTCAGGCTAACGGGCCCCCCTAACCTTGGGATATTCCAAGTTCTCTAAAAGACAATTTCATCTCCTCCCATGACATTTCCACCATTTATTGAATTTTAATTTATGTAGGCCTACTAGTACTAATGGGGTTGGCTCCTTCTTAAGGCTGTTTGATTAACCTCGTGAATATCAATGTTGTGACAATACATATAATGCTTTGCAGCTCCTGAAGAAGCCGACTCGTGAAACATGTTGAGCTATGAGCATTTGTCAACAATTTAAGATTTTGAATATGATATTTTTTGTATGATTTTAACATTGAGATTTATTTATACCTTTTTTAAAGTTGATGTATAATAAAAATTGACATTTTTATGACGTATTCTGGTACCTTTAAGTCCCCTTCCTTGCAATTTTCACCCATTTTTAATCTTGTTAATTATAGAAGAATTACACTGACGTGATATTTGTAGCATCTTACCTTGTCTTTACATATGGGGATTTTCATGAAGCATACGTAACCTCACTATCAATGGCCCAAAATCCCTGCTTAAAATGAACAGGAATTGGCTGAAATTCTAGCTATGGTTGACCCTGGGGACACCAACTGGCTCACCAAACTTTGAATAGGAAATCAAAGAAGCTGGGTGGAAAAAGGTTGGCCAAATAGTGACTGCAGCCAACCAGGTGCAATCACTTTTCAGAGATTCTGATGGGTGCAAACTTTCAGAAAATAATAGCTTAGGGTTTACATTTCTTAAAATCTCGAAACTTAAGGTCAATGTGGGCAGCACAGTGGCTAAGTGGTTAGCACTTTTACCTACAGTAGCAGCTCTAGGGTTGTCTGTTTGAACCCCAACCAGGGCACTACCTGACTGGAGTTTGTATGTTCTTCTTGTGTCTGTGTGGGTTTTTTCAAGGTTCTCCGGTTTCCTTCCACACTCCAAAGACATGCTGGCAGGTTGATTGGCTCCTGTCTAAATTGGTCCTAATATGTGTATGCATGCATGTGAGTTTAGGGACCCTTAGATTGTAAGCTCCTTGAGGGTAGGGACTAATATGAATGTATATTTGTACAGCACTGTAGAAGTCCACGAAAATGTATATTGTCAGCCCCAGTAAGGGGGGAAGGTTCCTAAATTACGACACATGCAACAAAATAAATACATTTTGTCAAAGGATGAGGCAGGTTTTTATTACTTACTGTGTCCGAGTGGATATAAATCTCTTTCCTCCTTGACCGGTCATCAGGAGGGGAATTGGTGGGGAAATCTCCACTCAATGAAAGAAAAAAAGGCTGAGATTTCCCATTCTTTCCAAAATTAAACCTAAATGTTGGCTGGATCTCACTCTCATATCTATATTAACATCTATTATAGGATGGAAAAAAAGGTGCTGTATTCGGCATGTTGGCTGAAAACGAAAGATGGAAATGTATAATCTTGGAGAATCAATTTGAATTTTGGCCAGAGTAGACCACAATTCATGCCAAGGTTTCTCTATGCCTTGTGAGTCCTCCGCTAACCTTCTTAAAGACTTCTAGGTATGGGTATGGTATTTTTACATAGTTACATTGGTCCAGCGTGGACCAATATAACTAACTATGGTGCATACAGTATATCATACCTGTGGGATCCTTCTTGAAGCACAGCAGTCCACCGTTGGCACAGGCGCCATTCAGAGAATACTTTGCATTCTCTGATTGGACGTAGTGGAGAGGCAGGGTCACACAATGGTAGAAAATGTTTTGCATTCAATAAGAAAATTCAAAGCATTCTTTTATTCTTTGTATAGTGCCCATGCCCAGTGGCGCGGACCTCCTGTGTTCAGAATGCAGCAGGGCAGCCGCTCGTCACGGGATACCCCCCCCGAAGCAAGTGGAGATCACTGTGTTAGCTGTGTCTCCTTCAGTCATTTCCAGCATTTAGAGCAGGGTTTCTCAACCCTAGGGTTCCTCCTGAAGTTGCTAGGGGTTCCTTGAGCAATGGGCAATTTCTGCCTCTAAGATAAGTTCCCAATGACACCATTGTTCCTTTTAGCTATCTGTAAGGGGGGTAATTCTTCCCAATGATGACAAGTAAGGAGCATTCTTCCCACTGACTGTCACACTAATGTGTCATGTTGTAGATTTTTATTTTTAGCAGGGGTTCCCCGAGACCAGAAATGTATTTCAAGGGTTCCTCTGTGTTGAAAAGGTTGAGAGAGGCTGATCTAGAGGTATGGTATAAGCATAGTTACATTAGTTCAAGCCAGTCCAATGTAGCTATGTAAAAAATGTGAAATCTGGAATTCTTCTTAAAGGACCTGTGCCCACGAACTTTGGCCTAGTATCAATTACAACTCCATTTGAAATCCTTTTGGGATGCTTTTGAGGTAATTTAGAATGCATTGACAGGTGCATCTAACCTCTTCCTGACTGGATTTGACCGGCCTTGGTTCACACCAGGAGGTGTACCAGAGCACAAATGTTTTTTTTGCATGTTCCTGCTTGTCGTGTTTTCTTGAAATGAATGGGCTGCCATGTGTGCGAGAAACACAGTAAAAGGTGCCAGCATTTTTTAAATCGTGCCACACCAAAACGCATGGTACTGCAGTGCCATGTGTTTTGGTAGACGCAAATGCATGCAAATTTTCTAGATGTGCGGGGTGCCATTAAGAAATAAAGGCAGCTGCACATCTGCGAAAGGGCGACATATTTTGGTGCAGCATAGGAAAACAAGTGATTTTTGTGCGTATTCTTGCACGCACCTCCTATAAATGAGCCCTCAAGCAGGTTTCGCATCCCCAAAGACTTGTATGGCAATGCAAATCCGCTTGAAGTGAACTAAAGCCCGTCGGCACAGGCTCTTGGCTGTTTTAGGTATTTTTACCTTCTTTTTTGAAAATGTGTACAAATTGTGCTGTATAGTGTGACTTTATAACTACCTGCTAGCCTGTACTAATCACAAATGAAGCACGACTGTCTCTCGGGAATGTATTTCATACGGATTGGATAGAGCGTGCAGTGTTCAGATCTGGAATGTGGCCTTTCTATTGGGCAATTACAATGCTTCCGCCAATTTAAAGGCTTTAAAAAGAAAAAAAAAATGCCTTCTAGTAATCAATAGCCCTGTGCTATGCAAGGTTGCTGTCAGCTCAGGTATGTACCTGCTGTAGATGAATCTTTGAGTGACCCGTTCACCTAGAATGGGGTGGCAGTATGCTTTGTGTTGAAAGCTAAAATATCGCAGTGTACTTCTTTCATTCCGACGAGAGGCAGGAAAAAGATTAAAGGGATAATCTGTAAATGGTTTCTAGGTCAGATTTCTCCTTTATTTTACCTCTGGCCGGAATTCCACAGTGTGGGGAGTGCAGCCAGCTTCAAACCTGCTTTTCGAGTCCTTGTTTTTCCAGTTTTCCTTTCCTCCACTACACCTGCTCTCATTTGTTTTCTGGAAAATTATTATTTTTTTTTTTTTTTGTGGAATAATGAAATATTTATGCTGCTGTAGGTGGCAAATCCCTCAATATATTCCTCCAGCTGTCGCCACTTTCTTGGAGTGCACGCCCGTTGAAAATATGGTTTCTATATCTGGCACAGAGATTCAGTTGTGTTTTTTACTAGCTGTGTTGCTTTTATGTCCTGAAGATATTCTTGGCCTGAAAAAAGAAAATGAATGCAGCCACCACATCTAAGGACTTGTAAGCTGCAAAGTATTACATTTTAGTTATCTTTATTCATTGCCCAATTATTATTTTTTTAATAAAAAAAAGGTCATAGACTGGTAGGAGATGGCAAAAGACTGCAGACTGGCTGCAGGAGACAGTCAGAGACTGGGGACATCAACTTACCGGCCACTTTATTAGGTACACCTGTTCAATTGCTTGGTAACACCAATTGCTAATCAGCCAGTGACATGGCAGCAACTCAATGCATTGGGTTTTTCAAGCACAACCATCTCTAGAGTTTACAGAGTATGGTCCGAATAAGAGAAAATATCCAATGAGCAACAGTTGTGTGGACGAAAATGCCTCGTTGATGGAGGAGAATAGGCAGACTGGTTCAAGATGATAGAAAGGCAACAGTAACTCGTTACAACCAAGCAGGGCCGGTGCTTCCACTAGGCAAACTAGGCAGCCGCCTAGGGCGCATTGCCACCTAGGGGCGCAGCCACGAATCAGCACTCATTCTCCGTCATGAATGATCCTTGTGAGCTGAGGAAAGGGGCGGCAGTGGGGGAGGAAGAAGGGACAGAGGAAGATGCCAGGTGTCTGGGGCAGTGGCAGAACTACCAGGCCCTGGCTTTCCACCATTGTTGGGGGAGCCCCAAGGGGCAGGAAAGGAGCCCACCGGAGTGCTAGCTGCATAATGATCCTCTTCGTCTGGAGCTGAGCGGCCTTATCCCTGGGCGGGAAGTGACTCTCTAATCTGAGCTAGTGGGCAGCCGTTCATTTCCCTGGGTTGGTATTAAGCAGGGAGTGGAGGAGAGCTGAACCTGAGTCGGAGCTCGTCACTGGAGGGCGGCACCTTTACTGGAGCAGAACGACGAGGCAACGGAATGGTCTGAGGAGGTTGGTGATGAAGGAGGTGCGGATCTCTCTGACTGCTGCTTCTCCCTCCACCAGGAGCCGGTTGGAGCTGTGGCGATTACTGTGGTCCAGTAGAGGAGCGCCCTGGGAGAAGGAATAAGCAGGATCATAGTGAAGGAGGGCAGAGTGCAGGCCACTCTCTTCATACTGCCCATTAAGTGTCCTCAGAACAGGGAATCTGGGTCCCTGGGTGTGACATGGAGTATCCCTGGTGTGAAAGAGAATTGCGGTCACCAGGTATGCCATGGGGAATCGGAGTCACCAGGTGTGACATGGGGGAGAGGGGTCACAAGTGTAACAGGGGTTTGGGGTCACCAGGTGTGCCATGAGGAATTGGGATCCCTGGGTGTGCCATGGGGGATTGAGGTCCCCAGGTGTGACATGGAGGAACATCAGGGTCCCCAGGTGTAACATGGAGGAACATCAAGGTCCCCAGGTGTGACATAGAAAAACATCAGGTTCTCCGGGTATGACATGGAGGAACATCAAGGACCCCTGATGTGACATAGAGGAACATTGGTATCACTGGATATGACAGCATTACATGGAGGAACCATCAGATCAGGGTCACTGGATATGACATAAAGCAGTTTTTAACCCCTTCCCTTTTTATGTTTTTTTGTTGGGGGGGGGGGGGCGGAAGTAGCTGATCTGGCCTAGGGCGTAAAACAGTCTAGCACTGGCCTTCAACCAAGGTATGCAGAATACCATCTCTGAACGCACAACACACCAAACCTTGAAGCAAATGGGCTACGGCAGCAGAATACCACACTGAGTGACACTCCTGTCAGCTAAGCACAGGAAACTGTGAGGCTACAATTCACACAGGCTCATCAAAATTGGACAGTAGAAGATTGGAAAAACGTTTCCTGGTCTGATGAGTCTCAATTTCAGCTGCGACATTTCTGCCTTGTATTAAAGATTCAGGCTGGTGGTGGTGGTTTAATGGTGTGGGGAATATTTTCTTAGCGCACTTTGGGGTACCAATTGAGCATCGTTTAAATGCCACGGCCTACCTGAGTATTGTTGCTGACCATGTCCATCCCTTTTTGACTACAGTGTACCCATCTTCTGATGGCTCCTTCCAGCAGGATAATGTCACAAAGCTCAAATCCTCTCACCACTGGTTGCTTGAACGTGAAAATGAGTTCACTGTATGCCAATGGCCTCCGCAGTCACCAGATCTCAATCCAATAGAGCACTTTTGGGATGTGGTGAAATGGGAGATTTGCATCATGGATGAGCAGCCAACAAATCTGCAGCAACTGCATGATGCTATCATGTCCACGTGGACCAAAATCTCTGAGTAATATTTCCAACACCTTGTTGAATCTATGCCACGAAGAATGAAGGCAGTTCTGAAAGAAAATAGAGGTCCAACCCGGTACTAGCAAAGTGTCCCTAATAAAGAGGCCGGTGAATGCATGTTACAAGAGACTAAGTGCAAGGTCATTACAGTGCCTTTGCAATTCATCACTCCTTACAGTCCCCTTAAAAAAAATTCTGGCACCACATTTGAGATTTCTCTTGGCAAGATCCATGGTATATTGTAATAATTTGAACAAAGCTTTCTACAGGTAATCTTTTAACAGGCTCTGTTGCCATCTATGAGTTTAATGGAGCTGGTTTGTTTAGAGCGCTTCATATATGTATAAATATAGGTCCATTTTAGTGAATCTGTCATTACCCCAAACACCTGCATGAGAAAGGTCTGATGAAACCAGTGATTACCGTATGTAAGCTGCATAATAATTCCAGGGTGTTGACATCAAGGCTGCTCACATTCACTGTTAGTAATGTCATAACCTAGAACTAAAGTGTGGTATGAGTAGGGGGTGCTTTCATCAGTTACCTTACACAGGTGCTACAAGTATACCTTGAGCCAAAACTATCATAATTCCATTCCAGTGAACAGTCTTGAACAGAAAACGTGGAACCTAAGTGATTCAAATACAAAGATAACGTGGTGCACTTTATTAAACCCATGGTAGATACAAATATAACGAGGTTCTCCTGTCTCCAAGGGGGGCACAGTCACTCCTATCCCTTTATTGAGTTTCATACTCTTATATTGGGACTTTGAGTGAAGAGGCATGTGAATGAAAAGTTGTGGTGTTTTTTGGTGATCCTCCTGTGGATGTGCAAATCTTTCGATTTAGACTTCTGCCCATAATCCTAAAATAACTTTGTGTTCTCTGTGGTACCATTATAGTGTGTTTTTCAGGTGGCTACAATTTCCCAGTTTATAGGATTAAGGTGTAGGAAGTCTAAAGCTTGGAAAGGTTTATGGTGTTTGGGTGTTTCAATTTTATCCATGGCAATGGGTTTGTGCAGGAGGTGTTTAGGTCTAAGATATTTGGCAAAGACAGCTTAAGCCATTATATCGTGATAAGTAGGTAACCCCTGAGGATGTTAGACTGAGGAAACGGCATTGAGTGGTATTTGAGATGCATCATTTCCGGTCAGCTGGAACACAAGTGGAGCGCACACCGGAGATTCCTATACAATACATGCTGATCCCTGTTTTCTTTGTAAGTGCAATACAACCTTCTTTTTTAAATAAATGATTTGAAATACTGCACCATGAGAGTGTTTTTCTCCCTTTCTCTATATAGCAACACTGGAGCTTTGAATACGCTATTTATATGCATATTAAATGGATGACTGCAGCGGTTTGAAATCATTCCTGTGACCACATGTATGACATCTTGGATTTTCCCATATGCACAATTTGACTCCTTGTATAAGGGTGTATAAGGGGTCAATTAGGTCTGGTGAGTGTATAGTGCATCCGCATGCTGGTGGAGAGGAAACTTTCCTATACTCACTGAGGACGCTATTCACGTGTGGGATTATATATGGACTTCACAATTTTTATAATTTATTTGGAGATGTATCTATTTGTCTATTCACTATTGTTTATTCACTATGGTGATATGTATTTTATGATGTAAGAGGATTCTTTGTTTCTTTTTTAACATTATTTTGTGATACTTTTTTTTTTGCTAGCATATAACAAGTGTTCAGATATAGTTAAAAGGGTTAGTTTTAGGGCCACCAGGTAAATCCTGCACTCAACACTTTTTTTTTCCTTTATTAAACCTCTCCTGTTTGAACCTAGAAAACTAAAAAAAAGTAAGGTCCCGCAGACTCCCTTTTTTTTTTTTTTCCGAAGAGTGCTCCCTCCTAAATCAAGCCATACAATCAAGCTTACTTACAAAGCCGGGGGGCTTTTGTGCCCTTTTGAAAGATACATTGTTGAATATACTTTAGTAGTGTTTTGTATAACTGGCACTTTCTTGTTCATGGTTTTTTCCCCCCTGTACGACTAGTCCATTTTTCTCTGTGGGTACTCTTTACTGGACTACATACTGTATACTTTAGATATCGAGATGGTGGTTTAACAAACTAGATGCTTATATTACAGTTCTTTTTAGATTTTTCACGTTCAATAATTTTGTATGAGAACGATCTTTGCATAGTTACCTCAATAATGTCTACGTGGGGAGTCTGGGCATATGATCTTTTGATGCTCAGCTGTATACTGACTGTATAATTGCCTCTACCATAATATGTGTAAGCACTTCTAGTTTATACATGGTGATTATGATGTAACCCCTATCTGAGCTTTTACCTGATTTATAGAGTACTGTCAGTCTTTTTGGGGGCGGGGCCTACTCACCCTGCAAGTGGGGGTACCTTTCGCATGGAGCCCACTCAGAATTCCTTGGGACCAGGCAGGGACTGCAGTCATGTAAAAAAATCTAACTTTAAAAAGGCCCGACTTAGAGATGTGCCTTCAATGTGTGCACTAATAAACATGCAGAATTCCTCTGACAAAGTACTGCCCAATGTCACTACACACTATATCTAATGTGCATTAGGAGGGATGTGCTTAGCCCACATCCACTCCACCAGTCTTGCATACCTCTGTTACCTCACTCCCAGTAACAGAATAGGGTCCCACTTTTCAGCGTACATGCATGCACTTATTAATTCCTTCACTTCCTGTACCTCGGACGAGGCCACAGATCTCTGTAACATGGGTTCGGATATGATTGCTATGGGATACTGACCGCTAGGGAGGGAGCTCGAACCCCCCTCACTACCGGAGGACCTGTCACCTTACCAGGTACCATATCTAACAACTGGTTGCTTGTAGCTTGTTCCTTCACTTGGTTACCCATAGCACATACATGCCTCTTCTCCTTGTCTTGTCAAGTCATCCCTTCTGTAATGATGTTCCTGCATACCCCATTGTACTTTTACAGACCCTAGTTCCTTTAGATACCTCAAAACCAACATGTACCCCTGTGAATAACTTCAGACCAGGCTCATAACCATTAATATGACTTTAATGGACAAGTGTGGCATAACTGTTCAATATGAACAACCTCTTTCCTCTAACTATAGTGTGGATGTCCAGGCATACCTCCTGTGAGGTGGGAGTGCAAGGTGCAGCGGACCCGATACCACGAGCAGAACCGACCAGTACAGGAAGAAGAACAGATCCTTGGAACTTATCCTTCCCCATTTTATAGCACAGGCGGGCTGGCCAGGACCCAATAGTCCGGGAATTGAGCTTGCAACAGTTAACCTCCAGCCTATACTGGGCCCGCCGCTAACTCACTAGTACCAATACATTTCATCCTGCCTACATATTTTCCACTGCTTTATAGAATATTATTTATGATGCACCCTCTGACTATATTAACTGTAACCTTTAATGTTCAATAGTTTTTATTAAAGATTTTACAAAATAACATATAAAAGTAAGAAGTTGGAACAGCCAACAAGCCAACTAAAAAGGTTACGGCAACATTGTACAAACATGTCAATAACATTAACTGTAACTTTTATTACTAAATCATTCAGAAACTTGCGGAATTGTTCTGTCGTGTTTTACCACATAGTTAAAAGAAGCTAACAAAACTAAACTTTTATTCAGAATAAGGAATTTTAGCAGCACACCTTCTTCTATTTTGAAAATGAGGTTTCTTTGAGTCAGCCATCCTGGAAAAAAGCATCACTAACCAATGTATGAAGACCTTAAGTGGCCCCTTTATCAAGGCAAAGGGCCTTTTGGGAGTGTTGATCTTCTGGTCTCCTGCTGTACTCCATAGTTCCTCCCATTGACTTTGATGCAAATACGGGACATAGCAATGATATGGGGGTCAGCGGGGTAAACCACCATCTGCAGTGGAACACTTTCAGACAGTTTTTGAAGAGGCTTTAGGTGATGATTTACGTAACTGAATTAGCCCATGTGTTTTGTTTTTTTTTTAGCATATATACCGGAGCTCAGCTTTTAATGTAAACTGTGGTCTGTGGAACTATGAATCCGGATAATGGATAAAATGTTTGTTTTTTCTGTGCAGTACTGTAATTGTTCTTTTGAGGTCTGAACATGACAGGAGATCTGTCTGTGTACCGAGTTTTCTAAGAAGGCGTCAGTCCCCTTACAACTCGGCTGTCGTGCTATGTGCCAAAAGGAAAGAAAAAAAAAAAAGGTTGCCTAACAAGTTTTTCCTGCTGGTGTGATAAGGTTAGGCCGCAGCCTGTGTCTTATTTTCATTCACTCACGTTTGGAGAGCTCAAAGATCCAGCACTCCGGGAGATTTTTTGTTTTTTTAGACAGACTGAAAAGATCCCTGTGGTCTGATCACCCTTCCCTTCATTACTTGTTAGGGAAAAGAGTGAAGGTACTTCATAGGCAGGGTGTCTTATTCTAAAACATTTCCTTGGGGTTCTTTTTTTCTTTTTAATTTTCTGCTATAGCTTGCTTTTGTCCCGATGTCATTGATTTGGTCTTTAAGGAGGTTTATAAACTGGTTACTGAGATTATCCGCTTTCTGTGGTTTTCTGCTCCGTACTGTATAAAACCTGATGGGATTATAAATTCCTAATTCTTAACAAACACCCTGCTGGCATGACGGCTTTACTGGGGCGTATTGGTAACAGTTGTGTATGCATTAATGGCAAATAGAATGGTAGAAGTTCCAGACTGCTGGAAAAAAGGATCAGTCCTTTACTCCTGTACTACTGTGTAATTAGCGCCCTTACTATATCTAATTACAATATACATTTTTAGTGACAACACTGACTCAATGGGACATATTTAAAGTGGTAAAACTATTTATCCTAAAATAACATACACTTTTAGATTTCTCTGATCAATGGGTTCCTCTATGCATTTTTCAGCAGCAAGAATCTGCATACAAATCAATGACAGGCCGACACCAAATCAATGACAGGCTGACCAAGGTCTGTCAGGCCAAAACCAAATCAATGACAGGCCGACGACTATTCACAACTGTTCACCCAGCCGGTGATTTACCTGCATGATCATGGTTGGCCGCAGACAAACAGCGCCCAGCCATAGCCATCTCTCTCTAACAGTAGGTACCAGTAATTGTTGGCTGTGCATGCCAACAGTCATGGATGGCTGTAGCTACCGTCAGCCTGTCATTGCATTCTATGGGCTGAGTGGTCACTGTTCTTCGGACACACCTACCTGTCAATGGAGACTCCGATTCATGCCACTGGAATTTTCAGAGTGTTCTAATCACCTGCGTCAATGGGCCCTAAACAGCATGGATGGAAGAACCTCTGCCACTTGGCTATTGTATTGGGCGACAGCTGTAGCACCCTCGGCTGCCTGAATACTTGAACAATGACTGCATCTAATAGGGTTTTTCTCCAACCTCAGTGGATTTTGAAATAGACTTTTGCCAAACTTGATGGTGCTGACAGGATCTACCCATGGCTCAAATTTCAGTAGAAATGCAGCAGAAATTCGCTAAAATTCAAGATGGCTAGCTTTCATTTTGGATGCTAGGGGAACAGGTTAGGTTTTAATTGCTGTCTGTGCTAATGCTAGGAAGCTTTACCCTCTCCTTAGGCTTTGTTCACATTTTGGCATCCCGAATCTTAGGTAGAATCGTCAGGATTTTGCCTGCTATCCAGGACCCTGTTACACCCATGCGTTCCCGTCACTTCCAATGGCACCCCGATCACGGTGCGATTTTGCCCAGTTCTTGTACTTATTTTGGGCGACCGGCGTCCTGCGATTCTGTTTGCACGATTTTAATGCGATTTGTCAGGTGACAAGCGCAGCAAAATCGCGCCCCAATCAGGGTGCCATTGAAAATGACGGGGATTGCACGGGCGTCGCGTGATATGCTGTGATTCGGGATCGCGGGCAGAATCGCAGCAATTCTGCCCACAATCCAGGATGCCAAGATGTGAACAGGGCCTGATTCCAGAAAAAAAATTGAGGGAGAATCCTCAAATGAAAACATCTGTCCTTGTGACCACTGTCTAAGATAGCACTTTCCCTTACTTTGGGGAGATTTCCTCTAGTTTCCTATTACGTCTCCTGGACAGGAAGTGTAGAGAATCCTCCCCAACTGGACACAGACTGCAAAAAAATCACCCGATGGGGGTTTTAAGCCTTCCCTATGCCGTGTGAAACAAAAAAAAAAAGTTTTTGGCTATACATAAACTTCATTACCTTTTTCAGTTTCTTCATTTTCGGCACTTGAGTTTCAGCACTTGACTAAAATACGTAGATGTGCTAACTGTTACTATATACCACAGTGGCTAAAAAAAAAAAAAAGCATTTGTGTATTTATAAAATATTAGACCTTGAAAAAAACAGTCTATCCAGAATTCGAAATGCAAATCATGGAATCCTCAATTTTTTTGAGGTCCTTCCTTGTCTCATATTTATAAAGGCAGATGCATTCGTTTTTAGCGACTCAGAAGATCAGCAACAATGGCTTTTGGCATAGAATTCCCAGTGCAGAGAGAAATGCCCTAAGGGCCCATGTCACATGAGAATATTTGCAGCAGCTACAGAATTTTTTGTTGCTAAGAAAAAATGAATTGCAGTGAAAACTCTGTGTTGCAGAAATTCCAAGCGATTTGAAGCTCAGCCGCTGAAGCAGTGTTGCAGCTATGGTAGCTAAAAATACCTAAAGGCTCATTGGCAGGGCAAGTTCGGCCTGTATACCAGCAAGAGTCAGCATTTCTCTGCAGAGGGACTGCACAAGTGTGTGAGATCTGTCACGGCCAGCAGTCTGTACAGTCTGATTGGGACAGATCAGGAACCCAGGATCCAGACAGTCTGCAACCAGGAAACTTCACACCTGTGCATGCCCTCTCCAGAGAAACTCTGATTCTGGTCGGTGCACAACCCAAATCAGCTGGGTATATGAGCTCTTACAATGTAAATAGTTTGACCTAGCTCTATAGTCTTTATCGCTCCCAGTGAAACAATAATGCTAAACCTTGTGGTAATCTTCAAATTAGCTTTCTGTACAACCTTAATACTGACCATTCTACGTGTAAACTTAAAGCAGAGCTCCACCCAAAAGGGGAAGCTCTGCTTATCTGCCTCCTCCCCTCTCTCCGGTGCCACATTTGGGGGGGGGAGCAGGTATGTGGTTTTGACGGATACCCGCTCCCACTTCCAGGTGATCTTGCTGCAGTGGGATCACCTGGAAGTTCGACCCCCCCCCTCCTTCCCCCCACTGTCGGGCTAGTCACAAAGTGAAGCGCGTTTCGCGCATGTGCAGTTAAGAACCGGCTGAGATGCCGCAAGGCATCAATGCCGGTTTCCCTTACGAGCAATGGCGGCGGCAACACCTGAGAGCTGATGGGAAAAATTGGTTGTGGTGAAGACGCAGCTGGATTCCTGGACAGGTAAGTGTCCTAATAAAGTCAGCAGCTACAGTAATTTTTTCTGAAGGAGCCTGGACCTCTTCTTTAACTCCTAGATAACTCCATGATTGACCAAAAGACTGAAAAATGTTCAGGGCAAGGCCTCCTCTCCATAGATTGCCTTACTGTAGGCAGCAGCAGAAAAATTATGCAAAATGTAATCGTAAATTGAGATAGGCTGTAGGTGTGGCGCAGCATGATGCGGAGCCAATAATTCACACAGATAGGTGCAATAAAAGACTTGTATTAAAGTAATGCAGCAACAGTTCACAACAAACCCAGTGGGAAGGCTACAATGCCGGGTGCACTCATAGTTTCCAGCAACATGAAAGAAGCCGATTCCAGCTGGGCTGACAGTGTATGTTTAGAGAGGACAGGATGCGACCTGGCAGTCTAGTTAATGCTCAATCGGGAAGGTGTCCAGAAGAGATGCGACCCTACACTTTTCCTCCTCATAAAGAACCTTTCCCTAACGCTATTACCTTTCCTTACTCTGTCCACTTGCAAAATGCACGCCAGGCCTGGGAGCCAGGACATTAAATAGGTTCTGCCTGACCCAAGATGGCTGCTCGATCACATGGGGCAGTAACATCCAATCGGATTGCTTCCCCGGTGACCCAGGAACCCATAGAGGAAACCTGTTCCTCTTGACTTCGTCTCCAACTGCAGTGCTGCTGCAGAACAGCGCCACCAACAGGGGAGAAAGCAGACTGCACCTGCCTACAGGGCTGTTTTCTCACTCTCTCTATGAGAAGGCCTAATTGTTTCCTGTACTCAGAAGTGTCCTAGATTACACTACAGTGAGTATGGTGCTGTCAAGGTGGCATATTAAGGAGCGTCTCCAGCAGAGGAAGCTCTCTTTATCATTAGGGAATACTAGTATGGCCTGACTCTAAGCCAATCATTGTATGTAATGTTGCATTTCAGCTGTGTGTGGCAACCCTTTGTCTACCCACAAATTAAAATAATGTTGTCTGATAAGTGAATCAGGGAATGATTGTATGCTTGTGGACACTGATCTGCTCCCAAGATAACCAGTCTTGGAGAACACAAATCAGTAGTTTAGGAAGCTACAGTTAATCACGGTTTCCTGGAATAATAGGTCTGACTTCTGTAAACAGGCAGATTTCTCCGAAAGGATTGAGCCTTTTGGAGGTTGGACCTTCTGGCATCTGACATCTATCACTAGCCTATTCTGTTTCTGCTGGAGCAACTAATCAGATTCTCCTTTTTATTGTTTTGTACTACAAAGGGAAGATCTGCTTTAGACTGCAGTGCTGCTCAGTGTATTCTGGTAGCATGGAAGTCTCCCTGCTGTCCGAATACAATAGCTCAGCAAGGAGGATTTCTCCATCCAACTCAAATGGTGGATGGGGAAATCGGGTCCATTTTTTTTTTTCAGCACGCTGGTTAAATGAAAAAATTCTGACTCCTCTATGCCCAGCAGGTTGAAAAAATAACAAATGTATGGGCTGCCTAAGGCTGACCATAGATGAATCAGATTTTTTTCATTCAGCCAGCAAGTTGAACAAAAAATTGACCCCATTCCACACGTTCAAAGTAGATAGGGGATCCTCCTTAGGGCTCTTTCACACGGGCGCTCCGTATGTCCGCAAATCATCCTAATTTTTTTGCGGATGATTTATGGACATAATGTAAGTCAATGGCATTGCGGATGTCAGCGGAATACCATCCGCTGACATCCGATTTTCTTCCTTTCAGTTCTGTTCCGTTTTTTGGAACGGAACAGAACCCTATTTTTCCTCCGTTCAAAAAACGGAAAGGAAGCAAAATCGGATGTCAGCTGTGTCATCCGCTGACATCCGCAATGCCCATAGACTTACATTATGTCCGTATATCATCCGCAAATGGATGGGATGATATGCGGACATACGGAGCGGATGACACAAGTAGTGTTGATCAAGCATTTTTTTTTTTTTCAACAGGGTGGTTGAATAGAAGTTGGTTGGTAGATAGACTTCTGTTCAGCCACAGTGACCATACATGGATTGAAATTTGGCCGGTTCCTGCTGAGCCTGGCTGTACCGGGCAAATTTGGATCCATGTATGGCCAGCATAAGAGAATTCTTGCCTAAAAAGCAGAAATTAGTTTATCCAACTTACTGAAGCACCAGGCTAGAAGAATAAGTGGTAGACTTAGCATGAATATAATACATTATATTTTATTCCATTATATATTATCAAGAAAAAAAAAACATTTTTTTACATTTTGGTGTATACAGGTGTGCAGCAATTATGCATCATTATGTCATAATTCCATTGAATCTACTAACCGGCTTTTTGTGTTTTTTGTTGCAGATGTCCCTGAGGAGCTTGTCTCTCCCTGCTACACAGACCAGTATGAACAAGAACACGTGAAGCCAGCTGTGATCAGCCTCTTACTGTCAGCAGATGTGTACTGCCGAGCATACCGCAAAGCATTACCCCACGACCACTCCCCTCCTAGAGACAATGCTGCCCTCCTGCTACTCTTTGCTCGGAAGGGGTGTGTTCCGGTGCACCAAGGGGAGCCCGTGAAGACCAGTGACCTGAGAGAGAAGCCCATTCGTATGGTAAGAGGATAAGGATCTAGGTTGGAGGCCGGGGATGATGAAGGGATTGTATGTCCACAAAGTTTAGGAAGGTATTCCAAACATCCCCACCAATTTTGTTCAACTTTGCAAGGAAACCCAGTTTTAGGTGACCATAATTGAAAATTACACTGCAAAAGCTTCGGTCTGTATAGTCTTGTTCATAGTACAGGGTATTGAAATGTTCTGAGTCTATCTGGATATATTATGTTTTGGTAGGTGTGGAGCAATGGAGGGAGATCTTACTCTAAACAAATAGGCAAAAAACTATTGCTGGAACCCGTGAAACCAAACAGAGATCAGCTAACGGTATCCAGAAAACCCTGCAGCAGTCATAGACAAAATGTGACTCAACAGGGAGACTGTTAGAAAGACAAATGATTTGATCATACAGTCAAAAGTAACACTTATCCTGGTGCCCTCATTAACCACTTTAGCCCCGGAGGATTTGGCTGCTCAAAGACCAGGCCCTATTTTGCGATTCGGCACTGCGTGACTTTAACTGACAATTGCGCGGTCGTGCGACGCTGTACCCAAATGAAATTGACGTCCTTTTTTTCCCACAAACAGAGCTTTCTTTTGGTGGTATTTGATCACCTGTGCGAGACCCAACGTTAGAGGTGCAAGCTGGTACTTACTAGTATTCCAATGTTTGTCTTCCTCGTCCGTTTTTCTCCATTACTCAACTAATGTGACCCCCAAAGCTAATGGAGAAAGGCAGGGAAGAGTCAAACAAGGATGCTTTAGAGGTGACTGACAGCCTTCTTATCAATTGATGAAGTCATTGGTCGTTAGGAGGTTGGCAGCTAGAAGATATGGTAATGGTGTACAATGAAAACCTGTGGCTTTGTGTAACTAAAAGGCAGGCTTTATCCACCCGCCGTCTGGGCACCCTGTTTGAAAAAGGCTGCTTTAGGCCTATGACACACTGGTGATCCTGTTGCAGACAGAAACTTGTCAGCTAGATAGACCCACAAAGTGTTGCTATCTCTGATGTCAGACCAACAAGGTGTTGGTCCCTCTAAGGCCAGAACAATGAGTCGATGTTCCCCCTGAGATCAAGCCAACAAAGTGTGGCTACCTCCCAGGATGGACCACAAGGTGTTGCTCCCTCTGAGGCCAGAACAACAAGGCGTTGCTGTCTCCGAGGCTAGACCAACAAGATGTTGTTTCTTCTGAGCTCAGAAGACAAGGCATTGCTTCCTCAGAGGCTGGACCAACAAGGCATTGTTCCTTCAGAGGCTAAACCAACAAGGAATCGCTCTCTCTGAAACCAGACCAACAATATATCACATTTCTCACTGGCAATAGAGATTTTGCCTTAGGCCTTAAGATATTGGGATTCATTTTTTTTTTTCTGCCTGTGAACTTCATAACTTGGTTTTAATGAAGGATGGAGTTCCTGCTGCTGAATTGGCTGAAACTTGAGCTGTGGATGGCCTTGTCAGCACTACCTGGCTCAACAAACTTTAGTTGAAAAATCAAAGGAGCCAGGTGGAAAATTTGCAGTCGAACAGTGACTGCATCCAGTCAGTTGCAGTCTCGCTTTGGGTATTCAGACAGCTGCAGATGCTGTGGCTGTTTGAATATACAACCATCAGTACAGATTCTGTTGTGCTGTTTAGCATGGATAGGGGAACCAGGTGATTTTTCTCATTCAGCCTGTGGGGCTGAACAAGAGAAATCTACTAGTGTATGGCTAGCATAAGAGTGGGAGGTCTAGCAGCATAAGATAATTCAGCTCTTTTGCATTGCACAGTGCTCAAAATTTTTTTGACATTCTGAGTTCGAAGGGTTGTATGTAGGCAGCCTGCTAAAGGTGGAGGGAGGTACAAAAGACTCTGTGCAGCATGAAAGCATGTGTGATTTAAAAAAATTGGCTGAACAGAATTAAAAATATATTCACAGGAAATAAATAACACACACACATTTTTATCTTTAATACTGAGGATTGTGTATCAGTAACAGTGTAAATTGCAGCAGGTGTGATTCCCTCGTATCTGCACAATTATTTCTGCTTTGCTTGTGTTTTTCTAAGTGAACCAGGTTGTTGAACAGATAAGTCCATGTAAAGAACATCTGTTGGTCACCTCACCAGAGACATTCTTTGTCTGTGGCGGAGCTGGCATCTGCCATGATTGTGTAAGTGGAATGTGAATGAAGTACTTGATTGAAGGTTATTGCAGTAAATTCACCGCATACTGAGTGCAGTGCTTGCACTGAGGCAAGGAACAATTGCATGTGGTCTTTGGATGCCAGCCATGTACTGTCTGCAGCATCTGAAAGACGAGGACTCTTGTCGGTTCAGCAGGAGGCAGGGTGAAGAACATGAAAAAAACAAACTACTGGCAAATCTATACACACACACACCAAAAAAGAACCCAAAGCTGAATTCATCCTGATCTGTAAATTGATGGGAGAGTAAAGCCTTATACACACGCAACGATTATCGGCCGACCGATCGGCCGACTTTTGTCCAGTGTTGTTGTGTTGGTTGGAATGTGCCTAGACTGCACACAAATTTTCTCGGCCAACAAAAATCTACTTCAGAAGTGATGTCATGTGCTGGTTTACTTTCCGTGTGTTTTTTCTTCTCTGAGCATGCCCAGTCTTGCTCATCAGATTTTTGTCTGCCGAAATCTGTACTGACTGACGGAAAATCGGGCGTTGTGTTGACGGCCAACAAAAATTTTATAGCCTGCACACCAGATTTTATTTGGCCGAAAAGTCTGAGTCAGTTGTCGAAAGCATCATACTAACAAGCCGAAAATCGGCCGATCGGACGTTGGCCGAAAATTCCCGGCCAATAATCGATGCGTGTGTACGAGGCATAAGGATCATGGGTAACATCAGAAAAAGAAGAGCTTATGGTAGACCTTGCCAGTCTGGTGATGATCACTGCTAGTCCAAAGAGCTGGCAGGCTCTTTGGACTGTTTCCTGTAAGCATTACATAATAAGAACAATTCCAACTAAAAGTGTACGTAAAGGCAAAACTTTTTTCTTTTTAGTTTTGGATGAAGCAGTAAAGGACCCTCTTTAAGGTTTTTATTGTCGACAAAGCCTTTATCCAAAATGTACAAGGCTTTACAGCAATCAGTGCATGTTAGTCTAGAACTTTTGCAATCAAAGTAGCAGGTGGAGATGCCAGATCTGAACGAAGAAGATTGGGAGGATATCTGGGATTATCCCTTTACTCAATTGGGGGCCACACGGGATAGGCTAATCCAATGCAAAATTATCCACATGGCCTACCTTACACTGCAGAGACTACACCAAATTTTCCCCACAGAAGAACTTAATTGTTGGCGGTTCAGAGACACGCCGGTGGATTTTTTAAATGTTTTTTGGTCCTGTTCCGGCATACAAATATTTTGGGCCAATGTCCTACAGTTCATATGTTCAGTAACCACAATTTCCATTTCTCAAACAGTGGCTGCTTGTCTATTTGTTTGGTCAACCATCTAGCCTTTTCCAGGGCCTCCAGCGCACTTTTGGGCCTTCTGTTCTACTCTTCTTTTGGCGTGGAAATCGGATAGACCCCCTACCTCAGAGAGCTGGAAAAAAATGGTTAATTTAGTGGTCCCATTGTATAAAATGACATATCTTTCCCAAGGTTGCCCCAAAATTTCACAAGGTCTTGGACATTTGGATTGATTCTCCTTCTACTACTGATGCTAGAGATGATGCTGTGCTCGAATAAGGTAGATAGTGTGTGAATTCTATGTTCCTCTAAAGCATGGGTGTCCAACCTTTTGGCTTCTCTGGGCCACATTGAGTGTAGAGAAATTTTCTTGGGCCGCATATAAAATATATACTATAGTTAAGGTATATAAGTCATAAAATGCCGCCGCGCCCTTCCCACGCCCCCGCACTAATTTAACAAAACTAGAGGATGCTCAAATGAAATTGAATCAGTATACAGAGGTTTACTTCTTCTAAATGATAATAAAGGAACACTCTAACCACCATGAACACCTCAGTAATTTCAAGTGGTCATGGTGGTGGGAGTCAGAAACACTGCACATGCTCCCCCCCCCCCTCTGAGGCAGCCTCTGCCTACCGTTATTTGGAAGCTGCTGTGGCCGTGCCCCCCAACTGACTTCCTTCCTCCCCAGCAAAAAATTGCCAGGGGGCAGTGGGCCGCATTGCCTGAGGTTCCGGGCCGCATGCGGCCCTCGGGCCGCAGGTTGGACATGCCTGCTCTAAAGGGAAGGGCTATGCGGGGGTTGACCTGATGTGGCCCTCCAGTGTACCCCCTCTTTACCATTCAGCATCTCCCTGGGAATGTATTACTGCACTTCATTATTAATTGTGTAACAATCTTAATTTTCTTGCTTTTATTTTTGAAATTTGATACATGCCTAATCACTGATAGTGCCTAACTTCCACCTCCTGATCACTTACCTTGGTCATGTGGATGCTGTTGCCCTCGTTGATCAAGGGGTACCGGAGTTGCGACTACAGTTCGGATTGTTATGTTTTATATTTATGCTGTGTGTTTTTTAAGCTGGGAAATGCCCCATGGCTCTGTTTTGTAGAGTAGTTTTCTAAAACTAATAAAAACAAGTTTAAGAAGGTTTTTTTTGTCATCTAGATCCCTACTTGGGAGATTATCCCCTATTTGTTCTGTTGACTATTGTCACAGATACAGAAAGTGGGAGGAAATCCAAAACTGTAGGGTTGTCATCAAAGTGAAGCCAAATCTTCTATTGGGAACAGGTGTTCTGGTGACCACTGTCCAAGATAGAAATTCCCGATATTTCAGGGTGACTTCTTCTCATTTCTCTTTACATCTCCTGGACAGGAAGTGAAGAGAAATCTCTCCAACTGGATACAGGCAGCAAAATTTAACACCACAGGGTTTTTTTGTATAATTTTTGGTTTGCATTGTCTGCAATTCTAAGGATATTCCAGAATACAGTTAGCTTCTTTTTTTTTTTTTTGTGTGTCTTAAAATTCCGTTAAACCACTTTTAAGAACTTTGAGTCTGTAACCATTGTTTTACCAGAGGTGACACATAAAATGCTTTAAATAGCTTGATAGCTCTAGGGGGCACGGCTTTGTAATGGGCCGGAAAGAGCAGTGATTGGTCAGGATTGGAGACACACCTTTTCGTCTTTCTTTTCAAGCCTTTACCGCATCCACTTTCCAGTCTCCTGGTCTGATTAACTAAACAAACATCTCGTGTGTGTACTGAAGCCCGGATGCAGCGTGCATTTCTTAAACATTTTCAGTGCCTTGTGAATGTCATTCAGCCACTCCTCTGTATTAGGCATTTTACAAGTCATTGATGCTGCATGATGTAAAATCGTAAAACCGTAATATTGTCTGGTGATCCATGTAAATGTTTCATGTATATATCTGCTCAGTCGTATCCGACTCTCGCGATTCTGTTGGCCAGCTCTCTGGACACCATGGCTTATACACTTGACAGCCTCATCAACAGAATTTCTTTGCTATTTTTTTTTCTTTTTATGTTGTAGGTCACTAGGACTTTCCTCAAGCCTCTCCAGTTGCTAGGCTTGGGACTGACATGCAGAATGTGATAGCACATGTACATAGCCAATCTGTATACACATACTAGGGCCAATTTAAACCAGAGCCAGATAAAGTGGATGTAAGCCCTCACATACACCCAGTGAAGTGAACAGCCTCAGATGATACACAGAGATGAAACAAATCTCCCTACATAAGTTGTATTTGTATACCGGTGTAACGTGAGAATTACCTACCCCGTGAGAAAAACCTACCCCTCGTCACTTCCGGCCAGGAACAGCTGAGCAGCGCAGCAGTGCGCATGCTCACAGCCCCGGATACCTAATGGAAGAGCTGAGGATCAGACTAGTGCGCATGCGCACTAGTCTGAAACGATCTCGGTGTCCGTTAAAAAAACCTACCGACGCGGCGGTGACATAAAACAGCTGTGCTGCACTATGAGTCATCTCCGCTCCTGTCCCGGTCACTTCCCTGATCTTGGCTAGTAAATATAAAAGCGGCTGGCGGCTCCGTGATTTATCTTTTTATACAGCCGCCGCCGCTTTTATATTTAGTAGCCGAGAGCAGGGAAGTGACCGGGACAGGAGCGGAGATGACTCATAGTGCAGCACAGCTGTTTTAATGTAACTGCTCGCGTTACACAGACTGCCGTGAACCGGAAGTGACGGGGGTAGGTTTTTCTCACGGGTAGGTAATTCTCACGGAACACCGGCTGTCTTCAGCTTTCTACACTGCTTAGAAAATGAACATCGTGTTAGAAGTTTTTTTTTTCCTGTTCCAGCACTGGGTGTGGAGTCTTGGCATACACTGTGTGATAGCTGATTGAAGGAAAGGCCCACAACCCCCCTCCACGTAGGCAGAGGAAGTAAGAAACATGTGGAGCTAGGCTGTGAATAAATTAGTTCTCTGCTAATCTATCTCTATGCACCCACCCGACACAAATTTGCAGCTGCTTTTATCTCCTGTCTCGGAGAACTTGTCAGAAGTTAGTATGCTGATAACCGAGGAACAGAGCAGCAGAAAGACATGGGACTTAGGACTTTGGAGAGAGAGAAGTAAACACTATATATTATGTGTATATGTATATATATATATATACAGTGGGTACGGAAAGTATTCAGACCCCCTTAAATTTTTCACTCTTTGTTATATTGCAGCCATTTGCTAAAATCATTTAGGTTCATTCTTCTTCCTCATGAATGTACACATAGCACCCCATACTGACAGAAAAACACAGAATTGTTGACATTGTTGCAGATTTATTAAAAAAGAAAAACTGAAATATCACATGGTCCTAAGTATTCAGACCCTTTGCTCAGTATTTAGTAGAAGCCCCCTTTTGATCTAATACAGCCAGGAGTCTTTTTGGGAAAGATGCAACAAGTCTTTCACACCTGGATTTTGGGATCCTCTGCCATTCCTCCTTGCAGATCCTCTCCAGTTCTGTCAGGTTGGATGGTAAACGTTGGTGGACAGCCATTTTTAGGTCTCTCCAGAGATGCTCAATTGGGTTTAAGTCAGGGCTCTGGCTGGGCCATTCAAGAACAGTCACGGAGTTGTTGTGAAGCCACTCCTTCGTTATTTTAGCTGTGTGCTTAGGGTCATTGTCTTGTTGGAAGGTAAACCTTCGGCCCAGTCTGAGGTCCAGAGCACTCTGGAGAAGGTTTTTGTCCAGGATATCCCTGTACTTGGCCGCATTCATCTTTCCCTTGATTGCAACCAGTCGTCCTGTCCCTGCAGCTGAAAAACACCCCCACAGTATGATGCTGCCACCACCATGCTTCACTGTTGGGACTGTATTGGACAGGTGATGAGCAGTGCCTGGTTTTCTCCACACATACCGCTTAGAATTAAGGCCAAAAAGTTCTATTTTGGTCTCACCAGACCAGAAAATCTTATTTCTCACCATCTTGGAGTCCTTCGGGTGTTTTTTAGCAAACTCCATGCAGGCTTTCATGTGTCTTACACTGAGGAGAGGCTTCCGTCGGGCCACTCTGCCATAAAGCCCTGACTGGTGGAGGGCTGCAGTGATGGTTGACTTTCTACAACTTTCTCCCATCTCCTGACTGCATCTCTGGAGCTCAGCCAAAGTGATTTTTGGGTTCTTCTTTACCTCTCTCACCAAGGCTCTTCTCCCCCAATAGCTCAGTTTGGCCGGACGGCCAGCTCTAGAAAGGGTTCTGGTCGTCCCAAACGTCTTCCATTTGAGGATTATGGAGGCCACTGTGCTCTTAGGAACCTTAAGTGCAGCAGAAATCTTTTTGTAACCTTGGCCAGATCTGTGCCTTGCCACAATTCTGTCTCTGAGCTCTTCAGGCAGTTCCTTTTTGACCTCATGATTCTCATTTGCTCTGACATGCATTGTGATCTGGAAGGTCTTATATAGACAGGTGTGTGGCTTTCCTAATCAAGTCCAATCAGTATAATCAAACACAGCTGGACTCAAATGAAGGTGTAGAACCATCTCAAGGATGATCAGAAGAAATGGAAAGCACCTGAGTTAAATATATGAGTGTCACAGCAAAGGGTCTGAATACTTAGGACCATGTGATATTTCAGTTTTTCTTTTTTAATAAATCTGCAGCAATGTCAACAATTCTGTGTTTTTCTGTCAGTATGGGGTGCTGTGTGTACATTCATTAGGAAGAAGAATGAACTTAAATGATTTTAGCAAATGGCTGCAATATAACAAAGAGTGAAAAATGTAAGGGGGTCTGAATACTTTCCGTACCCACTGTATATATAATATACACACACACACACACACATACACACACACACACACACAGTTGTGCTCATAAGTTTACATACCCTGGCAGCATTTATGATTTCTTGGCCATTTTTCAGAGGACATGAATGATCACACAAAAACTTTTCTGTCACTCATGGTTAGTGTTTGGCTGAAGCCATTTATTATCAATCAACTGTGTTTACACTTTTTATATCATAATAACAGAAACTACCCAAATGACCCTGATCAAAAGTTTACATACCCCAGTTCTTAATACAGTGTATTGCCCCCTTTAACATCAATGACAGCTTGAAGTCTTTTGTGGTATTTGTGGATGAGGCTCTTTATCTTCTCAGATGGTAAAGCTGCCCATTCTTCCTGGCAAAAAGCCTCCAGTTCCTGTAAATTCTTGGGCTGTCTTGCATGAACTGCACGTTTTGAGATCTCCCCTGAGTGGCTCAATGATATTGAGGTCAGGAGACTGAGATGGCAACTCCAGAGCCTTCACCTTATTCTGCTGTAGCCAATGACAGGTTGACTTGGCCTTGTGTTTAGCATTATTGTCATGTTGGAATGTCCAAGTACGCCCCATGCGCAGCTTCCGGGCTGATGAATGCAAATTTTCCTCCAGTATTTTTTGATGAAATACTGCATTCATCTTGCCATAAATTCTGACCAAATTTCCTGTGCCTTTGTAGCTCACACATCCCTAAAACATCAGCGATCCACCTCCATGTTTCACAGTAGGAATGGTGTACCTTTCATCATAGAAAAACTGTATCTCTCCTGCGCTAAAGTGGTATGCAGGAAGGCGAGTCACCTGAATGGTCTTTTTAGCACAAAAATAGGCGGTCTTGTTGCCCCTCAGGACCAAGGGTATCCAAAAACACTGGAAGACAACAACAAGAGAAGGGCGCACTGACCTTGTGCATTACCACTAAAGAAGTTTATTAAAATCCAAATAGCATACATTATACTCACAAATGTAAGATGTATACATGCATGTAGGAAATAGGAACCAATCGCCTCCAGGACACTTCTATACTGCTGGATGGCGTACCCAATGACCTGGCTTACTCGTTTCAAGGGAGAACCCTCTTCCTCAGAGCCAAAAATTGCCACTGACCCACCATCAATTCCCAGAATGTTATATAACCGTCCTGCACCACATAAATCACCCCACCCCCCTCCGCTAGGAGCAAAGGTCAGGAATGTGTGTAAACAAATTGGGGTATGTAACATTTATTGTTGTGGTCAAAAAGCTCAATTTTGGTCTCATCACTCCAAATGACTTTGTGCCAGAAGGTTTGAGGCTTGTCTCTGTGCTGTTTGGCGTATTGTAGATGGGATACTTTGTGGCATTTGCATAGTAATGGCTTTCTTCTGGCCACTCAACCATGCAGCCCGTCTTTCTTCAAGTGCCTTCTAATTGTGCATCTTGAAACAGCCACACAACATGTTTTCAGAGAGTCCTGTATTTCACCTGAAGTTATTTGTGGGTTTTTCTTTGCATCCCGAACAATGTTCCTGGCAGTTGTGGCTGAAATCTGAGTGGGTCTACCTGACCGTGGTTTGGTTTCAACAGAACCCCTCATTTTCCACTTCTTGATTAGAGTTTGAACACTGCTGATTGGCATCCTCAATTCCTTGGATATCTTTTTATATCCCTTTCCTGTTTTATACAGTTCAACTACCTTTTCCCACAGATCCTTTGACAATTAGTTTGCTTTCCCCATGACTCAGAATCCAGAATCATCAGTGCAGCGCTGGATGAAAGATGCAAGGGTCTGTCAGGAGTCCAGAAACTCATAGACCTTTTATACACACTAATTACAAGCAAACAGATCACAGGTGAGGATGGTTACCTTTAATAGCCGTTCAAATCCCTTTGTGTCAACTTGTGTGCATGTTATCAAGCCAAAATCCCAAGGGTATGTAAACTTTTGATTAGGGTCATTTGGGTAGTTTCTGATGTCATTATGATTTAAAAAGAGTAAACACAGTTGATTGATAATAAATGGCTTCAGCCAAACACCATGAACCATGAAAACCATGAGTGAAAGAAGTGTTTGTGTTATTCATATTCTCTGAAAAATGGCCAAGAAATCATAAATTCTGCCAGGGTATGTAAACTTATGAGCACAACTGTATGTATGTATGTATGTATATATGTATGTATATATATATATGCCCAGGCCAAATTTCATGAATGGGGTTTACATCCACTTTAACTCTAGAGTGTGGGAGGAAACCCACATGTGAGCACAGGAAGAACATGCAAACGCTGTGCATGTAGTATCCAGGATTCAAACCTTGCTCCAAACTCCTTGCAGATAGTGCCCAAGATTCGAACCAAGGACCTCAGTGCTGCAAGGCATAACAGATGTCTGCTAAGCCACTGTTCCCCACCATTTGTTCACCACCATACAGCCAGGTCCTTTTTTGTTAGGGAATTGGTGCAGGTACTCCCTCCTTCTGAATCATCCCTTATTTCCGTCCCCTATCCATCTTCGTGCACTGTCCCTTGGTTCCACCCCATACCCAGCAACAGTAGTGCTGGCACAAAAAAAAATCCCGCACCCCAGCAACAATAAGCTCCCACTAGAAGAAATAGATCTAACAGCCAGCAACAATACATTCTCCCTTAACAGTAGATCCCCCTCAGAAACAGTTGACCCCCCCTCCAGCAACAATAGATCCTCCGCCAACAAAAATAAACCTCAGTAACATCAGACCCCCCCCCCCCACAACAATAGATCCCCCAGCAACTAGCATCAATAGTCCCTCCAGCACACCCTAGGAGGTGCCGAAACTTCATTCCCCCGCATTCCTGCTGAAAAAAAAGCCCTGCATACAGTTAAACAGAACCTGTCCACAAGATCAGAGTGCTATGACATGAAAGAGCTCATGAAAGAAATGTAGGGGCTACTGTTGCTGACCTCCAATGCTATTTGCCCCAATGTCTATCTGATCCTCTAATTTCCAGGCTTTTTGAGTTGGCTGCCTAGAACAAGTGGATGGAGCGTAGAATAATATTCATGCACACAAATGCATATATGCTAAAATAAATCCGGATATAAAAAATCAGATTTGGTCATATATTGCTACAGATGCAGCTGTAAAGGAAGTGTATTGGCTTTTCATTAAATAATTTTGTTAATTCTAACGTCACTGGGTCACTACAGGGTCAAAAGTCAACTAAAGACATCCTTTAAATGAAGATGTTATATACTTATCCTTCCAGCATTGTTGATCCCTTGCTGCATAGAACCAACGCTTCTGGGTGTGTTGAATGCTTCCCATGCCTTGCACTTTGGTTGCTTCCACTGGTGCACATGTTCTGATGTATACAAGCCAGCTGGAGGAACTACAGTGAGCATGGGAGCAGGCATTCATATGAATATATAAGTATGATGCACTCCAAATGTCCTTCCTGAGTGCTGCAGTGATACATCATGGACGGTTCGGGGAATAATTATAGACTGGAATGTGTATCGCCAACACATCATCCACTTATATGATCAACTAATCTATGGAACAGGTATTCACACATCCATAAGTGTTGGATAGCTGCAGCTACCAGGAAGCAGCAGTTTGCTGTTTTAACAGAAGGATAAAATGTATAGCATATGCTCCAAACAGGTTGCCTTTAGTTGACTTTGTAGTGACATGGGGTTAGTTTATTGTTCTAGTAATAGTTTTATGTATCGTTTGTAATATAATACTGTATGTACAGTAGATCAGCCATACTTGCTCATTACATACATATAGACTCTGGTTTCTGCTGTAACCCTGCACAGTAGTTTGTTCTTTACCACTTTTAGACAATGCTGGCCCATAGAAAACAATGCAATCCTTGTGTGGCTAATACCCTTGTTAAAAAGAATGTAAAGTCCCAACAACTTCTCTTATTCCGTTTGGTCTGGAAAATATATTATTGAAAGCATTTTTGTAATACCTGATCAGGAAGTGCAAAAAAAAAAAAAAATCTATTGATCCTGACTGAAATCTTGTGAGCTGATATATTCATGTGCTCTCTGCCTTTGCTCTTATCTCCACGCACTACAGAACACATTCCCCAATGATATGAGGAATTGGAGAGGGAGAAGGGTTTTGCAGGGCTGTCCTATGCTGCTCTGCTATAGCTACAGTAGAGTTAGCATTGTCACCCTAGGAAGTGTCACTGGCATGATCACCAGGAGAAAATACAGGGAAAAAAGCCTGACTATAGAAAGCTAATGCAGCCACCACATCTAATGACTGGTAATTTGTAGAGATGCACCAATATACCGGCCACCAAAATTATCGGCCGAAAATAGGGTTATCTGCATTTTGCTGATAGAAAAAAAAAGTGCTGATAATGGCATGCTGCATGCCATTGACTTCAGTGCAAAATCGTGTCCCTTTGACTTCAATTCACAATTGTGTCCTATTGACTTCAATGTAAAAACACCCCTTCTGACTTCAATGCGAAATCACGTCCCATTGACTTCAATGCAAAATCACGTCCCATTGACTTCAATGCAAAATCACGTCCCATTGACTTCAATGCAAAATCACGTCCCATTGACTTCAATGCAAAATTGCGCCAATTGATGTCAATGCAAAAATGCCCCCTATTGATTTCAATGCAAAAATGCCAGTCAAATAATTGAAATTAAAAAAAAAAAAAAAATGTCTATTTTGGTTTTCGACCAAGTGCATCCTGAATTTTCGGTTTCAGTTTCGGCACCGGAATTTTCTTTTCAGTGCACCACTAGTAATCTGCAATATATTGCATTTTTGTTCTTGGTTTTAGATATAGTTAAGTAGAGAGAGTAATTTTGCTGAGCTACTGAGAGTTCCCTCTAGTGTGTAAACTACAAATATTTAATGCGAAAGAAAAATCTAAGCAAGCATAAATAAAAGTCCTGCCAAAATGTAACAATAACCTTGCACTATGCAACAATATATGCAATATCTATACTCTAGAAATACATTCGA
This sequence comes from Pelophylax lessonae, assembly GCF_965119305.1. Classification (NCBI taxonomy): domain Eukaryota; kingdom Metazoa; phylum Chordata; class Amphibia; order Anura; family Ranidae; genus Pelophylax; species Pelophylax lessonae. Next base: position 575,705,727 of record NC_138771.1, on the reverse strand, counting down.
CTTTTTAGGTGAAACCTGTATTAAGTATTTAATTTTTTTTTGTAAAAAGGACACAAAGTAATTGTATGCTTTAAAGGAAAAAAATAAAAAAGACACATTCTCCTCATTACTCTTGTGAACACAATTGGTAAGTTATGAGGCTTCTTTCATTTTATTAGCCCTTTAATGTTGAGCTGAAATTAGAAAATTTCCTTTCTTGTGGAATCGGAGAACATCAGTAATTGCATATGTGTGCTTTAAACAAAAGGCCTATTCTGCGTGCAGGGAAGGTGCGGGCGTCTGCCGATCTCCCAGGATGCATCACAGGCGGTTTAATGGTGTCTGTACCACGAAAGAGAAATGTTTGGCAGACATTAAATTCTGCATCAATAAAATTCAAAGAAAAGTGTGTTTTCTTCTTCATCCAGCAGTGTCATGACCATCTCTCACTTTCCCTTCACTACGTTGTGAATTGGTTTTTACCATTTGCAGTCAGCCATGAACAGCTCCACCCAAGGCTGTTGTCTTATGTGCAGTCGCTGTGAATTGGATTATGGGTTTGTTCCCAGCTGGGTGAATGGAAGCTTTTTGTAAATATAAGCCCACTTGTGTGTTTATAGCGGGTGTGTACGGGTGTATTGTTCATGTAGTTGTTGTTCATACAAGTTCTCCCGGTATGCAGATGAAGCATGATGACTTGAAACATGCAAACTTTTTTTTATGCTTTAATAATTATGCTTCTAGCGGGCTTACTCTGTACAGAATCCTGGTACAGGGACATACTGAATATCTACTAAATTAAACAGCTGGTAAGTGTGGAATATCTTCCACACAAAGTAGCCACATTATGAGTAGAAAAGGCTGTCCTCTGCCAGCATACTGCAGAGAAGGACTGTTGCTCTCTGTGTTGAAGCAGTGGTTTCTCTGCAGAGATCCAAAACTCTTCCCCGTGTTCCCTAATCAGCAAACCTCATTTTAGCTGCTGATTTGAAAGCCGTAACTCAGCAAGGGGTGTCAAGCCTCTGCAGAGAGACCTCTGCTTCCACATAGAATGCAAAGGTCCTTATCTGCAGCATGTCAGCTCAAGCTGTGGCTGTTTTCTACTGGAAATTAACAGTAAGACTTGGAACCATTTTGTTTTGAGATACCTGGAATCTATAAGGCTGGTTTAAAGTGGTTGTAAACCCTAAAAAAACCCTGATTCATGATACCGTCATCAGTTTTCATACCCGCAATCTCTCCCTCTCCCGCTCTCTGCCTGTCAGCTCAGGAGTCTGTGTGTCAGCAATCTCCTCCCTGCCATTCTCCTCCCATTGCAATGGCTGCAAAATCACTAATCTTAAATCCTGGAATCCCCTCTGTTACAGAAACATATACTGTGCAGTATCTGTGTTTTAAAAAGGATGCAGGGTAATGCCTTATTTCAGAGCGCCGCTGTGCGCTTACGTGACCTCCCGTCGCTCTCTTCCTCTCCTCTCAGCTGACATCAGTAGGGAATCTCTCCTCCTCTCCTCCCAGCTGACGTCAGTAGGGAATCTCTCCTACCAGCTGACATCAATGGGGAATCTCAGCCTCTCCCACTGTAGTCCTCAGATCGGGGAAGCTGAGCGCCAGGTCGTCACGTGAGCATACAGCAGTGCTCCGAAATAAGGTATTTTGCGGCATAATTTTTAAAAAACACAGATACTGCACAGTATATATCTTTTTGTAACCGAGGGGATTCCAGGATTTGTGATTTGTGACTTTAAAACCACTTTAAGGCCTCACACTATACAGGTGCGACATAGCGCACCCCATTATTTTCAGTGGGCTGCCCTATGTGAGAGAAACGGGGAAAATAAACCCCTGACTCCATTCTAAAAATGCACTGCACTGAACTATATGGTGCTGCAGCACTATGTGGTGTGGCTTGAGCTAAAAACATGCACATTAGCAGATGCATGGGGTGCCATTACCAATATGGGTACTGCCAGGTGTCTGCTAAAGGGCAGTGTGTTTCTGTGTGTTGGAAAAGCATGCAATTGTGCATATGTTCCTGACATGCACAAGGTGTGTATCTATCTTAAACTGAAAGTTCACTTGGGATTTAGGGTAATAAAAGACTTCTGTGATGTAATTAATTTTTTTTTTTTTTTTTGATACTCCAATGGCTTGCCTCCATGTAGACCAGCCTTTCCCAACCTTGGCTCCATTGAATCCTAGGGTTCCTCCAAACATTGCTAGGAGTTCCCTGAGCAATGAGCAATTTCTACCTCTCTTACCCCTAACCTCTGACACCAATCATTTTTTTAGCTATCTGTTTGTGCAGAATTCTATCCAGTGACCACAAATGTAAAGCGAATTCTTCCCAGTGACCATCACACTAATGTACCATGAGCTGTAGATATAATACCCATTAACACGCTGACCGCGCACTGTTGTTTTACTGCTGCAGTGTGGGCCAGATGCGCAGAATCACGTGTGTGTGTGTGTGTGTGTGTGTGTGTGTGTGTGTGTGTGTGTATGTGTGTATGTATATGTGTGTGTATATATATATATGTGTGTGTGTGCGTGTGTGTGTATGTGTGTGTGTGTGTGTGTATATATATATATATATATATATATATATATATATATATATATATATATATATATATAATCTGGAATTCTGCATTTCCAGGTAGGGGCCCCCTGCCTGGTTGTGCTGTGATTTATCACATGCCGATCACCGGGTCCTGGCCCATGATTGAGCGCTGGCACCCGGTGATCAGCACTGAGCCTCCCCACATGTAAACAACACAGAACTTTGTTCAGTGACAGGGGATCCCGTTGTTTGTTCATTCCTTGCTAAATATACATTTATATTTACCAAAGCCATGTATCAGAATACAGTTTTGGCCAATGATTTTTTTTTTTTTCAAAATTGTCGGTCTTTTTCCATTTATATAATACAAAATGAAAAACCCCAGAGGTAGTCAAATACCACCAAAAGAAAGCTCTATGTGAAAATAAATGATCTAAATTTCATGTGGGTACAGCATTGCATGACCGAGCCATTGTCAGTTAAAGTAGCGCAGTGCTGCATAGCCAAAAATGGCCTGGTCACGAAGGGGGTAAAATCTTCCAGAGCTGAAGTGGTTAATAGGGGTTCCCTGAGACTGGAAAGTTAATTCAAGGGTTTCTGGCCCCTTTCACACGGGCGATGCGCCCGACGGACTCCGTTTTGCTCAGCGGGAATCGATCTGCCGATCCCCGCTGAGCAGGTAGATGACAGCTCCGTCTCTGCTTTCTTTGCAGAGATGGAACTGTCAGATCCCTGCTCTCCTCTATGGGTGATCGGATGATAACGGACCGCCTGTCCATTTTCATCTTATCTTATCCGATCCGATCCTCCAGATGGATGGAAAATAGGGTTTGCATCTGTCCGGATTTCACGGACAGGATCGGATTGGGTAGCATGTCTCCACTGACATCGGCTGCTCCATAGGGCTGCATGGAGCCCACCGATCCGGTCCGCTTGAAAAACTGACAGGTGGACCGGATCAGAAAGCCCGTGTGAAAGGGGCCTTAAATAGGTTGTGAGAGGCTGATCTAGACATTACACACAATGGAGACTGATATCGCAGTAAACACCTTTGCCACACCCCTACCCACAATCTGCTGTAATTAGAGCAAGCAGTCCACAGCATGGAACCAATCAGTTGAGATAATTCTGCTGTTAAACTCATATAGATTAGGAAATAAAAATAGACCTGTCTGTAGTAATCGCTAGAATTATTGACACTGTGGATCACATGACCAGTGCTATGGCTTATCAGAAATGTTTAGGCAGATTTGGACAGGCAATGGCTCTGCTTGTTCATTGGTCCCTTTCTTTGTCAGGAAACATGTGGCCTGTACGATGGCACTGGTCATGTGACCAGCACATTGGGTTTCCTAGGGTGGAATATTTTTTTTATTATTACTTGAGTTGGCAGAGAAAGAAGTGTGTATAAATTAGGGTTCTACTAAGGATATGGGTGAGCTAATCCTACTAATGGTGCCATAGACCATTAATATATAGTCCTGCCAGTTTCAGAGTGGTTGAAGGATGGGTGGGAAGTCTTCTGGGGATCACAGGAGCCAGTTGCAGGGGATGGAGAACTTACTGGTAGATATACACAATACAACATGATGGGATCTAGGGGGTATGGAGCAAGGCATTATTGGGGCAAAATTGTATAAATGAAAGATAGTAAGGGACTGCATAGTGGATATTGGCTGTACTGAAAAATTACAAATATATTTTGCTGCTTTTGTTTCTCCAGAGTGCCCATCTTGCTGTCATTGACTCTCTGATGATTGTGTACTCAAGCCACTGCGCAGAGACCCTACCTGGCAGTGAAGAGCCCGGCCTGGCTGCAGTGGAGAGTAAGCTGCTTGCTTGGGTTGATAAGGTAGGTCATTTGTTTCCTCCTATTCTCTTGAAGCTATCTAAACTGCATCTATTTTGCCTTCCTGTGTTCCTCTTATCCTCCTCAACAAGCTTACAACATTTTTTAAATAAAACCTTCCCATTTTTATTATGTGCCTTATCTACCACCCTCTTGAAAGTGATTCACTGGATCTCTTTTCAGAGGGTGGTAAGTACCGCTTATGTGAGAAAAACCTAAAGCCGGGTTCCCATTGGTGCGCTGTGGTTTGGTCACAGTGCGATTATATGCATTTTTTTATTTAGGTGCGCTCCCATTGAATTCTATTAGACTTCGCGTTTTCATGAGAACTCACCCAAGTTCTGCATGCTGCATCTTTGATGCGCTTTCTAATAAAAGTCAATGGGAACAAGGCTAGAACTTTGTGTAAAGCATGCATACAATAACATTGTGCCCAAACCGCAGCACATCAATGTGAACATAGCCTAACAGTGAAGTTGTCCTTTGGATTAGTTGCAGATAGTCCCTTGACCAGTTCCAAGCTTACGGTTGCACTAATTTCCTCTCCTCCTTAAATTTGTATGATGGGCGATCTCTGCTGCCTCTCAGCTGGCTGTTGCTTGGCAGTTGACATTTCTGCTTATTGCTTCATCGTGTGAAAGAAATTCTCAACACTTATAATTATTACCAGTGGTTGTGTAACAAAAGTGAACTTTGGGACATATTCTTGAAACCTGGACCTGATTCTTTCAATTGTAAAGTGTCAGTGGAACGCTTGCACCTGTTTCAGGAGACAAGTTCGCTGACAAGAAAAGCAATATCCAGCTGGGTCAAGAAACCTTACAATACATCAAAAATTATGTACAGTATATCTATCCCTATACATATATATCTACTTATGTGTATTTCTTTCAGATAAACCGCCAACTGTTGGAGGAAGCAGAGAGGGAACAAGGACGGAAACAGCTATCTGCCCCAGAGGGATCAAACCAGGCCGGGGTAAGAAACACGAGGCTACTTACCATATTTGTGTGTGTGAATGATCCTAAACGTCCTATCTGTGTCTACCTGTACCCTGGAGGTGTAAATCTGTATGTTACGCCATGTATCTGGTGGCTACTTTCTATATGCTCTAAATGTTCATACAGCAATCTGCCCTGTATCCTGTACAATCTCAGTCGTTAGTCACCCCCTTTCCCTATCACCAAACTACGTCATAAAGCTAATTTGTGTCATTTTTCCGGTTCTGTAGATATCTGACTCAGTGGACAGTATGTATTATAGAATACGCTTCGATTACCCCTTCCTGTCTGCTGGTCTGTCTCTCAACTCTGTTTTCTCAGATTCCTCTTTTTTTTTTCCCCCCCTCCATCCTCCTTTTGTTCCCACCTTTGCTACCTTGTACTCCAGACTCCATGTAATGTTTCTGTTGTTCTCTAGATCTGTGCACATATCCCCGTTACTCTCTGTGCACTGATCTTTGTTACTTTCCAGCCTCTCCATCAAGCTCGTTTTGCTGTACTCCTCCTGTGGATCACAGGAGTGCGGTTCGTTTTGCACTCCTGTGACCCTTTTTCAGCAGACGGGGCTGAAGTCCTCTGTCTGCTGATGTCACAGAGACAGTTCAAGCTCGAGCAAGATCACGACCATGGAGTCGGGATCCGCCCACATGCCTGGACCGGCACCCAGCTTAGCCACTCAGCGAGCTGCTAAGAGCCTGAGACGGCAGCTCCCGCCCCCTTCGCAACCCAGCATTCCAGTGAGCCAGGAGGAGGCAGAGCAGGGAGCGGTGACTGACAGTTTGCAATTTGGAAGCCTCTCCACCTTTCCAATCAGAGAATGCTTTGCATTCCATAAGAAAACACAAAGCATGCTCTGAATGTCACCTATGCTGGCGATTTCTTGTATTTACATTGCATTAGTCCAGTTTTCTACCGAAAACTCCAACTTGCCTAAAGCTCCAACCACGTGACTCTCCAGCAGCAATAATTGGGGATTTCGAACACCGGCAGCGTATAAACTACGGTACATGCGATAATGAGTGGACATTGTTTGTCTGCCTGCTAATAACCAACAACATGGCTGCCTTCAAGGCAGCGACAACTTTTTTCCTCCTTACTCAGTGTTCAAAACAGCCAACTTCTCGTGTACTATAGTGTAATCACTGCCGGTGTTCTGTGAAAGCAGCCAAGTCGTGGAAATCTGCAATTACTGCTGCTGGAGAGTCACCGGAAGTGAGGTGGTTGAAAATTTTGGCGAGTTGGAGTTTTCGGCAGAACATCGGCCGCTCAGCATGGGACCCGGAAGCAAGTGGAGATCACTGGAGTTGCAGCGTCTACTTCAGTGATTTCCACTTTCCGGAACATTGGCCAGGCATGGTATATACACAGTTACATTGGTCCAAGCTGGATGTGACTATGTAAAAATATACCATACCTGGAATTCTTCATAAAAGCCTAGCTTTTAAATGTTTGGTTTGTTTGTTTAGATAGAGTGCGGAAACACTTTCATTGCTGTCAGTACCCCAATTGGGAAGATTTCCCCTCACATTCTATGAGGACAATAAAGCAATAAAAGGATGATGGCACCACAAAGTTTGGTTGTCATGTAAGAATGTTTTATATTTTGTGACGTAATCAATAATCTAATATGTTACAGGGGCTCAGAACCCTTTTTTTTTTCAGTTGGCATCCCAGATCCCATGTTATCTGTATCAGTTTTCAATTGTTCAGTACACACATGAATTTACTACCAGCATTAAGGCACTGATGAAGGGTGAATTTTAATCACCTGGAATGCATTGGATAGTTAGTAGAACGTATTGATTAGCACGTCATCATAAAAAAATTTAAATTCTTACAGGACATAAAGGCTAAGTTTAACTTTTCACAAAAAATTGAAAGGTGAATGAGCAACAAATATCCTGGCCACCCCGCTGCCCATAGGGGCAGTGATGACCAGTGCTGCCAACGTAGCAAACCACACACTTCAATACACAGCCCTGGAGTGAGTATCCATCATAATACTCGTAATGGCAAGCGACCATTGTGTAATACTTGTATTTTCAAATGCATGCAAGCTAAACCCCTGTTTTTAAGGCCTACTGTTACAAAGAACAATTTGGTTGGTTGCAGGCTGGTCGGAAAGTTGAGCAGGGAATTTTCTTTTATTTTGTTCGATATGTAATTATACCAATGAGAAGCGCACTTGAGGCTTTCTCTTCCAGTAAGGTGTCCCAAAAGTAAGAGGTGCTTTTCATTGGTCAGTGCTGTCACATGGTTGCGCTGACCAATGGGCACTTGCCATTGCGAGCATTTAGATAGATAGGCACTCCAGATCTGTGCATTGCGGTGAACGATCATTACACTGGCATCACTGTCGCTATGTGCAGCAGGTCAGGAGGGGTGACCAGGATATTTAGAGTTGGTTCCCCTTTTCATTTTCTGTGAAAAGGTGAATTTGCCCTTTAAGCTTTGTGAAGCTCGCATCCTTCATATGCCCCATAGATTATTTCTGGGATCCTTTGGAATATCCCAGTTGACAAGTCCTGCCTTTAAAATTTATTTTTTCTCCTAATTTCTGTCTAATATGGAATCCAACGTTCCATCAATGCATATTTGAGTATGGAAGGGTTCAGATCTCTGACAATGTTTTTATTTGTTCCCCATGCCTCTCTATCCGGGTGACAGCTGTATCCCTCTTTTCTTGTAATGGTATCACATTCCAGTGGGGTTATAGACAGAAATAAACACCCAACACAATTTTTAAACCTTCACTCAAAAAAAAGGGCAAGAGTTGGTCTTTTAACTATTATTATTAAATTCCACACTGCTCCAATATTTGCCCGATGGACCAAGTCCATTCATCTGTGTATGGTGGTGTTTCCGTGCTTCTCTATGTGACTTACTATGGATGAGCAGTGAAAGCAATTTTCACATTGATCAGTACTGCAGGTGAGAAGTGGTCCTGCCAGTTGGGAGAAGTCTGAAGGCAGGGAGCCTCAGTGTTACTGTATAAAGGGCCCGTAGAGGGATGGCCTGTTTTTTTTTTTTTTTTATTATCTTAAAATTAGTGAAATTTATGAAAAAAAATGTTGGCACTAGTCACTCTTATGGAAGTAAATCTGTCCCCAATATGCATTTGGCGCTAATGTTTTTACTGTATGCGATATTTTGTGCATACTGTATTTGGGGCGCATTTACACCTTCTAGTGCGGTTACGTGCGTTAGAACATTATGGTCCTTAAATGGCACCTCAACACACTAAAACTTTGCAGCAGCAATGCATGAGTTGCAGTGCACCACAATGCATGGTAATGGATGACTGTGTATTGTAATACACGCAGCAATACCCTTGACAAAAAAGGTGCATGTCTGTTTTTATTTTATTTATTTATTTTTTATGTTATGGTGCATTGCCAGCCCATTCATTTGAATGAGCTCTCTTAAAGGATAAGTTCACCTGGAGCATGTTACACCCATATTTTGGGGTCACGTGTAACCTGCTCCAGTGCATGTCCGCCTCACCCCCTGATCAACATAACTCCCTTCCCATAACAGTGGGTGGGCTGTCACATTTTGAAAACTCTGATCGCACAGACTCGTCATTCGCGCACAGAAATCCCATCTCTACCGCAGCAGACGGCTTGTAGTTCTGAATGAACTGCGAGGGCGCTTATCAGCGTTCTCGCAGTTCATTCACAAGCCCGGCAGATTTTAAAGTGGCAGCCTATACAGAGGTACAGGCTGAAAGCAGTAGGGCCTGTCTGCAGGAGCTTTGCAGGCTCCTGCGATAAGAAATAATAAATGCACATTTTTTCTTGCAAAAATATTTGCATTTATTATTTTTTCCCAAAAATTTAACTTAGCCTTTATTGCAACACATGTTAACGCATGAGAATACAAGATACACTAGGACCTCAAGGTCTTAATAGGCCCTTACAATGCTAGTCATTAGATTACCACGCTCAAAACACTAGATCTAATTTACTTATCCTTGATCTAAACTTTTCTCTAAGTTCAACCCAAAACCTAAATCTAACCCTTAAAGTGTTAAAAATAAAAAAATAAAGCATCTTTGAACGTTTCCTTTCCTTTTCACCTACCTCTAGCGTGCTAAGCGATCTCATCATTCCCAGCTGAATGCTTTCTGACTTCTGATATCTGTCCTCTTTTTGAAAAAGTAAATTTTCTTGCTTTAACTTGGACCTGGAATATATATGCAGCAAGCAAAGTCAGAACTTGTGCATACTTGTTCTAGGTCAGCAACTCCTTGATCACTGAAGCCAAAGGATTAGCATGGTAGCTAATCCTGATATTTACAGTGCCTTGCAAAAGTATTCGGCCCCCTTGAACTTTTCGACCTTTTGCCACATTTCAGGCTTCAAACATAAAGATATAAAACTGTAATTTTTTGTGAAGAATCAACAACACGTGGGACACAATCATGAAGTGGAACGAAATTTATTGGATATTTCAAACTTTAACAAATAAAAAAATGAAAAATTGGGCGTGCAAAATTATTAAGTTCATACTTTATAGCGCCACCTTTTGCTGCGATTACAGCTGTAAGTCGCTTGGGGTATGTCTCTATCAGTTTTGCACATCGAAAGACTGAAATGTTTGCCAATTCCTCTTTGCAAAACAGCTCGAGCTCAGTGAGGTTGGATGGAGAGCGTTTGTGAACAGCAGTTTTCAGTTCTTTCCACAGATTCTCGATTGGCTTCAGGTCTGGACTTTGACTTGGCCATTCTAACACCTTGATATGTTTATTTGTGAACCATTCCATTGTAGATTTTGCTTTATGTTTTGGATCATTGTCTTGTTGGAAGACAAATCTCCGTCCCAGTCTCAGGTCTTTTGCAGGCTCCATCAGGTTTTCTTCCAGAATGGTCCTGTATTTGGCTCCATCCATCTTCCCATCAATTTTAACCATCTTCCCTGTCCCTGCTGAAGAAAAACGGCCCAAACCATGATGCTGCCACCACCATGTTTGACAGTGGGGATGGTGTGTTCAGGGTGATGAGCTGTGTTGCTTTTACGCCAAACATAACATTTTGCATTTTGGTCTCATCTGACCAGAGCACCTTCTTCCACATGTTTGGTGTGTCTCCCAGGTGACTTGTGGCAAACTTTAAACGACACTTTTTATGGATATCTTTAAGAAATGGCTTTCTTCTTGCCACTCTTTCATAAAGGCCAGATTTGTGCAGTATACAACTGATTGTTGTCCTATGGACAGAGTCTCCCACCTCAGCTGTAGATCTCTGCAGTTCATCCAGAATGATCATGGGCCTCTTGGCTGCATCTCTGATCAGTCTTCTCCTTGTATGAACTGAAAGTTTAGAGGGACGGCCAGGTCTTTGTAGATTTGCAGTGGTCTGATACTCCTTCCTTTTCAATATTATCGCTTGCACAGTGCTCCTTGGGATGTTTAAAGCTTGGGAAATCTTTTTGTATCCAAATCCGGCTTTAAACTTCTCCACAACAGTATCTCGGACCTGCCTGGTGTGTTCCTTGTTCTTCATGATGCTCTCTGCGCTTTAAAACGGACCTCTGAGACTATCACAGTGCAGGTGCATTTATACGGAGACTTGATTACACACAGGTGGATTCTATTTATCATCATTAGTCATTTAGGTCAACATTAGATCATTCAGAGATCCTCACTGAACTTCTGGAGAGAGTTTGCTGCACTGAAAGTAAGGGGGCTGAATGATTTTGCACGCCCAATTTTTCAGTTTTTTATTTGTTATTGTATTTTGTGTCCCACTTGTTGATTCTTCACAAAAATTTACAGTTTTATATCTTTATGTTTGAAGCCTGAAATGTGGCAAAAGGTCGAAAAGTTCGAAGGGGGCCGATTACTTTTGCAAGGCACTGTATCAGTCTCCGATGGAAAGATCAGTGGTGGTGATGGTGGTGGTAGCCTCCATATTTCTCTCTTGATGGGTATCCTTTAATTTAAGCTTGACTCATAAATGTAACTCTTAAAGCTAAGCTCCATGTATAAGCTGTACTGCATTCCTACATTGGTTTAGCTTGGACCAAAGTAAGGAGGCCTATCTCCTAGCCAAAGCAACCGCTGGGGAAGCTAACAATCACTGTAGTAGTTAGCGCTACTATACAGTTATAGCAGCAATTTTCTGGCTCCTGTGCCGAGAGGCTTCCCCTTTGTACACTGACCACAGGGGTCACTCGCTCTGCACTGCTGCCTAGTATTTCTTTAATAAATACAAGGCGTTTGCTGATTGGACAAGGTGGAGATTGTGATGTCACTGCCCATCCTTTCTTAGAATCATTGGGGGTTTTCTACAGTACACAAACAATAAAAGGGTGTATGCGCTCATTCTAACTCAGCAGACAGACTGCCTAGAAAAATTGTACAATGTGTTACACGCACTTTGTACCCTGGGTTACAGGAGAGGCTTTAAAAAAAAGTTTGATGAACATCCTTCTTTAAGGAGTAAGAAGACATTACCACAATATTTGCTTGCCCTTTTGCTACCACCCTCTTTAGTAGGTGTAGACGCCCCCCCCCCACCAAACCCTTATATTTAACAAAATATCAGTCTGAGGCTCACAGTTTTGCTTACATGATCTAACATTTCTGACCACGTACATGGCCCCATATACTTTTATGGGGCTGGTGGACAGATTGGGGTATTCATATAAAATTCACAAAGGTCCAATCCGTAAAATTTTCTTCCAGCAGAGGTCCGAATCAAATGTTTCCTAATGGCACCTCCTTGCATTGGTAAAACTAGCGTGTTTTTGCCAGTGCCACACCGAATGGTGCCACAGTACCATGCAGCTTGGTACGACACAATTTATAAAAGGGTCAAGGACTTCTGCACACTTAAATAAATGGGCAGTCTGCACACAGAGCACAGTATGCAATGATGTGAACCTATCCTGAGACCCTTCACTTCACAATCCTGTTATTACGTCCGTGTTTTCATTCTCCTCCATGCACATCATCCCATTCTTCACATTACAGTCCTCAGATACTCTTCACATTCTTGTCCTCAGCCACCCTTTTATATTCCCCCCCCCCCCATTTCAAATTGCAGTTTGCAGTCCCCCTTCATATCATCCCCCTTCACATTCCTGTCTGCACCCTCTTTATAGAACCCCAAATTTACATTGCAATCCTTATCCCCCCTTCACATTTCTGTCCTCACTCTCTTTATATTAACCCCCTTCACATTGCAATCTTCAGCCCCCTTCACATTCCTGCCCTTGCCCCCTTTATAGAACTTCCCCCTTCACACTGCAGTTCTCAGCCCCCCGTTACATTCCTGTCCTCATCCCCTTTGTAGAACCCCCTTCGTATCACTCCCTTCACATTCCTGTCTTCACCCCCCCCTTTTTTTTATATCATTATCCCCCTATCACATTACAGTTTCCAGACTCCCTTCACAACACCCACTGCTTCCCCGGTCCTTCATAGCAGTGACAGAGCCCTCTTCCCTGTCCTACCTTACACAGGGTGGAAGGTGGGAGGCCCAGAAGGTTTAGCCCTGACGTCGGAAGGGCAGCACAGCGATGGATATAGGGCGGGAGCTGCCACTGTTAGCTGATTGGCTACTAGGATGCATGGCGGTTCTAGCAGTCAGTTACCTGGGTCAGCTCCCGCCCTCTGTCCATCGCTGTGGTGCCTCCCGATTACAGCCAGTGCTAGCAGCTCCGCCATTTAGTAAGACTGCAATATGGCCTCTTAGATTTCTATGGAGTTGGTGGAGGGATCAACTTCTACACATCTGCCTTCCCTATAGAGCTTATGGGATTAAACAATGTAGACCCAGATGTCGGATGAAGAAGCCGATAGAGAGATGTTTACAATTTTGTGGGCCTTGGAGCAAGATCTAGGCAAGTATAGAGCTTTTGAAAGGGGCAGGGTGGTCTTGATCTACTTAGGGGTGTGGGGACAAAAGGGTAAAGAAACTTTTGTGGGAGAGCTTCCTTTTTAAAACTAGCACAATCAATGCTAAGTGTTGAAATGCGAATTGGATGAAATCTTCAGTCCTCCAATCCCCCCCATACCTCCACCGCGGTAATCTTCCGGTTCTATTGGAGGTTAATACAAGCTGAAGGACCTGTCATATGCAGTCCTCAAGAGTGCCAACTATGACTGCCTTTTCACCATGTCCTCTATTCATTGAAGCTGCACTATAACTTTCATGATTGAAAAACGATCCATGAATGGAGGAGGTGGACCTTTCATTAATTTGCCTTCCTCTATCCATAGAGTGCTTTTCATTGGTGGAAGCTATAGTACAGCTTCTAGGAATGTAGTAAGGGAGCAAAAAGGGTGGGCAAAGTGGGCTCGCTTGATAAGTCCATATATCACCCATCCCCTATGGAGGGAGGGGGGGGCAGTACCAGAAGAGAACTATTGGGGGGTAGGGGGAACCCAGAGGGCTGAAGATTTCAACTAAATCCACAGCCAGCAGCATAATGGACACTTTGCATTAATTGTAAGTATGGTCCCTTTTAATGTGCTGAATTATTTTCTTTGTCTAAACTTAGGCGTTAAGCTGGGCCCTGTTCATAGCCCTGATATTATCACATCCACTCTTATAATGAATCATGTTGATGCAAATAGCTTCAGCGAGCATCGCAACAGTTTGTTGTAGGGTGTGCTAACAAAAAGTGTTGGCACTGCATACAATGCACCAAATATTTCTAATAATAAAAAATGTCCACACCAAATGCAACTGATCTGGTAGCAGGGGTGTCCATTTTGTTTAAAGTTGAACACCCCTGCTGTATATATTTTCCTTTCCTGAGTCATTTGTCTTGGTATCATTTTGATTTTTTCTGTTGCTCTAAATCCCATTTTTCAGTAGCTTTTCTTGCCCTTTCTTACCTACCCCCATATTTCCCCTACCTATTTTACCCATTAGGGTGTGCTATTCATGAGAACGGGTGTACAGGAAATAGTTTAGTCCAATGTATCCATCTCTGCCCTGTTTATAGTGGGAATGATAAAAAGAATACAGTTAATTTGTATTGGTTATAGTACCCTGTACACCAGTTTTTACAGATGCTCTTCCTGATTTTTTCTAGTCATGGTTTCAGTTATATGTATAACCTACACACGGTTTGAAGGCAGTCATTCTGTAGGCCCAAAACCATTTTTGTTATAAAAATGCTGCTTGTGTGTGTCTGAGACACAATTTATGCATGATCCAAAATGGCTGCCATCACCGAGCGTAGGCTGACTTTGTTCTCCTTCTACTACCCCATCTATCTCTGGTGTCCTGTACATTTCTCTTCGTTACTCCACCCTGCCATATTTTTCTCTTTCTCTCCAGTGCCCCTCCCGCTGGTACTGGAAGCTGGTCCCTGTAAGTGGCTTTTCTTGTTTCCTTTCCCTTTTTAAAACCCTGAGTACCAGTTATACGTCTTATTTTGGCATACAATTGCTACTTTTCTATTGATCCATGCCTGTGTGGTTGTTCTGTTATGCTTAAGAATGCATGTGCATTAAAACAAGACCAGGGTCCTAAGCAAAGGGTTATGGGATAAATGGTCGTAATTTTCTTTGTGTATGCGTGCTTTAACCCCTTTTTTATTTTAACCCCATGTTTTTATTTTAACATTATCCATTTGTTTCCATATTTGCTTTTCGATTAGCTTTTATAGCAGCTGAGCCTTTGAATTTTCTTTGCACATTGTCCCTTTTTATTTATTTATTTTTTCTATTATTTTGTTCTCTGTTTTTTAATATTGTAATTTTAGATTCTTTTTGCTCCTACTTAATTTGTGATATCCCAGAATCCTTTGCAAGCCAGCCTGTCCTCTTAGGCCTTAAACTGTTGGGACTGCTGTAGTAAAAAGTGGGAGAGACTTTTCCAAACTGCCCTCTCTAGCTGTCCCGGACCATTATTGTTTTGATTCTAAAATGAATATCACGGCTAAGAGGTGATGCTTTAACAGACCCAGTCCATGTCTCAGTTTGATTAAATCCATCGTGGCATGCCTGTCATCTTATATATATATATTTTTTTTTTTTCTTTGAATATCCCAACTTGTTTTTGTGAGAGTGATGGTGCAGTTGTTAAAGGTTTAAAGCAGCAATGTCCTGTTTTAGTAAGTTATGGTATACAGTGGTTTTGTTTTACTTGCAGCCACAGATAACCACAAGTAACAGAATTCGTTGTCCCCTACTGGCATACCTATTAGATGTTTAGAAGCCTGTTGGCGAGGACTGACCTAAGTGTTTGGTTAGCCCAACTAATTTATAGCAATATGGCCGTTGAACATGCATTTAGTGTAAAGTGTGTGTAAAGAAACTTTTTTATTATTTGGGTTCGGTTGAAGTGACCTTATCACTAGAGGGTCAAAACTAAAGTAAGCAACAAATAGAAGAGGGCGCCAGATCAGTATAAGCAAGATAAAAAGTGTAATTTATTAAGTATCATATACATGTACACAACTGATAAAGGAGGCAGGGCCTCAGAAACGCGTTACGGCCCGCCTCTTCTCTCAATCTGTCTGCTTGTGCACTCAGTTGCAGTGGTGTGTGTCAGAACCCCGGAGGCCGCCGGCTCTCCCCACAGTGATTCATGGTCTGTGCCTGTAACTGCTCTCCAGTCCATCGGGACCACTACTTTCATCTAAGCAATTATACTGTCCCTGTGTGCAGTTTACAGCTTGTTTACATGTAATTGATACTTAATGAATTAAACTTTTTATTTTGCTCATACTGATCTGGCGCCCTCTTCTATATGTTGCATGCCTTTGACGGGATCCCAATACCCATCAAGGAGCTGCTGGTAAATGTATGTGTCCTTTCTCCTATCAAGGTTACCATCCCCCTGCAATAGTCTTCAGTGGACTTATGTGACTGTTTGGCCAGTGCAGCGCCGACTCACCTGCTATTCATTAGCGAGTGACTTTTGGCTCAAAACTAAAGTAAGCCTAGATTGTAAAAGATCTGTATACTTACTTTTCTAGGGACCCCTGTGGCAAAACTCTGCTACATTGGTAATGACTGGCCACTGCAAGTATTTAACTTCTGGGTTTGTTGAATAGTGATCCCCCTGCCTGGCGCTGTGGTTTCTGCTGTTGACTCCTACATTACTACAGGAAATACAAGCTTGTGGGAGAAACCACAGCAAGCAGCAGGGGTGTTTAACATACTGGGGTTGATTTATTCAAGGCAAATAGACTGTGCACTCTCTCCACTCTCTCTGCAAGTGCAGTTGCTCCAGAGCTTAGTAAATGAGCAGAAGCTCTGCTGACTTCTAACATCTAATCATGTGCAGGCAAAAATGCATTATCTTTTATTTTCCTAACACCTGATTTGGTAGTCTTTGCAAAGTGAAGCTTTACCTCATTTACAAATCTCTGGATCAACTGCACTTGCAGAGTGCAACTGCACTTTGCAAAGTGTACAGTCTATTTGCCTTTAGTAAATCAACCCCACAGACTGTTGGAAAGGTGGTAGTAAACAGTATATTCTTTTAAACTGGCCATAGATGGATTCAAATTTGGCCGATTGTTCAGCAGGGATCAGCCAAATTACCATCCATCTACGGCCATTCCGTTTATAGAGAAATTGACCTAATGATCCACTTCTCTCGAATTGTCTGGTTGACACGTTTTTCTTCAATCCGCTCTGCAGCACTGATTAGTGTTTTCTTACACCAGAGGAGTCCCCACTGTCAGAATACAATAGCATAGTGGGGAGGATTCCTCCATGTGTGAACGGAGGGATCAGTTTGGTTCTTTTTAATTAGCTCACTGGCTTATCGAGGAAAAAAAAAAAAAACCTGATCCATGTATGGCCAACCTCACTGGTTGGTCTTATTTTAGTTTTTACCTTGTAGTTACAGGGCCACTTTAAAGTGGGCAATAGTTAAAACCTTAGTTTTTTTTCTTGTTGTGTCCCGTTAGTAAGGATTCCCCTCACTTCCTGCCCTGGAGGCACAACAGGAGTGAAAGGAAATCTCTCCAAAATACTGAATAGTAGTCAGTGGAACAAGTGTCTCTATTGGGAAGTATCCCCTCTCTTCCTACAGCTGTAAAATTTGGATTTCCAATCATTTTTTGTCATTGTGAAATGATCTCCAGTACAAATAGAGAGAATCTGTCCTTTGAGGATATAGCAAAAAAAAAACGACAGGGGTTCTAACTTTCATGAAAGAAAGTTTTGGCTTTACATGCAGTTTAGGTGTCTAGGGAAAAATAGGTGGCATTGTAACAACAGTATATTCAATTTTCTTATGTATATAGAGCTATAATAGTAACATTGTAAAATATGAATTGTGTATGCTATCAATATTCATCAGCACATGCTCTCTATGAGCCAATGTATTATCAGCTGTATACATGATATAATGTTGCCCATGTAACTACGTAGGCTCTGCTTTCATAACACTGGGCATGTATTGGTTGCAGAGGAGGGTAATGGCATCCATTTCTTTGTCACCAAGTCTCAGTACCTTAGTGTATTAAGTGCAATCCATATATTGATTTAGCCCCAGGATTGGCTGCTTGCATATACAGTGTCTGATAGAGAGGTGACTTGCACAGCATGAAAGACAAAAACAGAGCAAATTCCCAGCTCAACTCACCAACCAGTCTGCTTACCAACCCAATTTCCTGTCCAACAGTATGCATTAAAAACGGAGGGTTTAGTTAGCACACATTTGCAAATGCATGCGTAAGCTTCAAGGCCCCTTCACAGCACCCTGTATTACTTGCAGTCCTAACCCTACTAATTTATGAGAGTCTCCACAATGGAAGCACATGCATTCTAATATATAGATGAGGGGCATGAAAGCTAAAAACAGAGGAAATTCCCAGCTAAACTCACAGCAGACTGGTTGGTGAGTTGAGATGGGAATTTTCTCTGTTTTTGTCTTTAATGCGTTTACCCGTCCATGTGCTCCTTGCTTTGAAGGCCAGTTATAGATGGAGCAGGGGCCATTTCTTTGCTACTGGTGTAATATTGGTGGGGGGACACACTGGACACCTTTGCTGCCATTGTGCTATGTGCTGGGTGTCCATGTGGACCTTCCCCCTTTGGGGAGGATTGGGCTACCTCCAGGCTCCCCTGCCCCTCACCTATCCATTAGAATGCATGTGCTTCCATTGTGGAGACTCTCATAAATTAGTGGAGTTAGGACTGCAGGTAATACAGGGTGCAATGAAGGCGCTTTGCAGTTTACGCATGCGTTTGCAAATGTGTGCTAACTAAACCCCTGTTTTTAATGCATACTGTTGGACAGGTTAAATCGGTTGGTAAGCAGACTGGTTGGTGAGTTGAGATGGGAATTTCCTCTGTTTTTGTCTTTAATGCGTTTGCCCATCCATGTGCTCCTTGCTGTGAAGGCCAGTTATAGGTGGGGGCAGGGGTCATTTATTTGTTACTGAACTTGCAAAGCATGCCATGAGGTTAAAATTTAATTAACAATTTTTAATACCACTCAAGCCAACCGTTTTGGATAGAGTTAAAATGTCTGTCAGCTTTTATCCCTGCCTGTGACACCATTAGGATGGTTTTCTTTACTTCTGTCCCTGTGGTACCCACACACAAAATGGGCAGCAAGGGTGCCACCAGTATAGAAAGGCACATATAACATTTAAAACTATTATAAAAAGTTCAGTCCCTTCACCTTTGTACCGAAATAGGGGTGTTCTTCTTTGCAGGCCTTTGCCTCCAATGAGGCCAATAGGTGGAACACGTAGAGGCACATTGGGGGTCGGCACTAAGGCCGGAGTGCCTACTCTTTTCTTGGTGCTGCTCAGTACTGATCCTTTGTTTTTTTTTTTATGAGCTCCATGACCAGCTACTGTGTCTGTCACACAGGAAGGCACAGCGGCAGAGCCACTTAAGCACTGTTGTCACTCTGTTTCAAGTGGCGGCTACCCCCGAGACAGCCCTGCTCATTTTTCTTTGGCTTCCTCAATTAAGTATGTGCCATGTTGTGTCTAGTGAGGGGTAATCTCCCCACAGACTCTGATTAAAAGAAACTGGGAGGGTATAACCTTTGTCAGGTGTGTTTTTTTTTTGCTGCGTTCTATTGGGGAGATTTCTCTTTACTTCCCTTCCCATAGCCAAGACAGGAAGTGAGAGGAAATCCCTCCAAAGTGAGCCACCAGGGTCATCAGAATTAGTGTCCCCATTAGAAGATTTCCCCTCTTTAACTGTACTGGGGACAACCCAAAATTTGGGATTTACTTTTTTTTAATAATCCTTTATTTAATGTTTTCAGAATACAGAAAAAGAAAATCAGGGTAGAAAGGATAATAAGTAAAAGTAAGTCTATGTTAGTGGCTTATGCCAAATAAAGCTTGGGGCAATACAACAGCCTAAAATGGTAGCTCAATAAGTCTTTCGAAGTATGAGTTGTCAGAAGTTGGGGGAGACCTCCCCTATAATTGTGGAAAATATCCAAACAACGTGAGTAAAAGGAACCTCAAGAGACCATTTGGGATTTACCTTTACTGATAAGGGTAAACAGGACTAATAGAGGGGGTGAATCTCCCTAACAGGGGCAGACAGCAAAAAAAACCTGACAGGGGTTCTAATTCCTCTACACTCCATCCAAAACTAGAAAAAAAAGTTTTGACTTTAGTTAGGCAGGCCATACACTGTTCAAATCTCGGCCTGTTCTTGCTGAACCAGCTGTGATTTAAACCGTGTATGGGCAGGCTCAATGTACCAAGTTAATGAATGGAGCGACTATAGGCGCTAGCAATCATCACGGTCTTATATCGGCGGGACTGGCTCACCACCCCCCCCTCCGGCAGGGGGGGAAACAATGGCCCAGCAGGAGGGTTTCGCGCATCAGCGCTGTCTGTGTTGATGGGGGAATCAAGCTACTTTCTTTTGTTGCAGGACAGACATTTGCTCTGTGTATGGCTGGCCTAATACTTCATAACAGTGTTCAGTTTACAATATAGGCTGTGACACCCATCCTCCTTACTGAGCCACTTTTTGCTGCGTGTGCATGCACTCAGAGCTGCAGGCGGGAAGTGAAAAGAAATGAATGCACACGCAGCGGCTGACTGGACACCGTTGAATGGCAAAATTTGACATGCAGGCGGGATCAGAATGCAGACCCTGTGCATTTGGATTTCTGCACCTGTTCCTGCTCACGTGTCAAATTTTGACATGTGACTGTGTGTGTGCAACCACTGCATCTACATTCACTTCTATGGGCTGCCTGAACTCATACACATGCAGAAAAAAGCCGCTCCGCACGATAGACGGGTCTCAGCGACCATCTGAATGAGCCCTATTAAAGTAAAACTATTGGCAAAACTTTTTTTTTTTTTTTTAATTTTGGATAGAGCAAGGAAGAGTTATAACCCTGTCAGTTTTTTTTTTAATACCAGCTGTGTCCCATTGGGGAGATTTCCCTTCACTTCCTGTCCCATAGCCAAACAGGAAATGAAAGGAAATCCCTGCAAATTAAGGAAATTCCTTTGGGACTCTCAGGACACCAGAACTCGTGTCTCCATTGGAAGATTATGCCTCTATTACTTTTCCGGGGAAAACCCCAAATTTGGGATTTTCTTTTAGGGCCCTTTCACACTTGGAGTCCGTCAGGTGGACTCCGTTTTTCTCAGCGGGGGATCGATCCGCTGATCCCCCACTGAGCAGGAGGCTGACAGCTGTGTCTCCGCTCTGTGTGTGGAGACACAGCTGTCAGGTCCCCATGCATCTCTATGGGGTAATCGGATGGGAACGGACCGCCTGTCCGTTCTCATCCGATCTGCTGGACGGATGGAAAAAAGGGTTTCCATCCGTCCAGATTTGACGGATCGGATCAAATGTCAACGGACATGTCTCCACTGACAACCGATGCCCCATAGACATGCATGGCGTGACCGTTCAGATCCGCCAAAAAAAACTGACAGGTGGATCTGAATGGTCCGCCTGTGTGAAAGGGGCCTAACTTTCACTTTCATTGATACTGTTAGATTCCATTCACACCTGGGCGTATTGTTTTCAGGCGTTTTTTGCAGGTGTTTGGAAGCAGGCATTGACATCTAACAAAAACACTTGTAATCTGCCAAAAAAGAAGCTCATGTACTTTTTTGAGCTTCAGGCCTTTTGCTTCAGGCGACAAAACGCTCACATGTGAACTGGGGCCAAATGGGATTTTGCTTGTTTTGCATTCTGAGACTTCATAGATGAGCATTTTACGAGCTGAAAAACGCTCAGGTGTAAACAGGGCCTTAACCACTTGCCAACCGGTCACGTTGACCGTACTGCGGCAAAGTGGCTCGATTCCGTCCAGCGACGTAGACCTACGTCGCTGGACTCCTCCCCCTGTAGGCGCGCTCCCGCTGTTTTCAGTCACAGCGGGAGTCGGGCCAGGGGAGGAGCAGCGGCGATCGCCGCTGCTCTTCCCCGATCATCGCGGAATCCAGTTTGGAGATCCGCCCGCTTGTGTAAACAGAGTGGGCGGATCTCCTAAGTGACAAGGAGTGACAGATTGCAGTGTTCAGCATAGCTGAACATGCGATCTGTCCTTGTGTCACTCAGTCACCTCCCCCCACACACGTCAGTAAGCACCAGGCATACATTAACCCCTCCCTCTCCAATAAAATTAACCCCTTCCCTGCCAGTGTCCGTTTTACAGTAACAGTGCATATTTATAGCACTGATTACTATAGAAATGTCACTGGTACCCCCAAAAGTGTCAAAAATGTCAGTCAAGGGTCCGATCTGTCCGCCGCAATGTCGCAGTCCCGCAAAAAAAATCGCAGATCACCGCCATTACGCGTTAAAAAAAAAAAAAAAAAAATGACAGAAATCTTTCCCTTAGTTAGTAAACGCAATAACTTTTGCGCAAACCAATCAAAATACGCTTATTGTGATTTTTTTTTTTTTTACCAAACATAGGTAGTAAAAACAAATTGGCCAAAAATTTTAAAAAAATTTTGATTTTTACATTTTTTTTTTGGGGGGGGGGGGGGGATTTCATATAAAAAAATGTTAAAGATATTGTTATTTTTTTCAAAATAAACGCTCTTTTTTTGTTTATAGCGCAAAAAGTAAAAATCGCACAGGTGATCAAATACCAAAAGAAAGCTCTGTTTGTGGGAAAAAAAGGACGTAAATTTCGTTTGGGTACGGCGTCGCACGACCACGCAATTGTCAGTTAAAGTCGCATAGCGCCGAATCGCAAAAAGTGGCCTGGACGTAAGACCGCAAAATCCTCCGGTGGTAAAGTGGTTAAACGGGGCAAAAAGAGAGGGTTAAGCTCCCTAAGCAGGCACAGACCGCAAACAAAACCTGACAGATATTCTAATTCCCTTCAACTCTATCCAAAACAAAAAAAAGGTTTTGCCTTTAGCTATCCTTTAAGCCAATGTTATTATATAATCAATGTAAACCTGTCTGGTGTCTCCAGACTGCATTAGAAATCTTCCTGTTTGTTGAACAGAGGGGCCTACACAACAAAAATGTAGGTTTTTTGAGTTGGATATATTGGGGTACTGCTCGAATTGTTGTTTTTATTCCCCCTTCAAGAAAAACAGTCTACTTTCTATGAATCCTATAATGATGTCAGTTTGGTTAAGCTACCAGAATCTGATGTCCTATATATGAACCCCCCCCCCCCTTTATCATTGCTTGCCTCAGGCTAGCAGCCATTTTTAGTCTCGCTCGTTATACCAGAAATGCTAAGGACTATCCCCAGACACAGACAAGTGTGCTGCTGACTAAAACAAGGACACTTCTGCTCTAGGCCCTGCTGTCCAGACTCTCTGTCTCTGTCATTCCCTCTGATATGAAGCTGCCCTGACTTTCTCCGTTGCTCTTTTCCGTTGCGTTTAGCATGCCATCGCTTTTTGTTTAAAGGAGTCTGGGAATAAGCCTCCTGTGGTAACGTATTGTGCACGCCATCATTTCCAGAATTCTAAAACTTAGATTTTTTTTTTGTATCAAAACATTTATTGTACTTTTTTCTTTATTTAGGTCAAATCTGAGTTTCTTCCTTTTACACACATGGCAAAAAGGATTTTTATTTTCTTGAACAGATTAAGATATGTTTCCAAGGCCTAGCTTCTCTCTGCTATCATTTTGCAGTGCAGAAATCCAGATTTGCATATTATGTCATGTGATATTTCCTGACAGAAAATTTGCAAGGACACTTCCGTTTACAAAGTGAATATCGGTGTTGCAGTTTATAAATTTTTTCCATAAACCTTATCACCAAGGCTTGTGACCTCACCAGGGTTACGTGAGGTAAAATTAAACATGGAGTCCAGTGAACCTCGGTCTGATTGGTGCAGTGGAACAATAAGATAGTACTGTTGTCCAGAGCAACCAATCAGATTCTAGGATTTATTGTCTAACCTCAACTGGAAATGTGAAGCCGAACAGACTGGTTCCTGTGGGCAACCCATGCAGTTCTCTCTTCTGCAGGTCTTATAAAGCGACCATTTTGGCCCTTATTGTCCTTTTCCACAGAGCTAGTTTAAAGTGACCCTTTCCTGAAAGAAATTTGGGAGCTGCCATTGCTAAAATCTTTTTAAAAATGTTTGTTTCCTGGCCCTTACAGTATACTGACCCAGCACTCTAAAGTTAGCCATACGTGGCTTGATTTCTTTAATTCGGTCAGTGGGATGAAGGAGTGAAAAACTGATTGCCCCATCCATGCTAAACAAGGTGAATGGACAATCTCCCCCTGCGACAGCGGAAGCTGCCTTACTACCCAAACAGTGACTGCATCTGATGGGATAGAATTTTCCAATTGGCTTAGCTGATATTTGAATCAGCTTTTGTTGAGCTGTGTGGTACTTGAAGGTCTTATTCAGCGAGGTCCCTCACAGAGCACAGCTGTGGGAGGGACCCAGTAGGCCTAATCCCTATAGGCTGCTTGTAGAAAACTAAAAGAAAGGGTGGAGCCAAGACCAATCACCCTGATCAAGGAGAGAGAGCATTAGTGACTGGTCTTTATTATAAGGACTTCCAGCTCTGAGGTAAAGTTTCTAGGCGAAATACACAAAACATGTCAAGGAAGAATACGCATGACTCTTGTATTTGGACTTCAGCTTTAAAGCAAGCCTGACACCTAGAATTGCAGTCTTAATTCCCAAAGTGAGTCACTATTGACTGTGAGGGGAATCTCATCTGACACTATGGTAGTTTGTAGACCATTGGCTCTGCTTGGTACCCGATGATGTAATTGCACAACGGCCGGCTGGAGTGTCTCGGAGGCTTTGGGGAACCAGTTGCACAGACAGAGCCTGGGGCACCGAGGAATAAGATAAGTATTACAGCTTACACATCTACCCCTAGACCTCCAGAATTTAACCCTTACAATTCAGAGCTGCCGCACTGCAAGGGTAGTTAAGTTAGGCCTTATGAAGCAAATTTGATGCGGGTTTCCTAGCATCCAATTCGCATGACAGGCAAGTGTGACCGGCTCTCAGTGGAGCTGTTTCACACATGTATGGGGTGGCCGCCGTCTGGATTGAAAAAGGGTCTGGTGACTGTTTGAGTCCGGTTCAGCTGCAAATTCAGGCCTGAATCCCACCTGAACTGGTGAACAGACACGCACCGGACCCCAGGCATGAACCCTCGGCCGCACACGTGTGATCCCAGCCTTAAAGGAATAGGACACCATTACCAGAAAACTGCCTATGCAGATAAGGGGCGTCTGTAAAAACAAATTGTGAAAATACCAAAGATAAGTAATGACCTTGCTATAGGTGTAGGCTATTTCTGTATCTCCTGAATCCTGACTGGAAAACTCCCAGAGATGGCATAAGTCTGTCCTGCCTTGTTGCTAAGATGTTGCAAAGAGACTCATAGCTCTTACCGTTCACCCCTACCATCACAGGAGGGATCTCAGTGCAGAGCTCACTCCTGTGATGATGGGGGTGAATGGTAACCGCTGTGAGCTAGTGACATCCTAGCTACAAGGTAGGCTGGGATGGTGGGAGTTTTTCAGTCGGGCTTCATGAGGTGTGCAAATGGCCTACAAAGCAAGGGCATTATTCACCTTTGGTTCAAGTTGCACAGGGTTTTTTTTAGCTACAGACGCCTCTTATCTCCATAAAAAGTTTTTTGGGTAAAGGTGAACTATGCCTGAATGGGCTAACACACCACAATAGATAAAAACACAGCACACCACAACACAACACAACACTATCTGCCTTGTGCTGTACAGTACAACGTGCTGGGATGCCATTCACAATGAACGACACCGCAGTACACCACACACAGAGCAGGTGCGTCACCATGTTTTGTGGGACTCTTAACAGCAGAATCTCCTCAGAGCAGTTGGATGTGCCCCAGCATAGCCTTTTCCTAGAGTTCAGGCTCCACCCAGTCACCTCAGGTCTTTGTAGCCAATCCCAAGGGAGCTACTTAAAATGGAGTTCCACCCAAAAAGGGGAAATTCCACTTTAGGTAGTCCTGACCCCCTGAGATGCCACATTTGGCATGTCATTTTTTTGGGGGGGAATGGGTACCTAGTTTTGACAGGTATCCGCTCCCACTTCCGCTCGGAGCGCCGCGACCATTCATTTCATCAGTTCAGTCACGTCAAAATGGAAAAAAAGGTATTCATCACTTTTTCATAAGTGCTCATCAGTTTTACATCAATTTATTTTACATTCACTACCAATGCAAAAACGGACCATTTGTCAGTTTACATCCGTTTTTTTGTCCAATCCCTTTTTTTTTTAACGGAAGAAAAATAGAGCTTTGATCCGTTAAAAAAAAAACGGATGATGACGGATGCAGATGTAAACTGATGTAAATTGATGATCATCCATTTACATCCATTTTCCCATAGAGATGCATTGATGTCCGTTTTTCATGCATCAACAGATGGATAAAAACGGACAAATAGACAACATGTGTGAAGGCCTAACTCGTATGGAGCTCAGACTCTATAGCTCATGTTCTCCAATGTAAATCTCTAATACATGATAATTATGTTGTCCTCGTCTTCTCCTTGACTTGATATGATGGCTCCCCCTGTGACTGACAACTTGTTGTCTGCTTTTCCAATCAGGCCATCTGCTACCCTTATATGTTCCTTGTACACAGCAAGAAAAGTGAAACATGTTTTCATGCCTCTCTTGTGTTTAGACACTTAGACATCTAATACAGGATATGTTCCTTTTATAAAAATGTGTGCTGGGTTTACCAATGGTAGTGCGCCCCCATAGGTGCTGTTGGTGAACGCAGTCCTTTTGTCCCACTTAGAGCACACACAGCCAGGCACTCAGCATTTTCCTCACTCTTCCACTGGCTCCAAAAAACAGTCTAGACTTTTTTTTTATTGGGAAAGCTGAACTTGTATAGGGAGAGGGAGCACGGGACACCTCAAAAACTGGAGAACTGAATAACTTGAGGACTTCTCTCTGGCTGCACAGTACAAAAAGGAATGTCCCACAGGATCATAATGATGGGGACTAGTACTCCTTCCAGAGTTTCCAAGGTACACACAGTCACTAAGGCCCCTTTCACACAGACGGACCGTTCAGATCCACCTGTTCGTTTTTTTGGCGGATCAGAACGGTCCCCCCATGCATCCCTATGGGGCATCGGATGTCAGCGGAGACATGTCCGCTGACATCCGATCCGTCAAATCTGGACGGATGGAAACCCTAGTTTCCATCCGTCCAGCGGATGGGATCGGAAGAGAACGGACCGACGGTCCGTTCCCATTCGATTCCCCCATAGAGATGTATGGGGCTGTGACAGCTGTGTATCCGCACACAGTGAGGAGAACAGCTGTCATTCTCCTGCTCAGCGGGGGATTGGCTGATCGATCCCCCGCTGAGGAAAGCGGAGTCCGTTTGACGGACTATATGTGTGAAAGAGCCCTTACTCTTCAGTGCTTGTGCTTCTAAAGCCTTGTGCACACTATCAGCTTATCGGACACATTTTCGCCTGTTTTTTGTTGCATGCTAGTCTCATATGGAAAGTGAAGAGGTTACTTTTCATACGAAAATTCACGTAGGACAGAATTCATCTTCAGAAGTGATGTAATGCGTTGAATTGTTTTGTATGTATTCTTTCATTTTTGAGCATGCCTAGTCTTGCTCTTACAATTATTTTTTGCACAAAAACTGTACAAAATAAACAAAATCGGACATTGTGTTGACGTACGATAAAAATTTTATAGCCTGCACATCCAGTTTATGTCATACAAATATTCGTAATCTGCTGTCGAAAGTACCATACTAATGATCCGAAAATCGGCAGATCTTTTGTCGGACTAAATTTTACTTCCGATTTTCTTATCGTATGTCTTTTTTAAATAGGAAGTAGGGACACAATTAGCAAAAATATGTATGCAAAGAACTCAACCCCTGCCACGCCCCCTTAAAGGAGAATTCTACAAAAAAAAAACCTTTTAGCTAAGCCCACAAGTGCTTTTTTTTAGGTTTAGTACTGGGAAAACTTTTGGAAAGATAATAGTGCATTTTATATACAAATACACCAATCAGCCATAACATTATGACCACTGACAGGTAAAGGGAAATATCTTGTTACAATGGCATCTGAAAATTGGTAGATATATTAGGCAGCAAGTGAACATGTTGTCTATGAAGTTGATGTGGTGAAAGCAGAAAAAAATGGGCATCGCAGTTTGTTGTGTTTGGGGCTGTGAAGCCTATGGTGACCCGGGTCCACAGATAAAAAGCTTCTACAATGGTTACATGAACATCAGAACTGAACTACGGAGCAATGGGAGAAGGTGGCCTGATTTGATGAATCACGTTTTCTTTTACATCATGTTGATGGCCGGGTGCATCTCTGTCACTTACCTGACGAAGAGATGGCACCAGGATGCGGTTTAAGAAGGAAAGTCTGCAGAGGCAGTGTGCTGCTTTGGGCAATGTTCTGCTGGGAAACCTTGGGTCCTGCAATTCATGTGGATGTTACTTGGGTGTCTCAATGGGTCAGGGCTGTTTTAGCAAAATGGGGCCATACTCAATATTAGGTGGGTGGTCATAATACTATGGCTGATCGGTGTATATAGGTCAAACCAAAATGAGGGACAAATAAGGAGGAAGTAGGGACAGAGGGACTTTGTTCCAAATCAGGGACAGTCCCTCAAAATCAGGGAGAGTTGGGAGCTATGACAAAGCCATAGGATCATAGGTTTCCTCCTGCCAATATCCACCAGGCTCTTCCTAGTGAGGGAGATGCAGACTCCAACCACCATAGGACAGCTGGACGCTTTCCCATTATCGTGCTCCTGGCTCTCTCCAATGAGCTTCTCCAGACCCAACTTGATCCCTGGACTCAACTTGTGAATAGGCCCCCAGCTAAGCCTAGCTGTGACCTTGGTGTCTTCTTAATGGTTTCTTCTAGAAATCTGCCCCAGGGGCACAGTTCTCCTGCACAGGGGTCCCCTCCAGCAGGACTGGACCCGGGAACTCTGCACCCTACTGCTCAGGCCTATTGCTGTTTGGGAGCTTTCTTCCACTAACTGGGCATACCTCCCCAGGGATAGACTGGAGTTTTATAAATATTTAGGCTTCCTCACAGTATGATTCTAGAATCCTCTAGAATAGAGGAAGAAGTAATAAGATCAGCAGCCTGTGAGACACTGAGCAGGCCTAAACAATCAACTCCTGCTCCACTGATTACAAAAGAGCTAACTAAATTTACCTAACAGCCTACACTGCTCTAGGCGGGTGCTACACTAGTAATGTCAGCCATTTGAGAAGGGACCGGCTACGCTGGCTCTCCTTGGGAATACTGGACCTAATCTATGCTAAAAATTCCCCCCACTTGAACAACATTGACACTTATTAGTTCAGCATGAAAGAAACCAAGGTCCAAAGGCAGCCATCTTGTGCTCTGAAGCTCCATTCACAAAAGCCATGACTTCACTTTGAGGATTCTGTAAATCATTAGAGTGGTTCAGTAATAGGTTTTCACTAAATCCACTTTGTATAAGTAGTACTCCTATTAAAGCAGTCCATGGATTAAACAAAGTGCGCCTTTTTTTTACTTTATGCAATAGGTCTTTATTCCACCAGTGTAAAGGGAAGAAAATCAGATTTGCCAAACGTTTCTATTATTTTTGTGAATGTCCTATTCAACCCCTTTTATATATAAAAAAAAAAAAAAAAACAGTTAAAATTTCTATATGCATTGTTTTGTTTCTTTTTGTATTCCACGGCTTGCTGAATGTATGTATTGTGCACTCACCCTTGTAGTGGCTGCATGTTCTGTACACGCACCGGCCTGTATAGTCTTTGATGTGCGGCACACATAATGTAAAATGTAATAGGACAGTCGTAGTGTAAGATCACATTGTGCGCAATTGGTGTCTGTAGAATGCTTGCTAGGGGAAGTATCTACAGTACTAGAGTTATAAAGTAGTTTATAATTAGTGCATTATGTATCACACAGCTACACAGTAGATAGGTGTAGGAAGACATTTGTAATAAATGTTTAAACTGGCTGCTGTTTCTCTGCTAGATCCGGTATCGGAAGGACAAAGCGCTGTCTAGGCAGACCCCTTGCTTCACCTCAGTGTCTTCCATCAGAGACCTGTCTAATGGGAGTGCACTGGCTGCTACTGTCCACTACTACTGCCCCAGCGAGCTCCGGCTGCAAGGTGAGTACAGATTTCATGTGTGCAAATGATATGTGATTGGAGTAATGCACCCCTGATGTCAAATAGAAGAGATACTAAAGTGGTTCTATGGTCGTGTGAAGGCTGGAAGGGGAATACCATGATTCAACAGGGGGAAATCTGAAGTAATTCCTTTTGTCCTGTTTGTTATTGGAACCCTGCCAAGTAAGAAGTACAGTACTGGACTCCATTGCTGATCACCTCCTGAAAATGCCTATATCTGGGTTTGGTTAGTGAAGTTCCCAAACTCTCCGACCTGCATACTTGTTCTGGTTTAGTGAATTAAACCATTGAAGCCACTGGATTGGCATGACAGTCAGGCAGCTATCAATTTAAGTACCACTTGCCTATTTAACACGTACATGGGCCTGTTAAACACCCGGTCTGGATTTAGCCTATCCGATCTGGTGGTGCAGTATAAAAAGTCATGGAGTGGAATGTCAATAGTATGAGAGAGATGCAGGGACAATGTGCTTCTGCACCACAACTCACAACCTGGAAATAACTTTGGCAGAGGCTGTGCAGGAATGAACACTAATATGTATTATGCCTCGTACACACGTTCAGATAATCGGACGACTTATCGTTCGCATTTTGTTGCATGATACTAATATCGAATTCAACAATGCATATAAAGCATTTATAAGCATTTAATAAGGATTTTTTTCGTACGATTCTGGAAAAGCTTCCTGGTTGCGAAGCTACGTATCAGATGGTGCAAAACAAAAACAATGGCAGCCAGGCCTTTTCCGTGCTATTTTATTGTTTCTGATCATGCGCGGTCTTTGTCGATAGATTTTTAGCGGACGCATAGTGTACCGATTAAACGATTGTCGTTCGCTAGGCTATCATACAACAGAAGTTTTCCTGTTTGTCCCTTCGGATTTTGTTGGACGAACTGTCGTGATCGGCTGTCGAAAGCTGTGTACTAATGATCAGATTATCATGCGATCAGGTTGAAAGCGAGTTTTATCGTACGATTATCTGAACGTGTGTACGAGGCATTAGGCTGTCATTAGATTAGGGTGATCAAACAGAACCTATGCCTCCTTGTATCAGGTGTCCCTATGAGTCTCCCTGACATCAGGGGTCTCTATCTGAGTCTTTATTTACATCAGGTGTCCCCATCAGAGTCCCCCCTACATCAGATGTCCCCATCAGAGTTTCCCCTTGCATCAATCAGAATACCTCCTTACATCAACTGTCCTCATCAGTGTGCCTCATGGATTATTGAATGCACTCTTAGGCCAGGTTCACACCTATGCGTTTTTTTTTTGTGCTTTTTGCAGAAACGTACTACAGTTCATTTCACATGGTTTTCTATGGGACAGGTTCACATCTGTATTTTTAGTAGCCACTGCATTTTTGTAAAGGGTCAGGGACTTTTTTAACCACTTCCTGCCCGCCCTATAGGTGATTGACAGTGGGTAATTGGTTGCATTATCCTGACCGGACGTCATATGACTGCGGCAGGATAATGCGCTCTGACTCAACGCATCTCCAATCTCGGTAAAGAACCTACTGACATAGGCTCTTTACCATGTGACAAGCTGTGTCCAATCACAGCTGGTCACATAGTACACAGGAAGAGCCGTTGATCGGCTTTTCTTAGTTCGGCTCTCCTGACAGGGGGGTGTCTGCACTAGTAATCAGATCATTGATTACCAGTGCAGACCCTTGGGGGGGGGGGTGCCACTAGAACCACCAGGGATGCCCACCCATGACCCCAGGGATGCCCACCATTGCCACCAGGGATGGCAATCAGGGCTCATGGAGCCCGCCAGTGCCCTCCCCATCAGTGCTGCCTGCCAGTGCCCTCCCCATCAGTGCTGCCCACCAGTGCCCATCATTGCCATCTATCAGTGCCGCCCACCAGTGCCCATTATTGCCCACCAGTGCCACCTATTAGTGCTGATCAGTGCCGATCAGTGCCTCCTATCAGTGCCCATCAATGCCGCCTATCAGTGCCCATCAATGCCGCCTATCAGTGCCCAGCAGTGCCGCCTATCAGTGCCCACCAATGCTGCATATCAGTGCTACCTATCAGTGCCACATATCAGTGCCCATCAGTGCTGCCTATCAGTGCTGCATATTAGTGCCACCCCATCAGTGCCTTCTCATCAGTGCAGTCTCATCAGTGCAGAAAAAAAAATGATCTATTTGTATATTTCTATTGTATAACATAAACAAAAAAACTTTTTTTTTTTTCAAACTTTTTGGTGTAGCAAAA
Source organism: Pelophylax lessonae (assembly GCF_965119305.1). Taxonomy (NCBI): domain Eukaryota; kingdom Metazoa; phylum Chordata; class Amphibia; order Anura; family Ranidae; genus Pelophylax; species Pelophylax lessonae. Next base: position 575,673,536 of record NC_138771.1, on the reverse strand, counting down.
AAAAAAAAAACCTTGCGGTGATCAAATACCACCAAAAGAAAGCTCTATTTGTGGGGAAAAAAATTACATAAATTTGGTTTAGGTACAGTGTTGCATGACCGCGCAATTGTCATTCAAGATGCAACAGCGCTAAAAGCTGAAAATTGGCCGATCCGATCCGCTGGACGAATGAAAAATAGGGTTTCCATCCATCCGGATTTGACAGACCGGATCGGATGTCAGCGGACATGTCTCCGCTGACATCCGATGCCCCATAGGGATGCATGGGGCATCCGTTCAGATCCGCCTGAAAAACTGACAGGCGGATCTGAACGGTCCGCTAGTGTGAAAGGGCAAACTTTCCTAAACTGTGCTCAATAATAGAGAAAATAAACTGGGACAAAACCCTAGGAACACTGACAATGGAGGAAAAATGGGAATGCTTTAGGAACATATTAGACAAAGGCATCTCACAGTGCATTCCTAAGGGAAACAAATTTAGAATAGCCAAGGCCAAGCCAGGGTGGCTAAACCGTAATATAAAAAACTTATTAGGGAAAAAAAATTACCTTTTAAAAGATATAAATCGGAGGGGACTTCATGGGCTTTCCACCAATACAAGGAATCGAATAAGAAATGTAAAGGGATGCAGCAAATATTTAAAACCCTGTGCTGTCAGCACATAGCAGAGTACTATCTGTGGCGCTCTCACGCTCGGCTCTCCTGGGGGCCGACTCACCCACAACTGAACACTGATCTAATAAAATCACTCTCTTGCTCCCTGAGCAGAGCTTTTTATTTGAGTAGTGGGCCTTAAAGCAGCCGACTCAATATGAATGGACTACCAAGACACCACAATGGATGAAAAAAATGTACATGACGCAGCTGTGACTCCGCTGGTGCTACCAGCACATGGTTTTTTAACCCTTGCCTTAGCACTTTACTGTTAAAAAAAAATAAAAAAGAGGTCCATTTGTTACTCCACATACAGCCTGATTGCAATACAGTGATAGATTAAGAGGGTTCAATATTGGAAGTCCCTCTGTTTTTCCCAGCATTCTCTTTGTTCAGGTTACATTCAATGAAGACATGTCTATGTAAATATAATTATAGTGTTTCTGCAATCTCCATTTTCTGATTGGCTAGTTTATTAATTGGAAAGCAAAACGTCCTGCTCCACACTATCTTCTGCTCCAACAATGCCCCAAGAGGATGAAAAAAGAGCCCAATGCCCACTAGGACCAACTTGGTGATTTGAGATAGGGTAGGCCTTTTGGACGCTTGTTTTTTTAAGGGCATGTGTGATGATATGGTATTAGTGCTTGGATGCTGGTTGCCATCTTGCTAAGTGGACAGCAGCCTGTAAATTAGGTGGACTATAGCCTCAGTTCACAAAGCTAAAATACAAGGATAATAATCCTTGGGGCTCTTTCACTCGCATTGGAGTGCATTACCCCCTGAATAGTGATTTGTGTTCGGATTGCTTTTCAGGCGACATTTGACAGATGATGAGGAGACATTATAACACCTGCTCACCACCTGATTTAACCCTAAAATGCTGCACTACCAATTGTTGGTCCCAATAAACACAATGAGTGAGTTTGATAATTGGTACCGCCTGTCAAACTCTCCACCCGGAGTTAAAAATGCCACAGCCAGGAAGCAAAGCTTTGCAACCAAGGCATCTGTACAGCCCAATCTGGCTGTAGTGGGGACAGTTCAGGTGGGTTCACGGGTGGCGTAGCAGTTTTTACCATGCCCCAGCTGCACTCCTGAAAGAGCAGTTATTTTCAAAAGAGTTATTGTTCTTTTTAGGCAATAAGATTTGAAAATTACAGTAAAGATCCTAATCCTTGTGGAAAGTTTTCTCATCTTGTCTTTATCACTGCTGAAATGTACCCTGGATAGCATTCGTAGTTAATGAAGTTAATCTGTTGTGCTGGTTTTTAATTGATTACTGGGATCATTGCAGCTGCTACCAATATAATTGTCTCTGTTTCCTGCAGATGTCTGTCTGAAGGATACTATGTCTGTAGCTGACAGTCTGTACAACCTGCAGCTCCTCATAGATTTCTGTGCCCAGCACCTACCTCCATCTTGTCCACTTTCCCTGGAAGACTTGCTCTATGTGCCCACTGCTCTACGGGTGAGTAACAGATAACACCTCATGTATACGGCTTTTTGCCCACTTGCTATGAACTGTTCTATGTTAACTCTCATGTGTTTAATTGTTTTCCTTTGTTCTGGTCATCAGGTGAATCTTGTTGCACTCTTAGCGGAACTGTATTACTGCTTTGAAGTCGCCAAACCAGAGTTTGTGCAACCTAAAGGTATTTATTTCTGTGGGCTATCCAATTATTTTTCTCACAAATCTTACCTTTAAGGTAAATGAAGCTGTATTGTCATAAACACTTTTGGGGGGATTAGTAAAGTCCTACTGACACTTTTTGGTGGTATGGCCCTTTTTAAAGGATAACTCCACTTTTGTGTGTGTGGGGGAATAGTAAATAAAAAAAAAAATAATAATATAGCGTATACAATTGCGACACAAGTCATTATGACTTTTCCTTTTTAATCTACAGCCACTGTAATTTTCTGAAAATGCAATGTAATATGGCTACCTGGAGTTGTTCCGTACACAGAATGTATACTGACCACACCCCAGAAACATACTTTCCTGTTTGTGTGATTGGCTCACCAATTTTCCCAAAAGTCTGCCTAAGATACAAGTCAGATTTCAGGCACCCTCTGCAGCAAAAATGTAATTTTTGGTGAGATACTCCCAATAAGAACATGTCTAAAGGGATGCAGATTTCCTCATTAGTGCTCTGCAGCTGCACAGCTTTTTGATAATTATGAAATCACTGTCATTAGACCCACTCAGCACAGAGGAGCAAACAATGATTTCTTCAGAATAACAAAGGTTGTTATAATTCTTGCAATGTACATGGATTACCCAGAGGGGAATGTTTTTTTTCTCAACAAAAGTGGAGTTACGCTTTAAAATGGTCTGCACCAAATTAAAGAAATCCCTGGTGCCTAGCTCAGTTTTGTAAAGATAGCATTATTACTGCATCAAATGAAAAATAATTACCTCCATTTCATACATACCGAAACTGGAGGTAATGAGGACTATGTGTAAGTTGGTGCACAGAGACAGGCAGAGTGCTTGTCGCTGTGCGCTGTGTAGCAGATGCCATATTTCCTGCCCCCACCTCCTCCCCTCCCCACCTGTCACTGGTTCTTAGGGACGCGGTCGGATTCTCAGCTGACAGCCCCCTAGCAATTAGTGACGCTGAGAAACTAGTTTCCTATCAGATCCGCTCTCTGCTGCTGTCAATCACAAGCTTACCTGACGGGTAACTTGCGTTTGTGAATCCCCACCAGACTCTGTCCAACAAGCTTTTAAAATTCTCACCTACTGTGACAACTGCAGTGGCAGGAGGAAACTCAGCTGCACTGAAAATGGAGTGTCTGCATGGATGTTTCGGTCTCGGTGTACCTCCACACGCGGTGCGTGCCCCGGATTCATGGACCATTTTACAACATGTACATCAATTTGTCACCAACATTTGTCATCTAGAGGCATGTCAGAATTCCCCTAATGATTGGAGAGAGCAATGTGTTGTGGCAGGTGCCAGAGGCAGTTTTGTCCCACCTGAATGTCAGGGCACCTTCCTTATAACTAGGAGCATCCGAACAGGTGAGCACAATCATTATGCAGCACTTGCAAGCAAAAAGCAGAGCCTTCATGTATAATGAGCATAAATGGCATCCCCCTTAAACAACTATTAATAATAAACTAGATGTAATACATGACTATACGCAATACAGCTTTAAATAAAATGCACATGCAAAATATTTATAATTAAGTGGAACTTCTAATCCTGATTTAGGGCCAGTTACACCAGAATTCCTGTGTTCCAGATGTGTTTCTGCATGTGCATTATTAATGCATTCCAGTTCTTTTTTTTTCCCTCTTTCTTTTTTTTTGTTTTTATTCATCATAAATAAGGACATTGTGGTGTGTTTGTTGCATTCTGGTGCACTTTTTAATGTGTTTTGCCACATTCAAGATCTGTTCTATACAGAAAAAGTGCAGTATGTTCTACTTTTGTTGACTGCACTGGAACTGGTGCTGCACTAGTGTGAACTAGGGTCATTGGAATCCAGGTTAAACACTGTCCATGCATTTGTGAAGCAGAAAAAAAACATACTGGATCACATCTGGTGTGAACCATCCCTTAACAGTTTTCTAAAACCGTTAGGCTTAACTGAGACCTTCGGCTGGATTCACAGATAGTTGCTAATAGCTGTGGTCATAAGGCAATAATGGGCTGACAACAGCTGCAGCTATCCGCAGGCGTTTGGATGTAATCGCACATGGAGCGGTTAGGGACAGATGATCACCCCTGGAGGCAAGCTGTTTCCATCCAGATGCGATCATCTGTCCTTAAGGTTGGCCATAGATTATGCAACTTTCCTTCCTTCAGTCTGGGATTGAAGGAAAGAATATTGCTTGATTCCCCCATCAACGCAGTCAGTGTTGATGGGAGAATCCCTCCCTCCCGCTGCACTATTGCATTTTGACAGCCGGAAGATTCCCAGTCGTCGGAATACAATGATCACTGCTGGCAACTATAGCCGCTGGCAGTGATGAACAATATCTGACAGGCTGGTTGTACTTAAGTCGATCAATCAACTTCAGTACAACCGGCCTGCCCATAGATAGATCAAAAGATCTTTGATCCATCTATGGCCGGGTTGCTGGAGATAACCATGTGCGATTACATTCGGACAGCTGTGGCCACTGTCAGCCTGTCATGATCTTGTACAGGCTGAATGTGGACGCAACTTTCAGCATCCACCTGTGAATCCAGTTGCAGGATTCTGCTGCATTCCTCCTGTAGCTGGCACATAAATGAAGGTCCCTTGAACCCCTCTTAGGGAAAGGGAGCCTTGACTGCTGGAAGCATTGCATCTTCGTGGGTGTTAACCTAACACAGGGAGGTTAAATGGCTCCATTTGGATTGGCTACTAAGACATGAGGTGACTGGGTGGAGCCTGAACTCTAGAAAAAGGCTATGCAGGGACACGCCCCACTACTATGAGGCGATTCAGCTGCCACAGGGGTTGCCCATCCACCCGCCCGTTGTGAGGCTCGTCGCAGCTTTATTGACGGTTTTGACTTTGCCAGCAATTGATGTTGTTTTATAGGCTATGCTATGAAGTTTAATTCTAGGGACAGGCTAATGCCTGTCTGGCACTGAAGGTGAAGACAGGCCTCTCAGGCTACTTCCAAACAGGGCGGGCTCTGCTAGAAGTCTGCTTGCTCAGCCGGTAATCTGTCCGCTGATCCCTGCTGAGCAGGGGGACCCGCTGGTCCATGTCTGCTATGCTTATGCAGAGCAGACACAGCCTATCCTTCTCTATGGGTGGTTGGATATAAATGGACCGCTTGTCCGTTTACATCCGACTGCCATCCGATCAGCTAGACGGAAAGGGGAACGTCTGTTTTTAGCAGATTGGATTGGATGTCGGCTGGTGTACACTGACACATGTCCGTTTACACCCGCTGCTCCATAGAGGAGGATGGAGAGTTACATCAAGTCTGCCTGGTATACTACTAGGCAGACCTGATCAGTCCACTCACGTGAAAGAGGCCTTAGGCTCCATTCACACCTGAGCGTATTGTTGTCAGGCGTTTTTTTGGGCTTTTTTCGGGCCTTTTTTGCAGGTGTTTGGAGGCAGGCATTGACATCTAACAAAAACGATTCTAATCTGCCAAAAAAGAAGCTCATGTACTTTTTTGGGCTTCAAGCATTTTGCTTCAGGCGACAAAACGCTCATATGTTAACAGGGGCCATTCAAATGAATGGGATTTTGCTTGTTGGGCGTTTTGAGACTTTAAAGATGAGCGTTTTAAGGGCTGAAAAAGGCTCAGTTGGGAAGAGGGCCTTAGACTATGGGGTAGATTTACTAAAACTGGAGCACCCAGAATCTGGTTCAGCTGTGCATGGTAGCCAATCCGCTTCTAATGTCAGCTTGTTTAATTAAGCTTTGACAGTAAAACCTGGAAGCGAATCGGCTTCTATGCAGAAGTGCATCAGGATTAATCAGCCTTAATCAGCCTCTGTGTCCTTTTTGGGGGGCAAGGTTTTTTGGTTTGTGGTTATTAGTCAGTTATAAAACCGCCTATGCTTCTCAGCAGTCATGCCATGTGAATGGGGTCTAAATGTTTTTGGAAACAATCAGATCCGGAATATTATTTCTGATTTTATTATAAATATTTTGAATGGTCATTAAATTTTTTAAAGCTGTTTTGTGTGTAAATGTGAATAAGCCATGTCTCTGGTATTGTCACAGTTGCCACTCTCAGTCATACTTTTAAGCCCTCATGTGGCTGCTGTCATACATAGCTGATCACATGTGCAGCTCAATGGCAACTACCAATTTAAACTGAGGCTAAGACGGCCCCACCCTCGGGTGCAAAGGATATGAGGGTTTAGTTATCGAATTATATTTCTGTATGTGTAACAAGAAAAAAAAGAAAAACATGTTTTTGCAGTAATGTGGACTATAAATGGGATACTTCTAATGTTTTAACTGATTTCTTTGTCTTTTAGATTTACAGTCAAGCGCTGAGAGCACTACCCCCACACCTTCAAGTGCGCACAGTGGAGGGTACGTTTTTTTTTTTTTTTTGTGTTTTTGTTTTTTTACAATCAGTTTCAGTTTACAACTATTACGCCTGCAAAACAGAATTCATAGCAAACAAAATCATGGATTTAGGAACTGCTTGTTAGGAGTCGTATGGGTTTTTTCTTTTTTTTTTTTTAGGATCAAATTTACCTAGGTGGATGCAGCATCGGTCTAATATTGCATCTGTCCCCTGGTGCCTCTAACACTGAGAATCGAGCGATCGGACACCTCAGTTCTCACAGCTCTGTGAGCAAAGAGCTGCTGACTGTCAGTCACCGCTCTCTGCTCTGCCCCCTCCTCGCTCACTGGAGCACTGAGCTGTGGAGGGGTGGGAGCAGCAGGCTCAGGCTCTCAGCGGCTGGGTGGGAGGCTGAGCTGGGGGCCAGTCCAGGCACAACTCTATGGTCATGATGACGCCCTAGCCTGGACCGACTGTGACGTTAGCAGAGAGCGGACTTCAGCCCACTGTCTGCTAAAAAAAAAGGGTCACAGGAGTGTAGAATGAACTGCACTCCTGTGATCCATTTCCTTTTAAAGTGGTTTAAAGGCATATGTTTTTTTTTTTACCTCTGCATTAAGGTAAAAAACCTTCCATGATCAGCTCCCCCACGCCCCCCAACTATAAACCTGAGTCCTATTTCAATCCAGCGCTGAGAGTACTCTGCTGTTTCCCCTCACAGGACTCAGAGGTAGCGGTGGGAGCCATTGGCTCCAGCTGCTGTCAATCAAATCCTGTGAGGAGGGGGAGCAGGAGGAGGGAGCGAACTGCACAGTGACTGACACAGCCTGGCTTGGCATTGAGGCCACAAGAGTGACCCCTTAGCAAACGGCTTGCTGTTGTTCCACCCAAAAGGGAAGAGGAGCCCAGAGCGCCAGCGGGGACCCCAGAAGAGGAGGAAAGGAACCACGCTGTAATAGAGCAGGTAAGTATAATATGCTTTTTAATATAGGGAAGGAAAAAATTGAATCTTTACAATCACTTTAAATTGTGAGAAGTGACATGCAAATTGGGTTTTAGCAGATATGCATTGACCAAATCGGGCCATTTTTTCAGCTTGAATACATTTTAAGCTAGAAGTGTCCCTAGAAGACCAGTGAGATTTAAAAGCTATATGATTATAAGAATTTTAAATATTTACAATACCACACATTCACACCAGTCCCTGCCCTCAAGAAGCTTACAATCTAAGAATCCCCATCTCCCATGCATATGTACATGCACACACATGCTAGATGACCTTCAGAAATTCTCATGAGTCAGTGACAAATGATCTCAAGCAGTAACAAGCTTCAAAGTTTGTGACAAGTTTTTTTTCCTTATTTACTTCCTTCCATTGTTGGCTATAGTCTATAAAACAACTGTAAGGCCCCTTTCACACAGGCGGACCGTTCAGATCCGCCTGTCTGTTTTTTTGGCGGATCTGAACAGTCACCCCATGCATCTCTATGGGGGATCGAATGTCAGCGGAGACATGTCCGTTGACATCCGATCCGTCAAATCTGGACGGATGGAAACCCTATTTTCCATCCGTCCAGCGGATCGGATGAGAACGGACCGACGGTCCGTTCCCATCCGATTCCCCCATAGAGATGTATGGGGCTGTGACAGCTGTGTTTCCGCACACAGTGCCGAGAACAGCTGTTATTCTTCTGCTCAGCGGGGGATCGGCGGATCGATCCCCCGCTGAGAAAAGCGGAGTCCGTTTGACGGACTATATGTGTGAAAGAGCCCTAAGGGATGGGAGATTAGGAGAGTACAGGGGAGGAGTGAGAAGACTGCCTATAGTTCAGGAAACCTATAGCCATCTTTCTTTCCTCTTGTGTGGTGCTCTATACAGTAAGTTAATATACAGTTCTGCATATAAAGAACACCCTATGATGCTTCTATTACTACATCCTTACAGTAGTTTTTTTTTTTTTTACAATAATTGCATGACTAGGGGTGGAGCTGGTAAAAAAAAGTGTGTACTTAGGGCTCCAAGATCTCCAAATACAGCCCTCTGTGTGGAAGTTGTTTCCTGTTACCTTGTGCTTAAAGAGGATTGTCACTCTCTCAATCCTTATGCTGCTAGCATTAGTAAATAGAAAGTATATCATATTTACTTCTTTCAAACCTTTTTTCTTCAGTTACTTTCTGATTTCCATGCCTAGGCATATGATATCTTCTATCTCATGAGCCTTCAGGAGGGGAAGAGGAGTTTTCTCAGCTAAGCACCCCCTCCTGTGTGCATGCCTGAGCTAAGGGCAGATGGATTCCAGGAAGTAAATGCTACATGAATCATCTGCTCTTACTCAACATTGCTACAGCCAGCAGTGCTAGGGGGTATTTTTCATATTGATTTCTCAGCAAACTAAAGCACGGAGACATGAATGGAAGTGGAAAGTTTTTGCTTTGAATATTAAAAAATGAAATGAATAGCATTTTTGGTTTGAGGTGCTCAGATGCAGTGTAGGTTCGCTTTAGAGACTAGCTATATTTACCTTTTTAATGTGTGCTAACCTGCCTTGCATCTGTGACTTGTGGTGGACACCATGAACATGGAGCTGTGCACCTGTGTAAGAATCCCTGGATTCAACAGGTGAATGTTCTGTTATTTAGATTCCCCCTGAGAGCACAGAGAGCTCCCTCATAACGCAAAGAATTGACTTGGTAGTCAAGAGTAATGGGTATGTTAGGGAAGATGATCTCTGGTGATCAAAGATTATGATCAAGGAGTGAGGTAAAACTTTTTTGTTTAAAATTGAAAAAAATTTGAAATAAGTATGTTTATCTTGTATTTTTCTCTTTAGTGGTTCTCCTGTATTTAACTTCCGACCTGGAACCACAGGTAAGTCTCACTTACCACCACTATAAACGTTTTAAGGGTCAACTTAAATGTACACTATATAATATAGCTGTGTTGACATTTTATACACTAAGTTGTCCTTTTTTATGGTAGGATCCCTTCCTCACTCTTCATCAATGTCTCACATGGAAGGATTTGGAAAGTCCTGGGCAAAAAATCCATTAAGGTAGGTGTAGATGTTCTTCATTGAAAGTGCTCTGAAAACAATGTATACATTTTCTGTTTCAATCTTTTTATTATGATTTCAAATAGTAAAAAACATTGTAGGTAGACAAAGTCAAGTACAAAAATAGAACTGTCAGCATAGGCGGTGTACAAAGTAAAGTGTATTGTACAGTGTAAAAAGTTCATAAGCCAGTATGAGGAAGTACATCAATGTGGGTAACCACAGAGAGTTCCATGTAGAACATATGCAGCTATATTTCTAGAATAGGACAGACAAACAAAATAGGCCTTATTTCAGGACAACATTGTAAGCCCAGCGGAAGGGTCAAGCAGGACTGCACCCACCCAACCCCTCGACTGGGCAGTGAAAACCATAATCGTATAAGAATTCACTTTATCTAATAAAGCAACCACTATTTTACCAAGTCGATGACTTATTTAGCTGTCAGATGAACAAAGAGTATAGACAGAATATCAAATATATCAGCTACATATCCTATAGTGTAGTTTGTCATATATAGAACTTAAAAGCCTTAAACCAAGGATAAAGGTCTGGCCAAAGGACCTTAAAGTGGAGTTCCACCCAGATTTTCTACTTTACATTATCCTCTTCAATCCAGCAAGTTAGAACAACATTGGCATTTTTTTTTCCAGCTTTCTTTACCTTCTTTTCAGGGCGTATTCTTTTTTTCTTCCTGTGAAAGGGCGCCGCGGTGAGGTACGTCATATCCTGCAGCGCTCTAGCCCCTGGGAGATGTGTGTCATCATTCCCAGGAGTCAACAAGGGGGCAGGACCTTCCTTCAATGCCACCATTGTGATGGTAACCAGATACAATTGTGCGGCATGCCTCGGGTTTTATGCGCATGCGGGAGATTGGGAGGTGCATGCTGGGTAACCAGCAGCACCTTATCCGGGAAGACTCCACTAGTGGGCTTCACATGCCCACAATTAAGATGGGAGCGCTCAGCCAAAGGATTATAAAGGTTAGTTTTCTAAAAAAAAATACTATAATACTACAGCGACTTTGCATATAGTTAGCTTTTAAAAAAACTTAGTGATAAAAACATCCCGGTTCTCTTTTAAAACAAAAGTAAAAACTACGGCTGGAACACCTCTTTAAATGTACTTGTGTAAAAAGGTAAACCAAGCAAAGAACGAAAACAGGGTGAAAGGAAGTAAGAGTAAAAGCATGCCTGTCCGGGAGTCTGCCAACAGCAGCCAATGTTGACCTTAAGTATCTGGCACCTCTAGGTAAGAGTCAGGGCTCCATATCTTTTCAAACAGGGATTGTTTATCCCATAGGATCTAACAATTTATTCATGTAGCATGATCCAAGTAAGCTTTCACTTTATTTGAGCCAAATCGATCACTGGGCTTTTCCATGCTGTAGCGATAGTATATTAGTCGCCAAAAACCTATAATATATTAAAGTCTGTGTGGATCTAGGGATATTGTCCACGGGTTGGTTAAAGCGGAGTTCCAGCCTCAGAAACATTTTTGAACTAAAAATACCCCCGGGACAGTCTGGGCTATTGCATTTCAGAATGGATAGCCTCTGAACTGTCCCAGGTTGCACTTACCTTTTAGAAGAAATACTTACTTTGAAAATTTCTTGTCCAGCGCTGCCATCTCATGTGTGGGCAGCTGAAGCCAGGGCGTCCTCTTTGGTGTCCTCTTTGGTCCCAGAATGCCCTGCACTGGCCCCGCTCGTCAGTTTCGATGCAGGCGCGTCATCCCTGCACAGCTTCTGGGCATGCCCAGAAGCGGTTTAGCAGGGAGTGACGCGCCTGCACTGGAACTGACAAGTGGGGCCGATGCAGGCGCATTGGCTCCTGGGAGCGATAACGTTCGGCTCCCAGGAGTCAACGCAAGCAGGAAGTGACGGCGTGGGCCGTGTCTGTAGAGGGCGGAAGAGGAAGTAAGGCAAGTATATTTTCTTTAAAAACAAGGTAAGTGAATACAAAAATAAAAATTATCCAATTGTTTTTCAGGTAATTTTAGAGCAAGCGGAAGGGGAAAAGTGCATTTTTAGGGTGGAACTCCGCTTTAAGCAGTGGGATAAGAGGATATTTAGTAATGTTAACCAAGGTGACTGAGTAAATTGGGGAATAAACTCTTATTAAGAAACGCTGGACCTTGGGGCAGGTCCACCATGTGTGAAGAGCAACAATGTATACATTTTACACTACCTGTACAGTCCTGAACATATCTTTTTGTTTCTTTTCCCTCCAGCTCTCCACTGTCTCAGGCAGTTTCCTTCAGCATACCATTTGGACTTGACAGTGATGTTGACATTGTAATGGGGAACCCTGTGAACATTCTTCGTTCTGTCAGCTCAGATAGCCTTACACCTCCCGTGTACGCTCCCTCTTCCCCAAAATCCCCCCAGTGCATTACTCGAGCCACCTACACCCCTCCTGAGGATGTAGCTGAATTAACAACACAAGCACGTACCTTTAAGAAGCTCCCATTGACTGGAAAGTGCACCACAGACCTGCAGGTTCAGGAGAAACTGGGTGGTGGACAAGGAACACAGACAGAATTGCCCACCATTGAAGAAGCACTGCAAATTATCCACAGCTCTGAGACTCGGCTGCACCCAGAGGGAGCACCAGATGGATTTTACCTTCACTCACCAGAAGAGTCAAAGCCATCTAAAGTAGAGGATGATATGGTCCCAGATCTGGGTGTGTACAGAACACATGACACATCCAGAAGATTGTCTAGAGATGACGATTCTGTGCTAAGGGACAATAGCCTGGATTCTGATCTGGAAGAGAACAAGGCAAATCAAGAGTCCAGTCGCAGCTCTCTTAGCTCACAAGCTGATTCCTCTGCGGGATCAGGTACAAAGATGACAAGTTTTGCTGAACGCAAGAAGAAACTTGATGCCAAAGTTAACTCAGATGGTTCCCCATCTGGTTCACCCAATACGACCACATGGGCCCAAAAGGCAGAGGAGTCTCCTGTAAAGAGTCCAGCTTTAAATTCTGAAATGAATCAGCTTGGTGCCAGGCTTGAGGAGAAGAGAAGGGCTATTGAAGCCCAGAAAAAGAGAATTGAAGCGATTTTTGCAAAGCATCGACAGCAGCTTGGAAAGAGTGCCTTTCTTCAACTGAAAAAGAAAGAAGGGGAGGATGACTGTGAAGAGGATGATCTGAAATTATCACCAGATGAGGGCCTTCCTAAAGAGTTAGAAGAGGAAAGACCGATTAAACAAAGCGAAGAAGAAAAGAATGAGAAGATGAATGATGGGTCTGTAAAACCACGGGGAGAGAAACAAGTGAGCTTTTCCCCTGAGGTGACAAAAGCAGGACTAGATAACAATCTGGGAGACTATAATAAAGCAGTAGCAAAATTAAATACAGCGCTATCGTCTCTACAGTCGGACATGAAAAGATTATCTGACCAACAGGAGAAGCTGATGAAGAAAGAGAGCAAAGCTTGGGTCATCCCAGCTCCAAAGTCCTCCCCTCCACCCCATCGACCCAAGTCTTCACCACCTACTAGGCTTACGAGAGAGTTCCAAACTCCTCGTTCCTCATCTGCATCTCCTTCTCAGTCACCTTCACGAATAGCTCCAAAGTCCCCCCAACCGAATACCAGAAGGTCTTTGCAACCTGTGCCTGTAACCCCTAAAATTCCCAAAAATACCCGGCCAGTAGAGCTGAAGCTTCCACCTCTCAACAGAGTCCTGACTCCTCCCCACAATGTGGACACCATACCTCACTTGCGTAAGTTCTCCCCAAGCAAAGTTCCAGTCCAGACGCGATCCTCATTACATTTTGCAGATGATACAAATGAAGGTGAAAATGAAGACACTTTGCCAACTAGTGAAGTCTATGGAAACAACTCACGTCCAGTAGCTTCTGTAGTTCCTCAGAGTAGTGGCATTGGGCCACTGGCTGGGGAGGATAGGGAAGGGAAGAGGAACAGTCTGATTGAGATCCCATTGTCCGATCTGCAACCAACAGAAGAATTAGATTTAGAAGGAATGGACTCACTAGATGCAACTCCTGCAGATGATGGTGTAACACAGAGAGGACTTGGATTCTTCTTCAAGGTAAGGCCATTGAATAAGTTGACTTTAAGTTCTAAATCCTTGGGTTATATTTTAAACCTAGCCCAGTACCTTTATTCTCGGGGTCAGAAAGACTGAGTAGATGATTAGCATGGTTAGGATTTTCTTGGGATCTGCTGTGTGACAACACACGTCCCTGGGAAATTTTTAAATGAACCTGTGCCCGGACTGAAGTGTTTTGCATATTTTAAACATGCAATAAAAGCACTTTAAAACAAGCTCTCATTTTAGTTTTAGGCATTGCGGAGACATTTAACTACAAAGTTCACCACAGAGGCACTGAAATCTAGCTCTTTTTCTATTGTGTTTATTGCTACATAATCTTGGCAGCCTGTCAGTTCTCAAATGGAATTACACAGCAGGTGTTTCTAAGCTGTTGGACATTAGCTAAAATTCCAGTTTAGGGTCTTTGTCAATATCATTGAAAATGAACATGCAGCTAGAGAGGTCAGGGATGGCTTGTTGTTATGCTCACTTTTCCCTTGTTAAGAATATGTATTACCTTTAATGGGCAATACTTTTATGCTGCCTCTTCTTCTCCTTTCATCCTTGTCACGAAGCCCCTGTGCTGCCATTTTGAAAATTATTTCCGGTGTCGGTTCCCAATATAGTCCTAGTGCGGATGAGTGCGATGGAACGCATGACATCATGCGGCTCATCTCATGCATGTGCCATATGAAATACATTAATCTGTTAATTTAAAAATAAAATCCTGGGCAAAGGCTTTTTTTTAAATGGATTAATGTAACGTTGTATGGCGCATGTGCATGATGAACTGTATGATGTTGTACTGTGGTATGCCTGAGATGGAACATATAACAATATTGCGAGATCCCTGCTGGAAAACAGGAACACAAATATGTTTGCTGATGTGAATTTCAGTATAATGAGCAAAGGTCTGCTTTAAAGAAACAAGTATATCAATGATTTTAAGTGTTTTTGTCTTCTATTCATAAATATAAGCACCATTATAGCATCACTCAAAATTCTATATAGTGTGTATATATAAAGATTATTAAAGTGTGTGTGTATGTATGTGTATATATATATATATATATATATATATATATATATATATATATATATATATATATATATATACACACACACAAACCCGATTCCAAAAAAGTTGGGACACTACAAATTGTGAATAAAAACAGAATGCAATGATGTGGAAGTTTCAAATTTTAATTTCTCTATCGCTCATTGACAGACGTAGTCCTCGGTGATTCAACACCCTCGGGTTATGCTGCCCTCTACAGGAGTAGGACTAGACAGGAAAGAAAACGTTCTGGCCACACCCTAGGGGCAGTCCCAGAGGTTATATCCTCTCACTTCCTGCTCTAGCAAATCAGTTTTTTTCTGTCTAGTTAGGAGTAAGGACCTAGATACCTTGCTGGGATCTTCGGTCCTGGCAGGATTTTTTTCTTAGAAAAGATTTTTTAGACAGCTTTTTTTCTCCAGTGTTCCTGTGAGATCTTCAAGCAAGAAAGCTGGAACTGGGCGACGGGCTGGATGTTGAGATCCAGTGGTCACCCCAGTTCAGCCTACGAGCGCGTGCAGGCCAAAGACCATGAGTCACGGCGTCCGTATTGGTCAACAGCCCTCCTACCTCGGTGGAGAGGGGTACTGTCAGGAGTTGGCGCCCGCCTGGTTCCGGTATGGTGAGTAGTATGTTCCCCCTGACGGGTCTTGTGGTGAACGCGGGCCCCTCTCTGTTATGGTAAGGATGGGTTCCCCTCTATCCTATAACATGTCACAGATCCCCCTAATTGAGTGTGATTTTTGTGTACAAGAAGCCAGGAGGCTTGGTTTGGGAGCTGACAATCTAATTGTAAAGATGTGAAAATGATTGTAGTCAGTGGCAGTACTAGAACTTTACTGTGATAGTATAAGGTATCCTACCTGTCAGTAGCCACAGGGCGATGTCTATACATGTATACTGCATCCCAGATCATTCCTCCAGCTAGCAGATGCCTCCCGACGGCCACGGACCGCATACGGCCCGCCAGGGTCCGGTACCGCCGACCACGCTGACCACCATGAGGGTGAAGGGTTGTGAGGCCGAGATCCTTCTGCAGACATGCCGCTATTCTGTGCAGGCCGTCGCCATTGTCTGGTAGATCGCACGAGGCCGCCATTTTGGTGTAGCCTCGTGTCTCCAGCATGGGGGCGGCCATGTTTGAGGTGACTCAAACACCTCGTGGAGCCAGGGGGAGGCGCCGGCAGGCGTGTTAAGGGGCGGAGCCGCCTCCTTTACCCAGGAAATAGGGCCAAAGACTTCCTGTCTGTAACAGGACAGCACTGAGCAAGCTGATGAAAACTTCTGTGCATCAGGGATGAGCCTTGGGGTCTCTCTCTCTCTCTCTCTCTCTCTCTGTGGGGTCCAAAAAGGCAGGTAACACTGAGGGGCGCTGTTGCGACTGGGGGACACAAAAAAAAAAAAAAAAAAGTTTTTTACTTTGTCATTTTTTGTCGCTGGCAAGTGTCTTGTATAATCATTGACCCTGCCGCATAGGTATCCCCACCTGATCCCCTCAAAGTGGCCGCAGGACCCTCCAGTACCCCACTTGTTTTTAATGCATTATCGGCAGTTTTGGAGTCTTTGGTATCCCGGGTGGAGGTGGCCTGTCAGGGACGGGGGTCAAGTAGCGACCCCCGCCTACCCCTATTGTTTATCAGATTCTTCAGATACAATGCAGTTGCAGGTCCCTCCTAGGGGGCTGTTGTCTCAGGTAATATCTCCTCAGCAATGAGGAGCACGTTTCTGCCTCCGCCATAGCACAAGAGTGGTGGATGCACTAGTTGTGTCCGTCCGGGAAACCTTTAGTCTTGAGGTTACACCGGCAGAGGTAGCTGAGACTGAGATTCCTTTTTTGGTACTTGTTAGCCTACCAAAAGGGCGAAGGATTTTCCTTTACCCAAATGGGGTCGTTTTGAAACAAACCCCTGTTATTTCCAAACGCATGGCTAGGTGCTATCCATTTGAGGAATTCCTCTTTATAGGATAGACGGTACCACCTGCTGTCTTGCCACAGACTGTTAGGAAAGAAGGACCTCGTAACTAACGAGGACCTTCCTTTTCTGCTCATAAGAGTTGTTCGTTCCGCGAGGGCGGGTGATAAGGCGAAACCCTCCAAAGCCCCTTTAGAGGGGTTTCAAAGGGCGCTGGTCGGCTAAACAAAGAGTCCGGCTCAGCCAAGCCTGAAGAATATAGCCTGATGCGCCCCTACCCATCTCTGGGGTGGGGGGGTTGTCTTCACCAGTTTCTGGAGGACACAGGATCGAGTTTCGATCACTTCCACCTGTGCGATTCTTCCCTTCTAACATTGAACGGTTTCAGGGGTTCTATTCGAACCTATTCACAATGCCCAGGAAAGAGGGCAAGGTGCGTCCAAATCTGGACTTGGGAAGAGATAGAGTCCATCCGTACAGTGGTGGCCTCCCTGCATCAGGGGGATTTCCTGGCGTCAATAGACATTTAGGAGGCCTATCTTTATATCCCCATCATCGCAGGACATCAGCGTTTTTTCGCTTTCCCAAAGATCATCCCTGGTTCCCACCAGGAGACTGAACTATCTGGGCCTAAGGTTGGATACATCCTGGGCAAGAGAGTTTCTCCTTGCGGAGAAACTCCAGAAGGTTCAGTCAACGATTTGGATGTTGCTGTCCGTCAATTGGCTGGGACTGATGGTGGCCTTCTTAGAGGCAGTACCGTATACCCAGTCTCCTACCCGAATTCTCCTTCTTTTAATGGAATCAGAATTCTTATTCCCTGGACAATCGGATCCGGTTGAGCGAGCGGACCAGGAAGTCTCCGATGCTCAACCAGGGGAAGTCATTTCTTCCGATAGTATCCAGATTACCAATAGGGTATCGGAACTGAGAGTGATCAGATTTTGTCTGATTTACTGGATCGAGCAGCTCTAGAGCAGCCCGATTCGGATCCAATCGCATATGGCCTCTTCATCCAGAGGTTTTTCACTAGCTGTCCCTTCATTGGGACATCCCGGATGTGGATCTGTTGGCACCTTGGCTCAACAGGAAGGTGCGGAGGTTTGTAGCTCGCACCGCGATCCTCTAGCGGACGCAGCAGAAACGCTAATCGTCCCGTGGGGGCAGTATCAGCTACGGCATGCCTTCCATCCTCTCAAGTTGCTGCGGGAACTTCTTCGCAGGATAGAGGTGGAGGGAATTCCAGTTATTCTGGAAATTCCGGACTGACCTCGTCGAGCCTGGTACGCCGACTTGGTGAGGCTAGTCGCGGACGCTCCTTGGAGACTTCCTCTCAGGGAGGATTTGCGGTCTCAGGGACCGATCTTCCATCTTGCTTTACAGTCGCTGGCTTAATGGCCTGGCCATTGAGACACAGGTACTGAAGGGCAAGGGAGTGTCAGCTTCAGTTATTCCTACTTCCAGTTAAAGCAAGGAAAGCGACTTCCAGCACATGGAAGTCTTATATTGCGTGGTGTGAATCTCTTGGATTTCCCCCACATACCTATTTGGTGATCCGAATCTTGGTCTGTCTGCAACAAGGGGTTGAGCAGAAACTATCCTTGAGCACGATTAAGGGTCAGGTTTTCGGCGTTAGCAATCTTCTTTTTAGAAACCTTTGGCTAATCATTCCTTGGTGCGGAATTTCATCCAGGGGGTGCGACAGCTGGCTCCGCCAGTGCGCGCACCCTTACCGCCTGGGATCTTAATTTAGTGTGGTCGGTTCTTCAGAAACTTCTCTTTGAAGATATCAGGGAGATTCCCTTGCTTACATTATCCCAGAAGGTGGCCTTCTTGGTGGCCATTACTTCTGTACGCAGGGTGTCAGAACTGGCCGCATTATCCTGTCGTTCCCCAGATCTGGTGGTTCATAGGGATAAGGTGGTTCTTCTTCCGAATCCATCCTTCCTTCCTAAAGTGGTTTTCGTAAGACTGACTCACTTTTGTGATCACGGATAGCCCTTGAAGGGGATTGCCTGTGTCTGCCGCGACCATATCTAGATGGATCAGTCAGACGGTGGTACAGGCTTATTCTATTAAGGGTCGGAATCCTCCGTTTCCTGTTAGGGCGCACTTCACTCGAGCGCTCAGTACTTCCTGGGCCTATCGCCATCAGGCGTCAGTGGTCCAGGTATGTAAGGCGACCACCTGGTCGTCGGTACATACCTTTACAAAATTTTATAAGATTGATGTGATGGCATTGGCGGATGCCTCATTTGGCCGCAAAGTTTTGCAGGCCGCAATTTGAGGAGACCGGTGGTCTACCTCAAGGGTTTTTTTCTGTTGAAAAATTTCTGTTGAGTCTCATCACTGAGGATGAGCATGGTAAACTTCTAGTTGGCACCGGTTGGGCCTTCTAGATTGGATTTGATTTCCATTTTTCCCACCCCTCATTTGTGGTACTGCTTTGGGACGTCCCGAGGGTGTTGAATCACCGAGGACTACGTCTGTCAATGAGCGATAGAGAAAAATGGATTTTTGTAAAATCTTACCGTAAAATCCTTTTCTCTTAGCTCATTGATAGACGTAGTACCCGCCCCTCTGTTTTTAAGTTGGGTTGGGTTAAATTCTCTAAACACTGCTTTGTGACATAACTGATTTGCTAGAGCAGGAAGTGAGAGGATATACCCTCTGGGACTGCCCCTAGGGTGTGGCCAGAACGTTTTCTTTCCTGTCTAGTCCTACTCCTGTAGAGGGCAGCATAACTCGAGGGTGTTGAATCACCGAGGACTACGTCTGTCAATGAGCTAAGAGAAAAGGATTTTACGGTAAGATTTTACAAAAATCTATTTATTTTATTTAGAATACAACATAGATGACATATCAAATGTTTAAACTGAGAAAATGTATAATTTTAAGGGAAAAATAGGTTGATTTTAAATTTCAAGGGATCAACACATCTCAAAAAAGTTGGGATAAGGCCATGTTTACCACTGTGTGGCATCCCCTCTTCTTTTTATAACCGTCTGCAAACATCTGGGGACCGAGGAGACAAGTTGCTCAAGTTTAGGAATAGGAATGTTGTCCCATTCTTGTCTAATACAGGCTTCTAGTTGCTCAACTGTCTTAGATCTTCTTTGTCGCATCTTCCTCTTTATGATGTGTCAAATGTTTTCTATGGGTGAAAGATCTGGACTGCAGGCTGGCAATTTCAGTACCCGGATCCTTCTTCTACGCAGCCATGATGTTGTAACTGATGCAGTATGTGGTCTGGCATTGTCATGTTGGAAAACGCAAGGTCTTCCCTGAAAGAGAGGACGTCTGGATGAGAGCATATGTTGTTCTAGAACTTGGATATACCTTTCAGCATTGATGGTGCCTTTCCAGATGTGCAAGCTGCCCATGCCACACGCACTCATGCAACCCCATACCATCAGAGATGCAGGCTTCTGAACTGAGCGCTGATAACAACTTGGGTTGTCCTTGTCCTCTTTAGTCCGGATGACATGGCATCCCAGTTTTCCAAAAAGAACTTCACATTTTGATTTGTCTGACCACAGAACAGTTTTCCACTTTGCCACAGACCATTTTAAATGAGCCTTGGCCCTGAGAAAAAAGCCTGCACTTCTGGATCATGTTTAGATATGGCTTCTTTTTTGGCCTATCAAGTTTTAGATGGCAACGGCGAATGGCACGGTGGATTGTGTTCACCGACAATGTTTTCCGCAAATATTCCTGAGCCCTATTCCTATTACAGTAGCATTCCTGTATGTGATGCAGTGCTGTCTAAGGGCCCGAAGATCACGGGCATCCAGTATGGTTTTCCGACCTTGACCCTTACGCACAGATTTTGTTCCAGATTCTCTGAATCTTTGGATGATATTATGTACTGTAGATGGTGATGACTCCAAACTCTTTCAAATTTTTCTCTGAGAAACTCCTTTCTGATATTGCTCCACTATTTTTTCGCCACAGCATTGGGGTAATTGGTGATCCTCTGCCCATCTTGACTTCTGAGAGACACTGCCACTCTGAGAGGCTCTTTTTTTTTACCCAATCATGTTGCCAATTGACCTAATAAGATGCAAATTGGTCCTCCAGCTGTTCCTTATATGTACATTTAACTTTTCCGGCCTCATATTGCTACCTGTCCCAACTTTTTTGGAATGTGTAGCTCTCGTGAAATCTAAAATGAGCCAATATTTGGCATGACATTTCAAAATGTCTCACTTTCAACATTTGATATGTTATCTATATTATATTGTGAATAAAATATAAGTTTATGAGATTTTTAAATTAGTCCATTCCTTTTTTACTCACAATTTGTACAGTGTCCCAACTTTTTTGGATTTGGGTTTGTGTGTGTATGTATGTATGTATGTATGTATGTATGTATGTATGTATATATATATATATATATATATATAATTTCCAAATCCACTTTAATTCTGAAAGCACTAAAACACCATCAGATAGATTATATTCTGTTCTCTTTACTTTTTAAATATTAAAATCCATTAGTATTTCCTACACTGCTACTGTTTGGGCATTTGTCATCCATTAAATGTTCTTTATGGTGATAGTGGGGATTGGAGACGTAATTGATAGCTGTAAATTTAAATGTCTTCCATTTTGTTTCCTTAGAGTGAGGAGAGGACAGAGGTGGAGATGGCCCAAAGGAGAGCAGCCTTGTTAGAGAGACAGCAGAAGAGGAGTGAGGAAGCCAAAAAACGAAAACAGTGGCAGGAGGAAGAAAGGGAGAAGAAAGAGGATGCCAAGTATGTTCTACCTGGGCAACATAAATTTTATAATCTTCTTTTGCTAATAAAAACTTTTGAGTTTCCAGTTGGATAGAGTCAAGATACTCTTTCTGGACTAGCTATAGGCGTAATATTTTTCAATGTATACATTTTGGGTGGATAATGTGGTTTTTTTTTTTTTCTTTGTTTTTTTTTTTAAGTAAACAGCAAGAGGAGCAGCAGCAGCAACAACAACAGCGGCAGCGTAAGGATGAGGAGACTATTCTACGTCGCGGTGACTTCACAAGGCAAGAGTATCAGCGTCGACACCAGCTGAAGATCATGGAAGACCTGGACAAAGTTCTCCGGCAGAAACCAATGACCGTCCGGGCTGTTAAGAAGCCTCGACCCAAGACCGTATTCCACGATGACTCGATGATTGCCCGAAGCCCTGTCAGAGGATTGTTGGGTAATAGTTTAGATTAAAGAAATGAGTGTAACTCATGGTTCTTAGAAGATGGCTTTTGCTGTATTTGCACTCATTGTTACTTTTTTGTGGTCTGTTTTCAGGATCCAAGCTAAGTAAAGTTTATTCTCAGTCCACCATGTCCCTCTCCACGGTGGGGAATGAAAATGGCAGTGGAACTATGAGGAAGTCCCCCAGATCTCCAAGGTAAAGTTTTTACCTCTGTGGACAACATGTAGGGGATGTAGACAGCATGAAAGACAAAATAGCCTAAAGAGTGTTGTCTTTTTGTCTTCGTTTGGCATCTTGCGATGCATACAGGGAGCCTACCTACCTGCCAAGTATTTTAGTTTGCCTTGCTTCTTTATCTCTGTAATCTGGTGATGCTGGAACACGTGCTGGGGATGTTGCCTTTCAGACACAGAAATCCTGATGTAAAAGAAATGTCAGTATGAAGCGCAGTTTTCCCACAGCTACCATTCAGAATCAAACGTGCCTTAGAAGTTTGAATGTTATTGATGAAGAAATTGTAGAGCGCAGTTATACTGGACAACATGGAGTACACTGTTCCATTTAGATTCTTTTATGCTTGATGTTCTTTACAAAAGGGGTGGAAATATTACAAGGTGTATAAAATCTCTTGTTCTGCACTTTCTAAAAAGGCCCAATAGAAATTTATAAAGTATTCTGCTAGCATGATCTGGTTAAGGCCAGATTCACACTTTGTGCCCATGTTGTTGCACAGTGTCCGTAGCTTATGATGTATTGCTAGTCATATTTAATAATTAACCTTGCAGTATTGAAAACTCATGGACCGTGTTTTGAGGGTCCATTAAAAATGGATGCGCATGCTCAACAAAGCGCACATCAAAACTAAAAAAAAAGAAAAAAAGCCCCTCAGCATATGTGAAAAGGCACTTGATTTTAAAGTGGACTCTTTGGACAGAGGATGAAAGGATTGTTTAATCCTGGTACTAAACCCGTGACCCAAAAGACACATATGGCCATTAGGTGTTACCATACACTTCTCAGTCCCAGCAGTCAGTAGTAGTGATTTTTCCATACCTAGGTGCTTTCCCAGGGATAGTGACAGAAAATATTTGTTAAATATTATTTCATTGCAGTTCACTATTAGTTTTCTTTCTTTCAATTTTTTTTTTTTTATTCTTTTATTTTCACCTGGTGATTTGACCAGAAAGTCTGGTATTTTTCAACTTCCTTTAACAGACCAGGCTGTCTTTTATTCCCAGTACAATGTTTTTTTATGCACAAAAAAATTAAAACCCAATAAAACTTTTTGTGAAATAACAGACCGAGCGGTCCAGACAAAGTAGCAGTTAGAAGATTGAGACAAACCATTTAAAACTACGGGGTGCTTATAATGGTCAGTTTTTATTCATGTATGTAAAGCCTTTATCCCAAAAGGAAAAAATAAAACTTTCTCTTTTGTTCATTGACGGACACAGCTGCTGATATTCTTAACCATTGGGTTATAATGCTCCCTACAGGAGTAGGACACTAGGCAGAAAAAAGTCTGGCTATGCCAGGGGGTATACTCCCTCTCTCTGCTATAGGTACTGCCCTGCCTAGTCGGGAGTAAGGACCTAGTTCCTTGCTGGAATCTCTGGTCCTGGTAACATTTTTTCTTTTAGATAGATTTTTTTTTCCTGGTTTTTCATGTGAGATCCACAATCAACTGCCAGCCTGGACGATGGGCTGGATAATCTATATCCAGTGGTCACCCCAGTCTGGCCAGCGAGCGCACGCAGACCTCAGCTCCGCGCTAGTTCGGCCGCGACATAGTCCCACCAGACAGGGGCTGGGCTACGAGTTAGACGACCGGGTCTCTTATGGGTCGACTGACAAGGGATCAAAGCCCTTCAGGGCCTCCTCTGGAGGATCCAAGTGAACTAGGTCTGGCAAGTCAAGAGCGGGCTTCTCCAGACTGGAGGACAAGGCCCCTTCAGCTTAAAGGTGCGCCCTCACCCATATTTGGGGTGGGGGGACGTCTTCGCTGGTTCCTGGACCCGTGGACTTCCCTGCTACAAGGCAAGTAGGTCCATGAAGTCATACAGTCTGGCTACAAGCTCAAGTTTCGTTCTTACCTTCTGGAAAGGTTTTTTCCTTCCAACGTGCGACTGTCCCTGATCCGCTTACAGGCTCTCTTTAGGGCAGTGCAAGACCGTTTACTTCAAGGGGTGATTGTCCCGGTTCCTACTTCGGAACGTTTTCAGGGGTTTTACTCAAACCTGTTTACAGTCCCCAGAAAGGAAGGCGTCCAATCCTGGACCTCAAGGTGCTGAACTGCTTGTGCAGAAGTTCAGACTGGAGTCTGTTCGCATGGTGGTGGCTTCCCTGAATCAGGGGGATTTTCTTGCCTCCATCGACATCAAGGATGCTTACCTTCACATTCCAATATGTGTCGGTCACCAGCGCTTCCTCCGCTTTGCCGTGGGAGAGGAGCATTATCAGTTTGTGGCGTTACCCTTTGGTCTCGCCTCCGCTCCTCGGGTCTTCACGAAAGTGTTGGCCCTGTTGCTAGCATTGTTACGTTAGTAGGGGATTGCGATTCCCTGGCTACTTGGACGACCTTCTTCTGCAAGCAGAGTCTCCTACTGCACTGGTAGAAAACCTGGAGATCTCCATACGGACCCCGAGGAAATTCGGCTGGATTCTGAATCTTCAAAAGTCTGCCTTGGTTCCTTCCACAAAACTAGACTATCTGGACTCGGCCTTAACCCTGGAAGAGTCCAGACTACCGATCAATATCCTGGAGCCCCCAGCGATCAGACTGTGCCTGGAACATTGGACGGATCATTTAAAAGGATGTCCAGTGCGCATTCAATCAGACAATGCCACAGCCGAGGCTTATGTCAATCACCAAGGGAGCACAAGTAGTGTCCTGGCGCCTCCTGGAGGTAGCCGGCATTCTCAGGTGGGCAGAACGCTTGTTCCAGCCCTTTCCGCCATACATATTCCTGGAGAGGAAAACTGGCAGGGGGATTACCTCAGTCGGCAGGCGTTGGACCAGGGGGAATGGTCTCTTCATCCGGAGGTGTTTCATCAGTTTCCGGTGGGCTCCCCCGAGGTGGATCTGTTGGCAGAGGTTCGTGGCATGGTCACGGGATCCTCTGGTGGATGCCACAGATGCTCTGGTGGCCCTGTGGGATCAGTATCGTCTGATTTATGCCTTCCCTCCTCTTAAGCTTCTGCCAAGACTTAGAGGCAGGATCGAGGCAGAAGGGATTCCAGTCATCTTAGTGGCCCCAGACTGGCCTCGCGAGGATTGGGTACGTTGATCTGGTGCAGCTGGTCGCCGATGTTCCTTGGAAGCTTCCTCTCAGGGAGGATCTGCTGTTCCAAGGGCAGATCTTCCACCCTGCTTTACAGTCGCTAGCTTTGATGGCTTGGCTGTTGAAAGCCAGGTACTGAAGGATAGGAGTTGGTCTGAATCGGTGATTCCAACGCTGTTAAAAGCTAGGAAATCTACTTCTAGGAAGATCTACCATCGTACGTGGAAGATGTACAGTGCCTTGCAAAAGTATTGACATTTTCCGCGTTTTGTTGCCTCACAACCTGGAATTTGCATCATTTAATTTTCAGAACATGCCCACAACTTTGAAGATTTTGTTTTTTTTTTTTTATTGTGAAGCAGTGGCGGCTGGTGCTCAAAATTTTTGGGGGGGCGCAAAAAGAAAAATGTAATAGGTATTGCTTCGTGCCAAAAAACGCAGTAAAAAATTGCGTGACTTTGAAATCATGGCACAGGTGATGGTATAGGCATGGCATAGGTGATGGTACAGGCATGGCACAGGTGATGGTACAGGAGATGGTATAGGCATGGCACAGATATGGTATAGGCATGGCACAGATATGGTATAGGCATGGCACAGATATGGTATAGGCATGGCACAGGTCATGGTACAGGAGATGGTATATGCCCCTGTAAAATGTTGCTGATATTAAAAAAAATATCTGTAGCGTCGTTTCAGGCGTTGTGTTCAAATAGTTCTTTAGCCAGGCTTAAACAAAGTGTGATTTTATTCAAACACACTTGGCACATCAAGCATAAATACAATGTAAAAAGTAAGTACAGTTCAGTACATTGTAAGTGAATAAGTAAGAAAAATTAGTTGCCTGCTAGCTCTGCTTCCAAAGAGGACTGAGAAACAGCTGTTGTAGTTTGAGTGTGTAGGCCTAAAGAAAACAATGAAATGAGGTTTCAATATGTACGTGTTAAGTCTTCAGTGTGAAGGAGGTGTGTGGTTGTATGTGATGTCCTGGCATCTGTGCTCCAGGACACTGCTTTTATACTGTTTCAGACCGTCAAGACTCGTAATGCAGTTATGACCTAATACAGTTTAAGCTAAATGTGTGATGCCCATATTAGTAATAATTCCTAATATGTATATGACCAAAACGCTGACTTAGACTGATACTACTTTGATTGACAGAAACATATAGTAGTATTCTCAAAATACACTGTAGTATGAAATGACCTTTCCTGATTCAGAATAGATAACCTTTGTGACATATACATTCTTTTACAACTGTAACCAAACTTACAAAAGGATAATCAATTTCAATATTATGTATATATATATATATATATATATATATATATATATATACATATATACACACATATCACAACACACAATTCTTTACACTCTATTAAACAGTTAATTTACTTAAATAAGTAACTTAAATACTAACTCTATTATAGATAACCCATTATTCTTGACATAAAAGATATGTTCACGTGTCTAGTTAAGTATGTCTCAAATATCTCTGAAGCTATATCTGACAAGTTAGCCACTGACCTATTGACCTCTCAAGCAATGAATTCTGGTCAAAAGAAGGGAGACAACTGGACAAGAATGACATTCAAACTGCTATTTTGGTTTTGACCTTATGCCTAGGCTTCCCAGTAACAAGGGTAAAGAGAACCTGCATAATTACAAAATCCATGATCAAGCCGAATTAATAAAATAATTCTACAGCCCCCTTTCAATGCAGAGACCAGCGTACATGCCCCCTTTCAATGCAGAGACCAGCGTACATGCCCCCTTTCAGTGCAGAGACCAGCGTGCGTGCCCCCTTTCAGTGCAGAGACCAGCGTGCGTGCCCCCTTTCAGTGCAGAGACCAGCGTGCGTGCCCCCTTTCAATGCAGAGACCAGCGTGTGTGCCCCCTTTCAATGCAGAGACCAGCGAGCGTGCCCCCTTCAATGCAATAAACACTGTGCTGTGCCCCCTTCAATGCAATGAACACTGTGCTGTGCCCCCACAATGCAGAGTTCAGCGTGCGTGCCCCCTTCAATGCAACTGTGCTGTGCCCCCTTCAATGCAATGAACACTGTTCCATGCCCCCATCAATGCAGAGTTCAGCGTGCGAGCCCCTTTCAATGCAGAGCGCCACAGCATTGTCCCCAATCACTGCAGAGCGCCACAGCATTGTCCCCAATGATTGCAGAGCGCCACAGCATTGTCCCCAATGATTGCAGAGTGCCCACAGCATTGTCCCCCAATGATTGCAGAGTGCCCACAGCATTGTCCCCCAATGATTGCAGAGTGCCCACAGCATTGTCCCCCAATCAATGCAGAGACCAGCGTGCGTGCTCCCTTCAATTTAATGCACTTACCTGGCCGCGGCTCAGCTCCCGGCGGCGGCTTCTCCCCTCCTCTATACTTCGTCCTCTTCTGCGGCGGTGGGAAGGTGAGCGGCTTCTCCCTCGTCTCGGCCTCTCCTCTTCTCTGCGGCGGGAACCGGCGGGAAGGTGATCGGCGGTGACGGTGAGTGACTGATGCACGCACCGGCACCGCCCCCATTGCGACGTCAGCGGGATGTCCTGGATGATGATTGGTCCAGGCTGGAGACTGGATCAATCACAGCCAGGATATCACGAAAGTGGGGGTGTCCTAGCTCTGTGCCCTGCGCCCAGGTTACGCCCCCAGAAGGCAGCCAATCAGTGCCTTTCTGGATCGTAAACCCCACCCCCCCCCAACAGCCTCCACATAGGCCGGCGAACACAATTTTTTTTTTTTTTAAACTTTATTGCTCTTTTTGAAAAAAAATGTTTTCTTTTTTTAGGGGGGGGGGGGCGGCGCCCTGGCGCCCCCTATGCACAGGCCGCCACTGTTGTGAAGCTAACAACAAATAGGACAAAATAACAGAAAAAGTCAATGTGCATAACTATTCACCCCCCTAAAGTCAATACTTTGTAGAGCCACCTTTTGCGGCAATCACAGCTCCAAGTTGCTTTGATAAGTCTCTATGAGCTTGCCACATCTTACCACTGGGATTTTTGCCCATTCCTGCTTGCAAAACTACTCCAGCTCCTTCAAGTTGGATGGTTTGTGCTTGTTTGAGCAATCTTTTACCTGTTCCCGACCGCCCGCGGCAGTTATACAGCGGCAGGCAGCCGCTCACAGGAAAATCGCCGTAGCTGTACGTCGCTCTCATGCACGAAGCTAGGGGGGGCGAACGGGGAAGCCGATGCAGTGGGCAGGCGGCTCCGATTGCCGCCTGACACCCGCGGTCGTTCCCCTGTAAACACAGCTGACCGTTCTTCTCTCTGGAATGATCATAGAGCCCATGTGATCCTTCTATATAGGATCACATGTCTCTATGGTCATTTCAGAAGCCACGCCCCCCCCCCCCACAGTTAGAATCACTCCCCTAGGCTCACATTTAGCCCCTTGATCACCCACAATGTTAACCCCTTCCCTGCCAGTGTCATTATTACAGTAACCGTGCATATTTTTAGCACTGATTACTGTAGTAATGTCACTGGTACCCCCAAAAGTGTCAAATATGTCAGTCAGGGGTCCAATCTGTCCGCCACAATGTCGCAGTACCGCAAAAAATTGCAGATCGCCACCGTTACTAGTAAAAAACTGTAGAAAAACAATAAACATGACATAAATCTTTCCCGTAGTTAGTAGACACAAAAACTTTTGTGCAAACCAATCAAAATACACTTCTTGTGATTTTTTTTTTTTAACCAAAAATATGGAGCAGAAAACAAATTGGCCTAAAATGTTAAACATTTTTGATTTTTAAATTTTTTTTTTTTGAGAATGTCATATAGCAGAATGTGAAAAATATTGTTTTTTTTTTTTCAAAATTGTTGTTCTTTTTTTTGTTTATAGCGCAAAAATTAAAAATCGCACAGGTGACCAAATACCACCAAAAGAAAGCTCTGTTTGTGGGGGGGAAAAAAGGACATCAATTTTATTTGGGTACATCATCACACGATCACGCAATTGTCTGTTAAAGTAACGCAGTGTCGAAACGCAAAATAGGGCCTGGTCGGGAAGGGGGCCTTAAAGTGGTTAAGTCTGGCCACAGATTTTTGATTGGATTGAGATCTGGGCTCTGACTAGGCCATTCCAACACATTTACATGTTTTCCCCTTAAACCACTCAAGTGTTGCTTTAGCAGTGTGTTTGGGGATGATGTTCTTTGGGTGATGTGATGTGTTGGGTTTGCGCCAGACATAGCGTTTTCTTTGATGGCCGAAAAGTTACATTTCAGTCTCATCAGACCAGAGCACCTTCCTCCATACATTTTGTGAGTCTCCCACATGCCTTTTCGCAAACTCAAAACGTGCCATTGTGTTTTTTTGCTGAAAGTAATGCCTTTCTTCTGGCCGCTCTGCCATGAAACACAACTCTATTAAACTACGCTTATTGTCGTTCTATGTACAGATACTCTAGTCTCTGCTGTGGAACTCTGCAGCTCCTCCGGGGTACCTTAGGTCTCTGTGCTGCCTCTCTGATTAATGCCCTCCTTGCCCGGGAGTTTTGGTGGGCGGCCATCTCTTGGCAGGTTTGCTGTTGTGCCATGTTCTTTCCATTTGGTTATGAAGGATTTGATGGTGCTCCTGGGAATCATCAAAGATTTGGATATTTTTATAACCTAACCCTGACTTGTACTTCTCAACAACATTGTCCCTTACTTGTTTGGGGAGTTCCTTGGTCTTCATGGCAATGTTTGGTTAGTAGTGCCTCTTGCTTAGGTGTTGCAGCCTCTGGGGCCTTTCAAAAAAGTGTGTATATGTAATGACCGATCATATGACACTTAGATTGCACACAGGTGGACATCATTTCATGAATTATGTGACTTCTGAAGGTAATTGGTTGCACCAGAGCTTTTTATGGGCGTCATAACAAAGGGGGTGAATACATACGCACATGCCAATTTTCTGTTTTCTATTTCTAAAAAATAGTTTTATGTATATATATTTTTCTCATTTCACTTCACCAACTTGGACTATTGCGTTCTGATCCATCACATAAAATTCAGATTACCAAAACATTGAACTTAAGGGTTTAATGTAACAAAATAGGTAAAAAGTCAAGGGAGGTGAATACTTTTGCAAGACACTGTACATCACGTGGTGTGAGTCCCTTGGGGTTCATCCTTGCTTCTTCTCAGTGGCTTGGATCTTGACCTTCCTTCCCAGGTAGTGTAACAGAACCGTGACCCAACAATGTGCTTGTGTGGTTCCATCAGAATTGAGCTGATACATTAGCATCTGCCATGACTCTGACTGTTCGGAGCAGTCCCCTATTGTCAATAGGCAGCTAGGCCTTTAACGTGGATCCTAGGCCTAGAGTCCAAGAGCCTGTGTGTCTTGGGGAGGTGTGAACTTGAATCCAAAGTAACATTACCCCAAACCAGGGCTCATAGTCAGTAGGCAAGAGGCTAGCCTGCAGTTCCCTCCAAAAGCCCCTGTCCTGAGGGAGTTTTTCACTGGGGGTTGAACAGAAATTGGCCTTTAGTACCATCAAAGGCCAGGTGTCGGCTTTGGCGGTCTTCTTTCAACAACCCTTGGCCACCCACTCCCTGGTGCGTACCTTTTTCAGGGTGTTCACCATTTGGTTTCTCCAGTGCGGTCTCCATTGCCACCTTGGGACCTCAATTTGCTGCTTTCGGTCCTCCGGAAGTTTACTTTGAGAATCTTCGAGAGAGTCCCTTGCTTACGCTGTCTCAGAAGGTGGGAATGAAGACATTGGGTTTTATTAACATGATATTCAAAACTAAAATTAAATTTATCAGGAAGTCTGATATACATGCAACAGCACCTTATCTATATGCAAAATTATATGACATGCCATACCGTTATGTTCAATTCCAAACCACAAACTCCATATTACAGACTCCCCTCGTCACGGACCATCCCATCACAGACTCCCCTCTTCACAGAGCCCTGCCAGCACAGACTCCCCTCTTCACAGACCATCCCATCACAGACTCCCCTCTTCACAGACCATCCCATCACAGACTCCCCTCTTCACAGACCATCCCATCACAGACTCCCCTCTTCACAGACCATCCCATCACAGACTCCCCTCTTCACAGACCATCCCATCACAGACTCCCCTCTTCACAGACCATCCCATCACAGACTCCCCTCCTCACAGACCATCCCATCACAGACTCCCCTCTTCACAGACCATCCCATCACAGACTCCCCTCTTCACAGACCATCCCATCACAGACTCCCCTCCTCACAGAGCCCTGCCATCGCAGAGCCCCCCCCCCCCCCCATCGCAGAGCTCTCCTCATCACAGAGCCCCCCCCCATCACAGTCCTCCATCGAGATTACAGACTGCCCCTTCCATAAGGTCGCAGCACTCCCGCTCCCTTATTTACACAAGATGGGAAGCATTGCAGGTCTGGACAGAGGGTGGGACTTTTCATGTAAAAGGCAGGTGATTGATTGCTCGGACAGCCCTGCTGTCTAGTAACCAATCACCTGCTTCTAAACTTGAAAAAGGAGGAGTGCTGCGATCTCATGGAAGGATTAGACCTGCCGCACCGCTGGGCCAGGTGGCGGAAAGCTGTACATCTGATCTGGTGCAGGCGGTGCGCACCAAACTGCTGGTAAAAAAATCTTGGGCGTCAATTTGCCGCCCCTCCTAAAGTTCTGCTGGGACCCATGGTAGGGCCGCCCCTGAACTTTTCCTGTAACTGCTTAATAAGTGTTAGCTGAACTTCAATTTTTGTAAGTCGAGTCTATTAAATACGCTAGTCTAACACTAACCTACCCCCCCCCCCCCCGACTGACAATGCTGCTGTCCAAAGGTGTCTGCCTTACTACTTCATCTAGAATGCAGACATCCTGAGAAAGGAAGTGTGTTACTGGCAGGATGACCATAATAAAATAAAAAAAATCCTAAAAAAATAAAACTAATGCAGCCACCACATCGAATGACTGGTAAGTTGCAATACATTACAATTTTTTTTTGGGGGGGGGTGGGTTTAATACCTCTCTAGCAGTCTCTTTTGTAATGTGTCCCCACACCTGTAAAAGCCTTTGGCCATCTCCTGCAGCCTGCCCACCGCCCTTCTGCTGTATTAGGTCCAATTCTTGACAATTGTTTTTTTTAGCATTACCCACACTGAACATTATGAGTGGCCCTTTGGTGATGTCAGGGACTTAACTTGAGATCCCTATGACTATTAGATTGACCAGCATTGGATTATAACCTCTGTTCCCCCATCCCAGTAAGCACCCAGGCAGTAAGGGGACACAGAAAGCACCACATAGCCTGATAGAGTTTAAGACTCTGAAGAAGACTGTTTATTTTTTGTATAATCAGATCATACACTAATAGACTTTGACTTTCTCTTTTATCCCCACAGAGCGGTCTCTCCCTCTGGTCTCATGTCTCCCAGCCGGGGTCTTTTTACTCAGAATGGCGATAAGGATTGGGACACTGGATCCACAGCATCATCCCCTGCCTCCATCCCAGAATACACTGGTACTTATTTCCCCTTCTTCTCTCATAATGATCTGTACATTAATGCTCTGTTAATTTCATTAATTCTAAAAATAGATCTTTGTTATTTTTAGTTGTACAAAATTTCCACAAACTGGGCTGCTGCTTATAACCGCAAGCCAGACTCCATCTTTCTTTGTCTAGCCTGTTCAAACAAAACTAGATTTCTGTTTTTCTCTTTTTACCACTACATTTCTCTTCCCCACTCCACTCTCTCCCCCTCTTCATTTTTTTCTACCATGCTCCCTCCGGGCAGTAAAAAGAATTAGCCCTTTCAATGGGGCTTTGCCTGCACTGCAAGGGTTAGTAGCTTGTTTTGTCCAAGGGAGAGGAGAAACCGTTTTATTTACCTTATCCTCCCCTCCCCCACAATCCAGCGGTGGACTATCCTTCGGTGTCCTCATGTCCAGAGTAGGGCTATGGACCCTGCTCGGGTCTTGATGATATCAAGACCCTAGACCGGTGTGGAGCATGGGTGTGCAGACGCTGCGGGGAGAATCGGGTAAGTATATTTCTTTTTACTAATGCCCTAGACCTAAACGAGCAATTAAACCTTTCAGCGCAGACACAGCCCCACTGCAAGAGAACATTTTTTTATTTGCCTAAAGTTTGTCTTTAACTGCCCTTTCCTTCCAATTAGGAGGCATCTTTTCATGTGTTGAGAAAAAATTGATTTTTTAATACAGACTTACCTGTAAAATCCATTTCTAGAAGTACATCACGGGACACAGAGCCATAAATCATAACACATGGGTTATATAGCCACCTTTAGGCGAAGGACACTGGCAACCAATCAGAATATAACCCCTCCCTCACATAGAAGAGGGGAGGGACCTCTGTGTCCCGTGATGTACTTCAAGAAATGGATTTTACAGGTAAATCTGTATTAAAAAATCAATTTTTCTTTTCGTACATCACGGGACACAGAGCCATAAATCATAACATATGGGACGTCCCAAAGCAATGCATCTGAGGGGAGGGGGACACCAAAAAATACCACCATCTGACCCCAAAAAATGGATTACACCGCTGCCTGCAGAACACTGTGGCCAAATGCAGATTCCTCCTGGGTCCCAACATTCACTCGATAGAAACGAGTGAACGTATGCACCACCGACTAGGTCGCGGCCTTGCAAATCTGAGCCATAGAGGCTTGATGGCGATGTGCCCAAAAGGCACCTACTGCTCTGGTAGAATGTGCCTTTACAGGAAAAGTTGGAACTTTCCCTACTAGATCATACGCCTGGGTAATAACCTGGCGAATCCAAAAAGAAATCATAGATTTAGATGCTGCCAACCCCTTTCTGGTGCCTTCTGGCAGCACAAACAAGCTCTCGGTCTTACAGGAAACAGCTCCGATTCGTAAGTAAAACTTAAGTGCACGCCTTACATCAAGAGGGTGCAATAATCTTTCCTCCTCTGAGTGAGGATCTGGAAAATAGGAAGGTAGTATAATGTCCTGATTCAAATGAACGACGGACACCACCTTAGGCAAAAAACCTGGGTGTGGACGTAAAATCACCCTACATTGATGAAATATCAAGAATGGCTCATTACAAGAAAGAGATGCTAGTTCCGATACCCTTCTAGCTGAAGTTATCACAATCAAAAGTTTTCTGGTGAAAAGAACTAGGGGAACTTGCCCCAGAGGCTCAAAAGGTTGTTTTTGCAAAACTGCCAACACCAAATTTAAGTCCCAAGGACATAATGGTGGCTTCAGAGGCAGAAGCAAACGTAACATGCCCCGGATGAAGGTCTGAACCAACGAATGGGAAACGATTGGTTCCTGGAAGAAAACCGATAAGGCTGAAATCTACCCTTTGACCTTTGATAGTGCTCAAGGCTTACTTCCTGAAAGAAAACCGATAAGGCTGAAATCTACCCTTTGACCTTTGATAGTGCTCAAGGCTTACTTCATAACTACTCCTGCTTGAAGGAAAGCTAGATTTCTCCCAATAATATAATTGTGGGGATGCCATTTCCTGGCCTTACATCAGGCAATGTAAGACTTCCAGACTCTGTAATAAATGTTTCTAGAGACTGGTTTTCTAGCATTTATTAGTGTATGAACTGCAGGGCCGTCAAATTTAGATACTGTACAGCAGGATGGAATATCAGACCTTGAGAGAGTAGGTCCGGACGCAGTGGAAGGGCCCAAGGCCTCGTCACTACCAATCTCTGGATTTGTGCAAACCAAACCCTCCTCTGCCATTTCAGAGCTACCAGAATCACTGGTTTAGCCTCTAGCTGGATTATGCTCAACAGAGGCGGTATCAGCTGCACCGGAGGAAAGGCATATATCAGGGAATACTCCTCCCAAGGAGTCACCAAAGCATCCACTCGAGTGGATCCCTGGTCCTGGACATAAATTTCTTCAACTTGTTGTTGAACCTGGATGCCAACAGATCTACGTGTGGGGACCCCCCGCGTAGGCAGATTGATTGAAAAATCTCAGGGTGTAAGGACCATTTCCCCAGAAACATCTGTTGACGACTCAAAAAGTCTGCCTGCCAGTTCTCTATTCCCAGAATAAAAACTACTGTCAGGCATGGCACAAACTTCTCAGCCCAAGAAAGGATGAAGTCCACCTCTTTCTGGACTGATTGACTCCTTGTGCCTCCTTGATGGTTGATATAAGCCACAGCAGGGCATTGTCGGATTGTACCCTGACAGGGTGACCCCGAAGCCTGGACGCCCAGAATTTCAAAGCCCGACTGACTGCTTGGATTTCCAAAATGTTGATGGAGAGACTTTTCTCTACCCAAGAACATTTCCCCTGGACAGTGGCTTCCTCTAGGATAGTGGTGGCAAACCTTGGCACCCCAGATGTTTTGGAACTACATTTCCCATAATGCTCATGCACTCTGCAGTGTAGTTGAGCATCATGGGAAATGTAGTTCCAAAACATCTGGGGTGCCAAGGTTCGCCATCACTGCTCTAGGACCACTCCCCAACCGGAGAGACTGGCATCTGTAGTGACTAATTTCCAAGTTACTGGAAGAAAGGATTTCCCTTTCTCTAGATTTCTGGTCAACAACCACCAATTTAGACTCTGACTTACTCTTGGTACCAGAGACATGGAACGGTCCAGAGACTGAACCTTTGTGGTCCCAGGCAGACAGAATGTTGTTCTGTAAGGGTCTGGCATGGAATTGAGCATAGGGAATTGCCTCGAATGCAGACACAGTCTCCCCTAGTAACATCATGCCAAGACGTACAGAAGGATATCTCAGCCTTACTACGGACTGAACCTGAACTTTCAGGTCTGCGAACTTTCTTGCTGGCAAGAATATCTTTGCTTGTGTAGTGTCCACAAGAAGACCAAGATATTCCAGACGCTAGGACGGCTGTAATGCTGACTTTACCAAGTTCAGTATCCAACCCAGACGTTCTAGGAGCTGTACTGTCTGGAGGACATTTTGGCTTAGAACTGAAGCCGATAGATCTATTAGTAATAGATCGTCCAGATATCCTATTATAGATATCCCTCTGGACCTTAGAACAGCCAATACTGGAGCTAGGATCTTTGTGAAAACTCTTGGGGCTGTGGCTAACCCGAAGGGCAGGGCCATAAACTGAAAATGACGGTTCTCTATTGCAAAGCGTAGGAACCTTTTGATACCGTAATGGCTCAGATTGGCAAGATGCCTGTGGCCCTTCAGGAGGAGTAGACACAGTGGAAACACGGCTAGGACCTTCAAGGCCTGATGGTGGCATCACAGTATCTTTTCCAACTGTAACGGTTTTGTAACTTGTAAGCAGAACATCCACCTCATGGAGGGATACATATGACACATGGTCTCTGTTATCTTTTAAAAGGAACAGTGCATAAAATATTTACAATTTGCATTTAAGCCAGCAATTTTTACCTTTAAGGTTTGCTGAATAAGTAAATATTTTAAAATGGACTCACCAGTCCTGCCGCAGGATTCTGTTTTGAAACCAGAATCCAATCTTAACCCATCACGGCGAGCTTTGTCTTGTCGACCTTCAAGGACTGGGTCCCCTATAGAAGAGGGGACACGGTCTTGGACCTGTAGAGCACCCTGCATGGAGTGCCTTTGGGGTTTGGTATTCCAAGGTTCTGGATCCCAGGATCCAGCGCCTAAAAAGGACAGCATTACAGGCAAAACCTCTTATCTGCTTCCCAAGGCTCAGGTACCATCTTTTTAGTCCATTGACTGTTTAGGGTGGATCTGATAGCTTAACCCCTTAGATTCAATGATCTTTGATCGGGGTAAACAGCATATCTTCTGTCTTCATTTGAAGAAAAAACAAGAAAAATGTGGAGAGACTCTCCAAAGTGACCATCACCTTTAGACACTGGCCAAAAAACTGAGGTACTTCCTGTGTGGGAGGGGTTATATAGGGGGGCATCAATTCTGATGGGTTGCCAGTGTCCTTCACCTAAAGGTGGCTATATAACCCATATGTTATGATTTATGGCTCTGTGTCCTGTGATGTACAAAAAGAAAAGCAAAGATTGTAAGCCGCCATTGGTTTTGTGACAGTTACTGTTTCTTTGGGACTGCTATATGTGCCAAGTTTCTTTCAGACAATGCTGTTTTTCTAGTAGATGGACATATATACAGATACCCTTCCTTTGCTTTCCATATCTGATTAATGTCCATTTTTGTTTCAGGGCCCAAATTGTACAAGGAACCAAGCGCAAAATCAAACAAATTTATCATACATAATGCATTATCTCACTGCTGTTTGGCAGGCAAAGTAAACGAAACACAGAAGAACAAAGTCCTGGAGGTTGGTAACTCATATAGATGTTGGACTGCTGGTCAAATAAAATGTTTAAATGGCTCTGAAAAGAACAAGAATCAGTGGTAGATGGCATGAATCTGAAGGGTTCTTAACATGATTTGCTACAATGCCCCAGATAGCACTCCTTGGAAGTAGTTTACAGGCTGAATTGTGGAAGTCAGCATTGCTCCTGTAGGGGGCCATGTGGGGTAGATAATTGCAGAGCAGTACTGCTCCGCTGCCTCCTCAAACGCTTGTCAGTGTCCTGAGCTCTTGTACAACAGGAAGCTGAACGATAGAGCAAGGCAGAGAGTAAATTCTACCAGCATATATAGCAATCCTCCTACTGCAGGCAGTACTGACATGGTCAAGTCAGTGCTGCTAGCTTAGAGCCAGAAGAGGGTAAGGTGACTGGGAAACCCTGAACACACAGGTATGTTCTCCACTGGTGGAAGTAGGTGCTTATATGCTATCAATAGGCAACTTTTTAAAGTGGTAGTAAACCATTTTACCTACAGGTAAGCCTATAATAAGGCTTATCTCCTAAACTTGCACTGAGATCACTGGCGCATGCACTCTTAGGGTCTGGCATACCGCACCGGACCTTCACAGCCCATGCCGTAAAGGGTGGCTCATGTGACATCCTCGTGCCACTCATGTAGCTGGAGGCCACGTACTCGGAAGGAAGACTAGGTAAAGATGGAAGCACTCTCAGCAGTGACAGTGCACCGCTGAAGGGCATCGTTTTAAGGTAATCCTCTCATAATGTGCTAGTATGGGATGCATACTAGCACATTATGACATTTGCCTTGCCGGGGAATTTTTTTTTTCTTCAACTGCAATTTACTACTGTTTTAAGAAGGAGATTTAGATGGGCAGTGAAGAAAAGAATAACAAATAAAGAAAGGAATGGTTAGTAACTACAGTGATTTGCCATATGCCTAAAGTGTTCTATTGAAAAACATTTTTTTTGCAGTCTTAACACAAGGACAGATTGACAAGTGGAGAGGCCAGAAATCAAGAGATAACCTTTCATTTAGACCACCAGCAGGTTTTTACCTTTAGCGGTTCTAATTTTAGCTATTTGTTGATGTTAATACTTTCAAACTGAAAAAAAAAAACACATCACTGGAACATTACAATCAATTGGCAGGTGTAGGTTGCTGCTTCTTTTACCTTATTTATTAAAGCATATATGAAAACATATTCAATTTTCCAGTTTGGCATGATACAAGCTGAATGTGTTGCAAATATTGTTGACTGGAGATACTGTCGGTAAGAGCATTCCCTGTTTCAGGCTGACCACATAACACTTCTGCCTTGCAATTGCAGCAGCATTGTTGGCCTGACCTGTGCACGCCTTCAGCTGGGCATTTGATGGCCTATCTTGTCTTTGCATGCCTCCTGCTGGCCAACAGCCAAATCTCCATTGCTTATGGATTACAAGTACACTTAAAGGGTTAGCTCACATTTACCAAAAAAACTGCCTATGCAGGTAAGGGGCACCTGTTAAAAAAAAAACATGCACCTTTTTACCAAAGCGAAATAATGCCCATTGTATAGGTATAGGCCATTTATGCATCTCTCGAAGCTTGGACGAAAAACTGCTAGAGATGGCATCATCCTGTCCTGTTGCTAAGACATCCATCTGATTCAGACGCCTTTGCATGTGTTCTCTCTCCCCTGTAGCAGTAGCTCTGAACTTAGCTATACTGCGATGGGAGAGATAGTTGACCACACATGTGTGAGGGTTTAAGAGCTTGCTCCTGTGATGGTGGGGGTGAACAGTAATGTCTGAGAGTGTCATAGCAATGTCCTAGCAACAAGGCAGGATGGGATGATGCCATCCCTGGGATTTGTTCAGCCAGGCTTTGGGAGGTATGTAAATGGCCTATGTCTATAGCAGGATCATTATCCAACTCTTGTGAAAGCTGCACAGTTTCTTCTTGTATACAAGTGCCCCTTCCCTGCATAGGCAGTTTTATTTAAAGGTGAACTAACCCTTTAAATATAGAGCTCATAATCTTTCCCATAGAGATGCTAACACCATAAACTCTTTCATTTACCCTTAGGACATGGACAAGAGCCAGTCAAACCATTTCCTCATCCTTTTCCGTGACAGCAGTTGCCAGTTCCGAGCAGTCTACACCTTTTCAGCTGAGACAGATGAACTGACTCGTCTGGCGGGCTATGGCCCTCGCACAATCACCCTGTCTATGGTGGAAGATATCTACAAATACAGTTCTGACAGAAAGCGCTTCACCCAGATCCCCAGCAAAACTATGTCCATGAGTGTTGATGCCTTCACTATCCAGGGCCATCTGTGGCAGACCAAGCGACCCACTACACCGAAAAAAGCCAGTACTCCCAAATGAATGCCTCCCACATGCTCCAGCATGCTACTGGGCAGATTGTTAATTTTATCCAGTATTGGGGATATGGTGTTCAATTTCTGCCCGACTTAAGCTAGGTCAAGGTATTCTGTTCTAGGAACCTCACTGCTTCTACTTTGACCTGGCCGAGATTGTCATACTTCTAAACTTATTTGGAACATAATGTTGAGACCTTTCTGTAAGTTTGGTTGGAACGTCAAGTTTAGACTTTCCTGTAAGATGTAACAGTTGGCTATTCCACACAGTCTGGAGGTGGTTTGGCTCTTCAGACACTTGTATGCAACTTTTTGGACTAGCTTTTTTTTTTTAAACCTGTTCTGTGAAAATTGCCTTTTTTCTACTTTTGGTTTAGCTGCAGTATATGTCCTGGTCTCAGGTGGGATATGTTGCTTACTTTTTTGCTCCACTGGAATGTGCCAAGCTACTTAACCCACTGTCTATTAATGCAGTGCAGCTGCCTTCCACTAACATGGTGCCACCTTCCAGGCTCTAGCTCATGACCATCTATTGGTGCCTTTTATGGTTTGTATTTTAGGACATGGTGGATAAGTCAGTCCATGTTTTGGATCTGAAGGCTTTTCTCTCTATTTCTTTATTTGCAGAGGTCATCACCATAGAGATGCTTGTGTTAATTTCATGGGCATACATTGTGTTTGAATATGATGAGCTCTGCACTTAGGAGGTTGGACACTAGGCAAGGGAGTCAGTTGCTATTCATCTAAGGCTGTACCCCCCTTAACAGGAAGCTAGTTTAGTGATCAACATACTTCTGCTTCTCTGCACAGCCAGCCAGATTATACAGCTATTTCAGCTTGTAGCTTCTTGAGGTAACTTCCTTTTCAATTGCCAATGAATGCATATCAACAGACTGTAGCTTATGAGCAAGCACTGACCAGGAAGTACCAAAGATGAAACGGGGAATAAGTTGACCCCTCCTGTACCTTCGTTCCTTAATTAGCAGAGATAGGTGACTCATGAGGTAGTACCATTTACATTATTTTAAAAGGTTACCTTGAATGCTTGCTGGGTTTGATAACTGTCAGTTGCTTATGCTTACAACAAAATGGGCAAGCCGTCAAATGGCAGGTGTTCTAGCTAATCACATGTGAAGCACTAGGACAACTGCAGATAAAACAGAGGTAAATATTGCAGCCTCATTGGCTGTAATATATGAGTGTTTAGTTCTGCTTTAAAAAGATTGTAAATACAAATAAAAAAAACATGCAGATTTATACTTGCTCTGTGTAATGGAATTGCACAAAGCAGTCCTAAACCTCCTCTCTGGCGAGTGCCCCAATAGGAAGCTGCTTCCTATGGGGCACTTGTGCAGGCTCACTCTAGACACCCCCTCATCACTGTGTTTGATTGACAGCACATCACCAACGCCTGTGAGACCAGGAAGCGAGGAAAGAAAGCTGCTGCAGACATGCATAATGCTGGATTGAATAGGAGGGGGGTAAAAAAAAAAAAAAAAATGTGCATTTATTATTTTTGGTTTCAGCATGCTGGTGCCATGCAGGTCTCTTGCTGGCCTGTTGGTGCATCTGTGTGTCTAAAACATCGTATGGACAAGCAGATACAATCTGAGAGGAAGACTCAAAGAACTACCCCAGCGCTGGGGAAGATCCCCACTAGCTGTCAGAGCAGAGGATCGGGGGCTGGTCCGTTCGTAACACGTTCTACCCTGAATATGAATATGGGTGAAACCTGTAATGTTCTGAAAGGTGAATGATCCATCCTTTAAGGTTAAAAAAAAATGTTTATGCTTTAGAACCACTTTTAAGTGATGAATTTTGAGTAAAACCACTAATTGCATATCTCAATGATGACAGTCACAGCCTGCATCACTTAAATTCCACCTAGAAGAGCAGCTTCATATTCCTCTTATTATGGGTTTCCCAAGCTGGTGTGATCAGCATTTAAGCAGAGCCATGGTATTAAGTTTTTTTTCTTGACTATTTATATGGTTCTTATGAGGAATCTAGTAAGGTGGTAGGCTGACATCAACACCATGTCCCCATCCTCCCTTCAACTGTATTATTTATAGGAAAGTAAAGAATCTCCACTTTGGCTAAGCTCTGTTACAAATGAGAAGAGCGAGATCCCTGCTAAGGTCAGATACCTAGCACTGGTCTGAACCTTTTATGAGTTTTTCTTTAACCCCAGTAACCAGGTTGGTGTAACAGGAAAAAAAATGTTAGAAGATTTAAGCTACTTATTCGTCATTTTTGTTATGCCATAGTCAATGAGTTCACTGCCTTTGCTCCTCATCCTCTGTGACTGATCATGGTATTCTTATACCTTTTTTTGGAAGGTGTCCACTGCCTGCTGTTTTCACTCATACACTGCCTGCTGTTTACTCATACACTGCCTTCCTGCCTGTAGACTATTCCACTGCCGCCCTCAGCTTTCCTCACTTCTTCTGCATACCTGGCTTTATCTTTGTTTAATGAATTGCGCTAATGTCTTGTAATTTGCGCTTGCTTAGCTCATGCTTTACAGTAGTCACTAAGCACAAGTATTTGCTCCTGTTTTTTGGAGTGCTCAGTGTAGGATGCTTTTTTTAAAGTACAGGCCTGTTCGCCTTGGTCTTTTCAGTTGTCGTAGATATTTTTGTTGAACAAAATCCATGTTTCAGGGGCTGGATCCTAGTCTACTAGGTACCCCTAACTTGCTAAGGAAAGAAATGGTTTTGGTGCAGTTTACATCATTCCCAGATGGAGCTATACTTTTTTTTTTTTTTGCTCCTCTTGTAAATGTAGATGTATATATTCAGTATGGATGGATGTTGTTTATTTGTGTGAAGTGTGGTGGGGGCTATCCAGTTGTGGGTTGCATAGCTTTATGCGCTAGGTCACTGTATAATTTTGAAATAATCAAATCTATTGTATGGCCGTTAGGTGACAGTAGAGTAATTTATCAAAGAATATGACTGGATTGTGCTCTTGGAGATTTAAAACCAGCTTTACTTTCTGTAAGGCTGTAGAATGTACAACACTTCTTGGTGTTTGTAGTGAGATAAACATGAGCTATGTTCAGCTTGTGTCTGAATGCAGTGCATGCATTAAAATTGCCTATACTTGCTTGTCATTGCTTATCTGTCTGCAGTGTGTTACAGGACTCCAAGATACTGTATTCAGAGAAATGCTGAACATAACTCAGATGGTGAAATGAGGGGTGCATATGCAGCTTCAGTATTGTTCAATCGTTAAGATCTTACAGCAGAAGTCTAGGATTAAAAACAAAAAGAATCCTTGCAGTGGTCTGCCAGCCCTTCCCCCCTGCAAAAAGGTTAAATGCTTTTTCAATCTAGGGGTACGGTAGATACTTTGCTTTTTCCTCCCTCTCTCTCTGTTTCTCTTTGCTGCTACTGCATCTCTATTGAATGCAATGCTTGAGTGCAACTGCCAAGCTGAGCCCTGAAGAGGTTTCAGGGGAACTAGTCACACACCATAAAGCCTGCTAGAGCGAATAAGTAATAAAGCTTATTCTACTACCCCTAGCATTTACCTTTTGCAGGCAGGAGTCTCTACTGTAAAGGTAATTTTTATGCTTTCGGCTGTAGGACTTTGATTTCCCTTCCTTCCCAAGCACGTGACAAACCATTTTACACAATGGGCAAGCCAATCGTTTTCAGACCTAGCCCTGCAAGGTGTTATGGTAAAGAAGTTGATTCTAGGAGCAAGATCACAAAGAATTAGACTTTGTACTATTTCACAACTTAGCCTAGCTTAAATTAAAAAAAAAAAAAAGGTTTACAATTGTGCAAAGAAACATTTTGTGTGCTAATGCTACAACTTCCTTACCCTAAAATCAAAGCCCCACGTGCGAAACCTCAAACAGAAGCTTCCACTAAGGAGACT
Organism: Pelophylax lessonae; assembly: GCF_965119305.1. Taxonomy (NCBI): domain Eukaryota; kingdom Metazoa; phylum Chordata; class Amphibia; order Anura; family Ranidae; genus Pelophylax; species Pelophylax lessonae. The sequence continues at coordinate 575,629,820 of NC_138771.1, read as the reverse complement.
GTATACTACTGCTGGGGGGAATACCTGAAAATTAACCTATTCTTTTTTTTTTTTTTTACCACAAGTGACCACAGGAAAGCGGTATGGAGTTAGCAAACCATCAGCTTCCATCTGAGGCTTCTAGCATGTATCCTGCTGTATGAATGGCCTTGGCTAGGTAGTCCTGCAATCTAGGGGGAAACAGGTTGGGTTATCCACATTCCCAAACAGCTGTATCTTTGTCCATGTTCCATTCACACGAGTGTCTTCTAATTCTACACCCTTAGCACAAAGTTCACAGCAGCTGAAGAAGTCTGAGCCCACAGACCCTCCCTCACACCTACACCAGAATGTTGAAGCACACTTTGTATTCAACTGGTTTGGGTCATGTATTGTTGGAGCAGTTTTTACCATAGTGATAAACACAGCAAAAATTGGTGTACCTCTGACTGAACCAGGAGATCTAATAAGAGCACCTTTTTCCCCCCACTTTACTTTTTTATAGATTTGAGTTTGATACAATTAAGGGGCTATAGCAGCTTTGGGCCCTGGGGAAGAAAAAAAAAAAAAAAGGGGGGGGTGTATATATGGCGAATCATCTCTACACTCAATGTAAGAACCTTCAGGGTGCTTAGCCCTGCCCCTGAGGAGGAAGGTCACACCCTCCACAGAACACAAACGATGCATCATACACTATTTATAAATATGCTACTGATGATAACTTGGATGAATTGTAGGTGGTGCTGTCTCAGCGAGTCTGGACTCCATAGCTGATGACAAGCTGCCCACCACAAGTTGTATTTATAATATACATACAGATTTATTATAAATATCTATATTAAATGATTTTGCAATTATTTGTATATAAAAAGAATCCATGAGAATGAAAAAAAAATGTATGTGTTTGTCTTTTATTTCATTGCGATTGGTTTTGTTGGTAAAGAGTGTGTGAGGTGGGGGGGTTTAGTCATCAGCAAGCCCAGAGAAGACCGACGCAGGGACTGATTTCTGCTCCAATTGTACTTCTGTAGAGGGAAAAAAAACAAAACATAAGTTTGTTGAATTATTCATAATAGCATCACAGTAATATGCACATTGCCATGAAGCGACCTGTCAGTGTGATGCAAGGAACAGCACACACATTTATAATGCATTTTGCTCTACAGTGGGGAAAATTATTCGATGCTCTGCAGCTTTTTTTTTAAGTTTGCCCACTTAAGAAATGAAGCATCTACATAATTTTTTATCATAGGTGAATTTTAAATTACAGACAGAATATTAACCAAAAATCCAGAAAAAATAAATAAGTATTTAATCCCCTACCAACCAACAATAATTCTGGCTCACACAGACAGGCTACAGTATGTGCCCATGTGGTACACAGATTAGTCCCATCAATTTAAGAAGGTTCTCCTAACAACAACCTGTTCTGTGCATAAAAAAGACTATGACTCTAAGAACATCATCCCTACAGTCAAGCACGGTGGTGGAAACATTATGCTTAGGGTCTGTTTTTCTGCTAAAAGATACAGGCCGACTTTGCTGCATTAAGGGGCCAATGGATGGGGCCATGTATTGTAAGATATTGGATGAGAACCTTCTTCCCTCAGCCAGAACACTGAAGATGGGTCTTCCAGCATGACAATGACCCAAAACATACCGCCAAGGCAACGGGAGTGGCTCAAGAAGAAGCACATTAAGGTCATGGAGTGGCCTAGCAGCCAGTCTCCAGACCTTAATCTAAGCCAAGAAACCTTATAGATTTAGAGACTATCTATAATAAAAAAAAAAAAACAGTGGACCAAAATCTCTCCTGAGATGTGCACAAACCTGGTAACCAACTACAAGAAATTTCTTAACTCTGTGCTTTCCAACAAAGGTTTCTCCACCAAGTACCAAGTCGTGTTTTGCTTGGGGATCAAATACTTAATTTTACTCACTGAACTGCAACCCAATTTATACCATTTGTATCATGTTTTTTTCTGGATTTTTGGTTAATATTCTGTCTCTGTCATTTAAAATACACCTATGATACAAATCCAGTAATGGTGAACCTTGGCACCCCAGATGTTTTGGAACTATATTTCCCATAATGCTCAGCTACACTGCAGAGTGCATGAGCATTATGGGGAATGTAGTTCTAAAACATCTGGGGTGCCAAGGTTCACCATCACTTTAAGAACCTTCATTTCTTTGTAAGTGGGCAAACTTACAAAATCTGCATGGGATCAAATAATTATTTTCCCCACTGTATATACAGTATCTCACAAAACTGAGTACACCCCTCACATTTTTGTAAATAGTTTATTATATCTTTTCATGTGACAACACTGAAGAAATGACACTTTGCTACAATGTAAAGAAGTGAGTGTACAGCTTGTATAACAGTGTAAATTTTTTGTCCTCTCAAAATAACTCAACACAGCCATTAATGTCTAAACTGCTGGCAACAAAAGTGAGTACACCCCTAAGTGACTATGTCCAAATAGGACCCAATTAGCCATTTTCCCTCCCCAGTGTTATGTGACTCGTTAGTGTTACAAGGTCTCAGGTGTGAATGGGGAGCAGGTGTGTTAAATTTGGTGTTATCGCTCTCTCTAATACTGGTCACTAGAAGGTCAACATGGCACCTCATGGCAAAGAACTCTGTGGATCTAAAAAAAAAAGAATTGTTGCTCTACATAAAGATGGCCTAGGCTATAAGATTGCCAAAATCCTGAAACTGAGCTGCAGCACAGTGGTTTAATAGGAAAGGCCTCGCCACGGTCAACCAAAGAAGTTGAGTGCACGTACTCAGCATCATATCACAAGGTTGTATTTGGGAAATAGATGTATGAGTGCTGACAGCATTGCTGCAGAGGTTAAAGGGGTGGGGGGGGGGGGGTCAGCCTGTCAGTGCTCAGACCATACACCGCATCAAACTGGTCTGCATGGCTGCATCCCAGAAGGTAGCCTCTTCTAAAGATGATGCACAAGAAAGCCCACAAACAGTTTGCTGAACACAAGTAGAGCAAGTACATGAATTACTGGAACCATGTCCTGTGGTCTGATGAGACCAAGATAAACTTATTTGGTTCAGATGGTGTCAAGTGTGTGTGGCAGCAACCAGGGGAGGAGTACAAAGACAAGTGTGTCCTGCCTACAGTCAAGCATGGTGGTGGGAGTGCCATGGTCTGGCGGCACTGGGGAGTTACAGTTCATTGAGGGAACCATGAATGCCAACATGTACTGTGACATACTGAAGCAGAGCATGATCCTCTACCATCATACACTGGGCCGCAGGGCAGTATTCCAACATGATAATGACCCTAAACACACCTCCAAGACAACCACTGCCTTGCTAAAGAAGCTGAGGGTAAAGGTGATGGACTGGCCAAGCATGTCTCCAGACCTAAACCCTATTGAGCATCTGTAGAGCATCCTCAAACAGAAGGAGGAGGAGCTCAAGGTCTTTAACCTTCACCAGCTCCGTGATGTCGTCATGGAGGAGTGGAAGAGGACTCCAGTGGCAAGCTCTGGTGAACTCCATGCCCAAGAGGGTTAAGGGCAGGGCTGAAAAATAATGGTGCCCACACAAAATATTGACACTTTGGATTCAATATGGACATTTTCACTTAGGGGTGTACTCACTTTTGATGCCAGTGATTTAGAAATGAATAGCTGTGTGTTGAGTTATTTTGAGGGGACAGCAAATTTACACTGTCATACAAGCTGTACACTCACTACTATACATTGTAGCAAAGTGTCATTTCTTCAGTGTTGTCACATGAAAAGATAGAGTAAAATATTTTACAAAAATGTGAGGGGTGTACTCACTTTTGTGAGATACTGTACCAGTTTTTTTATTTAATCGGACTGGATGTCAACCTTTTGCACTGATGAAATAAGTAAACAGGAATTTGCTCTGGAGTGAATATTCACACAATTTATTGAGTAACGTCTATCCACTCCATTAACACGTCAGCCTCACTCTCTTGTGACAGAAGGTAAGAAAGATTATATATTATCCTGTAACCCTTTTAGACATTAAACTATAGAGATTAACACGCCTGTAAACACTTTACATGTGTATGTAACCCACACAAGGTAAAAATCCCTCCTAATGCTGTTATGTGGTGGTGTTAGATTTTAATACACAACAGATTGATTTATATTGCCTCTCTTTATGCCATTACATGCACTGAAAATCCCGCACACATAACTTATATACACATATCAAAATACAATAATGTGAACTGCTCCCACCAAAATATTCTACATTTTGATTTTCGTGAGGAGTGAACAAAATCTATAAACATAAAATAAAGACAATATACTTAAAAGCTGTTGTAAACCTCAGACATGAAATATGAACAAAGCATATCCCTCTATAGTGTGTACTTGTCTCAAGCCAGGGCACTAAGTGTCATTTCTGTCTACTTCTCCTTTCCTCTATCAGCATAAGTCAATTCGGACAAGTTTTCCTGACACCAAGAGAAAAAAGGTGATGGGGTGGGAGAGCTCCAGCTGATTGACAGCCGCTCTGTTCCTGTGAGCTGTGGGAAGGGGGTGGGTGTGTCTCTTCCCTCCAATCAGCTCTCAGACCTCTCCTCACTGAGCTCTGTAGTGGGTGATTTAATGTGTTAGTAAAACTGCACCTATCATTGCAACTACTTAGTGCAGGGGTCTCCAAGAGGCTATCACAGAAATCAAGTGATGGCAAATCTAGACTCCCGGAATCATTGGTAAGAGCCCAGTCTCTGTGCTGGAGGTACACTGTGCAACCTGCATTGACAGCCCACTCAAAATGACTCAAAATAGGCTACTTACTACAAAGCGTATTAACACACCACAATAGTGGGGATCCAGCCTAACTAGTAAGCTATAAAATCTAAAGGCACCTTTTCTCAACAAAAGTGGAAGAATCAATATATCCGATTTCAACCTAACTAGCATTTAAAGAGGAAGTAAACATCCATCTTTAAAATGTTACCTATAGGTAAGCCTATAATAAGGCTAAATATCTCCTAAACCTGCACCGTCAAGGAGATATTCACTGTGCATGCAGCCAGTGACATCACGGATGCATGCGCTCTGAAGAAAGGGCCACCTGTGCCATTCCTTCTGAGCCCTGTGCCGTAACTGGTGGCTCCCGCACACATGCGCAGAGGTGACGTCATCGCGGCTTCGGCCAGTCACAGAGCCGTAGGCCACGAACCAGGAAGAAAGATGGGTAAAGATGGAAGCTATCTTCAGCAATGACATCGCATTCCTGGAAGGCTTAGTTTTCAGGTAAGTTTCACATAATGTATGTGCTAGTATGCGATTAATACTAGCACATTCTGCCTTTGCCTTGCAGGTAAAAAAAAAAACATGCAGCGGTTTACAACCACTTTTAATGTTTGTGTCTCTCTCCTTCAAAATGTACCGGATCTAAAGTGAATAAAATCACATGACGAGTATGAGATGCTAATGGCTTACCATCCGGCTCCAGCTCCTCCTCTGACTCATCTTCCTCCCCTATGTTGATCTCATCTGGATTTGCCTGCAGTGTCATCTCTGCCAATTCTGTCTTAGAAGCATCAGACCTGCACAGAATACAATGAGATGTCAGTTCTTTTGTTGGAGAACACTTAAAAGAGGCGTGAGTGAATCTCCATACAGCTACAAACCTAACAAACAGGATCTTCTCCTTCATCTGTGGTTTATCTCTTTCAGCCTCTGCTGCCACCACCGCTGCCTTCTGCTCCAGTGCCTGCATCTCATCCACTGGTTCTAGAAGAAAAAGCAAGGTTATACAAGTAGTCCACTTATTATTAAAATGGAACTGCCGTTTTTTTTTTTTTTTTTTTTTTTTTTTTTTTTTAGAGGTTCTAATTCTTCCTTGCACTTCCCGGCCTAGAAACCAAAAAGAGGTATAATGGGAACACAGAAAGAACACCTGGCAGGAGATCCCCATCCCCCACTCAACTGAAAAAAAACTTCTTTTCACTGTCTATGTCCCTATTAGAGAGATTCTGCTCATTTCCAGGCCCATTGACCACACCGGAACTGGGAGAGAAAATCTCCACAAAGAGGACACGGGCAGCAATAAATACAAGAAAGGGCGTCTAAACACTTTGCTTCTCTATCCCAAAATGGAATAATGTTTTGGTTGGATCTGCAGTCACAAAGGTTACTACAAAGTTATCCTTATTTTTTTTTTTTTCTACAAAGAAACACGTTTGTGGGGATTAAAGGAAAGATACAGTGGAAAAACAGAAATTTCTACTCTTTGAAGACATCATGTGACCCAATCAGTTATACAAGAAAAAAGACTTTGCCTTACTGATGTGAATGTGCAATGTATATGTAAAGCGCTGTGTAAATTGACAGCGCTATATAAGTACCTGAAATAAATAAATAAAATACTTAGGGTTTCTTACAGATAGAGTAATTAAGCTGTGGAATACATTAGGTGGTAAAAAACTGACTGAGGAGCGAGAGGATCAGAAAACATGTTTCTTCCTTGCCCAAAGGGATTAGTTCTGTCTTCATGACTAAAACTGCAGATGCTCTGAGAGGATGAACATTGGACATTACTCTTTTTAGAACCGTACGAGATATAAATATAAAAGCTGAACAAACATGTTTGTAGAAGATTCAAACATGGACAGATCTGCGTAACCAGAAAATGAAAAACATGTTGCAGCTCTGTATTTCTTAACATTTCAAACAATTTAAATACCAGAACTTGATTTTGTATTAACCTCTTGCAATCCCCTGTACAGCAAAGCACATACTGAGAGAAGGAGAAGAAGCACAAGGAGTCAAATCAGTTCTGCTGCAGTCCTCATGTGCTAATAAAGAGCATGCTGATAGGGGGGTGGGGGCAACATGACAGAGGGATGTGCTGCTTCTCGCGGAGACCTAGAACTGAAAGTAAAACTGGAGCAGAGAAAAAACAGATCCCCCATTCCTGCCAGATAGGACCGTGCTGTGTGTGGCAAGGGTGTGTAAATCTCCAACCTGGATGGCTAGAAATACAAACTCTTGAGCAGGTAAAGCAGCTACCACTTATGTAGTCCAACTTTATATTTAGCTGTTTGGAGTTTCCCTTTAACCACCTCACAGGGAGTATAATAAGATTTACCATATGATGGCCACCATACAGTGGCAGATAGGATGACCAGGGAGTTCAACAAACCAATTGATCAGGCTAGATAAGGCATGACATACACTGTGCAATTTTCATTCCTGCAACCACGGGTTGCAGGAAAGAAATTTGAACGATTCCCTCATCAACACAGACAGTGCTGACAGGGGAATCAGCAACCGTCTTCTCACCCACCCGGAGGAGTGATTATCGCTAGCGGCTATAGCAGCTGCTAGCAATGGTTGCAAGATAATCCAACAGGCTGGTTGTACCCAAGTTGATCGATCGATCAACTTGGCCTGCCCATTAATGGTTAGAATCTCGGCTGCTTCCCACTGAACTGGCCAAGATTCAAACTGTGTATGGCCAGCCTAAGTTCCTTTAAGACATTACCTTTAGATTCCTGGCCAGCCCCTCCTGCTTCTGCCCTCAGTCTCTGGGATACAAGGAAAGTGCCCTGTGTGTTGTATTTGGCTTGTACACTTCGTTTTACACGCAGCATCTCCCGAATTGTGTCCTCGTTGCCATGACGCACCTCAAAGTCTCTCCAAGTCTGCCAAAACCCTGCTGTCAGCTGCAAAGATTAATACATAGAACACATTCACATGTGACATTGTGGAGTTAAAGTCATTACTAACAGAAACCATATACACTACAAGTCACAGAAAGTGGCTTTCACGGTCCAGTCTATGAAAATACTCACCCTCGGATCACACATCTGGGAACAGTAGGAATACACAGCTCGGGCTCGATCAATCTCTCCAAGCTTACACTCCATATCCGCAAAACGCAGGCACATCTCTCTAGACTGCTCGTCTGGCAACAGCTAAGGAAAAAGATTCACAGAACGTAAAAAACTTTCCTGAACAATACTTCGTACAAATGCCTAGTGATGTCAGCGTCACCCGCACACAGGTCATTTATATTACATTACTTCTCTGACAATTATTGGCTGGTTTCTAAGAACTGTATGTGATGTGACATAATTAGAAAAATGATTGTGGTGTCAATACTCTGCAGGCCTGAATGAAAAATGCATTACATTTTTATGTCATCATCAATGGTGAATTTATTACAATTTTGAAAGGTAGACTATGCCTTTAAAGCAACGGTGTTTTTACCTTCCACAGTTTAAAGTGATATTAAAAAGGCTTTCTATAAAAAAAATAAAAAATGTTATACTTACCTGCTCTGTGCAGTGGTTTTGCACAAAGCAGCCCCAATCCTCCACTTCTCAGGTCCCTTGACAGCGCCATTGACCCCTCCTGCCTGCCGAGTGCCCCCAGAGCTAGCAGCTTGCAATAGGGGCACCCAGGGAGGTGTGCTCCAGAGCTGCAGCTTTGCGTGTCCATTCACACGCAGAGCCGTGGCTTGGCCCCGCCCCCCCTCTCTCTCTCTCTCCTCAATGGCTGTGATTGACAGCAACAGGAACCAATGGCTCCCGCTGCTGGCTCAGCCAATGAGGAGGGAGAGTCTCTGGAAAGCCAAAGTTCACATGCACCTTCCTGGAGGAAGATCAGGCTCAGGTAGGTATTAGGGGGTGTTTGGGGAGCTGCTGCACAGGGGAGGTTTTTACCTTCACGCATAGAATTGCATGAAGGTAAAAAACCCTGAGCTTTTACAACCACTTTAAAGTGATACTAAAGACCTTTTTTTTTTTTGCCTAAATAACAACAAACATGGTATACTTACCTCTTCTGTGCAGTTGGTTTTGCATAGAGCAGCCCAGATTCTACTCTTCGCGGGTCCCTCTTTGGCACTCCTGGCCCCTACAGCCAGCAGCTTGCTATGGGGGCACCCAAGCTGAACCGCAGCTCCATGTGTCCATTCAGACACGGAGCTGCTAGGCCCCGCCCCCTCTCTCCTCATTGGCTCAGTGAGTTTGACAGCAACAGGAGCCAATGGTGCTCCGCTGCTGTCTCAGCCAATGAGGGGGTAAGAGTCCCGGGCAGCTGAGTCTCTCCTGCAACATCGCTGAATAGAGATGGGTTTAGGCAAGTATAAGACCCCGTTCAGACTGCTGCAACAGGACTTGGTGGGGCGACCTGTGAAGTCACGGTGCACAGCGTGCACCGCGACCTCGGCGCGACATGCACAGACTTCATATCATTGAAGTCAATGCAAGTCGCCTCCAGGTCGCCCCAAAGTAGTACAGGACCCTTTTTCTAAGTCGGAGCGACTTGTGTCGCTCATATTAGAACGGGTCCTGTACTATTCTATGGCGAGCGACCCACCGCGACTTGTCAGGCGACCAAGTCGTCTGACAAGTCACGCTAGTGTGAATGGACCCTAAGGGGGGGCTGAGGAGGGCTGCTCAACACAGGTGTTTTTTTATCTAAATGCACAGAATGCAATAGGATAAAAAAAAAACCTTCTGCCTTTAAATCATATGAAAGAATTTCAAATATACTTAACAAATGTAAATACAAGAAGTTAGGTACCTCTATGGCTCGCTCATAAATGCTTCGGGTGTGTGTGACTCCATATATTTCAGCAGCTCTCTTGATGTAAATGTTGAACATCTCGTACTGTTCTGCTGGCTCTACAGCCTGAGTGGCACGCTCATATAAAGCCATGGCATGTCGGGCCATACCATGCTCCTCCTCCAGCTTGGCATACAACAGAAAGATATCTACACAGGGTACAGAAGAATGAAAAAGTTATATAAAGTCTGATAAATCTGTGAGCCCATCACCCTGTCCACTTCTCTGGAGAATACAAACTTTTGGAAAATTTTCTAGGACAGCCATCCAGAGCCTGTTCAAACAGATCACGAGCTCTCTCCAGCTTCTTTCCTCCATATCGAGCGATGAATTTGGACAGATAAGTACTCCAGATATCGTAGACATTCGGCCAGCGGAAAAGGGCGATGCCGCGCTCATAGGCCTGGTGTCATAAAAAGAAAAAATGATAAATGACCATTTTATGGAGAGTTAACCAGTCCTATTACCCTCGTCTCTCCTGAATGCCACCCATATTTCCTGTCATCTTCACCTACCTTAAAACTTTCTTCAAAATAGTTGTGCTCCTCCAAGAACATAGCATAGTTGATGATAATCTGTGGGGTGGCTATCCGGAGATCAATGATCCTATCGTATACAGCCTTGGTGGACTAAGAACAGAGATTTTATATTAGATATGTGAATTACATAGATTTATCATCACATTAAATATAAAAAGTTAGTAGTAGTAGCAGCATTACAGAAGTGGCAGCATTAAAGTGGTTGTAAAGGCTAAAGATTTTTTTTTTTTTACCTTAATGTATTCTCTACATTAAAGAGGAGCTCCAGGCACCTATCAAAAAAATAAAAGTCAGCAGCTACAAAAAGTGTAGCTGCTGACTTTCAAAAAACAGCCATTCACCTGTCCCACAGTCCAGCGGTGAGCTCCCCCGCAGCCGTCTTCATCCTCGGTCCTCCCCCTTGCAGCTTCACAGCAGGGTGCTCACTGCGCATGCACGAGTCCCGCTGCGCATCCTGAATGCTGGATGCAGTCTTCTGGGACCTGTCAGTGTCCAACAAGACTGCAGAGGGGAGGGAGGAGAACTTCAGTTGCCAAGCCCGGTTGTGACAGGTACCTGCTCCCCCCCACTCCTCAAAAATGCCAATTGTGCAAGAGGAGCTGGGGACGAGTCCTTAAAGCAGAACTTCCCCTTTCGGTGGAGTTCCGCTTTAAGATAAAAAGCTTTTCATGTTCAGCCCAACCCCCCAAATACTTACCTGAGCCTGATCTCAATCCAGCACTGTGCCTGAGAGCAGCAGCATTGCTCCCTCTCCTCACAGGACCATTGGCTCTTGCTGCTGTTAATCAAATCCTGTGATGAGGGAGTGGGGGTGGGGCAAACTCGTACATCTGCCCCGTAGCAAGCGCTTTGTATGGGGATAGACACAAACCAAAGCCAAGATCACCAGCTGGAGACCCCAGAAGAGGAGGAGCTGCTCTGCCCAAAATGACTGCATAGAGCAGGTAACTATAACAGGTTTGTTATTTTTAAAGAGTAATAACCCCAAGAGGAAACCTTTATCATACTGCAGGTTACAAATTCTTAGATGTGATGGCTGCATTCCTTTTCTTTTATAGGCTTTTTCTCATTTATTTTCACTCAGTGTTCCAGCCAGTAAAGGCCCGTACACACGTACCGATTGTCGGCCGTAAAGATTCGGCCGACGACCGATCGGCCGATTGTAGGCTTGTTAGTACGATGCTTCCGACAGCCGGCAGCGCATTTTCGGCCGAACAGAATCTGTCGTGCAAGCATTAAAATTTTTGTTGGCCAACACCAGAACGGCCGATTGTTCGCCAGTCAGTACAGATTTCGGCCGACAGACAGCAGATTAGCAAGACTGGGCATGCTCAGAAAAGAAAAAAGACAAGGAAAGTTAACCATCACATGACATCACTTCTGCAGTCGGCTGTTGTTGGCCGACAAAATTCGTGTGCAGTCTTTTGCAGTTTTCAACAGACACCACAGCCCTCGGACAAAAGACGGCCGATCGTTCGGCCGACGATCGGTACGTGTGTACGGGGCTTAAGTCTGACGTTTTTTCAGCAGAACAAGCTGTCCTGCAGAAGTAGCAGTTCGAGGATTTATAGAAAGCATTTATCACTGACAGGTGCTTACAATAGTAAGCTTTTATTTATGCAACAACCTTTAGCCTAAAAGGGAAAAAAGGCTGTTGTTGTAACTGCTTTAAAACTAGCTGGAGTTTGGTTTCAGTTTGTTAGTGTATTTAAATCTGCTAGTACATTTAAAACTCCCCCTATACACTCTCCCCTCATCCGATTAACAATGCTGCTGTCCAAAGGTGTCTCTGTGCTCTTTCACACAGAGTGAAGGCACTCTAATGCCCTGTACACACTATCAGATTATCTGAAGACTTTTGTCTTCAGATTTACCTTTTCTATGTAGTGCAAGGGCCTGCCGGATTGCATACAAATTGAAAGTGTTTAGGTTTGACCTCATATTATATGGTTTTGGTAAGTCTGCAGACAAAAGTCTTCAGATAATCTGATAGTGTGTACAGGGCATTATACAGGAGGTGCATGGCCAAAAGCCTAAAAGAAAAAAAAATGAATGCAGACACCATATCTAATGATTGTTAAGCTGCAATTATATTATATTTTTGGTTTTGGGCTTGGGTTTTAATACTGCTTTAAGCTTACAGCAACCAGTCTACTGGAAGAGTGTCTTTAAAGTGTTTGTTACCCAAAAAAAAAAAAAATGGATTCTGTTCCTTTAAAGCATGAATACCAGCACAGTGCTTGTGCTGTTATTTGGCTCCGTATCATATAAAAAACCTGGCTGATTCTGTCAGTTTCTGCCCTCCAGACCACAGTTTATCATGGCTGCTGAGCTCTGACACAGTGGTCAGTCTACGTGCGTCAGTCATCCGCAATGCTCTTGTTTCTCCCCATCCTCTACCCTCTCCCACCTGAAAAAGGAGCACGCATGCCCAGTGGTGCCGTCGCGCATGCTCGGAAACGCGTTGTGTTCCCTTTTGCCCGTTGGTGACATCAAACGCTGTCACTCTGCGGTCCAGGCTGGTTACAGTCAGCTGACCCGGTAGACTGAGAGCACAGGCACTCTCACCGCTAAACCATGATCCCGGCTCCAGCGTTGGATTTCCTGACATACCGCCACATGGTTCAACTATGCACTGCACTGACAAGCTGATTATCCTTTACCCAATGTGAGTGTATATTTGTGCTTTTTATCCATTATTAAACTACTGCACTTAGAGGCGCTCTTCTTGTCCTATTTTATCCTCCTGATCTACAGAGACAACTTCACTCCCGTGAAGAGCTTTTGCCCTTGTTGCATGTTATTGCTTACACCCATCCGAAGCCCATCCATCTTCTTTTCATGGACTCACTTACCTATTGGCTTTTGGACTATATATAATAGTCTTGTTTTATTTATACCTACTATCCAATTGTAAGTAGGGAAAGAAACCCTACAAAGAAAACTGGACAATGGCTCAAGGTGTCTGAGCCAAAAGCCAAGAAAAAATAGAAAAAAAGGGGGGAGAAAGAAGAAACAGGGAACAGGAAAGGTATAGGAAGGAAATGTGAGAAGAATAAGAAGGGGGGGGGGGGGAGGAGGAGGAGGGAGAAAAGGATGGGGGGGAGGGAAGGAAAGATAAGGGAAACGGAAAAGAGGGGTGAATGGGAATAGAAGGGAGGGGAGCAAATCATAAAAAGGAGGGGGGAAAAACAAAACAATTAGGATGAAAAAATAGAACAAAGGGAGTCTAGATGAAAAGAAATGGAGGGCTGGTGGGATTTTTAAGGTACCATAGAGCATGAAATAACAACATATATAAAATAAAATTTAAATTTATTTGTACAAGTTAAAAACAGATATGGAAAAACACATGTACTATACATATATAAAGCAAGCTGTAGTACAATACAAAGGTACAAAAAAATAGGCAATATGTAATATACAACTCATCCGATGTGCGATGTCATCGGAGATTAACCCAACATGTTTTGCAGCCTCTAAGGGGCCGCTTCTTCAGGGGTCTATGTCATAATTTACAATTTGAGCCTTTATTGACCTGTGTAATAAAATTATTGTTAATTAATGTTATTTTATTACACGGAGGGGGGGGGGGGGGGGGTTCTGCTGCCCGCACAATTTGAAAATAGCATGGCCACACAGGGCTCTGACCACGCAGCAGCATCATTTATTCAAAGAATTCTGTGAATTAATGAATTACAAGTACGGTCTGCCATTGTGGCAGATGGCTTGTAGTTCTCAATGAACTGTGAGGCTGCTAATGAGTGCTATTGTAGTACATTGATCTTCCTGCTCCCAAGTAACTGTCTGCCAGTACAGGAGGTACGAGCAGACAGCTTTAATGAGAGTCTGCAAGAGCCTGGCATTGCATTCATGATCTATTGATTGTAGGTGCAATGCTCTGCAGGCTCCTAAGAAAAAAAAGGCAAAAAAAAAAATGTGCATTTTTTTCTTCTTTGAAAAGTAAACTTAGCCTTTAAATTGATCCAAGTACTTTTTGCACCTAGTGGAGAAGTCAATTTAGGGGAATGAGGTTAAAAGGAGGTCTTACCTTAAAAGTTCCTAAACTTTCCTCCAGATCAGCCAACATAGACCACACCTTCAATGACTTGTACAATCTGTTCTGCACAGGCTCAGAAGCGTCAAAGTATTCAGCCTTACGAGCTGGCACTGCAGTGGCTTTCTATAGGGACAGAGGTGAGACGGTCAGGTAGGTCCCAATAAACTGGACAGAACATGCTTTATTTATCTCAGTCCCTATATACTCACTCGGAGTATTGTTAGAGCCTCCTCATAGTTCTCATGTCTCAGCTCCATCTCACCGAACTGGCACCAGACAGAGGCCAAGTCATCCACATGTGTGTATCGTACCTGGGTCGCTCTTTGGAGGATGTCTCGGGCCTAAATCACATAAAAGGAACATATTTCCATAAACTTACAGCCCAACAAGTTTTGGATAGAGTACAGATGGATCAACAACTTCAGTCAGGGCTTTTTATGCTGGAAATCATCTAATCCTTTCAGCAATGTTCCCATACGCCCAAAGATGGCATGCTTGGCTTACAGCGACACCGTGTTATAGCTCAAGAAATAACCAGCACACCGCCTATTTAGCTCAAAAATTGTGTGGTCACATAAAAAACAAAATAGGAACACACATAGCAACCAATGACATTTCAGAGTCACAAGAGATTGAGATTTCACATGCTGTGTCCTAACTGAACACATTCCTTTTCTCTTCCAGTTACGTCCAATACCTATCACCAGAACAGGAATGGAGAAGGAAACAAATTCTAATTGTTTTATTGTAGCCTTTGTGCCTGATGGGACATTCCCTTCACTTCCGTTTATCCACAACACCTGTTAAGACAGGATAAAGAGAGAATTCTCATCTATGTATGAAATATGGGGAAATTCCCCAACTAGGAACAAAAACATATAAAAAGGTGTTAAATTTGGACCTAAAGTATATCTGAAAATATGGATTTTTGACTTACCGTAAAATCCATCTCTCTGATGTTCATTGACAGACACAGCTCCTTAGATTCTTGACTATTGGATTATACTGCCCCTTACAGGAGCAGGACACTAGGAAGAAAAAAAAGAACTTGACTACGCCTATGGGTAGTCCCAGGGGATATACTCCCTCTCTCTTCTATAGGTACTCAGTTTTGATACAAGCAGTGTCAGAAGTATTACATTTCCATAGAGGGGTGGGTGCCGAGTCCGTCAAGGAACATCAGAGAAATGGATTTTACAGTAAGTCAAAAATCCCATTTTCTCTTCCGTTCAGTGATGGACACAGATCCTTTACCAGTGGGACGTCCCAAAGCAGTGTCAAACATGAGGGGTGGGAACAGCAAAAAAATTAGCAACAGGAGCTCAACAAACAACTACTGGAGCCCACCTGAAACATTACTTCCCCAAAGAGGGAACAGACACTCTAAAACAGCAGCCTGCAAAACCTTGCGGCCAAAAGAAGCATCCGCAGATGGCAACACATCCACTTTATAGAACTTTGTGAAAGTGTGCACTGACGACCAAGAGGCCGCCTTACAAACCTTATAATATACCAATAACATCTATAATAATAACCAATTATTTTCAAAGGGAGGCTTCTGGAGGACTGAAAGCACCAAGTTCAGATCCCAAGGTGGTAGAGACTGCATCAGTGGAGTCAAATTTCAAACACCCTGAATAAAAAGGTACACACCAGGAGTGCATGGCCAGGGGTCGTTGAAAGAAGACCGCCAAGGCAGACACCTGGCCCTTGATGGTACTCAAGGCCAATTTTTGCTCAACCCCCGTTTAAAAGGAAGGTCAAGACCCGAGCCACCAAGCGATTCACTCCATGAAATGTACGCTTTCCACATACAATGGTAGATCTTCCTAGAGGTAGACTTCCTAGCTTTCAATAGTGTCAGAATCACCAACCCAGGCAAATGCCTATCCTTCAGCACCTGGCTTTCAACAGCCAAGCCATCAAAGCCAGCAACTGTAAAGCAGGATGGAAGATTGCCCCTTGGGAAAACATATCTACCCTGAGAGGCAGTCTCCAAGGAATGTTGGCGACCAGCCACACCAGGTCGGCGTACCAAGACCAGTGAAGCCAGTCCGGGGCTACTAGAATGACCGGAATCCCTTCTGCCTTGATCCTGGGCAAGAGTCTCGGCAGAAGAATAAGAGGAGGGAAAGCTTAGATCAGAAGATACTGGCCCCACAGGGCCACCAGAGGATCGTGTGACCGTGCCACAAATCTCTGAACATTCTGCTGAGCCAAGACGCCCATAGATCCATCTAGGGGTGCCCCACCGGAGATATAACTAATAAAACACATCGGGATGAAGGGACCACTCTCCTTGGTCCAACGCCTGCCAACTGAGATAATCCACCTGCAAGTTTTTCCACCCCTGGAATGTATACGGGGGAGAGGGATGGAACAAAACGTTCTGCCCACCGTAGAATGCCGACTACCTCCAAAGCTTCCAACACACTTCTTGTTCCATTCTGGTGATTGACATAAGCCACGGCCGTGGCATTGTCCGATTGAATTCGCACTGGACACCCCTGAAGACGATCTGTCCAGTGATCTAGGCACAGCCTGATCACTGGGAGTTCCAGGACATTGATCGGGAGTCTGGACTCATCCAGTGTCCAAACACCCTGAGCGGAGCACCGACCCAGGGCACCTCTCCACCCGGACAGACTGGTATCCCTGGTGACCAGTGTCCAATACCAGGGGAGAAAGGATTTGCCATGTCGAAGAGCCAGAGAGCGAAGCCACCAAAAGACCCTTTTGTTTCCTGGCTCAGCCAGATCGGATTGTCCAGAGACTTCGGACACCTGTCCCATTTAGGCCAAGATTTCCCTTTGCAGGGACCTCGTATGGAACTTTGCAAACCGCCTCGAAGGTAGAATTGATCAGGCCTAGCACCCGCATGCAAGTCTGGAGGGAGGACCATCTGCTGGACAACAGGAGATGAATCACAGCATGCAATTTCTGGAGTTTGTCCAGAGGAAGGAACACTCTGGCTAGAGCCGAGTCCAGAGTGAGATAATCCAACTTTCTAGAGGGAACCAGAGCAGACTTCTGGTAATCCAGAAGCCAGCCAAACTCCCTCAGGGTCTGTATAGTGATCTCCACGGTATCCACCAGAGCAGCAGATGACCCACAGGTGACCGCTGAATCTAGATTATTCAGCCGGTCACCCAGTCCAGCAGTTAATTGCAGAAATCACAGCAAAAAAAAAAAAGAGAAAAAAAAGCTATTTAAAAGACCAGAGATCCCAGCAAGGAACTAGGTCCTTACTCCTGACTAGGCCGAAAAAAAACTGAGTACCTATAGCAGAGAAAGGGGAGTATACCTCCTGGAACTGCCCATAGGCATAGTCGAGTTCTTTTTTCTGCCTAATGTCCTACTCCTGTAGGTGGCAGTAAAACCCACTGGTCAAGAATCTAAGGAGCGGTGTCCATCAATGAATGAAAGAGAAATTAATTTTTTTTTGTTTGTTTTGGATAGAGTGTGGAAGGATTAGAACCCCTAGAGTGTGGAAGGATTAGAACCCCTATTAGGTTTCTACTGCTGTCCCCACTAGGCAGATTCACTTTATTTGTCTTTTAACCATTGTCACTGGGACTGAAAGTGAAAGTGAGAGACACTAAGCCCCCGTTCACACTGCTGCAACTTGTCATGCAAATTTTTAGTTCAAAGTGGCATGACAAGTCGTGCCCCAATAACAGCAATAGAACAGTTCTAATTGGTGTGACTCAAAAAGGTTCCTGCACTATTTGAGGGTGACTTCAACACGACTTGCATTGACTTCTAGTAAGAAGTCGTATACAAACGGCAATGAGTTATGTAAGGATGTTGGCTTCAAAGTCGTGTGACTTTCATGTCGGAGCAGTGTGAACCAGGGCTAGAGGAAGAAAACAAGAAATCTTTTAATGGGAAACTCTGTACCTATGGAAAGATTTGCTACAGTTGTGTTTACAGGACTGAAAGTGAAGGGAAATGCCATAAATGTGACACAAATGAAAACAAAAAAGAATTCAGGGGTTTTATCCACTCCCTGCTCCAGCTTATCTGAACATCTTTAGCCTGGAGGAACCCATAACAGTTTTTAGATCTCTGGGAACCTCTGCTAAAAAATGAATACATCTACCACTTATGCTACATTAACATAGTCAGTAAGCTGAAGGGAGTTTAAATGACACAAAAATAAAGAACGAGGTGTACCTAGATTTTTTGACATCTAGGGCACATCATTTTCAACACCCACTTGCTACCAAATGATTTTCAGCAATGATCCTGTAATTAAATACATAACAAAAAAGTATTTAGATAGTGAAAATTGTGGTGATCCCTAACATTAGTAATCAGTGTAGAAGTACTCTGCGTACAGGCCAGTGTCAGCTGAAAATTGCACTGGTGGGCACTTTTGGAGATCAATTCACCACAGCTCAGGAACCCCTAGCAACCCCTGGAGGAACCTGATTGAGAAAGGTTGCCCTACTCTATCAAATTATATATATATATATATATATATTTTTTTTTTTTTTTTAAAGTTGCTTGTATTTTTCAGTAAGCATAAAAGGGTGATTACCTCTCCAGGCAGTCTTTCAGATCATCCACTAGTGTGAGTGCAATCCTAATTAGATATGTTCCTCCCTGCAGTGTCAAGATACAAGCAAGCCGCACTTCCACTGTTTTCCTTCTTACATTCACAGCTTAGCCACTATTGGGTGAAACACATCAAAGGAGTAGGAGAGGCTCTGGTGGCAAATGATGTGCTGCAATCTGGCTTTGTGAGTTTGCTATACATGTAATAAAGATTATTTTATATCAAGAAAGAAAACACAGAAGTTTAGACTGCTTGTCTGTATCTTGTATTTTTTCACTTGCCTAGGTAATATAGTTTCTACCCAGGTCAAACCCCCCCCCCCTTTTTTTTTTTTTTTTTTTTTTTTTTTTAAGGCCTCTTGTTTTTTTCCACTTGATAAAATATTCTAAGTTCTTTTAAATGCAGTAGAAAATCCATACCCATTCACAATAAACATGTAACTGTAAGATTTAAATCAGGACACATAAGGAAAACATGGCAGTTTGCCTGTCAGTATAAACTACTCACATCATCAATCTGTCCGTTGTCTTCATAAAATTTAGCAAAAGCAACCCAGAGTGAGTGCGGCTTCCCAGTTGCCTTTGCTGGATCTACAGTCTGAACAGCTTCTGTGTATGTGCTTATGATCTTTAAGGAATAAATAAGTTAATAAAAAATAAAAAAAGAGAGAGAAAGAAAGAAAGCATGAGTAAATCCTAGCTTCCAAACCACATAAAACATAATAAAATGAGCTATTTGTTTCATCTGTGAGCTTCTCTAACTATATCCACTTAGCTGAAGCATTGGTAAAGTTGTCAACAGGGTAAGTAAGTTACACAAAGATGAGAAAGGGCCATTATTAAAATGTAAAGTGCTAAAGCAAATTATAGTATACAGGCACAAATGAGCCTGCTGTGGTTAGTGTGTCTCTCAATGCACTGGTGAGATCTGCTGGTCATAGCTCCATTTGAAAAAGATAAAGTGTGGAAAATGTGACTCATTAGTGACATGCAGTATCTTGTGTTCACTTACAGAATGCCCATCGCTTTTATACAATATATCAGCTTTTGAACTTCCCATAAGTCCTTACACACATAAAATCAGGCTTACGGTGGGAGAACATACACTGTGAGACTACCACATTGTAAAGTCCATACAACAAATGTCAGTCATTGGGAGAATATGAGGGAGGCATAGGGATGGCCTCTCCGCGGTCATGTTCCCTCAATCCAATACACAAGCTGGAGTTATAAAATGGTGGCAGGCCAATGCAGTGGCCTCGCCCTACCGGCAATTTGTGTGGCAGTGGGGTGTGTAAAATAGACTGGCTGAACAGTATTGCATATACATTGACAGATAAAATAGTTCACAATGTGTAAGGTCTCGCTGCACTGAAGGTAAAGAAAGCTGAAATGACCCCGTAAGTAAAGTCCAACTTTTAACTATTTAGGACGGACACAAAAGACTGAAAATGGAATATTCTTCGACAGCAAAATAAATAAATAAATCACTATAATAAAATCATAAAGATAGTAGAGAAAAATCGTAGCTTGTGCTAAAAAAAAAAAAAAAAAAAAAAAACCTGACTATTCAAGATATGACGGTCAGACAAGACACACAGAATCCAGAGAGAGAACGCACCTCCCGGGGTTTGTCTTTGTACAGCTGCACCCTCTTGTGCCACTCATGGACATTGTGTGGGTTTTGTCTCAGTAGCACCCCATTCAGTAAGACAGGTCTCCTCTCCATCAGCTGCTCGAAACGGGCTAATCGCAGTTCTAGGTCAGTGTCATCTGAGAAGATAAAAAGGAAAACATTAGGTGACTCATAACCCGCGCAAAAAGAAATGTGTGAAGAAACTAAAAGGCAATTTTTTTTTATTTTTTTAGGTTTTGTGTGGAGAGGGATTAGAACACCTGTCAGTTTGTAATGCTGTCTGTGCCCCTGTTAGGGAGATTTACCCTATTTACCGTTCTCATCAAAAATGAGGGATTTCTTGTTTTGACAATGGGACAGGAAGTTGAGGGAAATTTCCCCAATGGGACAGATGGCCAAAAAAAAAACAAAACAAAGGGGGGTTATAACCCTCCCTTATCCAAAAAAAAAAAAAAAAATAGTCTTTAGTTACACTTTAAGGCCGATTCTTACCTTCCTCTTCTTTTCCCATCTCACTGACGGTTTCCATTTTGGCTGCAATGACGCTCTCTTCAAATTGAGCATAGCTATCGAACACCTGAGTGAAGTCACGGACAGTGGTGACTGTCTGAATTGCCTCTTCATAAACATCTCGAGCCTGAGAAAACCAAAAAAGAATATCAACAACATAATGTACAGTATGTGGCTAAAAAACAATGACTAGGGTGGTAGAGGAATTTAATTCTTAAGCACCCTGACAAAGTACAGGCATGTAAGGAAGTCATATATTTGTTTTCCTATTCACCCCGATTCACCTTTTTGCATCTGCTAACAGAAATTATTTAAGCTGCTACAAAGTTCCTTGACACCTTCTGTAGATGGCATTGTTCTTCTATACTACAGTGGATAGCAGATGATTATTATAACTTAGCATCTTAAATACCCAACCTGTGGATTAGATCTAAGTTCGTATTTTACGGTATGTGGACTTACCTTTTCTTTAAAAGCAGCACTGAGACTCTGTCTATGGTATCTTGTTCTGGACCAGGGACCAGAAGCTTTTTGTATGATTTCCACAACAGCATGGCCAAGTAATTTTGGTATTAACATTTAAAGGAGGTTAATCCAGCCATAGACTGTTCGAAACTTGGCCAGCTCATCAGGGACCGGCCAAGATTCGAGCCATGTATTGTCAGGCTGATTGTACCCAAGTTGAATGATTAACTTGGGTACAACCAGCCTGTCAGATTTTTCATGCAATTATTGCCAGTGGCTATAGCTTCTAGCAATACGTAATATTACTGTGTGTTCTCCCAGCAAGGACGGCTCCCCTGCCCAAAGAACACAATAGTTCCACGGGAGGGATTCCCCCATCAACACAGACTGTGTTGATGGGGGAATTGACTGATTTTCTTTCCTGCAACCTGTGGGTGTGGGGGAGGGACAATTTTCTTCACACTTGTTTCACTGCTGGAAGTCCTGTGGCATAAACTACCAGGCACTAGGTCATTTTTAACAACAACCAACCTTCTGAGGTTCAAATCAAAACAGGAGCCTATATAAATTATGTTTCAAAGCTTTAAGCTTGAGTGTCCTATCAGTTCAAAAGATTACTAGGTTCAAGGTATTTTAGCCATCACTAAAATGAGCAATGTGTGTGCGCTTATGTGATTGCAGTAAACACATCAGACTATAATCCCGAGTGGGTCAACAGTTGATGTGACTAGTCCATTGCTCACTGCTGGTCTAAACAGATGACGATAAAGCTGCTCTACAGGCTAGATGATGGGGAATGAACAATGAGCCATGGTTACCTTTTCAAAATGTCCACTCCGGGTATGGTACTCAGCAAGGGCACACCACAATTTCCCCCTCTGATCAGTGAAGCGAGTGAGGCCACCACGAATAATGGCTGCAGAGTCCAGAGAGCGTATAGATCCTGGGTTCTGTGAGAGGAGGGTACATAACTCCTGCCACAGCTGTAACAGAAAAGACCTGGGTTAAATTTGTACCTTATATAACCCTAATGTCATCTATTGATCCATTACAGCCCTCTAATACTTATCCTGTAAACCAAGTTACTGTTGTCATAGGCATGTGCTATTTATCTTTAAGGGATTGTAAAGGCAGAAGATTTTTTTTTTTTTACCTTTATGCATTCTATGCATTAAGATAAAAAACCTTCTGTATGCAGCAGCCCCCTCAGCCCCCCTAATACTTACCTGAACCCATCTTTATGCAGCGATGTTGCAGGAGTGTCTCAGCTGCCGTGACTCCCCTCCTCATTGGCTGGGACACTGGCTCCCGCTGCTGTCAATCAAAGTCAGTAAGCCAATCAGAAGAGAGAGGGGGCTGGGGCGGGGCCGGGTCACGGCTCTGTGTGTGAAGGGACATAGGGAGCTGTGACTTGGCTCGTGTGCCCCCACAGCAAGTTGCTTGCTGTGGGGGCACTTAAAAGGAGGGAGAGGCCAGGAGCACAGAGGAGGACCCAAGAAGAGGAGGATCCAGGCCACTCTGTGTAAAACCAACTGCACAGAGGATGTAAGAATAACATGTTTGTCATTTAAAAAAAAAAAAAAGAGACTTTACAATCACTTTAAGCGATCACACGCTAAGGGAAACCATTGCCGTTTGCATGTATCCGCACATGCAGCAGTTACCTGCATTTAGGGATGGATGTCAGTGCCTGGACGCATCTGTTTGTATTCAGCAGTAATTTATCTGCCCCTATCTGCAGGTAACTGCTACATGTGTGTTTACTGTCATTTATTCATGCAGATAGAGTGGCCACAGTGATATGTAAACACCACTGATTTTTGCCACTGGAGTTTGCAGACAGGCCCAAATTACCCGTAGGGATGAGGGGTTATAGATGAAGAGTTGATTGGGGTCTTCATCTGTTGATTTTACTGCTTTTTCAGAATATGGAAACACTTATTTTAGTGTGTGCAGTCTGAGCAGAGGTTCACATTAAAGGGTTTGTATCCCTAAACTATTGCCTTGCTGCCAGCCCCTCTCTTTAAAACTCCTATCCTGCATTGTATAACTGTTTGTATGAAACAATGCCTCTAAATAACTTTTTGAGAAGTGTCTTTTAGGTCTGTCACGTGAATACAATCCAGGGCTACAGCAGGAGGAGCCAAGCTCTCCCTCTGTCGGCCGGGAGTCATGTGACCGCCGAGCTGGCCACTCAGCTCCTCCTGCTGTAGCCCTGGATTGTAGTATTCCAGAGGCGAGGATTTTCGTGACAGACCTAAAGTAACTTCTCAAATGTATTTAGAGGCATTGTTTCTTACAAGCAGTTATACAGTGCAGGATAGGCGCTTAACAGAGGGGCTGGAAGTGACATTTCACTGGTTTATCAGCAGCAGGAGGAAAGGGGGGGGGGGGGTGGAGACAGACACACGGAGCTGACAGGTAGAGAGGGGAGGGGGGAGAACAGAGAGGAGAGCTACGGATGACAGAGGCACGCAGGCTGACCACGGTGGTCAGGGTTTATTAGCCATGACTATCGTGGTCAGCACAGAGAGGAGGACACAGGAAGTGGCAGGATCAGCCAGGTTTTTTACAGTTTCCAGAGGGGCAGGTTAGACAGCAAAAGCACTCTGCTGTTTAACCTGCTATAGGGAAACAGGATCTCCATCTTTTTTTTTTTTTTTAGGGTAACAAACACTAAAAGTAAAAATAGGCAAAAATTAGAAATCAACCTGTGAAACAAATACTAAACGAATAAGATAGACAACTTTTCCCATAGCCCTTTTATGCATATTAAAAATGACCAATGATTCTGCAAATCCACAGCCCTTCCTCCACAAGGTAACTACTATTTTGTCTGCAGAAAGTTTACTGCAGCATTGTCAACTTTGAACCCTCCTTCCTATTACACTTTCGCAGCATTATTACTTCTGTCTTTATTGCCAACAGACACTGGTCATGCAAATCAATGAAGCATCCTGCATCTGGAGGAAGCAACACGGGGCAGCCTCTTGAATCTCACCTGTTAGCTCTGGTGATGTAAAGGTTTTCACAGTCTCTAGTGAAAAACATGGGGGGAACTGACAATGAACAAAACCCTATGGCCAGAGAGGCACTTTAAGAGGTTTCAAGTCAGCTACATATGCCATACTCTACATCAAAGAAGCAAGGGGATTTCCAGTCACTACTTAACCAACCAGCCAGCAACCAACCAAATAAACTTGTAACAGTATGCGTTAAAAAGAGGGGTAGAGTTAGGGTCTGCAGATATCAGGATGCCTTGCCGGGGAATGCAGCTTACGCATGTATTTGCAAATGTGTGCTACTAAACCCCTGTTTTTAATGCATACTGTTAGACAGGTTTATTCGGTTGGTCGCTGGCTCGTTGGCAAGCAGTGACTAGAAATCCCCTTGCTTCTTTACCGGGGGGGGGGGGGGGGGGGAGGTGACCACTTTTTGTATTTTTGCATACTCTACATTAATCTGATTTTAAAATCTCAACTCGTTTTTAATTAATAAAATAATCAGAAAGCAAATGTTGAACAAATCAGGGACATTTCAGCCCTTATGCTTTGCAGCCATCAGGCTCACCTGGTAGTTTGATTTTCCCTCTTTGGACACAAAATCCTCTTGGTTCACAATGGCTGCCAGCCTAGATGCAGCCTCATCCAACCTGTCCACAGAGTGCAGATACTCAATATATTCCTCTGCATTCTCAGGTGACAGCTGGAAATAAACAAGAAGGTATTATAATGACATCACATGATCCAGATGCCCCATAACAATATTGACTTAACAGTCTAACAATAGTGTACCTTTAGGTATCTCCTGTAGACCCTGACTGCTGTCTCTGGAAGAGGGTGAGCACGGACAAATCTCAGATACAGTGGCCAGATACGATGGTGCTGTGTAATGGGGAGTGCACGAAGAGCACGGTCAAATGTCCTTCTTGAGCGGGTAATTTTACACTGATCCATAAGGAACTGGCAGTAATCCAGCCAAATTCGAGGCATCTTAGCAGAAGAAAAAAAAATGTAATTGAAGGCAGTCAAGAAAATGCTAAAAAGCAGAGGAGCAATAAGTGGAAAAAGATATGAACAGAAAACAGAGACTGGAAATGTTATTTATAGTAGCAAAATGCTTGAATTCATTGCACTGTTGCCCACTTAACTATGTGGTGCCAACATATTGCACACCTTCATATGAAACATACAGAACCATTCACAAGAAGCCTGTTCCTGCAACCCCTCTACAAGTACACATATGGATTGATATGGTCAAGTTTCAGTCATCCCATTCAGGAAGGCCTAAGGGCTTTAGTAGAAAACCCAAGGTGAGAACGCATGCGCGGGCGGCCGGAGTGGATGCAAGCCTGTACCGCTCCGCAAAGTCCCGGCACCTACAGCCTTTATTAGCAGCCCTCATCCCCCGCTCGCTCCAGCAGTGTGTCAGGGCGGCGGGCGTGCAACACAGAGACCGCTCCATGTCAACCCGGTCAGCGGGGAAGATCTACAAAAGCCCTCGCTACCCGCCTTGTGTATTCGGGAAGGGATCCAAGATGGTGACCGGTGCCTGCCACACACACACACGTAAGGGGCAGCTGCAGCCAAAACCACAGCCACAGAGGGTTAAAGTAAAGCCCCCAGGGGCACACAAAATGGACTCCTCCAAAGCCACTCCATCCTCAGGTGAGCCAGCTGAACTTGTACTCCATCTTATACAGGCCTCTATACAGTCTCCAGGCCATGCTTCCCACACTTCCTCTGCCCTGGATAGGGACATGGCAGACATCTTCCTCAGCCAAACCAGTGGTTCGGATGCAGATACCAATAGTCCTGAGCGGTCTCCAGCTCCTTTACCTGCACCACTGCACATACTTTCCGGACACTATCCTTCTTGCCCGCTTTGCTGACATGTTGCAGAGGGAATTGGAAAGCTACCACTAAATTAACCTCGGATGTGAAACAAGATTTCCAGGCATTGGGATGTCGCCTGTACAGCATTGAGATTAAAATTGATGACACTGTCCACAGAATGGTGCAAAATTTTTTTTTTAAGGATCATGTGCCTTAAACCTGGTGTGTTTTTTTTTCTCTAGGTGACCTCGGTCCTTTTGGTTTACAGATTTACCATTTTTTTTCAATTTTTTTGGAGTTATGTGCCATGTACCTGCTAACTGTTAGCTTAATGTAACTGTTCTACTCCTTTTGTTTTCTTAGGCTGCTTAAGGGCTCCTAGGAGGGTTTTTTATTTAACTTACTATTTATAACCTGTGCTGGGAGGAGGCTAAGCACACTCTCAGTTTTTCGGGCTCTTCCCATTGGCGGAGACTCCCGCATTCCCAGAACTTGGGTTCTGGACTACGTGGTCACATTATTTACGGTTTTCAGTTGGTATATTTTATGGGCCATTTTACACTCTTTGATACTGGGTGTTCTTATGCCCATGTATCTTTTACCCATTTTCCCTCCTTGCTCATTTTTCTGTTTCTAATCTTTTTTCCTTTCTGAGGGTCAGTTGGAATTTCTCCTGGATTCCCAAGATTTAGTAATGCTGGCGTTGGTAGGTAAGTTTATCTGTCTACAGCTATTTTTATCCTTTACCATGTCCAAGGTAAATAACTCCACTGGAACCATACAACTGCTTTCTCATTTTGTTCAGGGGTCGGGCTCACCCTCTAAACGTATTAAAGTATTTAATTACTATAGATCACAGGGTGCTGATATTGTAGCCCTTCAGGAAACACTTGTCATCTCCACATACCCCACTGGCCCGCCTATGTCTTTTCCCCATAACATAACCATTACCAGTATCACATAAATTGGTTCGAAGGGATATCATGCAGGCAAACCCTAGTGGATTGGACATGTACTCTTTGACCCTATTGAAAATAATTACCGTATTTAT
This sequence comes from Pelophylax lessonae, assembly GCF_965119305.1. Classification (NCBI taxonomy): domain Eukaryota; kingdom Metazoa; phylum Chordata; class Amphibia; order Anura; family Ranidae; genus Pelophylax; species Pelophylax lessonae. The sequence goes on along the minus strand of NC_138771.1, from coordinate 575,602,588 downwards.
CGGCATATAACACGCACCGGTGTATAACACGCACCTCATTTTAAGAGTGAGATTTCAGGGAAAAAAAGACACACACTAGCTGACAAGCCCCCCAAAGGTAGCAGTGTGCACTGATTTTAAAGTGGACCAGAGTATCAAAATAAATCTGCCAGGGAGGAGTAAAGAAACACTGCAGTGTTTCTTTGCTCTCCCCCTGGCAGACTTCTTTTGCTCTGATCCACTTTAAGATCAATGCACTTGCACTCGTCAGCGAGTGTATGTCTATTAGGTCCCCCTCCCCCTGTAAGGCAGTGTCTGTCTTTGTGTGCAATACTCGTGCAGTACTTGTCACATATTTGTACTTTAAAATGGCATGAAAACTACTTGTACCTGACCGGTAACAAGTTCAGTCAATTCTCCCCTCGTTAGCAGTGAAACTATTACGAGTCTGCAAACTCTCGCGAGCAATGCAGAGCGTTACCAGGGTTACGCTCTGACGGCCACGAGAATTCGTCTGCTGTGACCAGAGGCCTGGAATGCGAGCCGTTACTGTACATCCACTTGCCTTAGAATGTGTGACATGTTCTCCTGCAGCAGAGGAAGGCTGCCGGAGGACTGCTGTTAAAGAGGACATCCACTCGCCTTACATTGCGCTGCTATGGGGCATGTACTATGGGTTCTTAACACTATATCGGAGTATAACACGCACATATCATTTGCCCCCTATTTTCAGGGGAAAAAAGTACGTGTTATAAGCCGATAAATATGGTAATATTCTAATATACTGTCTTCTTATCCCTACTGGTGTTTTTACCGAGATTATTTAATATTGAGATCTCCGTGTTTAATATTAGGAGGCCCTTTGTCTATGAATATTTTGAGGGAAACACATTCCTGTATTTATATTCGGTTTCACATTTGTTTGCACTATTGTTCAAAACTTGTGCCTTATACGACATTGTATTATTACTTCAATAAAAATATTGAAATATAGAGGGAAATCCAAGTTCTCAGAGAAACTCCATGAAAACACATGAAGGAAACAGAAATTCTAGGCAGATAGTGTTTCCGGAGGACTTCCATTGGAAACAATGAAAATGGCTCAAAAAAGTCAGATGGCAGCTGGCAATTTTTCGGCACATTTGCAACCTGGGATTTATCCAGTCCTGATTAAAAGTTTTACCTTGTGCATGAAGACAAGGGATCGCTCATGGCAATTATTTACTTCTTCAAAGGCCGGATCTGTTAGGCATCGCCTCTTCACCTGCTTCCTGCGCTGTTTTAGGTAAGCATACCATAATTTGTAACTAGAAGAAAACAGCCATTTAGAAAAAATTAGACCATGTTACAATGGTACAAGGACATTAAATTGGACAAAGTCTACAACAGTGGCAATCACTGCTTATGTGTCATAGTGTAAACTTCTTTCAGGAAAACTTTAGATTCCATGCTGGACATTGGAGGTCAGATTGTCTTGGACCCCCTACTGTTGAGTATTCTCCCTATCTACATGGAGAATGGAAAAAAATTATTGCTGTGACAGCTGCTTCCCAAACCCCAACAAAACAGACAATGAGAATAAAAAAAAAAAAACCCTGTAAGACAAATTCATAATGAGCTAGTATGCATCGCATACTAGCTCATTATGTAATACTTACCTTTTAGAATGAAGCCCCCGCAGCGCTGCTCGCACATCGGTGTCACCGCTGACATTTTCCCTTGAGTTACTTCTGGGTGTGCAGGCTCCGGTGCTGTGATTGGCCGGAGCTACAATGACATCACTCCTGCTGTTTACGGCACAAGACTCGGAAGGAATGGTACCCGTGGCCATTCCTTTAGAGAGCATGCTCCAGTGATGTCACTGGCTGCATGTCATGTAAATATTTCCTAAACAGTACACTTTTAGGAGATATTTACCCTACCTATAGGTAAGTCCTATAATGGGCTTACCTATAGGTAAAGGTTTGCAGAGGAAGCTTACTTCCTCTTTAAAGCAGAGTTCCAGCCATTCACTCACCTGTCCAACGGTCCAGCGATGCGGCCGCCCGAAGCCTCGATCCTCTCCCTCGGCGCCGGCATCACTGCTGTGGGCACCCGGCTGTTACAGTTTGCGGCTTCACAGCCGGGTACCCACTGCGCATGCGCGAGTCGCGCTGCGCGCCGTGATTGGCCGGCAATCTTCTGGGACCTCTGACGTGTCCCAGAAGATTGCAGGGAGGGAGGGGGAGAGGAGAACTTCCGTTCAGGGCGCCGCGGCGCTCCGAGCGGAAGTGGGAGCGGGTACCTGTCAAAACTAGGTACCCGCTCCCCCCCCCCAAACAAATGACATGCCAAATGTGGCATGTCAGGGGGTCAGGACTCCCTAAAGCGGAAGTTCCACTTTTGGGTGGAACTCCGCTTTAAAGCAGAATTAAACCCTCCTATCCTTTACAGCCAAGGGCGCTGCTTCTGTTTAAACTGCTAAAGTGCTGCACATATGATCAGTTATGACGCCAGCCATTTGATGTTTGACAGTTTGGTTGAGGACACAAGCAAATGTGACAGTTAGTATTCCCGGCATTCCAGGAATGCAACTGTTTTTTTTAAACCATTAAATCAATGGGTTTAGGTCCACTTTATGATTTACTGCTGTTTGGGGGCTCTGGGCTTCAGCAAAATGGCAACCTCCAGCAAGAAGCAAGTTTTTATGGGTAAAGTTACGCTTTAAAGCGGAGTTCCAGCCTAACCGCACACTCACCTGTCCCACGGTCCAGCGATGCGCCGTCTTCTCCCTCTCTGCTCTGCGGCATCACTGATGTGGGCACCCGGCTGTGACAGTTTGCGGCTTCACAGCCGGGTACGCACTGTGCATGTGCGAGTTGCGCTATGCGTCATGATTGGCCGGCAATCTTCTGGGACCTCTGACATGTCCCAGAAGATTGCAGGGAGGGAGGGAGAGAGGAGAACTTCCGCTCAGGGCGCCGCAGCGCTCCGAGCGGAAGTGGGAGCGGGTACCTGTCAAAATTAGGTACCCGCTGCCCCCCCCAAAAAAAAAATGACATGCCAAATGTGGCATGTCAGGGGGTTAGGACTATTTAAAGCGGAAGTTCCACTTTTGGGTGGAACTCCGCTTTAAGCTTGTATAAGAGTAGTGTGTAGATTAAGTTTTTACAACACATTTACAAAGCTTTTAGGGAAGCTTCAAGCAACTTTCTTGAAGCTTTCTTTCTTAAAGAATGAAACCTTTAGTTCCAGTGGAAGGATTTTAAACACAGATGACAATTGAAGTGCTGAATGTGAAAAGTACACTGATCTTCTTCAAACTGCAAAGAAAAAGGAGGATGACATCCACAAAGCTTGCACTTGAAAAAACATCACTGGCAGCCCCCATACTTCTATCTTACTGTTAAAGTGGAAGTAAGACTAACATACTGTACTTAAGGCTTAAAATGTTGCTTTCTCCACTTCGCATACCCATTCTGCCTACAGTTTGGTATGTAGCTCTGTGTAAATACCTTTCTTTTAAGTCTTCTGATGCAGTCATGTGATCACAAAGCTACGGCTCCCCTGTGTCAGCTAGTGGCTGTTGCAGCTAATGGGAGCAGCAATGGAAGCCGCTGTGGCGTCACGGCTCTGGGAATTCACCACCTTTCTTTGTCAGGCTGCTCGCTGTCAAATTGGAGCTGCAGCTTAGAGATTACGCAGCTGTACCAAAGGACATTAAAAACATTATTTGAGATTATGTGACCAAACTGAAGAACATAAAAAAATAAATATTTTGCAAACTGTAGGTAGCATGGGTATGAGGAGGGGGAGCACCATTTTAAACGTTAGGTATACTAGCCTTTACTTCCACTTTAGGGTAAGTCCTTTAAACATCTTATCAACATAGGAGATTTCTACATTCCACTGACAGGCATAAAAGTGATTGTACAGAATACAGATCATCATTCTGTTCACCTTCCTGGCAGCTCCTTTAGTGCTCTCTCGTATATCAGGTTAAGTGCATGTGCTGAGGCCGACTGCTTGAATTCAATATATCGCATCCAGCATTTGACTGAATATGGGTTACGCAGGATCTCCTCTTCATACTGAAGGTCATCTTCCTCCTGTGTAAAGAACAAACGTCAAAGCTTGGTTTACATAATTAAAGTAAAAGTGTGTGTTATTAAAGCGGAACTAAACGCTCCTATTGTTTTCAGCCAAGAAAGCTTCTATCTTGGCCTCTGTCTGATCTGCATCTGCCATGATGCTACACATGTGATCAGTTATGACACCAGCCATTTGATGGTTTGACAGTTTGGTGGAGAGCACAACCAACGTGACAGTTAGCAATCTCGGCATTCTAGGAATGTAACTGTTTTTTGAAACTGTTAAATCAATGGATATAGTTCCGCTTTAAGTAAAGTCCATAGTCCATTAGCAATATGAAAACACAGTTTAAAGCGGAGTTCCAGCCATTTCACTCACCTGTCCAACGGTCCAGCGATGCGGCCGCCCGAAGCCTCCATCCTCTCCCTCGGCGCCGGCATCACTGCTGTGGGCACCCGGCTGTGACAGTTTGCGGCTTCACAGCCGGGTACCCACAGCGCATGCGCGAGTCGCGCTGCGCGTCTTGATTGGCCGGCAATCTTCTGGGACCTCTGACATGTCCCAGAAGATTGCAGGGAGGGAGGGGGGAGAGGAGAACTTCCGTTCAGGGCGCCGCGGCGCTCCGAGCGGAAGTGGGAGCGGGTACCTGTCAAAACTAGGTACTAGCTCCCCCCCCCAAAAAAAATGACATGCCAAATGTGGCATGTCAGGGGGTTAGAATACATAAAGCGGAAGTTCCATTTTTGGGTGGAACTCCGCTTTAAACAGAAATTTAAAAAAACAAAGCAGAATCTATAAATAAACTTGAATAACCATTCTTAAAGTGGAACTAAACCTTCCTATCCTTTTCAGCCAAGGAGGCTGCCATCTTAGCTTCTGTTTGATTTGCAATTGCCATTGTGCTGCATACTGTATGTGATCAGTTATGACACCAGCCATTTCATGGTTGGTTGGGAGCACAAGCATTTATGAGCAATCACGCCGTGTCAGGAATATAATTTTTTTTTTTTCTAACAGGTAAACTGATGGGTTTAGTTCCACTTTAATGTGGAACTATACCCAAATTGATTTAGAAGTTTCTCAAAACAGTTACATTCAGGGCCAGTTCACACCACATGCAGTCCAGTGCATTTTTTTTCTGTATCAAAAACGCATGAAAAGATGGTTATATGGTTTCCAGTGGCATATATCACACCAGTGCAGTCAGTTCCAGGGCTTTCCAGTTCCGGAAAAAAAGGAGAACTAAAACGCATCAAAAACCCACTTGCAGAAACGCATACGGAACGGATCTGAAGTGCGTTTTTGTGGTGTGGTGAACCAGCCCTCAAGGCTAGCCTTGAATAATGGTCACATCTGCTTGTGCTCCCTACCAACTGTCAAGCCAATAAAATGGCAGCTGCCATTATTGATCACACGTGCAGCACCATGACAACATAAATGTGCAGGTTATATATATATATATTTTATTATACAGGATTTGTATAGCGCCAACAGTTTGGCAGCGCTTAACAAAATGAAGGCAGACATTACAGTTACAATACAATTTGGAAAAAAAGGAATCAGAGGGCCCTGCTCGTTAGAGCTTACAATCTAAAAGGGAGGGTCAATTGATACAAAAGGCAATAGCTGTGGGGGATGAGCTGATGGAGTAAGTGAAACCGTGTTATTAGTTAGTAGCCGGGTAGGCTTCTTTAAAGAGAAGGGTTTTCAGGGATCGTCTAAATATGGATAGATTAGGGGACAGTCGGACAGATTGGGGTAGAGAGTTCCAAAGAATGGGAGAAGCTCTGGAGAAATCCTGGAGGCGAGCATGGGAAGAGGTGACAAGGGAGCTAGAGAGCAGGAGGTCTTGGGAGGACCGAAGAGAGCGGCTTGGTTGATATTTTGAGATCAGGTTAGTGATATAGCTGGGGGCAGAGTTGTGGATATATATATATATATATATATATATATATATATAAAAATGATTTCTATATGTCCCCCGTATTTAGCCCTATTTGCTTTGCCTGAGACTTCTGCTTGAGGGGTAAAAGGTCACCTGACAGTGGCTGCCCAGTCATCTGCCTGACCTTACAGTTTAATACTTTCAGAAGAAGGAAGGAATGTGTGTGAGGTCAGGCAGGTAATAAGGGTAACAATTGTCAGATTTCAGGTCACCTCTGACACTTGATTTTCAAGACAAAGGTTTAAACTGAATGCTAAAACTGTACTCACCTACCCGTCTGCTCCTCCAGCAATGACAGCCAAAGCTGCCTCATCAATCTGTCTGCTGGTGCTGCCTTCTTCTCCACCAAGTCTTCCAGGTTCCACGTCTCCTAATGCCACCCATCAGGCAGATACTTCTGATTTGCACATGCCCCACCAGGGGATGTTTCCTGCTGGAGAGATTTCCCTTCACTTCCTGCCATGTAGATGCAACAGGAAGCAAGAGAAAGTTCCCCCATTTAGGAAAGCTGTCAATGGAAAACCTGCACTTATTAGAAAATGTCTCCTCACCTCTTATTGAAGGATTTACTTTTGCGGTCTGTCACAGTGTCAATGGTCAGCAGGACAAACAGAGGTGTGAATCTGCCAGGAGAAAAAGGGGAGTGTGTATTGTTTTGTGGAGATGGGTAAGAAGATTCAGCCTTTGATTTGTCCTGACAATCACTGGTACTGGGGATGAAAGTGAGGGGAAAATCCACTATTTTCTAAGCCACCAGAAAAAGAATAGAAGGGAAATCTTTCAATAGAGATAAGTGCTCTGGTGACAACTGTCTTGGAAAGATTTAGTCTCACTTCCTGTTGTGTCTACAAGACAGGACAGGAAGTGAAGAGAAATCTCTCCAATGAGACACAGGTGACAAAAAACACCTGACAGTGGCTTTACCTATTTCCTACGCCATCCAAAATAAGAGTATACATTTTTGATTAGGATACACTTTGGGCCAATCATTTTTTGCATATTTATTCTTCTTGGTTGGTGTAGCTGGCAGTGTGTCCTCTAAATTTATACTTTCTGCCAAAAGGTGTCCCTGTCTCCTCTTAGGGCTCACTCACAGTGGTGGCCAAGGGACTGTAAAAGCCAGTGGTTAAGCTGCAGTTATTCTACCCCCCCCCCCCCCGAAATGCAGTGAAACAGGACTACGAATAAGCGCCAGTTGGAGTGAAACGCGTTAGCGTTTGCAGGACCAAGTGGAACAGTCTGTGCGATGGCAATCTGAACAAACATATACAAGACTTTTAATGGAGAGAGGTTTCATTTTCTTTCTAAATGTGGCGCTCAGGGCTGTACATATGCCGCATGGCAATAATTAAAGAGGAACTTACATTTTTTATTTTATTTTTAAGTCAGCAACTACAAATACCAGAACTGCTGACTTTTAAAAATCAGGTACTTACCAGTGTCTAGGGTCCAGTCTGTGTTCACACGCCTGGCCATTCTTATTTGGCAATGCCACCTTGGATATGGAAGCTGGCTGTGGCTTCCTGAGTAACAACAAGTAGTTCCCCACTGCACATGTGCGAGCCCCTGCAGCCACCTGGGACGGGCGAAGTGTCTTAGGTGACTGTTGGGCAAGGGATGCCATTCTCACTTAGGCAAAGTGGGAGCAGGCGCCACAATAAAAAAAATTAACCTCCCCCACCCAAAATCCTTACGGCGGGCTGGGGGGAGGGAATGAACAGGACATCACTTTTTTGACTGAATTTCTGCTTTAACCTCTTTACTGCAGCCGACATACATGGATGGCAGCGTCAGATTTTACACTTCCAGAGGAGGTGCTTCCACATAACTCAGCAACGCTCGCTGGACTCCCCTTCCTCCTTCCCCTGATGCCGAATACCCTGGCACCAAAAAATGCAGCACATTGGAGATTTTTTGCTTCCTATGTGAAAATAAACAAGTAAATCATTTTAAGTGTTTAAAAGTAAAGTTCCAGCAATTAAAATCAGCCCCCCCCCCCTACACTGCTGGAGTGGGGGGGGCGATGTAAGGCGGCAGGGGGGACACTACAGTGGGGGGGGGGGGGTGATGTGAAGAGGGCGGGGGAAACTACAGGGGGAATGTGTAAAAGGGGCAGGGAGCACCAAAGTGAGGGGGGGAGTGATGTAAAGGGGGCAGGGGACACAGCATTGTGGGGCACATAACTCTACTGTGGCAGGGGGGGGTGCAGAGGCATTAAGGGGGGGTTGATGTGAAGGGGCAGGAGACACTACAGTGGGGGGGGGGGTGATGTCAAGGGGACAGAGGACACAGCATTGCGGAGTACAGAACACCAATGTGGGGGGCGGGGGGCAGGGGACACTACAGTGTGGGGGTGTGATGTGAAGGGAGCAGGGAACACTACAGTGGGGGGGGGGGGTGTAATGTGAAGGGGGCAGGGGACACTACAGTGTGGGGGTGTGATGTGAAGGGGGCAGGGGACACTACAGTGGGGGGGGGGGTGTAATGTGAAGGGGGCAGGGGACACTACAGTGGAGGGGGTGTGATGTGAAGGGGGCAGAGGACCCTACAGTGGAGGGGGTGTGATGTGAAGGGGGCAGGGGACCCTACAGTGGAGGGGGTGTGATGTGAAGGGGGCAGGGGACCCTACAGTGGAGGGGGTGTGATGTGAAGGGGGCAGGGGAGAATACAGTGGGGGAGGGGGGGTGATGTGAAGGGGGCAGGGGACACTACAGTGGGGGAGGGGGCAGAGGACACTACACTTGATAGTTTTGTTATGTAAAGGGCGCCGAGTAGTATAATAGGGAAATGTGTACACAATGACACCAATAACAGAATAAATAGTTCACCACCATAGTGGTCCTAGACATGGACCATGGGGTTCGCCCTGCACCTCCCACACTTGCAGTCAGATAGGAGGTAAGTAGACTGCAGAGATAGAAGGAGATGAACCCTACATGTCTCCGATCCCCCGACCTCCCTCTCCCCGAGGTAATCGCATCCCCGTTGTCACTTACGATCAGGATCTGTTTGTCTGGCATGTTGTGACTCTCAGGGCTCAGGAAAACAGCGTCACTTCCGGGATCCGTCCCCTGCAGCGATCCGTAGTGTCTGACGTAAGGAACGTGATGGTTCTTCCGGGCTGCGAGGATTTGGCGGCCATCTCTCTTGTGGGCAGTTCGTTAGTTTAAAAGCTGTGATACAGGTGGCTAAATACAACTTTTCCTTATTATGACTTCAGAACATCACTAGTAAAATTATTTTTCTAGGTAATGATAGGTGCGTTTATGAACATCACAGTGGAGGAGCAGGCTGTCATGGTGCTGGAGAACAGATTCTACATAGAGGGCAGCTGATTCCTGGTTTACAGGACAGGCTGTGCTTTTCATTTCTGGCCTATGGACATTTTTCTGTTTTAATAAATACTTGCTATCTACATTTGCAAAATCCTCTCACTAAATTCATTAGTTACACATAGTTGCCAACAGTCCTGATTTGCCCGGAAATCAGACCAATGTCCCGGTCTGAGTGTGTCCCGGGCAAAAGCCCAAAAATCTGCCTCTGTCCTGGACATCAGGCAAACCCAGATCCCTAGTAGTATTAGTGTCTCAAGGAAGTCAGGTGGAGCCTGTCTCACAGTGTAATTGGGTGGGAGTCCTGAGGGGACATGGCCAGCCTTGGAGGGGAGATTGCATCAGTGCGCCTTGAGGCCAGGAGAGAACAATAATGGGGGGCCAGGAGAGAACAGTAATGGGGGCCAGGAGAGAACAGTAATTGGGGGGCAGGGAGAGAACAATAATGGGGGCAAGAAGGGAACAGTAATGGGGGGCCAGGAGAGAACAGTAATGGGGGCCAGGAGAGAACAGTAATGGGGGCCAGGAGAGAACAGTAATTGGGGGGCAAGTAGAGAACAGTAATGGGGGGCAAGAAGGGAACAGTAATGGGGGGCCAGGAGAGAACAGTAGTGGGGGTCCAGGAGAGAACAGTAATGGGGGGGCAGGAAGAGAACAATAATGGGGGGGGGGGCCAGAAGGGATCAGTAATGGGGCAAGGAGGGAACAGTAATGGGGGGCGAGGAAAGAAATATAATGGGGGTCAGGAGCGAACACTAATGGGGGGCCAGTAAAGAACAGTAATAGAGGGCCAAAAGGGAACAGTAATGGAGGCAAGGAGAGAACAATAATGGGGGCAAGGAGGGAAAAGTAATGGGGGGCCAGGAGAGAACACTAATGGGGGGACAGGAGAGAACAGTAATGGGGGGACAGGAGAGAACACTAATGGGGGGCCAGGAGAGAACAGGAATGGGGGGTGTGGGAATAGTAATGGGGGAGGGGGGCAGGAGAGAACAGTAATGATGGGCCAGGAAGAAATATTAATGGGGGGGCAGGAGGGAACAATAATGGGGGCCAGGAGAGAACAGTAAAAGGGGACCAGGAGAGAACACTAATGGGGGCCAGGAGGGAATGGTATAGCACAGGGGACCAGAAGGGAACAGTATAGCGCAGGGGACCAGGTGGGAACAGTAATAGGGGGCCAGGAGGGAACAGTATGGAACATCGGGGGAGAACCACTTATGTTAGTCATCTTAGACTCTAACCACATCCTCTTTTAGCCACGCCCAATAGTTAGTGTCATTTCAACCATGCCCATTTTTTACTGCAACGTGCTTCACATGTTGCATTTTCTTGTTCCAGCTAGGTCACGCCCACAAATAAATGTCCCCACCAGTAAAGTAATACTTTGCCTACACACAAAAAAAGTGTCCTTAAAAATTGTTTTGAGAATGTTGGCAACTATAGTTACATGATGCAAAACATATACCTATGGTCTCCTTTACAAGAGTGTACTACAGTGTATGCTTGTGCAAGGGCTGTGCTTGCCTTGTGCCTGTGCTTGGGGTTGTCCCAGTTGCATCCCTGGGCAGGCAGTCTCCTTCATGTCACAGACTCAGCATCTCCCAGTTTGACAGCCATGGAGGTGCACAGTGCTGACCACAGACATTGGCATTCAGGGCCGTACACCCACACAACTGTCAGTTTGGGATCAGCAGCTGGTGTATTCCTATTGACACAAATGGGACTACATACAAAGGGATGCATGGAACACCTGTGCATCCCCATGTGGGTAAACATGGCCTTTGCACGGGTGTACGCTGTAGTATACCCATGTGAATGAGGCCTATGGCTGTAGTGCCGGCCCTGGCTACTAAGTCTGCACAGCTCTGTATTTCCCTCTTTGTTTCTCCACAATGAACAAACATCTAGCAGCACTACTGATGTCAGTGTAACATAAAACTGTAAAGTCCACCTGAACTTTCGATTTAACAGTTTCCCAAAACAGTTGCATTCAAGGTTGTTAATAACTAACTGTCACAGCAACTTGTACTCTCAACTGAACTGTCAAACCATCAAATGGCTGGTGTCAGAACTGATCACATGTGCAGCACCATGGCAATTGCAGATCAAACAGAGGCTAAGGTGGCAGCTTGATTGGCTGTAAAAGATAGTTACATAGTTTGTGAGGCTGAAAAAAGACATCAGTCCATCCAGTTCAACGTTTGATGCGTGTGTGTGTTTGCTTTTAGCCGTACATTGTATACCCCTGCATGTTGTGGTCTTTAAGGTGCCCATCTAATAGTTTTTTGAAACTATCGATGCTCCCTGCTGATACCACTGCCTGTGGAAGAGAATTCCACATCCTTACTGCTCTGACAGTGAAGAACCCCTTACGTATTTTAAGGTTAAACCGTTTTTCCTCTAGTTTTAGTGAGTGACCACGTGTCTTATTGTACTCCCTTTCTCTGAATAGTTTGTTCCTTATGCTAGGGTCATCACCAGTACAGTATTTGTACATCGATATCATATCCCCCCTCAATCGTCTCTTCTCCAGAGAGAATAAGTTCAGTGCTTGTAGTCTTTCCTCATAGCCAATGTTCTCCATTCCCCTAAAAGATAAGAGGGTTTAGTTCCGCTTTAAGGGCTCGTTCACACCTTGCGTGCATGAAAACTGATGGGAAAACCGCCCAGATTTCACTTGCGGAGACATGAGTTTCCATTAGTTCCACATCAGTTTCCATCAATTTTCATGTGCATTTCAGTGAGTTTTTATGCACATTGACATCAGTTTTCATGTGTGTCAGTTATGTGTCCTGTTCACACCACAGTGTTGATGTCATGTCAGTTTTTTTTCCGCATAGAAAACTGCTGGCACGTTGCAGATTTCTGCACAGAAAAAATCCATGGTGTGAACAGGACACATAGAGAACAATTGTCTTTTTTTGTGCTCTTGAAGAATGCTTGCAGAAAAACTGGCCATTGCAGCAGAGATCATGAGCATATGATGAATTGGGTCTGTGGACCAATATACAGGGAAAGTGTAGTGTCTTAATAAAACATTATGTAGCAAGGTTTCCAGGCCTATGGCCTGATGTGGGTCTGCCATTAGTACCGGTAACCTCTCCAGCCCATGTGAGCTGTGACCCTGGGTGTGAGAACTGAAGCAGCGACAACTCCGGCATCTTTGTTTGTGTTTTTTTTTTTATTGGATTTAAGGGGATGGGAGAAGGGAATGAGTGGGGTACTCCTTTAGGCTCCAACTAATTACATTTGGGACTTTGCTTCTGGAAAATGCCTGTTGGCGCTTCCTTGACGCCAGCCGGCGCCAGCCAACACTCACTAACACTGAGAACACTCTGTAAAACAATGGAAGTGCCGAATCCTCGTCTTGTAGTCCAGAAGATCCAGGACTGAGAACTGTAGAACTTCTGACACTGATGTACTGCAAAAGTCACTGAACACTTTCCCCCGCCTTGCCTGGCTTGAGGTAGTATGATGTAGGATTCCGTATGGCTGTAACTTTAACTGACACTCTCTGTACAATTCAGGGCCCAACTGCAGGTGCCCCCTTAGTAACTTCAGGGTCCTCAACCTAGGTACCCCCTTTACAGCTAGCTGACACTGGATCCCAGAACCTCCTCCGGAGTGGTCCCCTCTAACTTCAGGCGGACCCCCAGGGGCAATCCGCAGTACTCACGACCTGTGTAGGCTTTCCTGGGACTGGGCCCCTCTCTCGCCCTTTGCAGGCTCTCGGTACACCGGATCCCCTCAGCTCAACTCAGCACTCTCTGGACACTCAGGCGACACCCCGAGATATCCTCTTCCTCTGGCAGGAGGAGAGACAGCCACTCTCTCCTTCCTGGGACTCTGCTCCCGCCAAAGAGACAGGGTCACGCACTTCCCCCCAAACTTATACCCACTCCCAGAATCCTTTGCAGCGTAATCTGCCTTCTGGGGTAGTTACAAGCTGGGATGTGTCCCCTGATTGGGCTTCCCACACTGCCCTATGAGAAGCCTCTCACAGGAGCCAGTGGGGATACTTCTCCCCTCAGCAGGCACATCTGGAAGCCCTGACACCCTAGCTAAATAAATCACAGCCCAGCTGTTAGGCAGACAAGGCCCACTACTTATTTACCTAGTACCTACCTGTAGGGTGCTACAATTATAACATGTTAAGATTGCAACAAACGTGAATAAAAAATGTATTTTTATACAGTATATTTAAAAAGTCCATTATTAGTCCACATGTGGTGACTGATGAGTAGTATTAAATACAGGTGTAGCCAGGAAAGAGCTCCTCAAAGACAGAGAAGCACACACAGCTTCTTACCAGATGGTTTGACCACCTAAAGCTGTCAAAATACACAGTTATGCTCCAAAGAAGGTAGTAATTCACAGAGGACCCGGTCCACCAGCATACACCATCATCTCTGGGTTTCTCAGCATCAAGACACCCGAAGAGTGCTGAATCTCCAAAGGATATCAATCAAGGGAAGAAGCAAAGCCCTCTCATATTGTAGTAATGTCACAAACCAAACACTCACACAAAACAGCGTGGTATCAATGTAGTATGTAAATGTTTCAAACTAGTAATGTTCTGTTCTCACTACACGTATGCCCCAGGCGTGTGCAGCTCAACATACAGTTAAACCTTTAATCCTGCAATAACCAGTCCTTTTGTAACTTAAGGCTTTATTCCAGAGATAGAATAGTGGTCACAGGTTACAAGTCAGAATAGATATGCGAATAGGATTATGAATATGGAGTCAGGACTGATTAGATAGGATTGAGAATATGGTGAAACTGGAAATAAACAGACAAAGCATACAGTCAGTATACAAACATTAACAAACATATGCATTGAGTATATAACTGACAGTTCTGAGCATACCAGCGATGCTACAAAGGGGGGTTCAGAAATCTTCCCACAGGAACCTCAGATGCTTTCTGGCTGTCTCTATGAGGTAAATCTTAAAATGGAGATTCTCCTCAGAGAAGGGTTGAACTAATCCAGCAATAGAGTACAGGAAGTATCATAAAGTGCTGTATAACAGTCTATGTCACAGTGGCATCTTGTGGACAAGATTGGTAATACAAGTTCCAATAGAATTAATTACTTCCTTATGCTGGAGGCATGACACTCCCCGTCTGGTATCGTCAGATACCACTATTTATTCCTCAGATGACAACAACAAGATCAGTTCAGAAACTGGTCTGAGGAACAACTTGGTCTCCTTGCTTCTCTGGATCTTGACTTCCACTTTACATGAGAGTGATGACGTGACACAATCAAGTGAGCGATGTGGTGGTGACCAGGAACTGTTAGAGGGTTTCTCTCTTCTAACTCTAGGTTGGCTTGCTTTAGACGACCACCTACCCTAAGTAGTCCATTTGGATCAAGGAATGGGTCAAGTTTTCTCAGGGCACTGTCTCTAGGGATAGGTTTTCCGTTCAAGATACAGTCAATCTCCTTAGCATAGGCTTCATGCTGTACAGTGCGGATGATAAGATCCTGAGACTGCTGTAGTTCTAATGCTGAACTGATCCTTTGGCAATGGTGCCATCCCTTTGCGGTCACAGCTGTTTGAGTCACCTTTAAAGGAGCGAGCTATATGGATAAGACAAGAAATAGCTCGAACAAGTGTCTTCCATTTTGAGAATCTGGTAAATCTGTCAGATTTAAGCTGACAGTCTGAAGTTGCAGTATGAAATGTTGAGATTTCAGGACGGATGTCAGTATCTGAGTCTGGATCTACTAGTTCAATCGTGTCAGTTTTAGGAAAGGTTTGTTCTGCATCGTACAAGAATGCAGGTCCAGTAAACCATGTAGTGTCTTTAAGGTTACATGCAGCAACAGCTCTTGTAGCATGGTCTGCAGGGTTGTAGTCAGTAGGTACATAGTGCCATTGTGTTGGAATGGTAGATCTCCTAATCCTCAACACTCTGTTGTTGACATAGACATAAAAACGTCTGGTTTCATTGTAGATGTAGCCTAGCACTACCTTGCTGTCTGTGTAGAGTTGAACATCCTTGAGCTCAATGTCCATCTCTGAGGTTATTAGTTCTGCAAGTTCAACAGCTAGTACTGCAGCACAAAGTTCTAGCCTAGGTATAGTGTGCTCAGGGTGCGGAGCTAGCTTTGCTTTGCCCATGATGAATCCTACGTGGCATCGTGCTGTAGTGTCAACAGTCCTTAAGTAGGCCACAGAAGCTATTGCCTTGACAGAAGCATCACAGAATATGCAAAGGTTTTGACTCTGTATCTCTGTAGAAGGTACAGGAGCATATGGGCGTGAAACATGGAGATCAGAAAAGACTGATAGAGAGTCCCTCCACTCTACCCAAGAGTTCCTCTTATCAAGGGGTAGTGGGGCATCCCAGTCGGATGTTTCACAAATCAAGTCTCTAAGTAAGGCTTTGCCTTGAATTGTAACAGGTGCCGCAAATCCTAATGGATCGTACAGGCTATTGATTGTAGACAAGACACCTCTGCGAGTGAAGGGTCTTTCTTCTCTATTTACTTGGAAGGTAAAGGAATCGGATTTCAAGTCCCAAAGTAGACCGAGACTGCGCAGTACAGGTAAAGAGTCTGTACCCAGATCTAAGTCCTTTAGATCAGTGGAATGGTCTTGAGCGGGGAAAGCTTCCATTACCTCTTTGCTGTTAGAAGCAATCTTGTGAAGCCTGAGATTTGAACAAGCGAGCATTTCCTGTGCTCTTTTAAGAAGACGGATTGCAGACTCACTGGAAGGTAAGGATTTTAAACAGTCATCCACATAAAAGTCTTTCTCTACGAATTGTCTTGCATCTGAGCCAAACTCAAGTTCACCTTCTTGGGCGGAATGTCTGAGTCCCTAGATAGCGACTGCAGGTGAAGGGCTATTGCCAAAGATGTGTACCCTCATGCGATACTCTGAGATATCTTTTGAAGGATCATTGTCTTGGAACCAAAGGAACCTTAGGAAGTTCCTGTCTTCCTCTCTGACCAAGAAACAATGGAACATCTGCTGGATGTCAGCTATGAAGGCAATAGAATCTTTGCGGAAGCGTAAGAGCACTCCCAGGAGTTTGTTGTTAAGGTCTGGGCCTGTCAAGAGGACATCGTTTAAGGAGATACCCTTGTATTTGGCACTAGAGTCAAACACTACTCTGATTTGACCTGGCTTTTTGGGATGGTACACTCCGAATATAGGGAGATACCAACACTCTTCAGAGTCTTTAGGGGTGGGAGCCACCTCGGCATGACCGTTCTCAAAGATCTTCCCCATGAAAGAAAAGAAATGTTCCCTCATCTCTGGCTTTCTTTGTAAATTATGTCTAAGGGAAGCAAAACGTTGTAAAGCTTGTTCTTTGTTATTGGGCAAGCGTTGTCTCTGTGGTCTGAAGGGAAGAGGTGCGACCCAGCTGTTTGTGCTGTCTTTGACTAGACCTTGCTCCATTATTTCTAAGAAGAGTTTGTCTTCGATAGACATTGCCACACGATTGTCATCTTTGGTTCTCTGAAAGACTGTGCACCCTAAATGGTCTTGGTCACTGTCACAGGCAAAGTTGTCACTAGTGAGGCTTGTGAAGGGACAAGATGAGTGGGTGGCGTAGGCTGATTCCTTAACAAGGAAATGGTTGTGGCATGGCTGGAAAAGAGAGGGACGTCCATTCTCTAGGGTATTTGTGAGCATGCTGCTAACGTAGTTAGGTTTGTGCACGCTTCCTAGACAGACATCTCCTATGATGACCCATCCGAGGTCTAACTTCTGAGCATAAGTTGCGTTATTGGGACCATTAATCTGAGCTCTTGATTTGTGGGCTTGTAAGATATCTCTCCCAAGGAGTAGGATGATCTGAGCCTGAGGATCAAGTTCTGGTATCAGATGTGCTATGCAATTCAAGTGTGGGTGATGAGCAGCTACATCTGGTGTAGGAATTTCAGATCTATGATCAGGGATCTGATTGCATTCGATAAGAGTTGGCAAAGACAAGCGTGATCGCCCATCGATGGACTCGATTTGGTAGCCGGATGCTCTCCTACCAGCCGTCTCCACTATTCCTGCACAAGTTTTTAAGGAGTAGGGAATGCTGGGGCCTTTAATGCTGAACATGTCAAAGAAAGTTGAGCTGGCTAATGACTTGTTACTTTGGTCATCCAGGATTACATAAAGCTTACTAGCTTTGTCTTTTTGGCCTGTTGGGTAGACTCTGACTAGGCAGATTTTGAAGCAGGACCTACCACCTATGGCTCCTTTGCAGATCTCTGTACATTGTGAAGTGACCTCTGGTGTAGTTGTGGTTGTGTGCTCCTCCTCCCCGCCATGCTCACTAGTGCTGAGGGTGTGTTGTAAAGTCCATGGAGCTGGCCCAGGATGTAACCCTGTGTTGTGATCTGAGCTGTCACATTCTGTGCATTTCAAACTGACCTTACAGTCCTTGGCGAGATGAGATGTTGAAGAGCAGCACCTGTAGCAGATGTGGTTCTCCTTGAGGAAGGCTTTGCGGTCCTGCAGGGTTTTCTCTCTGAAGGCTCTGCATTTTAGTAGAGGATGTGGCTTCCGATGCAAGGGACACTGCTTACCAGGATCGTTGACCTTTGTCTCTGAGTTAGAGAAGTTGGCAGACCTGTGAAAGGAACCTGGAGGAGACACGTTAGTTTTGTGTACTGCTACTGGAGGTTTGCGAGGGTTAAGTCCCACAGGAGCGGCACACAACAGTGTAAAATCAAAACTTGGATCATTTCTTGTTTTAGCTTGCTGGCATACAAAGTCCACAAAAACAGAAAAAGGAGGGAATGAAACATCATGCTGTCTTTTATATTGGGATCCATGTGTAATCCACTGCTCTTGCAAGTTATAGGGTAAATTTTGCACAATGGGGTTGACACCTCTGGCTGTGTCAAGGAATGCAAGTCCTTGTAAGTCTCCCTCGGATTTAGCTACTTGAAGTTCCATTAACAAGTCACTTAACTCTCTAAGTCTATGGTAGGCTTTGCTAGGTATTCTGGGAAAGTTATCAAGTCTTTTGAATAATGCATTTTCTACTGCTTCTGCTGAACCATAACACTCATTAAGTCTATCCCAGATTGTTCTAAGACCAGTGTCTGGGTAGTTTATATTTATTGTCCTGATTCGCCTGGCGTGCTCGGCAGACTCATTTCCAAGCCATTTGATCAGGAGGTCTATCTCTTCGCTGCAAGATAGCCCTAAGTCTCTGATAGTGTTTTGAAAGGATGACCGCCAGGCTCTGTAGTTTTCAGGGCGGTCATTAAACTTTTCAAGTCCTTTGGTGACTAACTCGCGTCGTGCAAAGAACCTTGCAAAGTCTATGGTGGCTTGGTTAACCTGTTGTGTGTTGCCTTGGTAAGATGGCTGTGTGTAGTCATACCTTTTGCTGGCACCGAGCTGTCCTCTGATGTACCGTTTTGGCTTGGGCGTTGGTTCTGGAGGGCGATTAGAAGGTGATTCTATTATCTCACTTATGGGGAGTCTGTTGTAGGAGATGTCACTTTGTGCGGATTTCTCCCGTTTGCAGGCTTGAGGCTTGTCACTGACTTGCGGCGGTACCGTGGAGTGTCTTTGGCTTGCCTCTTTGACATCATCTTTGACACTGCTTGTTTTAAAGTTTTGATTGATGTAATCTGAAGTTTGTTGTAGAGAATTTGGAGTTTCAGCTGCTGGATCAAGAGTATTGCTGCGTCTGCTGCGTTCACTTCTCGGGTATACAGCTAATTCTAAGGCCTCCACTTCAGCTATGGCTGCTGCTACTTCCTTCTATACAGTGAGCTTCTCTAGGGCTACTTCTAGGAGGGCTTCCTCTGCCTCTTTCTGCGTTTTTACTTTTAGGAGGGCTTCCTCAGTCTCTTTCTTTAACCTCACTTTCTCCTGTTTAATCTGCATTTCTTGCTCAGTAAAGGCTGCTCGCGCCTTGGCGGCTTCAGCTTTCGCACGTGCTATGGCGAGTGCATTGCTTGCGGAGGAAGATCTAGAGGAGCCAGAAACTCGGGACCTTGTCTTGAGTGAGGATGACTGGCTGTGTGACATGATTCTTGCAGGAATGCTTGACTGTGTAGAGACTGCTGTATTGCATATGCAGATGACTGCGCTGGCAGAGTAGCAGGCCTCTGTATAGTCTCTGTCCTAAATCCATCTTGCTGGATAGCCGCTGTTTCACTGTTCTGTTCTCACTACACGTATGCGCCAGGCGTATGCAGCTCAACATACAGTTAAACCTTTAATCCTGCAATAACCAGTCCTTTTGTAACTTAAGGCTTTATTCCAGAGATAGAATAGTGGTCACAGGTTACAAGTCAGAATAGATATGCGAATAGGATTATGAATATGGAGTCAGGACTGATTAGATAGGATTGAGAATATGGTGAAACTGGAAATAAACAGACAAAGCATACATTCAGTATACAAACATTAACAAACATATGCATTGAGTATATAACTGACAGTTCTGAGCATACCAGCGATGCTACAAAGGGGGGTTCAGAAATCTTCCCACAGGAACCTCAGATGCTTTCTGGCTGTCTCTATGAGGTAAATCTTAAAATGGAGATTCTCCTCAGAGAAGGGTTGAACTAATCCAGCAATAGAGTACAGGAAGTATCATAAAGTGCTGTATAACAGTCTATGTCACAGTGGCATCTTGTGGACAAGATTGGTAATACAAGTTCCAATAGAATTAATTACTTCCTTATGCTGGAGGCATGACAAGTAAGATGGCAGCGCTCTGCTCCGGTACTTGATAATGTCACACACCAATGCTCCATCCTACGTGTTTCATCATCGTAAGACATCGTCAGGGGCTACACTTTCTCTTTATACTTTATATGTTTCTTGCCAGCAAACTTTGTTAGCAGCTATTTATTTATTGTTTTATATTGTGTCTAGGCGCAGGTATTTTTATCCTTTTATATACAGGTGCATCTCATAAAATTAGAATATCATCAAAAAGTTCATTTATTTCAGTAATTCTATTTAAAAAGTGAAACTCATATATTATATAGAGTAGATTCATTACACACAGAGTGATATCTTTCAAGCATTTCTTTCTTTTCATTTTGATGATTATGTCTTACAGCAAGTGAAAACCCAAAATTCAGTATCTCAGAAAATTAGGATATTACATAAGACCAATAAATAAAAAGGATTTTTAATACAGAAATGTTGGCTTACTGAAAAGTATGTCCATGTACAGTATAGTATGCACTCAATACTTGGTCGGGGCTCCTTTTGCATAAATTACTGCATCAATGCGGCGTGGCATGGGGGCGATCAGCCTGTGGCACTGCTGAGGTGTTATGGAAGACCCAGGTTGCTTTTATAGCAGCCTTCAGCTCATCTGCATTGTTGGGTCTGGTGTCTCTCATCTTCCTCTTGACAATACCCCACAGATTCTCTATGGGGTTTAGGTCAGACGAGTTTGATGACCAATCAAGCACAGTGATACCATGATCATGTGACCAGGTATTGGTACTTTTGGCAGTGTGGACAAGTGCCAAGTCCTGCTGGAAAAAATATCAGCATCTCCATAAAGCTGGTCAGCAGAGGGAAGCATGAAATGCTCTAGAATTTCCTGGTAGAGGGCTGCGCTGACTTTGGACTTGATAAAACACAGTGGACCAACACCAGCGGATGACATGGCTCCCAAATCATCACTGACTGTGACCCCAACTTTATGTGCGAATGAAACCTAAGGGTGCCTCTGCCAAATGCAGCTAAGGGCTCATTCACAAGTGCAACAGGCACTGCTGCTCCTCTGAAAAGTGATCCAAGTGTGTTTGGCAGGTAGTGAGGAGGCGATATGTTGCCTCTATACCACCTGATATAAATCCATAATTGCTGTGCAATTCACATGATTGCAGCACATTAGTATGGCAATTAGAGGTTTTAATTAGGTGCGAGGAGGTGACACTGCACCTTTGACTTCTCCCGTGTTGTTCAGGTAGATCTCCCCTGCATTAAAGTGATATTAAATTCACATTTTTTTTTTTTGTAAATGAATGTCATGCCTATTGTGTGCAGTGGTTTTGCACAGAGCAGCCCGATCCTCCTCTTTTCGGGTCCCTGCTAGCGCTCCTGGCCCCTCTCTCCTGTTGAGTGCCCACAGAGCAAGCAGCTTGCAATGGGGACACCCAAAGCAGGTGTGCTCCCAAGTCACTGCTCTGCTTGTCCATTCAGACATGGGGCTACGGCTCGGCCCACCCCCTCTCCCTCCTCATTGGCTGTCTGGCTGTGATTGACAGCAGTGGTAGTCAATGGCTCCCACTGCTCTCTCAGCCAGTGAGGAGGAAGAGTCCCCGGAGAGCCGATGCTCTCGTGCACAATGCTGGATCAAGAATAAAGAGGGAGCTCAGATAAGTATTAAAGGGGGGGGGGCTGGGGGAATTGCTGCACACAGAAGGTTTTTTTACCTATATCCATAGAATGTATGAAGATAAAAAAAAACCTTCAGCCCTTAGAACTACTTTAAAGAGTCCCTAAAAATTAGAAACAATGGCTTTGAAAGGACAGAGCTCAATTCTTTTAGGATCCGTCAGTGTCTGCCATCCAGTCCAGGTACTTTAGTCACCTTTATGCTAGCTAAAACATTTTGGACCATATCAATTTGTACTGACATACCTCTTTAGACCCAGTCTGTACACAGAGCATACCGATCCAGCCGCCACTCTAATTCTTAGCGTGGTGGCTCTTGATGTGAGTTGTCAGATATTTTCTGCTCCTTATTTGGACCTTGTTATAACAATATTACATTGCTTGGTCAGTGTTATTTTAAATAATTTCTTGTTTAATTAAACCCTACTTTTATATTCATACTACATTATGAGTTTCTCCCTTTTATTTGGATTCATATGCTTTTTATTGAAACTCCAACTCTGTTTGAGGAAGATCCTTGCAGTTGTTACTTCAGTCTTAAGGACTTTTAGGATCAAGACATCAGCTGCTAGCATTTAGCTCTGGTGAGTGTGCATTTTATCCATATGGTGGAGGACAACGTTCACGAGTGATTACAACGTATCATCTCTGCATTGGGACACTTTATTTACCTTCACTTATTATTCATATTGATGGACTTTTAATCATGATAGTTATTATGTTGTTTAATATTAATTACTGAGCGCTGCAAATATTTTTTATTTTTGTACACAGAGCATGGTCACCTACTGACTTACAACCATCCACAGGCAGCTTAACTCTTCAAAAAGACACAAAAGTGTAAGCCAACATAAATTTACTTTAGCTGTACAGAGCAGTACAGAGGATGTTTTTCCAGTCTTTTGAAAAGTATGAAGACAATAATTTTCCTAAGCCCTGTCTCTACGAATAACTAACACACTGAGGGAACATGGAAGAAACAGGGAGGGTCTAGCTAGGGCTGAACTAACTAGCACTAAACAGGGGGTTTGTGTGGGTGTTGTAGAGTTGTAATGCCTCTATACCACCACAAAAAAATACACAAAAGTGGGGAAGAACAGGATTATATTTTATTGTTGTGTGAGGCCCCATTGAAGAAATATGTGGACCTTTCTTCTTCTCTGTTCTCATTGAGTAGACAAGAAAATCAGTAAAGTGGATTGTAATTTATTGACAAAACTGGTATTACCAACAAACACTATGGTGCATATCAAACAAGAAAAGTGCAGTAACCTGTAGTCACCAATCAGATTACAGCTTTCATTAGTTTAGGACACAAAGAACAATGAAAAATGGTTTATGAATGGTTGATATCCCCTAGTATATTTTATTGCATTGCTCATAACTTCTTTCCTTTGTAAATAAAGGCCTGTGTTTCACAAAAGACGTGTCTGATACACCAATGCTTCCAATCATTATTAAAATACCAGATGATAACAAATAGCCTGGGGACACTTAACTAAAGTATGTGAACATATATTGCCATTACACCCAATTACATTCTATATGTACAGTTTCAAGAAAAAGTTTGGAATGATCTGGATTTCTACATGAATGACTCTCTAACATGGGGTCTGAACTTCAGCTATACCATAGTCATCGGATAACTATTTAATAAATGAAAGCAAAATGTACATCATCACATCGTTATGCTCTGTGTTTTATCTTTAAAAACTTGGTTTAAACAATCAAGGTTTTTGATGGAAAAGGATGTGACCCTCTATACAGTATAGGAACAGAATATTACAGTAATTGAGGCTGGTTATTAAAGGAACATAGACTGTTCAGTTTGAAAGAGAATTTTTTTCCCACAACTTAGTGAATGTGGTGAAATCTTATTTTGCATGGAATATCTGATCATACGCAAGGAAAAAAAACAGAGTTTTTGCTGGCATGTTTGGATGACTGAAGTCAGCAGAGATTCAACTCATTCACTAAGCTCTGGGGAAAATTCCGTTGTGCAACTCCACTTGCAAAGTGAACAGTCTAGGGGGTGCAATTTGAGGATGCCCAAAAAGCAGCATTTCTTTACTTACAAAATGTGTTTTCCTTAAGAAAAATTTAAAAACAATGTTTGGAAATTACAATAGGACCTTTAGAAGCAAAATTCCCGAAAAGATGTTAGAAAACTTTTTCTAAAGGCCTGAGTATTGATCATTCTACAAGTAAGAAGCAGTCCATGAATGGAGGAAATGTGGTACTGTCATTACTTTAGGAGTGGGAATCCTCAGTGACGAAGGTGTGCAGCATGTGATGCTGAAAAAGGTGACAAAGAACCCCAGGGTATTAGAAGAAGGACCTGCAAGATTCTCATAAACTTGCTAAATTCTCTCGTCACGTTTTCGCTAAATAAACCATTACTTCCCAATGTCAACTATTGCTGCTCATCTCAGTTTTTGAAGACCACCTGGAAGCATCACAGCCTCACAGTTCTAGGATATAATTTTGTGAAAGAATAAGACAAATGTTGAACATTTAATCACATCGGTACAGAAGGTAAAAAACCATTGTGAAATAAAACCTCATCCTAACCGTGAAAAGACTCAAGAGTTGGACATTCCATCAGGCAATTTTACAAGGGCAGGAAAAGATAGAGGTTGGTTTGTCCATTGAAATTTAAGAAAAGTTGGGAGATATAACAAGAAACCAACCCGAAACACAGGGGTAAACAAACAGCAGAATAAAATCTGTATTCAACGATCGCCATCTGAAAGTTCGAACATCAGGCTAGTTGGGATATTCTTCAGACATCAGACCTGTGTTTCAGGTCATTAACTTGTTACATTTCCCAACTTTTCTTACATTTCAGTGGTGGCATCTCCTGTCAAACTCTTCCGAATAAGTGAATGGGGCTGCTCTGCAACAGCAAAGCTGAACTTTTTGTCTCACGGTTGTGGGCCATTCCTGCTTTGCAAAATTGACGCTTGTACTTTATATGCAAGTCTTTATAAGCAGCTACAGGAATCATTTGTTGCAGTTTATTGCTGCTAAAAGAGGTTCTACCACTTACTAAATATAAGGGTTCACATAATTTTCCACCTTGGACTGTACATTTGTGACCAATATGTCCAATAAAAAAAGTATTCAGTTTATATTTAAATAGTTCAAGCTGATTGTTTATTTGTCAGTATGACGTAGTTGAGGACAAGACTATTCATTTGGAAATCCAGATAGTTCCAAAGGGTTCACAGACTTTTTTATAGCACTAATTTATGTTTAAACCTATCGCTTGCTATTACTCTACGCTAAAACAATATATTTTAAACAATAACCCCTGAACCTGTCAGGGGTACCTACCAATGTACACTTATCACCGGTGGAGAACATCAGTGTTGCACCAACAATCCACTGTTATACATGTCATGGTACGCATTTTTTAATAGTGTGTTCTATGGTACTGAGAGAGACTCAGCTACAAGAAATAATTTGTCAACAGCATGCTGCACCAACCTTTTACTGCTAACACCTATTGATCCCATTTTTTTTTTTTTTACTAGTGTTCTGAGATGCTCTACATGAAAGATACGGGCATTACTTTTACTTAATGTTTTTACATTGGCCACTATGGGGTTAATTTGCTAAATGCAAATAGACTGCGCACTCTGCAAATGCAGTTGCTCCGGAGCTTAGTAAATGAGAAGAAGCTCTGCTGATTTCCATAATCCAATCACGTGCAAGCTAAAATTATGTTTTTTTTGCACGAGATTTGGTACTCTTTGCAAAGTGAAGCTTTACCACATTTGCTAAGCTCTGGAGCAACTGCAAAGTCTATTTGCCTTTAGTAAATCAACCCCTAAGTCCCTTTGTTGCATTAATTGGGCATGATTCTGGCTTTTTACTGGCAATGTACGCTCTAATACCATGCCAGTAACAAGCCAGAGTCATGCCTAATTAATGCCACATAGTGACTTAGTACCCAAAGCATGCCATACTGATCTACAACACTGATAGGAATTAGATCAAAACGAAGAACTGGTTCATGAGAGCTTGATGCCCATAGGGAGGGTAAAGGCTTTAGGAGCTGAACTGTCAGGCATGCTACAGGCAAAAAATGTAGGCAACCCCTTCTGCTATCTTTCTTATGTTAATTTGTCCCCTTGGGGACACTGAAATAAAGTGGTAAAAAGTCAAACAATGGTTCCAGTGGTTTACCCTGCCATGAACTCATGATTTCTTAATGCATATTCCCATGTTGGTATCATCAAAATCTGCACACTAGGTGCATACAAGTTCATAGTTCAGCTGAAGTGTGCCTGGGGTCTTTATGATTTTTGATTTCGACCTCCTGGATTCTTCAGCAGTTTTTCAAGGTGCCGACTGTGGACTTGATTGATGAAGCTGAAATAATCATCTCCACCAGAAAACGGAATAGCAGGGGCTTCTGTATCCTGGAAAGAAAAAGAACCAGGGTCAGTGATAAACTGATAAAACACTGCATAGATAGTGCAAACACTGCATTTACCATAGCTTCCAACTGTCCTTTATTTCAAGGTGGTGTCCCTGATTTGGAACAAAGTTCCTCTGTCCCTCTTACCTCCTCATGTGTCCCTGATCTATATAGTTGTTTATAAAATACACTTTATATCTTGAAAAAGTGTTTCCCAGTGCTAAACCTTTCATCCAATTTCTAATTTGCTGCATTTATTTCAAAAGCCAGTATAAAAGAATAGTAGTGGTTAAAAAAAAAACACTTGTTCATCATCATCAACTAATCATTTGTAGCCGGGACTGGACTACCATGTTTTGAATGTACAGACTTGGTTTTCGTTTCTTGGGATTGTCTCTGTGCCCCTCTAATGTTCGTTTTTAGGATGGGATCATCATTTTACAGAGACTGGCAGAGTGGCATTGTGGGAACTGTAGTCTTTTACAGGGTAATGATTATGTGGCTGGATTACTCCAGAGACCGCCTTTCCCAGAAAGCAAGTAGGCAGTGGAGCAT
This sequence comes from Pelophylax lessonae, assembly GCF_965119305.1. Taxonomy (NCBI): domain Eukaryota; kingdom Metazoa; phylum Chordata; class Amphibia; order Anura; family Ranidae; genus Pelophylax; species Pelophylax lessonae. The sequence continues at coordinate 575,575,930 of NC_138771.1, read as the reverse complement.
CTTGGGAGGGGCTATAAAACTATCTGCGAGACAGACTTGAACTCTCTTGCTCCTGGGACTCGGCATGTGCGCATTAGTCTGCTGTGTAGTGAGTGAGAGGGCAGATTGCAGCCTACTGCACGTTTCCTGTCCCGCTCGCAGACTACGCCTCGGCGGAACGGATGTCCATCGCTGCAGTGCGGACACCCTTGCAGTATCGCTGATAGAGTGGAGATCGGCCCGGATTCCCTGAAGAAGCAGATCACAGCTATTTCGGACCACAGAGCGTGGAAGACTGCATTGCTTGTGTCCCAGGGCCCTATCAGATGGACATCAGGATTTGGTGAGAGGGTACCTGCTCCAGGTCCAGACTGCAAGTATTACACTTCCTCATTACACTGAACACAGACACTGAAGCAGATACCAGATCTCTTAGGATTACAATCTAACATCCTGTTTCTTTTTTATATATCAAGTTACATTGGGAATTGCTTTACATGACCTCCAACTGCCGGTGAAGAATATAGCAAGGCCTTGCAAGGGAGGGACATTACAGTACAGTTACTCTTAAAGGGGACATGTTCTGATTTTCCTATTATCATATCTCTCATTAGGATACACATGGTATAGGTCAGCTCAGAGTTCCTTTTTAGTTTTGAGTGCTGTCTGGCAATATAACTAAGATTTACAATCGTTATATAAAAGCTTGTGTTTAGTGGTACTATTTGATGTTATAGCATTCTGTTTCTTTATTGCTTCTTTATTTGATGTCAGTCTTGCTGAACTCTGGTAGTTATTCAGGGTTTAGCTGACTGACATAATTCTTCATGTCTATTCTTTGAGTAAAAGTTAAAACTCGTTTATACTGTGTCAGTGCATTTTTATTAAAGGTGTATACATTATGTCTGAACCTAGAATGTCAGGAGGGTTGGACGGTTCACAGGGTCAAAGCAGTGCCGAAGAACATACACTAAACAGCAACTCTCAAGGGGCTAGTGTTACACATTTTTTTGTTATAATTCTCCTTTTATGCCGGGTTCACACTGGCTGTGGCCTTGGCTCGCAGCAGGGGGTCCCGTGCTTTCCTGTTGTCTGTTTCAGGTGCGAAACATGTCCGATATTTTGCCTGAATTTGGACCTGAAACTGAGCCTAAGATGCACAGGACCCTTTTCCAGTGCGGACCACAGCCGCCCCAGAGCTGTGTGTACTGGCTCCATTGAAAGGAGGTCGCACTCTCTCGTCATGCGAGTTGGATGTGGGGAAACCGCATCCAATTTGCATAAGTGTGAACCCAGCCTTAAGGGGGCCTATGCCTACATACTTTTGATAATAAGTGTCCCTCGTTCCCATCTTTAGAAAAGTTGTGAGGTATGCACTTACACTAATACAGCACAGAGGTTCTATATAGTAAAGTTTGTGTCTGCTTCACCAAAATTCATCAAAATAAATCACTGTGTGGCAATTGGTACATCTGCATTCTTTACTGTAACAAACATTGAGCTTTTTCTTCATTTTTGCAGGATTTAGGTTTTCATATGATCATTCACCCCTATTGTGGCTTACTTTTGATTCCCTCTACAAGCTGGGTTTTATTATGGATTACTTTATCTCTGCAATGTTGTTTTATAGATTATGGCCATTCAGAGATTTTCCTCTCCCTGTTTCCCAAGAGGTAAATCGGCTAATTAATGGTCTGTAAGCGCTCGCATACTGATTTTTATGAATGGCAATGGCTCCCATAGATTTATAACATCTTCCTGGGGACAAGCGATGATGTGCTACAGATATGGATGTGCAGCCAGGGACAGTTCCAAAGCTGTAGATAGCAATACAAATGTCTCCCTGTTGTGCAATTTATTTTATGTCTTCAGAAATTCAAAACAGCCTCCTCCAAATGTCTGGGCAATCCTAGATCCCTATTAAATAACTCCATCAACCCATCCAGGGGCACCACATTTCATCACAATACCAAAAATAATTATCAAGAAATATTGGGATTTTATAGGTGCCTACCATCAATAATAAAATGAGTGATATAATAGAGCATAGTGATATATAGGGTTGAGCGGACACCTAGATGTCCGTGTTCGACGGGTTCGGCCGAACTTTAAAAAAAAGTCCGGGTCTGTGTCCCGGACTTTTACCGAACTTTTCCCGTACACAGAACCAACCACATTGAAGTCAATGGGGACCCGAACTTTAAGGCACTAAAATGGCTCTAAAACACCAAAGGAAAGGGCTAGAGTGCTGCAAATGGCAGCAAAACGTAATTAAGAGCATGGCAAGTGCTCTGCAAACAAATGTGGATAGGGAAATAACTTAAAACAACAAAAAAAAACAGAAAAATAAAACAATGTTCTTCTTCATCTCTGAAGGACGAGGCCCATATGGAGTAGGAGGGAGGTTGAGGTGGTGGTGGATGTGGCGGTGACATAGGCATGCGCACAGGGTGTGCCGGGTGTGCCTGGGCACACCCTAATCACCTAGGGCACATAGCATTGCCAGTGAGGAGATGGGAAAGATCTCCCTCGGACCTGCTGTGCTCTATTTCTCTTTGCCTACAGGTACATGGCCCCGATACATTACTCTCCCTGCTGGCAAACACATGCATGTGTATTTCAACTTTGGGGTGCACAGCTTAATGCAATAGGCTGCGCACACCTATGGGTGGTGTAGGTGGAAGCGGCGGTGGAGGAGGACCAGGGCCGGATTAAGAGCATCATGGGCTTGGTGCTGAGGATTTTGAAGGGCCTTAAGGGCCGTGCCTTGCCATGCACCCAGAGGAGGAAGGGTGCAGCCATGCATGCCTAATTCAACATGGGATGCTGTCTCTGAAGCCCATAAACACATCCATGCATCGGCAACTGTCCCTCCTTGTCCGGCCTTCGCGCTGTGTGGGGAGGTTCTGAGGGTGCTGCCTGGGGAAGCGAGCATAGAAGCCAGACTTCTGTGTTTACAAGTGACAGAAGAGCGGTAACAGTGAATATGGCCAACCCGGGGCCTATATAAAAGGTAGGGGCCTGGAGCTGCAGCTCCAATAGTCCCTACGTTAATCTGGCCCTGAGGAGGAGGACGAGGTAGCCATACACTGCTTCTTTTCACAAATTTTAAATGAGGGTACACCCCAAAAGAGTGAGAAAGAGCAAAAATGGAACAATGGGTGGGTAAGGTCGGTATCCATTGCTATTCTGCACAAGGTACGGAAAAGTCCCGTGGGATCCATGCCTGGTTCATTTTAATGAACGTGAGCTTGTCCACATTGTCTCTGGACAGGCGGCTGCACTTGTCTGTTATAACGCCCCCACCTGTGCTAAATACCTGTTCAGATAATACACTGGCTGCAGGGCACGCCAGCACCTCCAAGGCGTAAAGGGCAAGCTCAGGCCATGTGCCCAATTTGGAGACCCAGAAGTTGAAGGGGGCAGACCCCTCATTCACTACATGTAGGCGTGTGCACACATACTGCTCCACCATGTTGGTAAAATGCTGCCTCCTGCTAAGACGTTCCATCTGAGCTGCTGGTGCTGCTGTTTGTTGTGGCGTGCTGACAAAGCTTTTCCACATTTCGGCCATGCTAACCCTGCCTTCTGAGGTGCTGGCGGTGCCCTGGTTGCGTTGGCGACCTCCTCCTCCTCCTCCTCTGCCTTGTGCTTCCACTGCGGCCCCGCTGTCAGATGGGAATGCCAGCAGCATGGCGTCTACCAGCGTGCGCTTGTACTCGCGCATCTTGCGATCGCGCTCCAGTGAGTGAATTAAGGACGGTACGTTGTCCTTGTAACGGGGATCCAGCAGCGTGGCCACCCAGTAATCAGCACAAGTTAGAATGTGGGCAACTCGGCGGTCGTTGTGGAGACACTGCAGCATGTAATCGCTCATGTGTGCCAGGCTGCCCAGAGGCAACGAAAGGCTGTCCTCTGTGGGAGGTGTATCGTCCGTGTCCTCTGTATCCCCCCAGCCACGCACCAGTGATGGCCATGAGCTGGCCTGGGTGCCACCCTGCTGTGAACATGGTTCCATCTCCTCCTCCAGCTCCTCCTCCTCCTCATCCTCCTCATCCTCCAGAACTGTGCCCCTGCTGGACAATTGTGTCCCTGGCGTTTGAGTGTGCAGGAACCCACCCTCGGAGCCCCTTGCGAATGACTGCCCTGAAAGCCTTGGAAATGTTACCTCTTCATCCTCCTCCTCCTCCTCATCCTGTGCCACATCCTCTTCCATCATCGCCCGAATTGTTTTTTCAAGGAGGCATAGAAGTGGGATAGTTAAGCTGAGAACGGCGTCATTGCCACTGGCCATGTTGGTGGAGTACTCAAAACAGCGCAACAAGGCACACAGGTCTCGCATGGAGGCCCAGTTATTGGTGGTGAAGTGGTGCTGTTCCGCAGAGCGACGTGCGTGCTGCAGCTGAAACTCCACTATGGCCTGCTGCTGCTCGCACAGTCTTTCCAGCATGTGCAAGGTGGAGTTCCACCTTGTGGGCACGTCACATATGAGGCGGTGAGCGGGAAGGCCGAAGTTACGCTGCAGCGCTGCCAGGCGAGCAGCAGCAGGGTGAGAACGCCGAAAGTGCGCACAAACGGCCCGCACTTTCTGCAGCAGCTCTGACATATCGGGGTAGTTTTTAAGGAACCTCTGCACCACCAAATTCAGCACATGCGCCAGGCAAGGGATGTGCGTCAAACCGGCTAGGCCCAGAGCTGCTATGAGATTTCTCCCGTTATCGCACACCACCAGGCCGGGCTTGAGGCTCGCTGGCAGCAACCACTCATTTGTCTGCTGTTCCATGCTCCTCCACAACTCCTGCGCGGTGTGTGGTTTGTCCCCCAAACAGGCAAGTTGTAAAACTGCCTGCTGTCGTTTACCCCTGGCCGTGCTGAAGTTGGTGGTGAAGGTGTTACGCTGTCCGGATGAGGAGGCGGTAGAGGATGAGGAAGCGGAGTAGGAGGAGTTAGGAACAGGAGGCAAACTGAAGCGCCCTGCAATCCTCGGTGGTGGAAGGACATGCGCCAAATTGCTATCCGCCTCAGGCCCATCCGCCACTGCATTTACCCAGTGTGCCGTTAGGGAGATATAACGCCCCTGACCGTGCTTACTGGTCCACGTATCGGTAGTTAGGTGGACCTTGGCACAGATGGCGTTGCGCAGTGCACACCTGATTTTTTCCCCCACTTGGTTGTGCAGGGAAGGGATGGCTTGCCTGGAAAAGTAGTGGCGGCTGGGCACGACGTACTGTGGGACAGCCACCGACATAAGGTTTTTAAAACTGTGCGTCTCCACCAGACGGAATGACAGCATTTCAAAGGCCAATAATTTTGAAATGCTGGCATTCAGGGCCAGGGATCGCGGGTGGGTAGGGGGGTACTTCCTCTTCCTCTCAAGTGTTTGGGAGATGGAAAGCTGAACACTTCCACGGGACATTGTGGAGATGGTTGTTGGTGACCCAGGTGGTGGTGTTGCTGACAGATCATCTGTTTGCGGGGTGGCAGGTGCCGGTATCACTACAGATGTGGCTGGAGCGGCCGAGACTGCAGCAGAAGAGGAAGCAGGATGAGCCAGAGACGTTTCTTGGTTTTGCAGGTGTGTACTCCACTGCAGCTCGTGCTTTGCACTTAGATGCCTGATCATGCAGGTTGTGCTCAGGTTGAGAAGGTTTATGCCTCGCTTCAAGCTCTGATTGCACAGGGTGCAAACCACTCGTGTCCTGTCATCAGCACATTTTCTAAAGAACTTCCACGCTAGAGAACTCCTTTGAGCTGACTTTGGTGCGCTCGTTCCCTTGCTGCGTTGGGCAGTAGCGGGCGTAGTGTCTAGGGCACGGCCGCTCCGCTTCTGCACCCTGCTCCCTCTTCTGCTGTGCTGGTGGCTCTGTGCGACCACCGCCTCTTCCTCCAAACTACTCAGGTCACCTGCATGACGTTCATTCCATGTGGGGTCGAGGACCTCATCGTCCTCCACATCATCTTCCACCCAGTCTTCACCCCTGCCCTCCTTGTCGGTCTCCACAATGCTGAACGCCGCAGCAGTTGGCACCTGCGTTTCGTCATCATCGGAGACGTGCTGCGATGATCCTTGCATGTACTCATCTTGAGAAATAAGTGGTTGGGCATCGCTGCACTCAATCTCTTCCACTTCTGGGGCAGGGCTAGGTGGATGGCCCTGGGAAACCCTGCTGACAGAGTCATCAAAAAGAAAAAGAGACTGCTGTATGGCTTGGGGCTCAGACTGCTTGCCTGATTTGCAAGGGGGTGAGGTGAAAGACGGTTGGACATCGGCTGCAGGTGCCAACTGTGACCTTTCTGCAGTAGACTGGGTGGGAGACAATGTGAAGGAACTGGAGGCACTGTCAGCAGCAAACCAATCTACTATCGCCTCCACTTGTTCTGGCCTCATCACTTCTAGGGGCGTATGATGCCCTACCAAATACTGATGCAGGTTCTGTCGCCTACTCACACTTGAGGAAGGTGTTTCACTTGTGCGTGTAGCTGGCACAGATCGACCACGTCCTCTCCTTGCAACAGGAGCTCTACCAGCAGCACCACGACCCAGGCCACGGCCCTTATTTGACGGTCTCCTCATATTTCTGTAATTTAAGATCTTGCCCTAGAAAGGTTTTTATTGAATAGCGAAATAGGAAATATGATCCAAAAAAGTGTATGTATCTCGCACGTACAAAACCACACTAGGCCCCAATTACTATTGTTTCTACCCCTAAAAGGATGGATGAGGAGTAGGAGGAGTATGGAACAGACAGCACCCTCAAATCTTCAGAAGTATGAGATGAACCTCAAAAACTTGGAAAGGTGGATCTCACACTTACCGACACAGACTATCCCGCAATTCAATTGATCCTCAAAGGTTTTTATTGAATAGCGGAATAGGAAATATGATCAAAAAAAGTGTATGTATCTCGCACGTACACCACCACACTAGGCCCCAATTACTATTGTTTGTACCCCTAAAAGGATGGTTGAGGAGTAGGAGGAGGAGTATGGAACAGGCAGCACCCTCAAATCTTCAGAAGTATGAGATGAACCCCAAAAACTTGGAAAGGTGGATCTCACACGTACCGACACAGACTATCAAGCAATTTAATTGATCCCCAAAGGTTTTAATTGAATAGCGGAATAGAAAATATGATCAAAAAGAAAGTGTATGTATCTCACACGTACACCACCACACTAGGCCCCAATTACTATTGTTTGTACCCCTAAAAGGATGGTTGAGCAGTAGGAGGAGGAGTATGGAACAGGCAGCACCCTCAAATCTTCAGAAGTATGAGATGAACCCCAAAAACTTGGAAAGGTGGATCTCACACGTACCGACACAGACTATCACGCAATTTAATTGATCCCCAAAGGTTTTAATTGAATAGCGGAATAGAAAATATGATCAAAAAGAAAGTGTATGTATCTCACACGTACACCACCACACTAGGCCCCAATTACTATTGTTTGTACCCCTAAAAGGATGGTTGAGCAGTAGGAGGAGGAGTATGGAACAGGCAGCACCCTCAAATCTTCAGAAGTATGAGATGAACCCCAAAAACTTGGAAAGGTGGATCTCACACGTACCGACACAGACTATCACGCAATTTAATTGATCCCCAAAGGTTTTAATTGAATAGCGGAATAGAAAATATGATCAAAAAGAAAGTGTATGTATCTCACACGTACACCACCACACTAGGCCCCAATTACTATTGTTTGTACCCCTAAAAGGATGGTTGAGGAGTAGGAGGAGGAGTATGGAACAGGCAGCACCCTCAAATCTTCAGAAGTATGAGATGAACCCCAAAAACTTGGAAAGGTGGATCTCACACGTACCGACACAGACTATCACGCAATTTAATTGATCCCCAAAGGTTTTAATTGAATAGCGGAATAGAAAATATGATCAAAAAGAAAGTGTATGTATCTCACATGTACACCACCACACTATGCCCCAATTACTATTGTTTGTACCCCTAAAAGGATGGTTGAGGAGTAGGAGGAGGAGTATGGAACAGGCAGCACCCTCAAATCTTCAGAAGTATGAGATGAACCCCAAAAACTTGGAAAGGTGGATCTCACACGTACCGACACAGACTATCACGCAATTTAATTGATCCCCAAAGGTTTTAATTGAATAGCGGAATAGAAAATATGATCAAAAAGAAAGTGTATGTATCTCACACGTACACCACCACACTAGGCCCCAATTACTATTGTTTGTACCCCTAAAAGGATGGTTGAGGAGTAGGAGGAGGAGTATGGAACAGGCAGCACCCTCAAATCTTCAGAAGTATGAGATGAACCCCAAAAACTTGGAAAGGTGGATCTCACACATACCGACACAGACTATCACGCAATTTAATTGATCCCCAAAGGTTTTAATTGAATAGCGGAATAGAAAATATGATCAAAAAGAAAGTGTATGTATCTCACACGTACACCACCACACTAGGCCCCAATTACTATTGTTTGTACCCCTAAAAGGATGGTTGAGCAGTAGGAGGAGGAGTATGGAACAGGCAGCACCCTCAAATCTTCAGAAGTATGAGATGAACCCCAAAAACTTGGAAAGGTGGATCTCACACGTACCGACACAGACTATCACGCAATTTAATTGATCCCCAAAGGTTTTAATTGAATAGCGGAATAGAAAATATGATCAAAAAGAAAGTGTATGTATCTCACACGTACACCACCACACTAGGCCCCAATTACTATTGTTTGTACCCCTAAAAGGATGGTTGAGCAGTAGGAGGAGGAGTATGGAACAGGCAGCACCCTCAAATCTTCAGAAGTATGAGATGAACCCCAAAAACTTGGAAAGGTGGATCTCACACGTACCGACACAGACTATCACGCAATTTAATTGATCCCCAAAGGTTTTAATTGAATAGCGGAATAGAAAATATGATCAAAAAGAAAGTGTATGTATCTCACACGTACACCACCACACTAGGCCCCAATTACTATTGTTTGTACCCCTAAAAGGATGGTTGAGGAGTAGGAGGAGGAGTATGGAACAGGCAGCACCCTCAAATCTTCAGAAGTATGAGATGAACCCCAAAAACTTGGAAAGGTGGATCTCACACGTACCGACACAGACTATCACGCAATTTAATTGATCCCCAAAGGTTTTAATTGAATAGCGGAATAGAAAATATGATCAAAAAGAAAGTGTATGTATCTCACACGTACACCACCACACTATGCCCCAATTACTATTGTTTGTACCCCTAAAAGGATGGTTGAGGAGTAGGAGGAGGAGTATGGAACAGGCAGCACCCTCAAATCTTCAGAAGTATGAGATGAACCCCAAAAACTTGGAAAGGTGGATCTCACACGTACCGACACAGACTATTACGCAATTGAATTGATCCCCAAAGGTTTTAATTGAATAGCGGAATAGAAAATATGATCAAAAAGAAAGTGTATGTATCTCACACGTACACCACCACACTATGCCCCAATTACTATTGTTTGTACCCCTAAAAGGATGGTTGAGGAGTAGGAGGAGGAGTATGGAACAGGCAGCACCCTCAAATCTTCAGAAGTATGAGATGAACCCCAAAAACTTGGAAAGGTGGATCTCACACATACCGACACAGACTATCACGCAATTTAATTGATCCCCAAAGGTTTTAATTGAATAGCGGAATAGAAAATATGATCAAAAAGAAAGTGTATGTATCTCACACGTACACAACCACACTAGGCCCCAATTACTATTGTTTGTACCCCTAAAAGGATGGTTGAGGAGTAGGAGGAGGAGTATGGAACAGGCAGCACCCTCAAATCTTCAGAAGTATGAGATGAACCCCAAAAACTTGGAAAGGTGGATCTCACACGTACCGACACAGACTATCACGCAATTTAATTGATCCCCAAAGGTTTTAATTGAATAGCGGAATAGAAAATATGATCAAAAAGAAAGTGTATGTATCTCACACGTACACCACCACACTAGGCCCCAATTACTATTGTTTGTACCCCTAAAAGGATGGTTGAGCAGTAGGAGGAGGATTATGGAACAGGCAGCACCCTCAAATCTTCAGAAGTATGAGATGAACCCCAAAAACTTGGAAAGGTGGATCTCACACGTACCGACACAGACTATCACGCAATTTAATTGATCCCCAAAGGATTTAATTGAATAGCGGAATAGAAAATATGATCAAAAAGAAAGTGTATGTATCTCACACGTACACCACCACACTAGGCCCCAATTACTATTGTTTGTACCCCTAAAAGGATGGTTGAGCAGTAGGAGGAGGAGTATGGAACAGGCAGCACCCTCAAATCTTCAGAAGTATGAGATGAACCCCAAAAACTTGGAAAGGTGGATCTCACACGTACCGACACAGACTATCACGCAATTTAATTGATCCCCAAAGGTTTTAATTGAATAGCGGAATAGAAAATATGAACAAAAAGAAAGTGTATGTATCTCACACGTACACCACCACACTAGGCCCCAATTACTATTGTTTGTACCCCTAAAAGGATGGTTGAGCAGTAGGAGGAGGAGTATGGAACAGGCAGCACCCTCAAATCTTCAGAAGTATGAGATTGTGTTCACTGTACCCCACAAAGATTGTGTTCACTGCACCCCACAAAGATTGTGTTCACAGCACCTCAAAAAGGATTTTGTTCACTGCACCCCACAAAGATTGTGTTCACTGCACCCTAAAAGGATTTTGTTCACTGCACCCCAAAAAGATTGTGTTCACTGTACCCCCCAAAGATTGTGTTCACTGCACCCCACAAAGATTGTGTTCCCTGTACCCCACAAAGATTGTGTTCACTGCACCCCACAAAGGATTTTGTTCACTGTACCCCACAAAGATTGTGTTCACTGCACCCCACAAAGGATTTTGTTCACTGCACCCCAAAAAGATTGTGTTCACTGCACCCCAAAAAGGATGTTGTTCACTGCACCCCAAAAAGGATTTTGTTCACTGCACCCCAAAAAGATTTTGTTCACTGCACCCCAAAAAGGACGTTGTTCACTGCACCCCAAAAAGGACGTTGTTCACTGCACCCCAAAAAGATTGTGTTCACTGCAGCTCACACACAGAAAAATGGATGTGGATCACTGACACCTGCCTATCTCCTATCCCACACCACACAGCAATATCGATTGTAGTTTGTAGAACACAGTTTCCCTAAAATTCAGCAGCAGCCTCTCCCTAACAGGATTGAGAAGAGATCGTAGATCGGGACTAAGTGCAGACCCCACACAGCAATATCGATTGTAGTTTGTAGAACACTCTGACCCTAAAATTCAGCAGCAGCCTCTCCCTAACAGGATTGAGAAGAGATCGTAGATCAGGATTGAGTGCAGACCCCACCCCCCACACAGCAATATCGATTGTAGTTTGTAGAAGACACTGACCCTATAATTCAGCAGACTCTATCCCTAAAATGCCTACAACTCGCCCTGCCTAAACACTCCGACCTGTCCCTCAATTCTATCCGGACACAAATGGTTTTTTCCTGCCTGTCTTTCCCTAATCAGCAGCCAGCACGTTGATGTGTGCTCTGTCCCTGATCTAAGCAGCAGAATGAAGACGCTGCGGCTGCCTGGAACTTATAAAGACTTGGTCACATGCTTCAGACGGCCAATCACAGCTACTGAGACATTTGCAGGCATGGCTGGGATGGCTTAAGGCACACCAGTTAAACGATTGTTGATTGGCTGTTGAAAGCCCGCCATGAAAAGAGCGCCAAAGCATGCAAAACCCGGAAATAAAACGACTGAACACGGATTTTTACCCGAACATACAGTAAAGTGTCCGTGTCCGTGTTCGGGTACAAAAAATCCAATTATTCGGTACGAACACAAATAATACAGTCCGTGTTCGCTCAACACTAGTGATATATACTATATTGTCAAAAGTATTGGTACGCTTGCCTTTACACGCACATGAACTTTAATGGTATCCATGTCTTAGTCCGTAGGGTTTAATATTGAGTTGGCCCACCCTTTGCAGCTATAACAGCTTCAAATATTTTGTGAAGTCTGTCCACAAGGTTTAGGAGTGTGTCTATGGGAATGTTTGACCATTCTTCCAGAAGCACATTTGTGAGGCCAGGCACTGATGTTGGACAAGAAGGCCTGGCTCAAAGTCTGTGCTCTAACTCATCCCAAAGGTGTTCTATCAGGTTGAGGTCAGGACTCTGTGCAGGTCAGTCAAGTTCCTCCACCCCAAACTTGCTCATCCATGTCTTTATGGACCTTGCTTTGTGCACTGGTGTGCAGTCATGTTGGAACAGGAAGGGGCCACCCCCAAACTTTTAACACAAAGTTGAGAGCATGAAATTGTCTTGGCATGATGTATTAAGGCTGATTCCTTAAGAGTTCTCTTCACTTGAACTAAAGGGCCAAACCCAACCTCTGAAAAACAACCCCACACCATAATGCCCCCTCCACCAAATTATTTGGACCAGTGCACAAAGCAAGGTCCATAAAGACATGGATGAGTGAGTTTGGGCTGGTGGAACCTGACTGGCCTGCACAGAGTCCTGACCTCAACCCAACAGAACACCTTTGGGATGAATTAGTGCAGAGACTGGGAGCCAGGCCTTACCTCCATTATCAGTACCTGACCTCACAAATGCACTTCTGGAAGAATGGTCAAACATTCCCATAGACACACTCCTAAACCTTGTGGACAACCTTCCCATAAGAGTTGAAGCTGTTATAGCTGCAAAATTTGGGCAAACTCAATATTGAACTCTATGGACTAAGACTGGGATGCCATTAAAGTTCATGTGTGTGTAAAGGCAGGTGTCCCAATACTTTTGACAATAGAGCGTATATCCATTACTTGTAGGGCAGTTCTCACATGTCCCCAGGTTAGTCCCTTGTAAAAGAATCATCCTATTTCCATATATATAATTCAGTTATCTGGAGACCATACAGTGAGAGTGACCATACACTTCAACACATTTCACAGTTTAACTTCATCAGAAAAAGGAAGTATTATAAACATTGGGCACATATATATATTAATTGGCATCCTAACACTAATTAATTATGGTATTAGTAGTAGGCACCTGTAAAATTCCCAAATTCCTTTGCAGCATTTTCCCCTTTGGTATTTAATATTATTGATCGACCAATATCGTTTTTTTACCGTCGATACCGATATTTTAGTCATCGGATATCGGTATATATTTTTTTAATGTCTACAGGTACTCTTGTGGAGGGATCTGGGGTTCTAAAAGACCCCAAACCCCCCCCCCCCTCTACACTTTAAAGCATTCAAAACGCCAAGTTTGGCTGTTTTGAATGCTGTAAGTTTTTTTTAATTTGTCGCCGCATCACTTCTGGGTACTCGGCAGCGCCGAATTCAAAGAAATGGAGACCCGGTCAGACAGCAGCGGTGAAGGTAGGATTCCCGATGGGACAGGAGACCCGGGCGAGCCGCGGGAGGCAGCGGGAGGGGGGGGGCGTCCCCTCCCGCTCCTTGGAATGACAGTCGAGCGGCTTCTCAGCTGCATCGGTTGTCATTACAAGACAGCTGACCATCGGCTATGGACACCGGTACCAGGGTGCTGCCTCTAGCTGCAGCCATCACTCCGGTACAGCACTTTCCCGAAATATCGGCAATATTGGTAAATCAAAATGCCGATTCCGATATATCGGGGAAAGTGTATATCGGACCTCGATATGTTGATGTTGCCGATAATCGGTCGATCACTATTTAATATATTGACTTTTCTCTAGAACCTGAGCTCAGGCCAAGGCAAAATATGCAGTATTACTGCCTACTGCTCGTTAAACTCTGTGGAGAATATCAAATGTTGCAACTTCATATTTAAAGGAGTTTTAGAGAGTAGAAACATGATAACACTGATTTGTAATGGCTCTGATGTCTAGGAGCCTCTTGTATCACGATCCCAAGCTCTAACTTTCTCCTGCAGCATACCCCCCCTTTGTACTGGGGGGATTGTGGGATCTATACTGGGGGTGAGGGGGGGGGGGGTGAGGAGAGAGCTCCTTGATAGAGGGATCGGAGTGGGGAGATCTGTGTTGGGGGAAGATTTGGTGGGAAAGTGATCTCTGTGCCTAGCGGGGTGATTAGGGGCTGGAGAGTTATACTGGAAGGAGGGGGTTATTTTTAATTCTACTGTGTACACTGGCCTGCGCCCTGCACATTATTTCCACCCCCTGCACTCTGAGTTACACACTTCTGACCCTTACATGCAATGCATTGCACACTCCTGACCCCTGCCTTCTATGCAATATTCTTTCCTAACCCATGCACTCTGTGCCTTATGTACTCCTGACCTCTGAACTCTGTGTTATGCACTCCTGACCCCTGCATTATGCACTCCTAAGCCTTGCGTTCTGTACCTTACATACTCCTGACCCCTGCACTGTGTGCTACATACTCCTGACCCTTGCGCTTTGTGCCTTACATACTCCTGACATCTGTGTTGTGTGTATTACATACTCCTAACAGCCACATTCTGTGTATTACAAATTCCCATATTCCTGGCTTTTGCACTCTGTACCTTTTACATGTCTGACCCCTGTGTTCTTCCTTATGCATTCTTGACTTTTGCAGTGTGGGTCTTACACACTCCCGACCCTGCACTGTGTGTTACATGCTCCTGACTTCTGCACCCTGTGCCTTATGCACTCTTGAACCCTTTGCTCTGTGTGCTATACAGTCCTGACCCCTGTGTCTTGTGCCTTATGCACTCTTGAACCCTTTGCTCTGTGTGCTATACAGTCCTGACCTCTGTGCCTTGTGCCTTATGCACTCTTGACCCCTGTGCTCTGTGTGTTATGTGCTCAGGACCCCTGCATTTTGTGTATTACATACTACTGACCCCTGTGCTCTGTGTGTTATGTGCTCATGACCCCTGCATTTTGTGTATTACATACTACTGACCCCTGTGCTCTGTGCCTTATGCACTCCATTGCCGTGTGCAATATGAACTACCAACCACTTGCACTGAACCCTGTACTATACTGTATGTGCTTCTGAGACCAGCGTCTTTGTGTTACGTACACCTGACACCTGCACTCTGCTCCTTATGCACTCCTAACCTCTCTTCTCTGTGTGTTACACACTCCTGACCCCTGTGCTCAGTGTGTTAAGTACTCTGACCCCTGTGCTCTGTGCGTTACCCATTATTGACCCTTGCACTTTTGAGCTCTATGCTCTGTGATTCCAACATTCTGTACCCTACAGAGTCCTAAGCCTTGCACTCTGTTCTTTACACACTTCTGACCCCAGCACACTATACGAATATACATCTGAGCCATTTACTCTGTGCGATTGACACTCCTGACCGCTGAGCTCTGTGCATTCTTGACCCCTGCGTTTGGGGTTTATTTACTAAAGGCAAATGAGTTGCTATAGATCTGAGGGGGGCATGCAAGGAAAGTAAAATACAGCAGTTTTGCTTGCACATGATTGGATGATAGTGATCAGCAGAGCTTCCCCTCATTTCAGATCTTCCCCTCAGATTTACAGCACCTGCACTTCCAAGTGCACTTGTAGTGCACAGTGGATTCGCCTTTAGTAAATCAAACCCTTTGCTGTACAATTCACTGCACTCCAAGTACATTATATACTCATGACCGCTGCACTCTAAGTGTATTATATACTTCTGACCCCTGAACTCTTTAGGCTATATTATACATTACATACTCCTGACCAAAGTGTTTGTTGTCTCAACAGTTGCTGGCTGCTAGTTAGTCACCGACTACTTTAATGAAGTTCTTCTGTAACATAATCCGTGTGCATAAAAGCATATTTATTGATTGTGCTGAGGTTTCTACATGTCTGTTAGACTATCAAATGTACCACAGTAATTAATGCATATTATGTAGATACAATAACTGTGGCATATGAGTGCTATGTATGCAGTGAGTATACTCCTTTACGACCACCCAGTGTTAGTGCAATTCAGCCACATCTACCATACCTCTCCTTTGGGTACCCAAAGGTGTCCCAGGGCTTTCACAATCCTAGCAATGCCCTTGTGTTAAGCCCTTCAGTGATGTTGGGAACCGAACTAAAGGACCACTATATTCAGTAAGTTGACCACCCTTTATCTAACTGGCGACTCCGAGCTCTGTTTTAGTGAGCTGTGGGATGGGGGAACGGTACCTTGTCACAGAGGGTGTTAAGATGCCTACAGATATTAGAAAATATTACATTGTCTGTAGGCCATTCCTTCCATGGCTGGCTGAGAATTCTCTCTGGAGAGTTGATTTGATTTAATCAGGGAACATCCCAAAGGTGTTCTATCAGGTTGAGGTCAGGACTCTGTGCAGGCCAGTCAAGTTCCTCCACCTCAAACTCGCTCATCCATGTCTTTATGGACCTTACTTCGTGCACTGGTGTGCAGTCATGTTGGAACAGGAAGGGGCCACCCCCAAACTTTTAACACAAAGTTGAGAGGACATGAAATTGTCCAAAATGTCTTGGCATGATGTATTAAGGCTGATTCCTTAAGAGTTCCCTTCACTTGAACTAAAGGGCTAAACCCAACCTCTGAAAAAACAACCCCACCACCAAATGATTTGGACCAGTGCACAAAGCAAGGTCCATAAAGACTTGAATGAGTGAGTTTGGGCTGGTGGAACCTGACTGGCCTGCACAGAGTCCTGACCTCAACCCGACAGAACACCTTTGGGATGAATTAGAGCAGAGACTGCGAGCCAGGCCTTACCTCCATTATCAGTACCTGACCTCACAAATGCACTTCTGGAAGAATGGTCAAACATTCCCATAGACATGAGCATATGAGTGCTATGTATGCAGTGAGTATACTCCTTTAGGACCACCCAGTGTTAGTGTAATTTAGCCACATTGACCATACCTCTCCTTTGGATACCCAAAGGTGTCCCAGGTCTTTCACAATCCTAGCAATGCCCTTGTGTTAAACCCTTCCGTGATGTTGGGAACCAAACTAAAGGACCACTATATTTGGTAAGTTGACCACCCTTTATCTAACTGGCGACTCTGAGCTCTGTTTTAGTGAGCTGTGGGATGGGGAACAGTACCTTGTCACGGAGGGTGTTAAGATGCCTACAGATATTAGAAAATATTACGTTGTCTGTAGGCCATTCCTTCCATGGCTGGCTGAGAATTCTCTCTGGAGAGTTGATTTGATTTAATCAGGGTAATCCCTACTTTTGTCCTGTGAAAAAGGTCATCACTGGAAAAGGATCCATCCTTTTTTTCTTGTGCCCAGTGCAGATTTGGTTACTCACATATACTGATCTTTGATTAACAGGTGAATTACAAATGTTTGTAGGAAGATTTAGATATGGTATACTTGCAGATTTGAAAATGAGTTGCCCTATTATTGCAACAGATTTAGGCGCATGTATTAACTGATTATATTTTGTGATTTTTAGATGCTTACAACAAACTCCTAATCATTTTCTGATTTTATTCAAGCTTTGATTTTTTTTTTTCCACTGAAAATAAGCCACAATGTTGATAGAGTCAGAAAACATTTATTTAGCAGGACAAGCTAATAAAGCGGGGTAGATGTGCTTTCCTAATTTCAGGTTCTTGGAACCTTCAGGAAATCAAGCTCTTGGCTGATCTGTATTCTCTTCTCAGAAATAGACATTGAGGTAGTCTGAAATTTATGCTTTGTTCTAAATGGAGACAAAAAGAACATGTAAACAGTACAAAGAATACCAGTGAATTTAGTAATTGGAGAAAAATAAAACACTGGTCTACTCATAAGTCAAGATGTTGTTTTAAAATGATAAGCTTTAAAAATCAGAAAATACAATCAGTTAATTGTTTTACCTCTTTTTTCTGCAATAGATGAAATAATACCTAGTGCAGTGACTGACAACCTGCACACAAAGGTGAGAAACAATGGCTACACATAGCTCCTAATGTTTCATTTGACTATATGGTCAAAGGTTTGAGCATATCTGACCATCATACTTATATGAGTTTTTTTAGATATCCCATTCAAAGACCATGGACATTAATATGGAGTTGACCTCCAATATAAAAAAAAAACACTATTGTGGCTATAAAAGCCTCAGTCTCCTGGGAAGGAAGGCCATCTACAAGAATTTGGAGAGTGCCTGTGAGAATTTGCACCCTTTCAACCAAAAGAACATTTGTGAGGTCTGGTCCGGTTGGATGAAAAGGCTTGGCTCAAAAGTTGATGTTTTAATTTATTTCAAAGGTGTTTAATAGGGTTTAGGTCAGGGCTCTGTGAAGAACACTTCAGTTTGAGGCTTGTGAACCTGAACTCAATCATTTGGAGGATATTCACACCTTACATAGTACAATACCATTTAGTGTACTTCCATAAGTACCTTACTTTTAGAACCATGAGGAGAAAAAGTGTTCACTAGTTACTAGTTTACTAGTGTGTAGTGGGGCAGTCTGGCTATAATGTTATACGTATGTATGCAACCCTACCATTAATATATTTTTTTGAACACTGTAATGTCCCCCCCCCCCCCACCTCAGTTATACACACTTCCCATTGTTGCCTGTGTGAATCTAATTTTCTGTAATAGGAATGAGAAAACCCAGTGATGGCGAACCTTGGCACCCCAGATGTTTCGGAATTACATTTCCCATGA
This sequence comes from Pelophylax lessonae, assembly GCF_965119305.1. NCBI lineage: Eukaryota > Metazoa > Chordata > Amphibia > Anura > Ranidae > Pelophylax > Pelophylax lessonae. Next base: position 575,557,371 of record NC_138771.1, on the reverse strand, counting down.
TGCTCATGCACTCTGCAGTGTAGTCGAGCATCATGGGAAACGTAGTTCCAAAACATCTGGGGTGCCAAGGTTCGCCATCACTGAGGGTTATCATCGGTGCCTGCATTAAGTCATTTAAAGACCTCAGGGTTAGGGAGTGAATTGTTCTATGGGTAAACACACACATATATATATATATATATATATATATATATATATATATATATATATATATGTGCACAATGACATGACACTAAACTGAGAGGAACCAAATGGCATAGTCTGGGTTTATTACATGGATGGTCCTGGAAGGCTCAGTCTGGAACTGTTCTAGGCATAATCATCGGAGAGCAAATAATATTTTAGAACCAGAGAACACTGATGGATTGTTGTTGCTCATTTAGACAACATAATTCATTTAGTGGTATTTATCTGAGTGTCCCAGGAAGAGATCACTGGTAAAGGTCTGGCGAGACAACACAAATGTTCTTCAGGTCCACCTGTAGCACAAAAACACTGAGGAAAAGTCTGTATTTTAACTAGCAAACTATTTAGTGGTAGGCAAGGATGGTAAACATTGATAACCCAGTGGAGCATTTTCTTATAGTATGTAAAATCTTCATTATTATTCAGAGTATATGGACAAATGTAATGCAGATTAGGATCATGGAACTTACATGCCTGCTTTGGTCCACATTGCTATGCTTCATCATACATCTTACTTATGTTAAGTTCAAATACAGTTGTGGTTGCTGACTTACTGTACAGTTGCAGAGGGAGCTGTGTAGGGAGGACAGGTAAGTGGCCCTTGATAAGGCATCATATTTCTCAACCGTCTAACATGGCGGAAACATTAATACCATAATAACATTCCCGTGTCAGGAAATCCCTGCTAATTATTACTATATCTAAAGTTCACAGTACATTACTGTGTTGGTCCCCGGGAAAAATTATTTTTATATTTCTAAATATTGGTATTAATCCCCCTCCCCCCCTTCAGATAGATTAAAGTAGAAGTATAGCCAAAACTTTTTCTTTTTCATTTTGAATAGAGCAAGAGAGATTATTACCCCTGTCAGATTTTTTTTCGCCATCTGTGTCCCAATGTCGCGATTTCCCTTCACTTCCTGTCCCATAGTCAAACAGGAAGTGAGAGGAAATCCCTTCAAATTAAGGGAATTCCTTGGAAAACCCCAGTTCATCCGAACTAGTGTCCCTATTGGAAGATTTTCCCTCTATTACTTTTCTGGGGACAACCCAAAATCTGGGATTTTCTTTTACTTTCACTTTCAATGATAACAGCAAGCAGGACAAATAGAGAGGCTGAATCTCCTTAACAGAGACACAGACAGCAATAAAAATTGACAGAGGTTCTCATCCCTCTCCACTCTGTTCAAAAACAAACGTTCTGCCTTTAGTTATACTTTAAAAGATCATTGCTGTCAGTGGTTACTTATCTAGTAGACAGAACATTCAAGGAACCTCTTGCAACCTCTGGAGAGCCCTAGGGTTCCAGGATCCTGGTTGAGAAAGACTGCTCTAAGGTGTCATTTTAGAACATTATGCTTCCTTCTGAATCCGACTCAACTTTTAACATTTAACATAACCTCAAGAGTTTGTGCAATCCTATCTTATTCTGCATTTATAATCCTTCATCCTGCACCGGACCTAAAAATTCCTCATTCATTCATCTCCAAAACACCCATCATCTGATATACAGTACCATCCTTCATTTGAATCTGATACAATGTTCATCCACCATTTGGCATGGTGTCATCCTTCATTTGAAAAGATGTCCAATTCATCTTCTGACATACCATCATATTTATGTCCAAAAAATTCTAATCCATCACCAGACATAATATCGATTCAATAAAAATTGTAAATGACCTGAAACACTATCCTTTTTAGCTATTAGTAGTTAGTCACATGCTGGACTAGTGTAGTGTTCAAGATGTTTTGTCATACAGCCACGTGGTTTCCTCACTTCTAATTCTTATCCTACATCTGACATACATCATTTTTCATCTAGTAAATTATTTCCTTACACTTGAAATAACTGAATCCTTGAATGAATTCCAATAACATCTAATTCTATCCTTTGTCTGATACATTTTTATCGCACACGAGGCATAATTTATTAGTTTATTCAATTAATTCACTCTTGCCATTGCATCGAATCTGCCATTGCATCATTCTTCATCTGATAGATTTCCAGAAAGCTTATACATGTAATGGTAGGCATCAGGTAGTCTAATGTAAGGGAGGCATTTACCTTTAAAAGTATAAACTGAAGTGCAGGTTCATTTTAAAACTAAAGGATATTGTGACAGTATTAACCATCACTGGGAGTGAAAGACTGTTTGGATTGCTTCAAATGGGGTCTGTATTTACAAGTGATGCTAATGTGTATTGTACTTCAATTGTACTTCAGACAGGCTCTCTCTATTGTTTGCGTATTGAGATAATGTGTATTGTGTTGTCTGCCTGTCCCATTGTTAAATGTTAATGACCTCACATTGTTCTGTCCAGATGGCCAGCTAATTAGTTCAGGTAAATTCTGTTTCTGTATACAATTTCATCTGCATATGATAATGTAATCATTCAACCCCTGACCTGTATGTAGTAATTTGATCAGGAGTGGGATGTGCTCATGTGTGTATAAATTGAGTGTGTGTCTGTTCAATAAACAGTCTTTTTTTACCCTTCATGAAGTCTTGACTCATGTTTGGGGGAATATGCTACAAGGGATTGCTATGCTCTTCACACTCTCTTGGATAATCACTAAGCTCTTGTAAGAGCTTGTTCCTGCTTCACTCTCTGGGGAAAGAGAGGTTCACCCACAGGAACCTGGAGCCTTTGTCATAGTTCAAGGGTGGGTAGGAAATGGTGAGACCACCCCTACCAAGCTGAGGTGGTTATGGTGTCTGGTGGAGTGCTTGGAGCCCTTGGGAAGCACTAGGAGCATCCATCAACGGAGGCACCCAGTCAGGGGTGCCGGTTGATCCATTACAGATACATTAAAAAAAAAACAGTTAGGCTCCGTTCACATCTAGGCGTTTTGGGGCGTTTTTGGGGCGTTTTTCTGCTCTAGGATCAGCTCTCAAAACGCCCAACAAGACAAATCCTATTCATTTCAATGGCCCCTGTTCACATCTGAGCGTTTTGACGCTGTATACAAAACGCCCAACGCTCAAAAAAGTACATGAGCTTCTTTTTGGGCAGATTACAGGCGTTTTCCATTGATCTCTATTCAATCTAAAAACGCCTGCACAAAAATCGCGGTAAAAATCGCGGTAAAATCGCGGTAAAAAACGCCACAAAAATCGCGGTAAAATCGCGGTAAAAAACGCGCGAAAAACGCTACGCTCAGGTGTGAATGTAGCCTAAAGGTGATTTTTCAATACATAATTACTGTTTGTGAATCAATCACTGTCATTTAAAACACATCCACAAGGAAGATTAGTCTGCAGTGAATGTTTGATGAATGTCAAATTAACGTATTTATAAATATTAGCCTAGTTGTATATGGATGTTCCACTAATAGTATCACCAATAGTGTCTTGCTTTCCGTTCTATTCATTCAAGACTGATCTAGTGACATTGTAAGATTGATTTACCTTTGTGTAAAGTACCTTTATCGAGCACTGGGCTTTATACATCTTATTGGCTTGCTTCTGGTCCTGAAGCTTATGTCCATAGATTAGCTAATTTCACCTTGCACCTAACAAGCCTGAGACAAATGTTTTTGTCTGTCCTCTGTACCTCTGCCACTCATGCGACTTTGATTATTACCCATGGGACTCATACACAGAAGAAATCAATTATCTGTGCAATATCACCGAAAGTCCTTATACATTGCATTGAATATATTTGGTGAAAAACACATTTGGGGGATGGCTTGGGATAATTTACCAGTTAGGTCAGCAGCAACACTCTGTGCCAAACAACAGCAAACAAAATCTTAGGATGTATAAGAAGGAAGATAAGATATGATGATACTATATAGCCCACGTACGTCAAACACTTGTAAGGCCACATTTTGATTATGTTTGCCATTTTGGCCAACACATTCTAAGAGGGATGGGAAGGGTTTGGAGGCAGATACCTGGCCTCGGCTAATAAAACGCATTGGAGGTCCTACTTGACCCTAAAAATGGCCATATCTAATTTAGGAAAAAGATGTCCAAAAAGCTACATATAAAAATATATCAATATATCAATATCAGTATAAACAATTTTACAAATTAACTATATAAATGGCTGTACAAAAGAAAAAAAAAAAAGATTTTACCATATGGGCTGATTACGTAACAGTGCTACATTTATATAAACTGAAAATGGGACCATTTCAGCATTGAGTTCTTTTTACATTTATCCTTTTTAATTTAGAATTTCTTTGTTTTATTGTTTTATTGTAATTATACAAGTTAAACATTTGGCATTAAAAATAAATCATATTAAAACTCATTATGTTAGCTTGATGCATGTGGTAATAATTATTGGGTTTTTTTTTTAACTACCATGTGCAATTTAATAGTAATGACATAATTGGTATAGATACATGAGATGGCATATTAGTCGTAGTTTTCTACCAGCTCTTGTACCAACTGCTTACCTTCAGGGCCCCATTGTCCTGTGATACTCTCCTAGTAGGCAAGGTGTCTGGGAATCCCACAGACTGATTGAACTCTGCTCTCTGATCATCCAGTCTTCGACTTTGTGACTGTGCCAACATATCCATCAAATGATTCATTTCAGGAGGAGGGGTGACCGGAGCTGGGAGTTAAAATAAGGGTTTATTGTCATTTTGATAATCCCAATAGTCAGCATGAATTCATAAACAGCACCTGTTTGGGGAATTTCAGGCAGTGAAAAGATATTTAGAATTAATTGGTATGTTTTTTATGATTGTCTGGGATTATGTGCGTTAGCCATGCTCATTTATCATTATTATTACCATTTTTTGAGCATTATCAGTTAAACCAATTAGGAATCATGTTAAAAAAAACTAAATATGTTGATATTTTAGACATAAAGGAATGCCTAATAGATTACACTTTTTCTCTGTGCCTCAGTAATCCCTACTAATGGCTTAGAGGTCCCACGTGGCTCCCAATCCTTATTGGGGCTGCTCAGGGCAGCCTCTCAGTAGGTTTCTTATCTTCTAACTATTTTTCTGTTATTCAGTCATTTCTGAAGGAGATGCTTATCCTCTTTACATACATGTCACCCAACAGAATCATTTCATTACACCAATTATATGGTTTTCCACGGTCATTATAGGGATTTAGACTATTAATGTTCCATGTCAAGAACAATTCAGAAGAAAAAACAAATAGGTTAGGTTCCTCAACTGAGGAAAAACAGCTTTACCATCAGGATTGGAAAAAAGGTTGTGTACGATGGTGCATGGTGAAGCTCTAAAAATTCCTCAGTGCATGAGGTGTCATGGCTAAAACTTTGTATTTAAAATCAAACTGGATACTTTACTCATAATGTTATGTGTGGCCATTGAGAATCTTTCAGAATGGCCTAGGACACCTATCTATTTTTCCCATAGTCAAAACAATTTGTCAACTCTTCTAAGGTAAAATTGTAAACTGATGAACTAGGGTTTATCATATATCTGTGAAGGTTGTCATTAATCCAAGTCATGGTATAGCTCAGCTATGCCCACTTTAATACGGCCCCACAGGTAATTTGGAAAAATCTATTGTTGTGGCCCCTGTGAATCCCTGAGCGCTGCTCAGGACCCCAGGGATCTCAGGACCAGAGCTCTCTCCATTATAATTGGCATAACACCTGGGGGTCAAGTAGCAGCTGTGTGGGAACAAAACAAACCAGGAGGGTAGTTCAAAAGTATCAGTCACACAAGGGTTAAACACTTATTAGCGCTATATGAACCCACCGATGATGATTAATGATGGCAGTAATAATAGTCATGAATGAAGCCAATGTAGTAAATAGAACATTGAAAAGTTGTCAGGACAATCATATGAGAAGAAGGCACTCCTCACGCTCCCCTACACAGGGTCACTGCACATGCCGCTCACCACCAGCGGCTCTATAGCGGTTCAAGCCTCGTTTTGGTCCTCCTTTACCCCAGAGTCTGACGCATGCTCCAAATTGAGATGAATACATTGTAAAATCTCAGTTAATGTCAGTTGGTCTAAATCAGTTCTAAATATATTTGGACACAACATGTAAACTTGGTGTTATGTTCCTGTTCATATTTTTGTAACTTAAAAGTTGACAGACAACCTTTATTACCAATAATATGTAATGTACTTTACAATGTTTCTTACATAAATTGCAGCTTTCTGGATTTTTTTGTTATCTGGCCTTCAGATATGAAAGGCAGAGTGATTTAAGGCTACCTTCACATGTTAGCGTAGCGTACCGCGGGCAGAATCACAGCGGTTCTGCCCGCGATCCGGAAATCATTGCAAATCGCCGGACACCTGTGCGTTTCCGTTGATTTGCAATGGCACCCCAAACGCTGTGCGATGTTGCCGCGATTTCCGCCTGCCGAATCGCGGTAACATCGCGCAAACAAAATCGCGGGTCGCATGACGCCCAAAAAAGGTACAAGAGCTTCTTTGGGGCGTCATGCGACCCGCGATTTTGTTTGCGCAATGTTACCGCGATTCGGCAGGCGGAAATCGCTGCAACATTGCACAGCGTTTTGGGTGCCATTGCAAATCAACGGCAACGCACAGGCGTCCCGCGATTTGCAATGATTTCCGGATCGCGGGCAGAACCGCGGTGATTCTGCCCGCGGTCCGCTACGCTAACATGTGAACGTAGCCTAACACCTGTTTAGATTTGCCATCCATGTGACAAAATTAAAAGTATGCCGTTTGCAATACAATAAACTTTGCATAAAATAGTTAATTTGCATTTAATTTTAATGGTCCAAAGAATGTCAGGCAAAATGGTCGACCCTCACGCATGTTCAATTCATCAAACCTGGCCCTCTTTGAAAAAAAGTTTGGACACCCCTGGTATAGCTAGAAGTAATTAGTCGCATTCACTGGAATTGTTCTGTAATGCTAAAGACGTTTCACCCCTCATTAAAGAGGCTTCCTCTTTTCTGTGTTTAGAGCAGAGGAAGTTACTTGGATAATCAGGGAAACATCTTGAACATTACAGACCAAGTCTGGGTGAATATAACTTATTACGACTAGCTGAAATTTATTAAACTCTCTGGGGCAGACTTTTTCCAAATTTGAAACTGAATACTCTTGGACTCATTTATCTAAGTCATGGTATAGGTAGTAGTATTAGGTCACATTCAGCTGGGTTTGCTCTTTAGCTCAGAAATGAGGAATCTGAATAGGTGAGGGGTCAAAAACATCTTCAAAAGTACAGAACAAGTTAGATTGAATGTGACTAACTACAACTTGCTGGATTCTGTAGTACATTCTCTGGGACAATTTTTTTTACGGTTTTGAATTTGATGGACCTTTAAAATTGCATTTTTTTATTTTTATTAAAGTCCAATGCCAGCCTCCCTGTTCTCTCTAGGTACTTTTAATGTGAAGTCAATGTGAAGTCTTGTGAAGTCAATGCTCTTCAAAGATCACAACAAAGACTTTAGAGTCAAGTTTCCAGCAGCTTAGGCTACATGCTTATGTGGTTTGGCCCACCAGCTTAATATCCAAGTAATTTGGGGCACCTAGTAGGCACAGGGTCCAGTCCTGCTGCCAGCAACCTGTGAAAATCAATGACAGGCTGAAATGTGCAGTGGCTTTATGCAACTGGATACTGTACGAAGCAGTGCTCATGTTTAAGGCTGCATGCATTTGGGAATGTCCCAAACATACAATTCTATTTTGAGAATGATAGGAATGATATAACTAAAAGCAAAACATTTTTATTTTTTAGATTTGGACAGAAAATTGAGGTGTTAAAACCACTGTAAACCACTGTAAGTTTTTTTTACTGTTTGTATCTCCATTGAGGATATTCACTTAGTCTCTAATGGTCCTAATAAACCAATGTCACTAGGACTAAAAGGGAGTAAATCCACCATTTCGAGGTGCCACCAGAAATAGAACAAAGATTAAATCTACCAACGGGGACACTTGTTCCCATGACAGCTGTCTAGGATAGGACATCTGTCACGTTGGAAAAATATCCCCTTACTTCCTGTTGAGTCTACAGGACAGGAAGTGAAGAGAAATCTCCCTAATCGGACACCAATGGCAAAAAAAAAAAAACTCCCAGCACTTTTAGCCCTTCTCTACTCAATCCAAAATTAAAAAAACAAGTTTTGGCCTAGATACAATTTAAATTTCTCCACAGTGCTTACAGATACAGAGATGAATGTTGGCTTGTTTTTAAGGTGCTTTTACTGCTTGTTTGGAACATATTTTTACCTAATGTGCATGATCTGGGTTAATTGAACTCTTCCGTATTTCACGCAAAATGAAAGAAAACGATTTAAGTTAGGCTTAAAGGGATTGTAAAGTCTTGTTTTTTTTTAAAAATAACAAACATGTTCTACTTACCTGCTCTTTGCAGTTGGTTTTGCACAGCGCAGCCTTGATCCTCCTCTTCTCAGGTCCCTCCTGGCCCCTCCCTCCTGTTGAGTGCCCCCACAGCAAGCAGTGTGCTTTGGGGGAACCCGAGCTGAGACACAGCTCCCTGTGTTTATTCAGACACGGAGCTGCGACCCAGCCCCGTCCCCCCTATCCTAAGATTTTGATTGACAGCAGCGGGAGCCAATCGCGCTGAGCTGCTGTCTCAGCTAATGAGGAGGGAAGTCTCAGGCACTTTGCCAACATTGCTGGATAAAGACGGGCTCAGGTAAGTATTAGGGGGCCTGAGGGGGGCTTCTGCACACAGAAGTTTTTTTTTCTTCCTAATGCATAGAATGCATTAAGATAAAAAAAATACCTTCTTCCTTTACAATCCCTTTAAATTGTGTTAAAATAGAAAGCATAGTAAAACACATGTGGTTGAAGAAACACTTGGATTACAGAGACATAGAGGCTGGCAAAATAAGTGACTTCAAACTAGGATTGAAGTTAAGATAAATCTGCAAAGAGGACCTGTGATTTTTGTGGAAGAGAGACAAGTGATAAATATCAATGCAGCTGATAACAAGATTAAAAGGGAAGCCTGATGACAACCAATAAGCTTACATGTGTTGAGTTGTGCATTTAAATAACAAGTGAACTCTTAAGTAGTTATCTTTAATATTATAGTATATGACCAAAATTTGTGGACACCTGACCTGACCTTCACAGCTCTATCATAGGTGATCCCATTGCAAAACCATGAGCATTTGTTGAGGTTGTTATAACCACAAGGATGAGGGGAGTTACCATCCCCTCATCCTTGTGGTTATAACAGCCTTCACTCCTATGGGATAGCTTTCCAAAAAATTTAGAGTGTGCCTGTGGGAAATTTTGCTCATTCATCCAAAAGAGCATTTGTGAGTTTAAGTTGTATGTTAGTATGTTGGACGAGAAAACCTGACTCACAATTGGCATTTCAACTCACCAAAGAAGTGTTCAGTAGGTTTGGGGTCAGGCATCTCACTGCATGCAATTTAAATTGCTCCACAACAAACTTGTGCATCTGAACTCAATAATTTGGAGGGGTGTCCACATACTTTTGGCTATATATTGGATGCAACCCTGTTTTCTCATTAAAAAAGCCAATTTCAAGGGGTACCGGTATTACTCAAGACAGGAGTTTAGGACACATACAAATCCAACCTATGGATATGAGAATATGTAAAGAAATTTCTTCCAGGATTGAGGTTCCAGTGTTTGAGACTCAAGTTTATCAACAAACACAACAGGTACCCCTTGTATTTGCTTTTTTGAGCAGGATGCAGAGACAATTAAGAATACATTTTTCCCAATTTGCCTCAACAGATTACATCTCTGATCCCAGGAAACCTGGATATGCTGTTAGTAAAGGTAAAATAAACTTTTATTGCCTGGCGGATTTGCTCATCCTACTGCCCTGGCCAATTTTATTTGAACCAGTGCATGCAGAATGAGATAAAGTGAGTGATCTGTGAAATCTACCCTTGGAAAACTAAACTCGAAGGCAATAATAACAATATACGGAAAGGTTTCTTCACAGTAAAAGCTGTGAAAATGTGGAATAGACTCCCTCCAGAGGTGGGTCTGGCCAGCTCAGTAGATTGCTTTAAAAAAGGACTGGATTCTTTCCTAGGTGTACATAACATAACTGGGTACTAATATTTATAGATAAAGTTGATCCTGGGAATATCTGATTGCCTCTTGGGGGATCATTATTTTGCCTTTCTCTGGATCAACTGTGGGTATAGGATTGTGTATATGGGATTGTAGGGTTGTGTTTTCTCTACTGTTTTTTGTTTTTTATTGGTTGAGCCGGATAGACTTGTGTCTTTTTTCAACCTCACTATGCAACTCTGTAACTATGTAATATGAAATTGAACATTTCTCATTTCATTTACAAGACTGCGTAATGTAAAGAAAAAAGCAAGAAATACCCTCAGAACACCAGGAGTGGAGGCCACTTACTGTTATTTTTTGCATCTGGATCCCCTTTGCTGTGCACAATTTGGATGCTGCATCTCTGTTCATCCATCCGTGCCCCCTGGACATGGCTGAGAAGGTTAAAGAAGCCTTCCTGCTCCTTAGGGACTTCCTGCAATTGGAAACACACACACATTTAGTCAATTTACCAACTACAGAAAAAAGCAACCCTGTCAGGGAATACATGAGTTGGTGGCCCCCATATGCTAATGCTAATAGTCTAGTGTGAGTACGTCTGAGTGACAGAGTTATAACTAGCATTTTTAGGAGGCAATTGATTAGCAATAGCAACTACTATATTTCTATCAGGAAACATTTCTTTAATTACCTGCTCATTCCATACTTATTTAGTTAATGAACAGGTACTGTCAGGGAATACCTGCTGGCTGGGGGACCAAGGCACATGTGCATACACGTATGCTCAGGGGTGGGCTGGAAGCCTTAGGCCTGGGGGGCAAGTCCAGTCAAGTGGCCCATTGAACCATTTGAGCCAGCTCACCATCCATGCCTACCTGGTTTTATAAAGGATATTGATGTTATGAAACAAGACAAACATGATACAATGTGGTAACTCGCACTCTGTACACTCATACAGCTCTGCATATAGAACATTGTGTAGCGGCGACCAGCCGCTTTATACAGTGTCAGGCCCCTAAATTAATCTAGCCCTGAGTGCTGCCTTTTTACTCTGCATCAGAGCGGCCCGGGGGGCAATTGCCACCCTGCCCCCCCTCCCAGTCCTCCCCTGCGTATGCTGGAAAAGCCCTTCACTTAGGACTGGTCATTTACCTGTACACATCACCATGCTGGGCCTTGACTCTTAGTGCAGGGCCTTGCCGGTACATGCACATGTACATGCACAGGTGTGTTAATCAGTAGGCCAGCAAGTATTCCCTCACATATACACAACTATTCATAGGTTTTTACACTGCAATTTCTAAAGACAGATGCATGTTAATACAAAATGCTACATGTTCTTTACCCTGGAGGTAGCTGAGCATGAAGAGAGCATATGATCCTTCATGTTTGTGTATTAATGTCTTCAATGGATCCCTTTTTTATCCAGCAGAGAGGTTTATTTTTCAATGGGTGAACTCCCAATTACTCCCTATACAGAGTATGGTTCAGCACTGTCTTGCCTCTTCTACATGAGTACAGGAAAAAAAAGTCGCTAACCAAGGTTCTCACACACAGTCAGTTTTTGCATGATTTTAATAAAATTACCCCCTTTGTGAGACACCAGTTGTCAATTATTTTTGTTGCCCTAAGCAACTTTTTTATGTTATTTAGATTTTAAATAGTTTTTCCCACACACAAATCAAGCTACTCTTATATGCAACCCAATGAAAAATTAAGATAAAACCAATGAGCACCACGGTATGTACCATCTTAATCTTTTAACTCAGGGGTCTTTTTAATATATAGGAGTATGCAAAGGTGTTTGAAAATTGCCACTGTTTGCTGGTTATGTCTTTTCTTTAGCCCAAACCTGTGGACCAGAACTCTACGTGACTAAATATTAAATTAAATATACTCCATTAGAAGAAAGTTTGGTGTTCTCTCCAAGAGTTCCTATAGAGGGTTTACATACCTTGTATTACGTCCTTAGGCTTAATTCACTAAGCTACAACTCTTATTTTCAGCAATTAGTGTCAATAGCAGCTAAAAGTAACAGTCAAATGGATGAAAGTAGCAATAATTGTGGCAAAAACCTTATGTGTTTCAGCTAGGGATTTGAGCTTCTGTTGCCTTGTGATAAAAACCAATGACAATTGTGGATTGAGTTAGGAGTTTTGTAGGCATTAATACAAGCCTATCGTAAAAGGTGCAAGGTTTGTTTTTGGTCAATGCACTTTATCTCGCAATGTATGACCCTATCATGTTTTCAAGAGTAAGATATCTTGTTTAACCAGTTCTAAATATGAACATTCTCCATAGTGCTGCTGAGCCTACTATCAATATAAGGAGAATAATTCAGGTGATGTGCTAGCCTTTTGGAGAAGGATCTCTGTTTCTACAAATAGAAAGAATTCAGTTCGGTGGTTACGTATAAGTCCATGGGAGGTTTGCATTGGAAGTGTTCCATAAACACAAGAGGAGGGGTCATATTTAACACACAGGTTAGTTTAGCTCTTTCAGCTTTGCCAGAATTGACTTCTATATACCAGGTAGAGTTGGATTCTGCACTGGCCTGCTCATTCTGCTCAATGTGAATCCCCCCCCCAACTATGAAACGCAAGGAAGGTTTTTTTTCTGCTCAGGTGGTCCTGTGCCTAAACACTGACAGTTGACAATATATACCGGATGTACTCAATTTCCTTTTTTTCTGGGACTCATAAATAACAGTTTGTCCAGGCACTAAAAAATCTAAGAACCCGCATGAGAATGAATAACAGTCAGGTTACACATTCCTTATGTCTACAAATAAACGGACAAGATAATTAGAGTAGGAGAACCCCCTAGTCCCCTAGAAGATTCCCATTACAATGAGTAGTCTAAATCTTCTTAGGCTTAAATGTATAATACAAATAATCATGCATTTAGGCAATATCAGATGCAGGAATTCAGCCATAGACCTATAGATAACCATGCTGATGGTGTTGCCATTTTCCTGTCTGTACATTGTTTTCTTAGTCAAAATGATCCAATTCCTACCCTCTCTTACAACTTATGATGTCCATTATATTCACATCCATCCTTCTTCCAGCTTCCAAAGGTAATCTACCAACATCTTAGATTAGCGTTTTTTCTTTCTGGGATATATGGCCTACATGACTTCTAAAGTTACTTTTACCTTGTCTGCTGTCATTATGATAAAATTTAACACCCATGTCTACTCTGACTGGCCCACTGTCTCAGATTATTCTTTAGTGGACACCAAACAATGGTCCTCTGTTACAATTTATAGTGAGACTTACACACCAACAATGTTTCTCTGCTATGTATAAGATTTCTCAAACTCTCCCTTTCCACTGTCTAATTAGACATTTACTTAAGTAGATTTACTAAAGCCATATAGGCTGTTTTCTTTGCAAGGGAATGTTCCCTTAGCTTTGTAAATGTGGCAAAAATTCACTTTGCAATGCACACCCAATCCTGAGCAAACAACATATTTTTACTTCCACATTATTGGATGATGGAAGTCACCTCATTTAATAAGCTAAGGGAAAATCCCTCTGCAAAGTGAACAGCCTATTTGCCTTAAAAAATCAACTCCATTGAGTCATGTTGGAGATAAGTACATTGATTTGTAAAGGAACCTTTACGTCCCCTCTCTTTAAACTCTTCTAATTATAAACTCCTTTCACTGTTCATTATAACCCTTTCTCATTACCCAAACAAAGTTTGACTCTATAAATGTCACTTCTCATTCCACTAAGCAGCACTCCATACATTAATGATTGGGTACCTCAAAGGCCAGCACAAGCTTATTAGACCACTACAGGTAATTTGGACTGTTTACCCACTTGATTGTACAATGTCAAATTTGACAATTAGCAAAGGTGGAAGCTAAACATGACCGCTATTCTCAAATGTCCCCATTTTGAAGCCACATCTCTTGGTCCTTTTCTTCACAATAGTCCCTCCTTTTCTTCAGATTAGTACAAATAAGCATACTATTTAACTATGAGACGCATGGCATGTGCTCTGCAATTTATCATGCTAAGTATTTTTAAACAACAGAATATAATTATATATATTTAATAATGTCCCCGATAGCAGCTTTGTCAAATGTCTTTTTTAGTTTTCGAACCTGATGTTTTTCTGTAGAAACAAAAAGCTGCCATGTTTAAGTGATTTGTGTTTTTATAATATCCTGTTCATTTATGGATTTTCTTGTGTCTACAAATGCTTAAAATTGTTTCCTAAGTGCAGTACAAGAACTGACGGTCTAACTCTTTCTTTCTGCATACCAGCAGTCTGCTCAGGGGCGTGGCATTGCCCTGGCTTTCCCAAAATGTGTCCCCTAAAAGGGGGACATTTTTTTATTTTTATTTTCTAAAATATTCTGTCCTTCGAATTTGGATTAAAAATAATTCCTAGAGAAAAATAAAACATAATGTACAACTGATAGTTTGTACAGTGACTCAGTATTCATAATACCCCCATTAAGCACTTTCGCCTACACACTGAGAATGTAAATCCCGAGATGGGTTGTATATAAACTCTTCTATCCACCCACCGTCCTCCCTACCCCCAGGCATTATGAATGTCCCTCTCACCACAGGCCCCGATTGAGGTTCTTCCACTGGGCTTGTCTTGGCCTGGTCCTCTCCAGCTCCATCTACAGGATCCATAGTTCTGCTCGTAGTCTCTTCTCCAAGCAAACAGTTATGTGCCCATATCAGCTGTGCAGTCCTATAAAATGTCCTGCGGGGTCATCGTGCCCTCCCTTTCCTTCTGCAGATCATTAAATCATCTCATAATAAGGGAGGCCCCATCTGCAGGAAGGAGCTGGGTAATCCCCCATTAAGATTATCTGGGATAATTGTTAGTGCAGCAGAGGGTATATGTGTATCTGTGTGTCTACATATTTCTGAGTTTATGGCAGTGCTAAGGCATTACTGCCATATGTACAAATATTTATAAAGGCAAATTAAATATATATATATATATATATATATATATATATATATATACACACACACACACACACACGTATATACTATATCTGCATATAGATAGATATTGTATACGCACCAGGGTCAACACACCCCCTGGAGACAGGGTTGGGGAACAGCATAGAATAAGCTATACAATTACTGTATGCCGTGTCCTCTTTTCAACACCTTTAATTGTCGTATTGGGAACATTGAGAAGATATTTGAGGTATTTTTGCAGTATTTTTCGTAAAGTAGTTTTTTGACGAGCTTTCATATTTTGACATATTTTTTTTACCATGTTAAAATAGAGATTTGTAGATAAACCAGATAAACCACTAGAGGCAACTATTGGGGACTGGGTGAAATCACTTTTCCTTTGTGCAAAACTGAACTCTGGTCAGGTTACAAAGGCACATAAGAATGCAGCTCTATATTTCAATAATAATACATTAAAAATTTAAGTTTAATTCAAGCAGGGTAAGTATATAAATGTGATGTGGCATCAGCATTTTGCAGCCTATTGTAGATGCTGTACAGCAGAGCTGAGAGAGGGAAGAGAGAAGCAGCACAAGAAGCCAGATCGGTGCATACTGATAGGAGGAGAGAGCTGAGTGACAGAGAGATAAGTTGCTTCTTTTTTCACTATCCAGTCACAGGGTGGGAGGAGTCCTGTTTAGGGAAAATTAACATACAGCAGATTAAGATCAGGTTTTTTCACCTTAAAGCAACCTAGTAAGTGAAAAAAAAGTTTACTTTTGTATATACTGTAAAATGTATCTATTTTACTTAGAGTTGTATAAAGTACTCGAAACCCATACTTGAGTAAAAGTACGAGTGCTCGATCAAAAAGTGACTTGAGTAGAAGTGGAAGTGCTCGATCAAAAAGTGACTTGAGTAGAAGTACTAAAGTATTCAACATTTTTTGTACTTCAGTATTGCAAGTAGTTTTTTTAAAAAAATTTCTACTCAAGTACTGAAAGTAAAAGTACCAGTAGTTTTGAAAAAAAATTGCTAATCAAGTACTGAAAGTAAAAGTACAAGTACTGTGTTATGTAGTTACTAAAGAAAGAAGTCAAAAGTTTGAACACCATATTGTTTTTTATTATTTCAAATGCAGCTTTTATTTATACATACAGTAGCATTTATTTTCGTATGCGCTGATAATACACATGTTATGAGCTTCATGAAACCTGCCATCTACTGTTCTGGCAGTGGTAATTTTTATAATAGTAACGAGTAACTATGCAGCACAAAAAAAAAATATCAGAGTAGAAGTATTGAAATCATCGAAAAAATGTAGTGAAGTAAAAGTGGAAGTAGGAGAAAAAAATTATAAAGTACAGATACCGCCTTTCGGTATTTAAGTACAGTAGTGAAGTAGTTCTACTTAGTTACTATACATCTCTGATTTTACTTTACTTTAGCTAACCTTAATCAGCCTTAATTAACTTCTTCTTCTGAGAGTCATCGCTCTCTGCTCAGAGCAGATCCGAGAACTAAGCAATCAGTGGTCCTTGATCGCTCAGTTCTTGGTGTAGAGCTGGTGGAAGACAGCTGCAGCTGGGATCAGTATTACAGATATCTAGGCGAGGATATATGTTTGTTTGTTTTTCATTCCCATACTTCTCTTTCAATAAATTCAACCATAAATGTACAGAGGAGGCCAGAAGAGGAAGTCACAGTAAGGAGAAAGTTTTCAAAAGTTTAACTTTTTTTTTTATTTGGTGTCTGTCTCCCTAGGCACTGGTCCATATCTGCCATGATTATAGTAATGGGAGACTGTACAGTTATAATACAATTCAAAACAAGAGGTTTAGGATTAGGAGGGTTTATAATTTAGAGCTTATAATTTAAAATATAAGTTTATAATATAATATAAAATATAAGCTTTAGGGAGCTTATAATTTAAAAGAGACGGGCCAGTGACGCAAAAAGGTCATAATTGTGAGGGGATGAGTTAATGGAGAAAGTAAAATTTCAGTTGTAGGTGGGAGCAGGATAGGTTTTCCTGAGGATTTTTTAGGGATCACCTAAAGGCAGACAAAGTAGAAGATAGGCAGACAGATTGGGGTAGGGTGAGATATTGGTGGCAGGTGCAGCCCGTTTTCTCCACTGCAGGTGGCGCTCAACTGCAGCAGCAGTGCAGAGGGAAAGAAAGTCAGGAGAAACATGGTTCCACTATTGGCACTTTTCCACTGCAAGTACCGGCTAGTACCGGCTCGGCTCTACTCTGCCCTGCTTGGCCCGGTTTGCTTTTCCACTGCTGGTACCGCATGGTATAGTGTCGGAACGGTTCGGTACGGTACGGTTTAGGTTTGCTTTTCCACTAAAGTAATACTAAAGTTAAGTGGGTGGGATAACAACGGGGTGGGTGGGATTCTCTGACCAATCAGTGGCTAGTAGTGACTGCATGCAAAGGATTGTGGGATATGGTACCAGTTTGGTACCTGTTGGAACCACAATCGAGTAGGTACTGTTTTTTCAGAGCCGTACCGTACCGTTCGGTTCCATGCAGTGGAAAAGCAAACCTATACTGTACCGTACCGAACCGTTCCGACCCTATACCATGCGGTACCAGCAGTGGAAAAGCACAAAAGGGTGCCGAACCGGTACGGTTCCATGCAGTGGAAAAGCGCCATATGGATTCCTGAGTCACTGGTTCACCAATCTGATTGGATGCTGGCTGCCCATGTGACTCTGGCAGCCATATTAGGTGTGGCAGAGTATATTTGAATAGTGTAAAAAAATGTCTGCGCTCTAAAAATAAAATTAAAAATAAAAATTAAATTAAAATAAAGCTGCTAGCAAAGTAGTTCAAAATATACTTACACCCGAAAACATCAATGAAAAACAATTGCAGCGCTCGGTGACCAACTATCATGATCAGAAGACCAATCTAAGTCCAAAAAATTAAATATCAGCAAAAACTGGTAAAGTGTCCCAGTGCAAAAAATATATAGTGTATTATCACACGTGAACGTTGTCCTCCACCATGTAGATAAAGTGGACTCTCACCAGAGCTAATCACTGTCCAGATTATAAGACAGCAATAGCGTATGTAGCTGCTGGTGTCTTGATCTTTTATGGTCCTGAAGGACGAACCAACCACTGCAAGGATCTCCTCGTGTAGAGTTGTAGCATCAATTACCGTATATGTGTATGAAAATCCAAATAAAAAGGGAGATACTCATAGTGCAGCAATCAATAAGAAATATATTTAATTAAAATGCAAAATCGCAAAAATGATAAAATGACACTGACCATACATAGTGTAAAACCAACATAATGATATCCAAATAAAGGTTAAATAAAGGCAGAGATGTATCTGTCAACTTACATCAGAAGCCACCACATCAGATACTAGAGTATATTTAGGACTCTGGCCTCTGCGTTTGGCGTGCATTTACGTGTGGGTAGTGTAAGGACAGGTCACCCGTCAGGGAGAGGATAAGTGGGATGAAAAGGTTCCTGACTAGTAGGGAAAGCTTTGTGCTCGCCGCACTCTCCTTGGACACCTTCCTGTTTGGGTTTGGAATGGCCAGGCCTCAAAACAGACAGTCAGTTCGGCTGATACCTGCTCTGCTACATGCTGTTGGCATCTATGAGTGTTCCCTGTTGGGTCTAGTCCAATCGGGTTTGTTGTGAACTGTTTTGCCTTTACTTCAATACAAGTTCCACTACTTGCACCTGGACTGTGTGTGTGTTATTGCCAACGCACAATGCTGCACCCACCCACACACTATTTTCCTATGATCGTCAGCTCCACCTAGTGGCCATAATGCACTGTTTTCCTGATTCACCCTATTCTTATGAATGAAGAACATCTGACCTGGAGAGAAAACAGTTTAATAAGATTTGATTTTCAGGCACAAAACAAATGTGCACACAGTTTTGTAGGCTAACATTTTGTTTTTAAATGCACCACCCATACTCTGTTGAGGAGGTGGAAGAAGGAAGGCTCCAGGAGAGGACCCTTCAGCAGGTAAAAAATAATCTGACACTGACATCTAACTACAGGCAGCACAAGATGGAGTACCACAAAAAGCAACAGCGAGAGCAGAGTAGAACTGATATTTAGATAATACGTTTATGTTAGATAATTCACAGCAGGTAAAAGAGGCTTCTGGTCCTCCACTGGTCATTTATGACCAATTTCCAGTAATTCGCAGATGTGAACTTTCTGGCACATCTTAGTGCTAAAGTAGTTTGTTATTTATTTATTTATTTATTTATTTATTTTTATGTACAGAGGAGCAGGCAAACTCTGGAACTTTTCTGTAAACTGGAATTTCCAAGAGATATGAGAAAGCCATGAGGGTTATAGTTCTAACATACCAGTTTCACTAAAATGGTAAAACAGATAACTATGTATTTGAAGATATTTTATAAACCAGTGGTTGCCAACTGCACAAATTGGACCTGGGTGCTCAGCAAAGTATGAGACAATCCAAAAAATAAGGCAGCACTCATGGGGCTTGAAAGGTGAAGACTCAGTAATAAGGTTTATTTTGACATTTAATTGAGGCACAAGTTTGTCTTCCTAAAGCCCCGTACACACACGCAGATCGTCGTCATACAAATGTTCGTCTTTTCTCCCCGGGATGTCGGTGTCTGTTGAAAAGTGCAAAGACAGCACAAGGACAGCACAAGAATTTTGTCCGCAGACTTCAGCTGACTGCAGAAGTGATGTCATGTAATGGTTAACTTTCCCTGTGTTTTTTATTTTCTGAGCATGCCCAGTCTTGCAAATCTGCGGTCTGTCGGCTGATTTCTGTACTGACAGGCAAACAATTGTCCGTTCTGGTGTCTGCAGACAAAAATTTTCATGTTTGCAAGAAAGACTCTTGTACGCAGATTGTGTGCAGACATCTGTCGGAGGCACCATACTAACACGCATACAATCGGCAGATCTTTCGTCCGCCGACGTTTGTATGACGACGATCTGCGTGTGTGTACGGGCCTTTAGGACAGATGACCTTGTACCTCAAAAAAATCTAAATATACCTTATCACTGAGTGCCTCCTTATCTTTTAGATACTTGAAGTTATTGGATGGGGGACCTGGTCTGGTAACTGGCTATGTGGCCCACTGCTCGGGTCTGGAAGCTGACTGGGTACCCCACTGCTGGGATTCAAAAGCTGGCTGGGTTCCCCACAGGCAGGGCCAGATTAACACAGGGGCTATTGGAGCTGTAGCTACAGGCCCCTACCTTATGATATGCCCAGCCCTGCTCTGTGTGTGTACACATGGTTGATATGTATATCACAGGTTGCATTGATATGTAAATCGTGGGGTGGCAGGTAGCATTGATATATACAGTATCTCACAAAAGTGAGTACACCCCTCACATTTTTGTAAATATTTTATTATATCTTTTCATGTGACAACACTGAAGAAATAACACTTTGCTACAATGTAAAGTAGTAAAGTACAGCTTGTATAAGAGTCGGTTCACAGTAGCGCGACTTGTCAGGCGACTTGTCAGCCTGACAAGTCGCGCTCCCTCGCGGTCCATTGACCGCTACAGAACCCGTTCTAATAGGAGCGACACAAGTCGCTCCGACTTAGAAAAAGGGTCCTGTACTACTTCGGGGCGACCGCGGAGCCACTTGCATAGACTTCCATTATGTGAAGTCCCTGCAAGTCGCTCCGAAGTCGTGGTGCGCGGGACTGCACAAGTCGCCCCCTGAAGTAGTAAGGAGTCGTGTCGCCTCAGTGTGAACCGGCTCTTACAGTGTAAATCTGCTGTCCCCTCAAAATAACTCAACACAGCCATTATTGTCTAAACCGCTGGCAACAAAAGTGAGTACACCCTAAGTAAAAATTTCCAAATTGGGCCCAAAGTGTCAATATTTTGTGTGGCCACCATTATTTTCCAGCACTGCCTTAACCCTCTTGGGCATGGAGTTCACCAGAGCTTCACAGGTTGCCACTGGAGTCCTCTTCCACTCCTCCATGATGACATCATGGAGCTGGTGGATGTTAGAGACCTTGCGCTCCTCCACCTTCTCTTTGAGGATGCCCCACAGATGCTCAATAGGGTTTAGGTCTGGAGACATGCTTGGTCAGTCCATCACCTTTACCCCCAGCTTCAAGGAAGTAGTCGTCTTGGAGGTGTGTTTGGGGTCGTGTTGGAATACTGCCCTGCAGCCCAGTCTCAGAAGGGAGGGCATCATGCTCTGCTTCAGTATGTCACAGTACATGTTGGCATTCATGGTTCCCTCAATGAACTGTAGCTCCCCAGTGCCAGCAGCATTCATGCAGCTCCAGACCCTAACACTCCCACCACCATGCTTGACTGTAGGCAGGGCCGGCGCTACCTGTAAGGCGACCTAGGCAGCCGCCTAGGGTGCAACTTAGCAGGGGGCGCCGCTTAGGGCGCAATTTAGCAGGGGGCGCCCGGCATCTTGCACCTGGAATCAGTAATTGACCGGCCGCCGGTCGGTGTAGCACTCCTCATGCTGTGCCTCCTGAGCGCTACAGCAAGCCACACTATGCGAGGACCTCCAGCACCGCCAAAATCCCCATAGGAAAGCATTGAATAATGCTTTCCTATGGGGAGGTCTAATGGCCGCGTATGCACATTAGGTCTCCCCCGCCGGCTGATGTCAGTGGGGGAGGAGAGTAGGCGGAGCCTGACCCATCACCGAGGTAAGTCACTGAAGGGGTTTTGACCCCTTCAGCAACTTGGGATGAGGGGTGGGAGAGCATATGAGGGGGGCGGCAATTTTTATTTTGCCTAGGGCGGCAAAAATCTTTGCACCGGCCCTGACTGTAGGCAAGACACACATGTCTTTGTACTCCTCACCTGGTTGCGGGCACACACGCTTGACACCATCTGAACCAAATAAGTTTATCTTGGTATCATCAGACCACAGGACATGGTTCCAGTATTCCATGTCCTTAGTCTGCTTGTCTTCAGCAAACTGTTTGCAGGCTTTCTTTGGAAGAGGCTTCCTGATGGGATGACAGCCATGCAGACCAATTTGATGCAGTGTGTGGCGTATGGTCTGAGCACTAACAGGCTGACCCCCCACCCCTTCAACCTCTGCAGCAATGCTGGCAGCACTCATACATCTATTTTCCAAAGACAACCTCTGGATATGACGCTGAGCATGTGCACTTAACTTCTTTGATCAACTATGGTGAGGTGCCATGTTGAACTTCCAGTGACCAGTATAAGAGAGTGAGAGCGATAACACCAAATTTAACAAACCTGCTTCCCATTCACATCTGAGACCTTGAAGCACTAATGAGTCACACCGGGGAGGGAAAATGACTAACTGGGCCCAATTTGGACATTTTCACTTAGGGATGTACTCATATTTGTTGCCAGCGGTTTAGACATTAATGGCTGTGTTGAGTTATTTGGAGGGGACAGCAAATTTACACTGTTATACAAGCTGTACACTCACTACTTTACATTGTAGCAAAGTGTCATTTGTTCAGTGCTGTCACATGAAAAGATATAATAAAATATTTACAAAAATGTGAGGGGTGTACTCACTTTTGTGAGATATTGTAAATTGTAACCACATTCAAAAGTATAGCAAACTCCCCTGAGCCCCGGTCCACCATCACCTCTGCTGAATGCTGCCGAAATTAGGGATGTAAACACACCCTGCCTGCCACTGCCACTGAGCCTGCCAATAGCCTTTACTGCAAAGGTGAGCAGATGGGGAGGGGGGGTTGGGTGTCCAGAGGTAACAGAGGAGGAATAACAGTTTGTAGTGTAATAATGAGCAAAGAGAGGGTGTGTTTGGGGGGGGGGGGGTGAGCAGAGGCATGTGGAGTATACTCCTCTCCTGCACATACTACCCATTGCCATAAACTCTGCACTCCTCTCCTGTCCAATCTCCACACTCCACTCCTGCATATACTGGCCAGCATTGCACCCTAAGCACTCCTCTTCTATACATACTACCTGCTGCCAAGCACTCCTTCCTCTTTTACTACACATACCATCATACCCTCTGTAGTGAAGTGAATGTCCCACACACAAAGTACATATTACAATTGCTTGTTGAATGCACAGCAATGACACAGCTGATCACAGATCTGGGTAAAGGACCAATCACAGTGGCCCTTTACCATGTGGTCAGCTGTGTCCAATGACAGCTGATCACAATGTAAACACAACCCAGTTATCGGCATTCCTTTCCTCACACTGACATCATGAGGAGAGGAGAGCCAATAACCAAATTGTGTGAGAGGGACAACTACACTGATTATCTGTACAGTCCCAACAGTGCCCACCAGTGCTGCCTATCAGTGCCGCCAATCAGTGCCCACCAGTGCTGCCAATCAGTGCCTATCAGTGGCACTTATCAGTGCCACGATCAATGCCTATCAGTGCCACCTATCAGTGCCCATTATTGCAGCCTCATCAGCGCAGATCAGTGAAGGAGAAAAATTACCTGTTTGCAAAAGTTTATAATAAAATATGAAAAACATTTTTTGTCTTTTTTCAAAATTTTTGGTGATTTTTTGTTTATTAAGCAAAAAATAAATAACCCAGTGGTGATTAAGGCTTCATTCACATGTCAGCGTAGCAATCGCGGGCAGAATCACCGCGATTCTGCCCGTGATCCGGAAATCATTGCAAATCGCGGGACGCCTGTGCGTTGCCCGTGATTTGCAATAGCACCCAAAACGCTGCACGATGCGCAAAACAAATTGCGGGACGCATGATGCCCAAAAAAGGTACAAAAGCTTCTTTGGGGCGTCATGCGTCCGGTGATTTTTTTTGCGCGATGTTACCGCGATTCGGCAGGCACAAATTGCGGCAACATCGCACAGCGTTTGGGGTGCTATTGCAAATCACGGGCAACGCACAGGCGTCCCGCGATTTGCAATGATTTCCGGATCGCGGGCAGAATTGCGGTCATTCGGAGTGTATTACACACTCCTGCACTATGTACAGGATATTGAACATTACATACTCCTGCACTAAATACACTATATTGTACATTACACAATCCTGCACTACACACGCTATATTGTGCATTACACACTACTGCACTATGTACATTATGTTGTACATCACACACTCCTGCACTATATACTCGACAGTCTACATTACACACCCCTTTACTATGTACACTATATTGTGCATTGCATACTCCTGCACTATATACTCGATATTGTACATTACACACTCCTGCACTATATACACTATATTGTACATTACAGAATCCTGCACTATATACAGGATATTGAACATTACACACTCCTGCACTATATTCACTACATTGTACATTACAAAATCCTGCACTACACATGCTATATTGTACATTACACACTCTTGCACTATGTACACTATGTTGTACATTACACACTCCTGCACTATTTACTTGATGTTCTACATCACACGTCCTTTTACTATGTACACTATATTGTGCATTGCCACTAAATTAAATAACTAACTAGCTGAACTTGCAGAGGTAAACCAGAGTCCATAAGTCCATATAGGGAAAAATTTCAGATGCGGAAATTATGGCCGTAAATCCAACACCAATCTTGCAAAAGAAGTTTCTGGCAGAGATCACACAAAGCAATAAAGGATGTACCCTTACCGGAAGGTTGGACCCCCTGTTACGGAAGGTCAAACAGGCGTGCAATGTCAGTCACCAGGAACAAATGATGCGTCCAATTTCCCCTCCAGTCGTCCACAGAACATCCGGATAGGACCATGGATCCAGCAGACCTCAATAAACCCCAGATGTGCATAAGGGATAACCTCCAATAATAAAAATGGGGGCGCACATGGTAAAGTATGTACGAAATCTTTATTTACACAAAGAGATAAAAAACTCACATGTTGCTGCTTGATACAGGCATGTTATAAATCAATTGATTGGCCGCGGCTCAAACAGCGTGTCTGCATGGGGGCTGGCGTGCCCCTCCATTTGCCAGGCTTCTGTGAGCTCGGTAGCGCTTCACAGCGCTGCTGATTGATAAACAGGAAGTGCGTCATCACGCACGCCGCAACCGGAAGTGCGTCATTATGCACCGGAAGCGGAAGTGCGTCATCACACACCGGAAGTGGTGCGTGACCGCTTTCCAAACGACTAGGGGTACCATATAAAAGCGTGTTACATTAGGGGGGCTTTCGCCTTTGAAAACGCCTTTGCAGGACGAAACGCGTCAGACACGCCAGCCCCCATGCAGACACGCTGTTCGAGCCGCGGCCAATCAATTGATTTATAACATGCCTGTATCAAGCAGCAACATGTGAGTTTTTTATCTCTTTGTGTAAATAAAGATTTCGTACATACTTCACCATGTGCGCCCCCATTTTTATTATTGGAGGTTATCCCTTATGCACATCTGGGGTTTATTGAGGTCTGCTGGATCCATGGTCCTATCCGGATGTTCTGTGGACGACTGGAGGGGAAATTGGACGCATCATTTGTTCCTGGTGACTGACATTGCACGCCTGTTTGACCTTCCGTAACAGGGGGTCCAACCTTCCGGTAAGGGTACATCCTTTATTGCTTTGTGTGATCTCTGCCAGAAACTTCTTTTGCAAGATTGGTGTTGGATTTACGCCCATAATTTCCGCATCTGAAATTTTTCCCTATATGGACTTATGGACTCTGGTTTACCTCTGCAAGTTCAGCTAGTTAGTTATTTAATTTAGTGGCGCTGTACCTTCCCTTCATTTATTCTTGGTCTGATATACCTTGTACGAGCAGCCTTTTTTTAGCCTTACAATTTCTTTGTGCGCAGCTTTCTTCCCATTACTATATTGTGCATTGCACACTCCTGCACTATATACTCGATATTGTACATTACACACTCCTGCACTATATACACTTCATTGTACAATGCACACTCCTGCACGATGTACACTATATTGTGCATTGCACACTCCTGCACTATATACACTTCATTGTACAATACACACTCCTGCACTATATACTCTATATTGTACATTACACACTCCTGCACTTTGTTCACTATATTGTACATCACACACTCCTGCACTATAAACTCAATATTCTACATTACACACTCCTGCACTATATACACTATATTGTACATTATATACCCCTGCACTATATACACTATATTGTACATTACACAAGCCTGCACTATGTACAGGATATTGAACATTTCACACTCCTGCACTATATGCACAACATTGTATATTACACAATCCTGCACTACACACGCTATATTGTACATTACACACTCCTGCACTATTTACTCGATATTCTACATCACACACCCCTTTACTATGTACACTATAATGTGCATTGCACACTCCTGCACTATATACTCAATATTGTATATTACACACTCCTGCACTATATACACTTCATTGTGCATTGCACACTCCTGCACTATATACACTATAATGTACATTACATACTCCTGCACTAGATTGTACATTACACAATCCTGCACTGCACACGCTATATTTAACATTACACACTCCTGCACTATATACACTATATTGTATATTACACACTCCTGCACTATATACAGGATATTGAACATTACACACTCCTGCACTATATACACTATATTGTACATTACATACTTCTGCACTATATACACTATATTGTACATTAAACACTCCTGCACTATATACACTTCATTGTGCATTACACACTCCTGCATTCTATACACTATATTGTACATTACATACTCCTGCACTATATTGTACATTACACCAGTGGTTCCCAACTCCGGTCCTCGGGACCCACCAACAGGCCAGGTTTGCAAGATAACTAAATTACATCACAGGTGATCTCATTTGCTGCTCAGTGATTGCAGTATTCTAGTCTGCATCCCCCAAGGTAATACTTAAAATCTGGCCTGTTAGTGGGTCCCGAGGACCGGAATTGAGAACCACTGCATTACACAATCCTGCACTGCACACGCTATATTTAACATTACACACTCCTGCACTATATACACTATATTGTACATTACATACTCCTGCACTATATACACTATATTGTACATTTCATACTTCTACACTATATTGTACATTATATACTCCTGCACTATATACACTTCATTGTACAATACACACTCCTGCACTATATACACTATATTGTACATTACACACTCCTGCACTATATATACACTATATTGTACATTACACACTCCTGCACTATATATACACTATATTGTACATTACACACTCCTGCACTATATATACACTATATTGTACATTACATACCCCTGCACTCAGGGCTGCTGTTAGAAATCGCGGGACCCTGTACAGACTACCTGGCAGGCCCCCCCCCCCCCCCAAGAAAATATTAAAGATAAATTTATCTAAAATTACAACAAAATCCCTATTAGGAGACACAAATATAACATAACTCACATAATTCTTGCTAAATCTAAAAAAAAAAAAAAAACGATGTTAAATAAAAATGAAGATGAGATGAGAAAAATATACAGGCTGGGCAGTTGGAGCTCAGTGATGAGAGAGACAGTGGGAGAGAAACAAAGTTACAAATAAACTCCTGAGCAGAGATAACAGAGCCAGTGCTGGGAGGGGGCCCACACAAGGGAGGGGATTAGTGAGGGACAACTCTCTATTTAATTTAATTTGTTTTAATAATTTGTTATTTTAACAAAACTTTTTGTGTTTTCATTTTATTTATTCCCAAAAAGGCCCACCAAAACCCTCAGCACCAGGTTGCTCTTAATCTGGCCCATCCCACAGGTCAGATCGATGAGGAGGTGAGGAGGTGAGGAGGTGGAGCATTTGGAGCTTGCAGTTCCCTGATGCAGAAAATGTCCAAATCCTGGGATTTCAAAGGCCACCTGAAGGTTTAACACTGGAGTCTCTGGTCCATACAGCTACCCTGATGCCAGGGTGTCTCTTCACAACTGGACCTTCCACATCTGGGTTGTTAGAAACTGCTCTGCGTTTTAACAGCCAAGGCATCGGTTACCCAACCTGGGTCCCTTAATGCACCTGGATAATGCCTAGGTCAGGACAAGGTTCAAATGGAACTCTGTCTTTTACCAGAAGACATCTACTACTGGGGCTGTAGCTCTCACATTCAAAGTAGGTATCTGGCAACCAGGTCTTGGCACAACAGAAAATGGATGAAAAATGAACTCAGGACAGGCAACAATACGGATCTTTGACCAAACGGGTAACCCATGCCAGGTATGAAACAAACATGGAGACTAAAGATATTGGACACAATAGTTAATGGGTTTTTAACCCTTATACCAAAGACTAGCTGAGCAGCAGGCACAAGACCATCAGAGGCAGGCTGGGCAGCAAGCACCAAACCATCAGGCTTGGCAGCAGGCACTGGACCATCAGGGTAGGCAGCAGGCACTGGACCATCAGGCTGGGCCGCAGGCATGGAACCACCAAAGGCAGGCTGGGTAATGGACCGAGGATCAGCAAAGTCACAGCATCAAAGCTAGCTGCTAAGTCAAGAATAGACTTACTCAGAGTTGCTTAAGTGATTTGGTAATCAGGACTAGAGCAGTTGGCATGGACTTGGCAGGCACAATTGACGTTGGCTGGACTGGAGCGAGAGGCATGGAGGCAGGCTGGACCAGAACAACTGGTGTGGTGGCAGACTAGACTGGATCATCAGATGTGGAGGCAGAGTGAACGTGATCAGAGGCGGAGTGAACCTGGTCGGAGGCCATGGAGGCAGACTGAATCAGATCAGAGTGCATGGAGCCAGACTGGATCGGATCAGAACACACCGAGGTGTACTGGACCCGGTCAGCGGGCATGGAGGTGGACTGGACCCGATCAGTGAGCATGGAGGTGTACTGGACCCGGTCAGCAGGCATGGAGGTGGACTGGACCTGATCAGCAGACATGTAGATAGACTGGATAGCAGGCACGGAGGTGGACTGGACCCAATTAACAGGCACGGAGGTGGACTGGACCCAATTAACAGGCACGGAGGTGGAGTGGACCCAATTAAAAGGCAAGAAGGTGGACTGGACCGGATCAGTGGCCATAGAGGTGCACTGGACCCGATCAGTGGCCATAGAGGTGCACTGGTGCCGATCAGCAGGCATGGAGGTGGACTGGACCTAATTAGTAGGCATGGAGGCGGACTGGACCCAGTTAACAGGCATGGAGGTGGACTGGACCTGATCAACAGGTATGGAGGTGGACTGGATCTGATCAGCAGGCATGGAGGTGGACTGGACCCGATCAACAGGCATGGAGGTGGACTGGACCCGATCAACAGGCATGGAGGTGGACTGGACCCGATCAACAAGTATGGAGGTAAACTGGGCCCGATCAACAGGCATGGAGGTGGACTGGACCTGATCAGCAGGCATGGAGTTGGACTGGACCGGATCAGCAAGCATGGAGGTTGACTAGACCCGATTAGCAGGCTTGGAGGCGGACTGGACCTGATCAGCAGGCATGGAGGCAGGCTGGACCTGATCAGCAGGAACTAGCACAGGATCTGACTAAATGAGGACTTTTAATCTGGCTGGACTGGAGCGAGAGGCATGGAGGCAGACTGGAGCAGAACTGGTGTGGTGGCAGACTAGACTGGATGAGCAGACGTTGAAGTGGAGTGGACATGATCAGAGGCCATGGAGGCAGACTGGACTGGATCAGAGGGCATGGGGGCAGACTGTAATGGATCAGAGGGCATGGAGGTGTACTGGATCAAATCAGTGGGCATGGAGGTGGATTGGACCCGATCAGCAGGCATGGAGAAAGACTCGACCTGATCAGCAGGCATGTAGATAGACAGGACCCGATTAGCAGGCATGGAGGTGAACTGGACCCAATTAACAGGCATGGAGGTGGACTGGACCCAATTAATAGGCATGGAAGTGGACTGGACCTGATCAGCGGCCATTGAGGTGCACTGGACTCGATCAGCAGGCATGGAGGTGGACTGGACCCGATTAGCAGGCATGGAGGCAGACTGGACCTGATTAACAGGCATGGAGATGGACTGGACCTGATCAGCAGGCATGGAGGTGGACTGGACCTGATCAACAGGCATTGAAGTGGACTGGACCAGATCAGCAGGCATGGAGGTGGACTGGACCTTATCAGCAGGAACTAGCACAGGATGTGAATAAATGAGGACTTTAGTCTGGCTGGACTGGAGTGAGAGGCATGGAGGCAGGCTGGAGCGGAACAACTGGTGTGGTGGCAGACTAGACTGGATCAGCAGACGTGGAGGTGAAGTGGTCCTGATGAGAGGCCATGGAGGCAGACTGGACTGAATCAGAGGGCATGGAGGCAGACTGGAACAGATAAAAGGGCATAGAGGTGTACTTGACCCGATCAACAGACATGGAGGTGAACTGGACCCAATCAACAGTCATGGAGGTGGACTGGGCCCGATCAGCAGGCATGGAGTTGGACTAAACCCGATCAGCAAGCATGGAGTTGGAACCGACCCAGTCAGCAAGCATAGAGGTGGACTAGACCTTATCAGCAGGCATGGAGATGGACTTGACCTGATCAGCAGAAACTAGAACAGGATCTGACTGCATGAAGACTTTGGCAGGAGGGTCTTCTCCCTCCGGTAATCTGTTCTTCCTCCAGTCTTTCCCTCCGCTGCTATGTTTTTCGCCACTGCTGTGTTTTCCGCCACTGACCCAGTCCTCCTCCAATGCTGACTTCCGTCATTTTGTCATCTCCAATGTTTGCCAGTTCTTATATAGCCATGGGCGTAGTCATCCAGTGATGTCAACATGACACTCTGCCTCTTCAGACGTCATGTGACATCGGAGATGACACAATGTCAGGAGCCAGTGTCAGAGGAGGAACGGGTCAGCGGCAGAGAACACAGCAGCAGAGGAGAACACACCAGAGGGAGAAGACCAGAGGAAGAACACATCACCAAAGCAAGAAGACAGCAGCGGAGGGAGAAAACTGGAGGAAAATCAGATCGTTGTGGAACTGGAGAAAGAAGACACGTTAGATCTATGATGAGGGGAATTTTTCATTTTTAATAAAGGACTTGTCAAAAACCGTCTTTTGTTTTTATTTACACCACACTGCTTTTTTTTGGGTGAATGGGTAGGGGTACAATGTATGCCATACTCATTCACCTGGGGGGGCTGGGATCTGGAGGCCCCCTTGTTAAAGGGAGCTTCCAGATTCCGATAAGCCCTCCTGCCCGCAGATCCCCACAACCACCGCCTACGGTGTACGCCTTGTCCCCATCAACATGGGTCTGGTATGGTCTTGGGAGGAGGGACACAAGCCTTGTGTGTGTCGTACACAAGGAGAGGAGGAGGGAGGAGAGGACTTTGATGCTCCTCCCCTGTCTCAGCTTGCGGCGCACCCGCTGTGCACCTGCCCAGGATCGGTCCTGGGCACCGCTGCAGCCACAGCCCAAAGCGGCCCCAGGGCAGGCAGCCTACCAGGAAATTTCCCGCTATCCCGATAGGCCAGTCCGGCCCTGGGACCGACACAAAGTTGGACCAGTTAAGACTTCTCTCATAGGGAACCATTAATTTTGGTAAGTCATGCAACTTTTTCTTAGGAAGACAGAGCAATGTTTTATAAAACCAACAGAATGTAATGTGACTAAATTGCTCTCCAAACATGTACCTACATGTTTGTCTAATAAATCATTTTCAATCTGGCTTCAACAGTCAAAATGTCACTGAAACCAATGAGTTTTGGGGTTTCCCCTACAATACAAAGTGAGTGCATCTTGCAGCAATCAGCAAATGTGGAGACCAGATACTTTCCAATTCCCAGGTGCAGCCAATATGATCATTAGTGAGCTCACTGTTATGTAAGGGATACTGAATGCATCCAGCAGGGATGACCAGATCAGTGAGCTGCACTTCAAGCAATCAGGAACCAGACCAAGTATGGTTAAATAAAGTTTATTAATATAGAGTAAAAAAACACCCTTCCAACACCAACAAACCATGGGCAACATAAAGGTGAGAAATAAATGTGAAAGTGCAGCAAACCCAACACACACATTATGTTCAAAAATTGAGGGAGCTCACATGAACAGGGCAGAATCAAGACTGGGACTTGTATTGGGACTGAAACTGGAACAAGGGGAGGATACAGGGTACTAGAAGCAGGTCACAGGAAACAAGGCACCTGATACAGGCAGCGACATGGCTCACATGCAGGACACTAAGGTAACGATATCCATTTAAGAGGGGATTATATACCTTCCAAGCAGCCAGTGTCAGGTGGATCCTTATTACTAGGATAAGCTGGCTGCTGGGAGACACTCACTGACCACCAGAACTGTGCTCTTTGGCTTTGGGAACACAGGTGCCACCAGCACATCCAAGTCCTGACACAAGTCCTGACAGTGCTTTTTGTTTTCCTTACCTTGTAATGTTGGGCTCACAAGTTGGACAGCGGTGTCATGGCTGATTCATCCCTATATGTCCATGTATTGCTTTAGCTAGCTTGCTTGTCCCTATGCACCAAAGGAACAAAACAACTTCTTGTTCTGGGGCAAACAGCATCCAATGCATGCCTTGTCACTCACTCTGTGGTGCATCACAAATATAGGAGTGCTAATTACATTGGGGGAGACTTGCTAAAACTGGTGCACACATAATCTGGTGCAGCTGTGCATAGTAACCAATCAGATTCTAGGTTTTATTGGCAAAGCCTAATTGAACAAGCTAAAGTTATAATCTGATTGGATACTATACACAGCGGCACCAGATTATGTGTTCACCAGTTTTAGTAAATCTCCCCCATCATCTCCAAACAGCAGGTGAGTTCCCTGTGGGTCTGTGTCTCAGCTCTGTCTGGTTGTGTCTCTTGGATCTAATTACTGTGTAGCTCTAACCTGCACCAGTACAAGACAGAAAGACCCAGGGATTGTGAAATATATGGTTTCTTTACAATTAGTGTTAGGTATTACACAACAAACAGAGATGATGCATTAACCTGTTTAGAGCCATGTCCCAGGCCTCATGTTTGAGCACAAACAGAAACTTCTGGCACAGGAATGTGAAGATTTACTCTACTATAGTTTGGGTTTGACTTGAAGATAAGGTAGGAACCCTAACACTTTAGTGGCGCACAGCAATTTTTTTTAGTATAAACTATACATATATTTTGCGATTCAATAACTTTTCCAATGATATGAAGTTAATCACAGGAGCCCCCCCTTACATCAGAGTCCACAGAGTTCCCCTTTTACATCTGAACCTGCAGCGTTCCCCTTTAATATCTGAATCCACAGAGTTCCCCTTTTACATTTGAACTTGCAGAGTTTCCTTACACTGTAAGGGGGGACGCTGCAGATTCTGATGTAAGGGAGAACTCTGGGGATTCTGACATAAGGGGGATGCTCTGGAAATTCTGATTTAAGGGGGAAAACTGAGAACTCTGATGTACAGAGAAGACTCTGATGTAAGGGGGAACGCTGCGGCCTCTGGTGTAAAGGGGAACTCTGATGTAAGGGGTACTCTTAGGGGTAAACCCTGATTTACCTTAGTGGAGTCACTCAGAGGCAGGAGAGAGAAGGGGGGAGGTGGGAGGCTTCAGTCACAGACCGGGAATGATGGTGAGCTTGCTCACCCCTTGGCAGTAAGCACCTCTGATCCAGATGTATCTGCTGCTGCTGGGCTTGAAATTTCCCACCCCCACTTTCCTTTTCTGAGGCACGGTGGGCAGACAGAAGGGTAGGCTTCGGAGGAAGAGGAGCGGATCAAGCCCTCTCTCCTATCTGTGTGTGTGTGTGTGTGTGTGTGTGTGTGTGTGTGTGTGTGTGTGTGTGTGTGGGGGGGGGGGGGGGGGGTTACTGTTAGTGCTGATTTGGGCAGTGTGAAAGAGAGTGTAACAGACACCCTTGGCTTAGACCAGTGTTTCTCAACTTCGGTCCTCAGGGCACACTAACAGGCCAGGTTTGCAAGAAAACTGAAATATATCACAGGTGATATAATTTGCTACTCAGTGATTGCAGTGTTCTAGTCTGCACTTAAAATCTGGCCGGTTAGTGTGCCCTGAGAACCGGAGTTGAGAAACACTGGCTTAGACAACTGCAGCCAGCAACCCTGCTGGGAGGCCATAGTCCATTCTAAGTATTGTGCCCCGGTTTTAGGCTGTCTGAAACTTGGACGCATGATTCAAAATCCGAACTGTCCGGGTGAATCCCGGACATGTGGCAACCCTAACTTTAGGCTGTATGTACAGATCAACAAATTACACCATGAAACTACATGATCAACGAACAACATCTTATGCAGGTGAGAAACACAAGATGCATGTAGGAATGTTTACTATGTGTTTACAGTTCCCATAGATGGCTCAAATTGTTGCTGATTCTGCAACCAAATAGAAAATGATTTGCCATACAGTGACTGCTCCCTGTTAGATTCTCTCCTGATCAGCCATGTATGGCGGTCTTTACGCAGGACTGAAAATTCTCCCCTTGTCTTGTGACAGTTCTGGCCAATCACCAAGCACCAGCGCTATCACATGTAAAGCAGAGGACTGTGTCACATACTCCACATATCCATAAGTACACTTACAATGGCAAACAGAAGAGTGCAGGAACAGTATGTGCAGCTGGGGAAAAGGGCAGTGGAAGAAACCTGGGCTTTGCAATGGCAAAACTCAGGTTCCCTTTAAAGGTACACACTGTAATATTTTAAAACAATATTCCTGTGCTTGGCAGACAGGCCATAGGATACATGATGTTGTAACTGTGTTTAGCTCCACCCTGAACCAACAACTGACCATATGCAGTAACAACATTATATACTGACACATTATATTGTCGCGTAGATGATATCTCCCATGATTTAAAATACCACTGCATAGGCTAAACAAATGCTTTTGGGAAATTAAAACAAAATTACTAACCATATTTGTGGTTGCTTAGTCCCTCACCAGAATATACCTTTAGAAAAGTTGCTGTTTTCTATTGCTACTTCCTTTGTGTTTGTAGAGTCAATAATTGTGTTACGTGTTTGAGGGTTTTCTGGTGGATATGGTGTGTATGCTGGATAGTCTTTACTTAGTCTGTAGTCCTTATCAATTCTATCCTAAAATGGGGATGTGTTTAATATAGTGAGCATTCTTCAGTTCCACCATCCACAGTTTATGCCAGGCAAGCTCTGGGCTCTTTGACATTTAGAAATCTCTGGGCTCTTTGACATTTAGAAATCTCTGGGTTCTTTGACATTTGGAAATCTCTGGGTTCTTTGACATTTAGAAGTTACATGGCTTGGCAGCCAAGTGGATTCGGCAAGTAGAATGACCTGTTATTACTGTGGATTTATTTTTATGGTGTATCATCAATGACTCTTGAGCAGTTGAGCTGTGGATCCTATGCCATCAATTCTTGTACTCCAGGAGGGGAATGTTGGGAATGTTTTTACTTTGCTTTACCTTTGAATGCAAATATTTGACCAGTGTATGGAAGTTTCTCACTTCACTTTGCCTTTGAGCACAAAAGTTTAACAGTTTTAACTGTTCTCACAATATGTCAGAAATTGGGAATGGATCGTGTACAACAGCCCTC
Organism: Pelophylax lessonae; assembly: GCF_965119305.1. Lineage (NCBI taxonomy): Eukaryota > Metazoa > Chordata > Amphibia > Anura > Ranidae > Pelophylax > Pelophylax lessonae. Next base: position 575,521,782 of record NC_138771.1, on the reverse strand, counting down.
AAAAATTCCACTCGCCTGCTCGCATTTTGTGAGTGGAATTATGAGGATGGCGAGCTGTGCCTGCCGCCGTTCACAGAAGCCTACTTTTACTTTCTTCTTTAGAAAAGGATGGGCTCTGGGAGCAGAACACTGCGCCCTGAGCCCACCCATTGTGTGACAATAGCGAATGAATATTCGCTATTGTCACAGGGATCCACCTCCTGATCCTCCTACTGGCCAATCAGGAGGCAGGTGTTTCCTGATTGGCCGAAAGGCGAACAATTGTAACTGGCTGAGGAGGAGGGAGACACGGAGGACGCGCAGGATTGATGAGAAGCCGCCCGCTGCAGGTAAGTGCACGCTGGTCTCTCTGCACACTGTGGGCGCTCTGCAATTCAAGGGGACATGCTGTGAGCACTCTGCAATGTAAGTGGACATGCTGTGAGCACTCTGCAATTTAAGGGGACATGCTGTGAGCGCTCTGCAATTTAAGGGGACATGCTGTGATCGCTTTTATGTTTACATTGATACTGTTAAAGTTGTTGTTAATAATATTTTTTTGTAACTTAATTCTGAATAAAACATTTAACAGTGTAATTTTATGAGATATTTTACGAGGGCGGGTTTAGGGGCGGAGCAGGGTAGGGTTTGGGTGGGGCAACAAGTGGCGAGTAACTCTTAAGGCCTGGCTAGTAGCTCATGACTTGAAATTTTGAGCCTTGGTGTACAAAACACCAACACTTGGTGTTCAAATTTTACTAAAAGCGGAGTTTGAGCCTTTTTTTTAAAAAAAGAAACAAAAAACACCCCTGTGATGGTTGCATCTTCTATTGCACATTCCGGCCTATGTAGTGAATGAAGTCTATTTTGTTAGATAGTTCTGCAAATCACTTACTGTCACCTTCTTAACAACCGCACTCCCATCTTCAGTGTGGGAATCTAAAGCCTGCTCGAAGCTCCTTCCAGGATATGGTGCTGCTGGCTACCCAGCATGCACCTCCCGATCTTGCGCATGTGCACTGCATACAAAGCCACAGCACACTCGTATTATGGAGGCTGCCCATTGACTCCTGGGATTGATGACACTTATAACCCAGGAGCCAATGGGCGGCCATATATCATGTACCTAAAAAAGGTAATCCGGCCAAAAAAGGTAATAAGCTTTATATAAAAAAAAAAAAAAAAAAAAAAAAATCATTCCCATAATTAACGGCAATGTGATCAGAAACGCAGAGGGGTGAACTTCAAAAATTGGGTGGAACTCCGCTTTAAACAAACAGCCATGGTATCATTTTGCAAAGGTTATCACTCCTTGAATCTTAAATCTAGCTGCTGATAGTTGTCAGGTTTTCTAAGGTGCCTATTTAGAAGAAAATGAAAAGGGATCTTCATATTAATGACAAATAGAGGCTTTCAATAATTCAAAATGCCTATAATGCTGAAAAGAAACGAATCAACTCCTATCATATTATTTATAAATATTACTTGTTGATGAGAACATTATTGTTAGTTTAAATAACTACAATTAAAATAGCTATTTAGCTTTGTAAATTGACCCTGTATTTAACATGGAGAAATGTGGAATTACATTTTGAATTTATTTTCTAAACTAATCCATGATTTCATGGAATAACTGTAGCTCCTCTTGTCCACCTACAGATTACAGAGTCATTCTGGGTCTATGGCAGATCCCCTGTGTGTATTAGGGGCAGCATCTGGTCTTGGCCTGTGGTCCACCACTGGTCAGTTCTGGCTCTTCTCCAGTAATTAGTAGATGTGAACTATTTGGCACATCTCATTAATGCGCAGAATATAGTAATACCTTAAGAGGATTGAATTTATATAATAAAAGATGTTTGCTAAGCATATTACTTGGAAAATACCTTGCAGAGCAGACATGTCTTCCAGAAATACCTTGTATTGCACATTGATGGACGTTCACCATGTAGCTATATCCTTTTAATTCTTAGGACACACTCACCTGCGCGAGCATATGCTGATGACTTGTGAGACGTGTAGGAAAGTGCACATATATTTACAGTACAGAAAAATATTTGGCATTCATAACGCACACAGATGGGTATCAGGTCTCAGAGTGTTAATCCACGGGAAGGATTAATTGGGAAAGGGCCAAACGGAGGTTACAGTCTTCTCTATTGGGAGAGACTTTGGATCACAAGGTCAGCTGCCTAATAATAGGCATATGAATGTGTTACTATATATAGACAAATGTGATTTACTTTTATTCTATTCTAAAGAGCTTGTAAATAATACAGGCAGATTGTCTACCATTTTGTATTTGCCCCATAAAAATTGATGATCAATGTTTCATTACATCTAAAGCCTTTCTCTGAGGGGAGTGTCAACATACCTGGCCAAAAGTTGGGGAATATTTGACCATCACACCTTAATTAGCTTGCTGGAAAATAATTTCCAAACCACGTACAATACTTTGAATTTGCCCCCTCACTGCAGCCATAATAGCTTCCACTCTTCTTAGATGCCTTTTTGCAAGATTTTGTAGTGCGTCTGTGGGAATTTCTGCCTATTTTCCAGACAACATTTGTAAGATCAGATATTGATGGTGGATGAGAAGGCCTGGGTCACATTCAGCATTCCAGTTCATCCCAAAAGTGTTCAGTAGGTGAGCCCAGGGCTTTGTGAAGGCCATTACAAACCAAATACTCCAAGCCAAACCCAAAAAACCATGCCTCAAAATTAAGCTGGCTTTGTCTACAGGGACACAGTCATGAGGGGACAGAGAATCCTCCAAAAATGTTTCCAGAAAGTTGGAATCACCCAATTCCCTGAAATTAATTATTATGCTGATCCTGAGGACCTCTTTAGGGGAAAGCCCACAGGGAACCTGAAGTGTGGATAAAGGTAAGACAGGGTTTCCCTGTATTATGGCAGAGTCTTGTTTTTACATTTGGGTGTTGTTCTCGTAGTGAGTTATCCTCTTCTGTAAAAGTCTCTACCACATGGGGGATAGGCAATGTAGCACCCTCCTAGGTAGGTGCTAGCGAGAGAGTATAGTTTTTGGCTCTGTCTGCCTATCAGAGGAGCAGCAGGGAAATCTATATTGCTTTCTGGATCTGTGAGTTAGGTCTGCTCAGTGTGTGATTCATTGAGTCTAGATAGTGTTTCCACACTGGTTCAATAGAGAGGCATGTGGGACAGTGGGAGGAAACTGGACTAATGGGTACAGGCTTTGATACAGTCCCAGTAATTGGTAGAGACTGGCTGTCTCGGTGCATTATGGGATACTGTATGAAAGCCAGGAGCAGAGGTGCTGCGGGATCTTTGGCTGGTGAGCAGAGTCCCATAGGGAGGGTGGCGACTGCCTCCTCCTCTGTAGCAGTGGCACGCGGTCACAGGGAGTCGGCCTGGGGACCAGGAAGAATGGAACTGAACCCAGAAGTCCAGGAGAACTGACTGGAGGGGTTGAGACACTAGAGACCCTAGAAAAACAGTATTGTGAGTACAGGGGATCGTGTCTAAGGGCCTGACTTGAGGGGGGCCACCCCTGTGTAGCATAGTCAGAGGACGGGTGTCAGTCTATGGAGTGAAAGGGGATACTAGGCAGGTATCCTGAAGATAATCTACCTAAGTCGTCTGAACAGAGACTTGACCTAAATTCATCCAGTGGCAAGGTGAATCTGCAGCCTGGCTGCCTCTCCAGATAGGAGTCCTCATCCATTGTGAATAGTTCATTTTGGAGTATCCCACTTTTCCCTTCTCACATCCCTATTTAAAATAAAACACCAAAAACAACTACATACCCCTGGACTGATCATTGACTGAGCCAAAGAAGTAAAGTGTTAATCTGTGAAGGTCAATGTTGCTAACGGTAACTCAGGGGGAACCCGAGAGTGTATTATCCAGCAGTCCTCAAGGGGGCAGTGCTACAGTAACTTTTTAAAATATTCACCTTTTTATATTTGGCGAGTTTCCCACTTAGCGTTGATGCTAGGGTAGTGACCTAGATGCAATATGCCTTCTGGCTGCTGTACTTCTGCCTGCTATTTCCACCAAGAACACAAGGAAAACATCAGTTAATCTAATCTCCAGAGACAAAGCAAGAGGACATCAGTCAACGCCTGGGCTATAGTGGCTCCTTACCTGCAAAATACCCTCTCGTTTTCAATGGTTTTTATTGAAATTTTTATGAAAGAGAAAAAAAAAAACTTCAAAGGTACAGAAAGAAATACCGTTAACATAGGCATAACAGTCACAATTGTCCTACAGCAATTACGAAATATTAAAGTAGGAAAAAGACACTCGCAGTGTAGGCAGTCGCTATGTACCATAGTCTGGGGAGAGTGAGAAAACTATAAGCAGTTCAACAGGTAACAGAACAATACCTAACAAGAACAATCATTGGGAATGCGAGCATCATAGTACAGCGAGTAATAGGGGCTAAAAAATGTGGGAAGCAATAAAAAGGAAAAAAAAAAAACCCCCACCAACAGTAGCCCCCCATTCAGCCCACTGCCGTATCCCAGCTCCAGTGATACTTATGTAAATCACATGTAGGTTTCGGATGTGAGAAAATTCAAGTGGGCTAACGGTACACATCCATAAGGTCAAAGAGATAGGAACAAGATGGAATAGCAAGAGAAAAAGTAGTAGGAAGAGAATTAGTAGGACCCCGCCCTGCCCCCCCCCCCCGTCCCCAAAATCCCAATGCCCCAGACACCATTAGCTGCTACCAGTGAGATAGCGGAGCCACGGCTCCCATACCTTGTCAAGCAAAATACCCTCTCAGTCAGCATCCATTTTTTTTTTCTTATGTAATCTTTATTTAGAAAAGCAAAATAATAATGTAATGACAACAGTTTTTATCAGAACAGTTTTGGGATAGCATAAAGGGGAGCTTGGGGGGGAAAAAATGGATGTGGGTTAGGTGAACTAGGAAAGGCACATGTCATTGTTCATCATATGAGTACCTTATGGGTTTAGCAACAAGAAACTAACCCATTACATCGTGGATCTGTCCTTCCTGCCTTCGACTGAGGCATCAAGGCCTCCATCATACCTCCTCCAACCAAGTCACGTCTGGTGACAAAGACCAGATCAACCTTCATATGCAGTTCCCCATCAGGCACTGCTCCAACAGGGACCTTTCCTACAGTAGGGTATCAAAACATTTCAATCTTGTGATACATGTACAATGAAACAGGGGGAAAAGAAAAGAAAGAAAAAAGAAGGGAGGGGGTATAGATAGGGGACTTGAAGTATATGGCACGTACCTTTGTTTTCATTATGAAGCTATTACCGATCACTCACACCAATGACCACTACCACAGCACCAGAATGAAAGATGAGACAGCCCTTCAGAGACCCTCGTTCATGGCGCTCCCCAAGTGATGGTTCTGCCAGCTCTAGTATTGCTGTGTCCAAACTGGATGAGGTAGATGTGGGGTCAGAAGTATGCTCTGTCCATGGAGCCCAGATGCTAGCACAGTGTTCTCTTGTGCTCCTGCATGTCGCCACCCAGTCCTCTGCCTCCCTTATCTCATGTACCTTCCGTACCCATTCCTCCCGAATAGGGACCCGAGCAGTCTTCAAGTAAACTGGAAGTAATCGTTTGCCTGCATTCAGTAGGTGTGGCAAGCCACTTCTATTATATTGGCTAACTGGCACTGGGGGAATCTGAAGAAGAAATTGAAGCAGGAAAAAAAGGGGTATCCAAGCCCAGGATTTCTTTTATCTGGTTTCTAATGTCCTCCCACAAGGGCCTGACCACTGGGCATTCCCACCATTGGTGTATTATTGTACCTCGTTGACTGCTTCCAAGGCCCCAGGCACACGATACCAGCGAGTCAATATCTTATAATTCGTTTCTTGCATTCTAGACTCTATATAGCTAGATGTGTGAGCTGGTATAGTTGAGACAGCTGTGCCCCAGAGAACTCCATCCCAAGATCCCTTTCCCACCCACGAATATAAATAGATCTAGTTATAGGCGTAGCGGAGGTCAGCAGCTGGTATAATTCCGAGATCATCCACCACTTGGTCGCCAGGCACAAAGCACTAAGCAATCCTCAGTAGAGATGGAGAGGACGCCTCCAGACTCACCACCCACAGAAACCGGCACCTGCAGCCACCAGGAGAATCTGCACTACACATGTGGCGATAAGGAAGTAAAATGATCCAGGAGTCAGCACCAGGGGATGAGGGGGGGCTCCCACTGCCGAAATTGCCCCCCACAGCCCCCACTGTCATGGCCGCCTCTATTTCCAATGGCAAACCATAAGAAAATGTCCGCTGGACTACACAAACATGGCCACTATGTATAAAAACACAGGCTAAAACAAAATGGCAGCCCCACAAGGCTTACAGGGACCCAGGAGGGAGACCAGGATTCAAGGAGAGATCCAGGCAGGACGGGGGCCCTGGCAGGACCTCCACAAGGTATAAACCCTCCTCCGCACAATTGATCGTCCGGTCGCCGGCGACGCACCCCCTCGGGCCCAATTGCTAGTTAGCGCTCTGCCCCATCCCAGGAAAGTGGCCAGACCACCCAAATAGCTCAAGCATGGGGGGGGGGGCAGGATGAGGGACTTGGCAAGGGGGGTGCCTGCAGGAAGATGGGGAACCCGGGGGTCTGAACGTCCCAAGGAGGGGCCCATGTCCACCCCAAACCCTCCAGGGGGAGAGGGGGAACAGCTACTCGCCATACCAGGAACCAGGCGGGCAACACCCCAGACAGATCCCCTCTACATCGAAATGGGGGGCTGTCAGCCAGGAGGAATGCTGCAACTCGGGCCTGTGACCTCAAGAGGCGGAGGGCGAACCTAGCGTGGAGCTGAGGTTTGTGCACGCTCGTTGGCCAGACTGGGATGACCACTGGATCTAGATTATCCAGTCCGTCGTCCAGTCCGGCATTTGATTGTAGATCTTACAGGAAAAATTCAGGAGTAAAACATTTCCTATCTAAAATTTTTTTGCCAGGACTAAAGATCCCAGCAAGGAAATAGGTCCTTACTCCTGAATAGACAGAAAAAAACGTGGCTATAGCAGAGAGAGGGAGTGTACCCCCTGGGACTGCCCATGGGTGTAGCAATAATTTTTTCCTGGCTAGTGTCCTACTCCTGTAGGGGGCAGTAAAACCCAATGGTTATGAATATCAGTTGCGGTGTCCATCAATGATTGAAAGAGAAAATTATATTTTATTTGCGTACAGTGTTGCATGATTTAAAGTAGCACAGTGCTGAATAGGAAAAAATGGCCTGGTTATGAAGTAGGTAAAACCTTCCGGAGGTCAAGTGGCTAATCTCATGGTGCATAACCAGTTTTGGGTAATTTTGTGTAAACAGAAACTATGCTAGAATAACCTGTGAGCCCATGGATTGGAAAAAAAATGTGTGAAACAAAATGTGGGTATCAGGCATCGTAAGGTGGCAGATTATTCATACTAGCCTTTCTTTGCATTTCAAAAACACATCAAACTTTCTATACAAATACAAGCCATCTCCAAAACGATGTGGCAGTCAGGGCTTTTTTAACAAATAAAATAGGTACTGGAATAGGCACTAGGCACTGCAGTACAAGGGTGGGCCAGTGCTCTGGTGTTATAAGCACAGGATGTTTTGAGCACTCTGGAATGCAGGTATGCAGGGCTGCCATCATGGTGGTACAGCTGATACACAGTAGGGGGCCCAGACCACAGGTTCCAATCCGGGCAATCTTTAACAGCTGCTGTAAGAGCAGATAGGCTGGCAAGATGCAGAGGAGGGTGGAGAGGTGGGCGGATCCCATGTGTGTGCACTGCAGGTTGGGGTTCGCTGTCAGGCAGGCTCTGGTCCGGTCAGGTACTGGTACCATAGTTTGCGCCAAGCTGTGCATAATGGGTGAGGCCAGTTGGTGCCAGCGGAAGGACCCATAGAGGAGGAGGTTAGGGTGAAGGCGCCCCCCCCCGTTCCTTCTAGCAGCTGCTGCCAGAGATCCTGGTGGAGATGGGGCACAGGCTTAGCTACCCTCCTGGCAGTGCTGGACAGGTGAGAGCTGGGAGGACTGGTGCTTCCTAAGGTGTGTGCGACGCTGCCCCTTCATTGGCACTTCACCCTATTCGCCCACTGACCTATTCCCATGACACTTCCCCCTCCTGTCCGATGACCTCCTCCTGTGACGCCACCCATCAACCTGTCCCGCTGACTCCCTCCAATGACACTTCCCTCTCCTGTCCCACTGCCCCCCAATCTGTCACGCTGACCTCCTCCTGTGACACTCCCCTCTGTCACACTACCACCTCCTACCCCACTGCCCCCCAAAGGGGCCACCATCGGCGGGGTACAGCTGTTACACAAGTAGGGGGCCCAGGTGTCACAGGGGCCCAGAGCATGGGTCCCAACCCATACCATTTTTAACATGGGGCAGCTGGCATCAGAGCAGGCCAGCTGCCAGGATGCAGAGGAGGGTGGAGAGATGGGCAGATCCCACATGTCTGCAGGTCAGGGCCTGCTGTCAGGCAGACTCCCCTCAGGTACAGGTACCACACTGTGCGCCAGACTGTGCGGTTCCATGAAGGAGGAGGTCAGGGAGGTGGAGCCCCCACCATGCTTTCTTGCAGCTGCCACCGGAGGTCCTGGTAGAGATAGTACACAGACTCAGCTAACCCCTCCTGGCACTGCAAGACCGGTGAGAGCTGGGAGGACTGGTGCTTCCTATTAGGAAGTCAGTCCAGATTTGGAAGTAGATAGCAGCAGCAGAATGGGGGAAATTGGCTTTCACTTTAAAATCTTATATCAAAACCTCTTTGATTGAGCCAAATTACAAAGTTTTTCTATGGTGGTACTTAGTACCAGCCCGCCTGGCGTCCTCTATCCCGGGCGCCTCTTCACTATGTTTCTGTGGTCAGGAGGGATCAGTCCTCCATACCTGGTGGACATGCTGTAAAGCAGGAGTCTCAAACTGGCAGCCCTCCAGCTGTTGTGGAACTACAAGTCCCATTGTGCCTCTGCCTATGGGAGTTATGCTTATAACTGTCAGTCTTGCAATGCCTCATGCAACAGCTGGAGGGCCACCAGTTTGAGACCCCTGCTGTAAAGTAAAGCAGTTTTGGATTGGCACTTAAAATTTTTACCTATTCCTTTACTCAGGTGAATCTAACAAACAGCCCACAACAAGCCCTTAAATGGCATGATCCCGGAAATCCCGCACAACCCCTTTTGTACTCCTAAAGGCCAAACTGATGTGGATTATGATAAATGAACGCATGGCAGCCATCCTCCATGACAGTCTGGCCTACCTCAAGAAAACATGGAAAATATCTCTCAGGACCCTCCTGACTCGGATGGAAACACACTTGTACAACACCTAAAGGGTACACATCTTCTATCATGTATCAAATTTTTTTCCCCCTTTTATTTTCCTCTCTTTTTTCCACATGCGGTTTTAACTTTCAAGGCACTGTTGGTCCAGGATGACTTCTTTATCATATGTACCAGTGAAGGGCTAGTAGAGGTCTACGAAATCATACAGGTTGCAGTTAATTACTTGATACAATCTGAACCAACGTTGTATTATGTTTTTTTTTTTCTGATTCTGTTGTTGTTAATGTTCCAAAAGTGTTTAGGCTTTATGTCGCCTACAGCCTTGCCATCTGACCAAATAATAGGAGCTTACTCATAGGCTGCTGATCTGCTAACATTTTTCTGTAACCATTAGCACATGCCATGATAGACCACGAACTGGACAGTGTACTGTTTTGTACCTTTTTTGATATTTCTGATAAAAATTATTGTAAAAGAAAAAGGGTGAAAGCATCAATAAAGACACATTTATTTATTACACACCATCCTTTAGAAAACTAAAATGTTATCTAATTTACATGCACTTTAAAGCAAAGCATGTACTGTGTGCCCACAGTGTATAATAGGTAACAACTGCAATTTTCTTAGGGAAAACACTATGCAAGAAAAACTGGATTTTTGTAAGAACTTACCGTAAAATCCTTTTCTCTGAAGTTCGACAGACGCAGCTCTGCTTAATAATAGACTATAGGGTTATGCTCCTCCCACAAGGGATTGGCACTAGGCAGAGAAAAACTTGTCCACGCCTATAGGGGCTGTCCCAGTAGGCATACCCCCTTAGGCTCTGCTATACTCAAACAGTTGTGTTGAAAGCAGTGAGAAGAAAAAGATCCCATAACCTAAAAGTAGAGGGGCGGGTGCTGCGTCTGTCGAATTTCAGAGAAAAGGATTTTACGGTAGGTTCTTACAAAAATCCAGTTTTCTCTATCGTTCATCGCCAGATGTAGCTCTGCTTAATCATAGACTATAGGGATGTCCCAAAGCAGTAAAAACATGATGGATGGGTATAAGACAGGAACAAAAACCTGAATGCCCCAATGGCCAAAACGTAGCCAATCAGGTAAAACAGAGCTCAACTAGAAACAACTGGAGCTCCCCTGAAACAACGAACCCTCAAAGAGAAACCAAAAAAGGGGATTCTCTCTTAAACTGCAGCCTGCAAATCCTTGCGGCCAAAAGAAGCATCCGCTGATGCCAGCGCATCTACTTTGTAGAATTTAGTAAAGGTATGCACAGGCGACCAAGTTGCCGCCTTGCAAACTTGTAGCACCGACACCTGATGGCAAAAAGCCCAGGAGGTACTCAGCACTCTAGTAGAATGCGCCTTTACTGGAAAAGGAGGAATCTGACCCTTCAGTGAATAAGCCTGTACCATTGTCTGTCTGGTCCATCTGGAAATGGTTGCAGCAGACGCAGCCAGTCCCTTACGAGGTCCATCCGTAAGGATAAAAAGAGTATCCGATTTTCTGAAGGAGGCAGTGGTCTCTAAGTAAACCCCGATAGCTCGATGAGGCCAGTCTGGAGCCAATGGAATGCTTTCCACCTCTATCCTGCGCAGAAGACGCAGCAGAAGTTTCAAAGGGGGAAATGCATAAATCAGCTGATACTAATCCCAAGGAGCCACCAAGGCGTCTGTTTGGGTATAGCAGAGCCTGAGGGGGTATGCCTGCTGGGAAAGCCCCTATAGTCGTGGACAAGTCGCCTAGTGCCTATCCCTAGTGGGAGGAGCATAACCCTATAGTCTATGATTAAGCAGAGCTGCGACTGTCAAACGATAGAGAAATATTTTATTTTGCCAAGCATCAACCACCTAAAGCCTTGTATGTATTTAGAAGAACATGCCACTGTCTTATGGGCAACACAGACAGATTTTCTTTAGTTGATTTGGAACAAGAGGCTTGGTAGGTGTATGTTGGAGATTGGTGAAAAACAGTTGCACCCAAAACAATGGCCTATTGTGTGTAAGTATTCTACGGTCTAAAGCTGGCCATATATGAATTGCATTTCAGTCAATCCTGCTGAATCAGCTGAAATGTATTCAGTGGGTGGCAGGTGTTGGCACCACCCTGGGCGACAAAAGTTGATTTTTTTTTTTTAATCAACTTTTGTTGAAGGAAGTGAACAGAAAATTATCAGCAGAACAACACCCTGCATCTAATCATATGTGGTCACTGTTAGGGTATTCTAACAGCTATGGCTGTCGCCTTTCGGAAAACAATAGCATGTTCAGCCACCCACGCTCTTTTGAATGGAAGAGGGAAATCAAATGATTTATCTTGTTCAGCCCGACAAGCTAAATAATAGTATCAGCAAATTCCCCCTTCCATGCCAAACATTGTGGATTGAGGAATCTCTCTTGGTGGGGATTGTATTCAGGCAGCCAGAGGAACTGCTAGGATACAGTCCCTGTTCGTCTGATTTTCCTTCCAGCTCCTTCGATTGTTCATTTGAATTATTTTGAGCCCGTTGGTGCTGAATGGGCCACCCACATAGCTTAAATTTCAGCCTATTGGCTAAAATTTGAGCTGTGTATGGCCAGCCGATAGCCCCGTACACACGGGTAGAATATCGGGTGACATCGGCCAGTTCAATATAAAAAAACGGCCATTTGGCTGGCTTCTGTCAGACGTGCATGCTGGAAAATCAGCAGCAGACAGGCTACTGATCAGTGCTCACAGCTTATGGCTGAGAGTGCTGATTAGAGTGTTCTGCAGGGGGGGTGCTGTCCCCAGTCAGAACACAACAGCTCAGCAGGGGAGATTGCTGTACTAACGTTGGACCGTTAGTGCATCGGTCTTGACAGGAGTGGCAGTTCTTTTTTTTGTTCGTTCAACCCCCTGGGTTGAAGGGAAAAAACTCTGTATGTACAAGGCTTAAAACAAACAATGTACTGATCTTCCCCCTAGCAGTAAATAATCAGCCTCAGTTTTCCGTATAATGTTCTACTAGATAGACATGCTGGTAGGTAATTGGGTCCTGTCTAAACTGGCCCTAGTATGTGTATGTATGAATGTGAGATTAGGACATCAGACTGCAAGCTCCTTGAGGGCAGGGAGTGATGTGAAAGTATGTAAAGCATTGTAATAAAAATGCACTTTTATCGCACATGAGCACTGTATATGATTTATGAATTGAGTATTTATTGCACATTAGCACGTCATAAGATGATTTAAAGAGACAGTGCACTTATTTGGGTTTACGCTAAAAATAAATAGGCATTGTCATAGGAAGTTAGCTCAGACATCAGATAGCCTAGGTCTGTTCAGCTGCCAGAGAATGCTGGGACTTTTAGTTCCTCAGCATCACATTTGAAAACTTGATTACCACTTTTGGATCTAAAACGTGCTGGCAAAACAAACCTGTAAAAAACTTTTCTTTATTGTTCTGTAACTGTGACTAGATTCTGGCTGGCTGAACAATACAAATGTACATCTATAAGAGCCAAGAAAAGATAGAGAAATGAGCAACCTGAGAAAGAGGGAGTGGTTACAATTTAATCGAAACATAGCCTAGAATTTGACATTTACAAAAAGCCATTCCAAAGTGGAATACAGACAGATAGCTTTATAAGGACAGATCTCATTCGAGGTAAAAGGCACACGTTAATTTACATATCATAAAAAGCAAGGCACCGCTTCTATAAATATTCACATGTACAGATCCTGGACTGTGCGTTTGGCTTAAGTTTCCCTTCTAGTATAACAGCACAATGCTTAATATCAACATCGCCCCGAGAACCACAAGATGGCGGAAGAGATGTCCTTCATGGGAGTTGTGTGACCCTCATGATTTCCGTGACAGCTGAAGGTAACTTGGTAGCACCAAATCTAATGCCCCTATATCAAATGATACCCAATTTCCCCATAAAACCAATTTCTTTGTAATAACGGTTAGAAAAATATGAATGGACCTGTACTGTAGAATGCAGAAAAAAAAAAACATTAAGTATAACTGTACTGCGGTACAACTGTCTGAATCAATGGAGGACATTACTGAACCATTTCTGAAAAAAATGGCTCATTACCAACAAGAACACAAAAGGAATATATTTTTTTGCATTGGAAAAATATAATTATTCTGCTAATACCAAAGCAAGTCAAACATGTTAGATGCAGTCTCAAGGTTATCAACAAATATCTAAAGCTGGATACACACTATACAATTTTCTTTAGATTTTTCATTTTAGACTTACCAAAACCATATAATATGGGGTCATACCTCAACATTTTCAATTTGTATGTAATCAGGCAGGCCCTTGCACTACATAGTTGAAGGTAAATCTAAAGGAAATCTACCAACAAAAGTTGTATAGTGTGTATCCAGCTTAAAGCAATGAAAAATATTTAAAGTCCAACTGAACATTTGGTTTAAATCAGCTAAACACATTCCATGTGTATGAAAAACAAAAAACTTACGGTTTACTTTCTTTAGAAAGCAGCCACAGCCCAAGCAGAAAAGCCTTCCCCCTGCCAGCATGCTGTAAAGAAGGTCCCTTGCTCTCTTAATGGAAGCCATTGTCTCCCTACGGGGTCTGACTGCTTGTCAGTGGGTCTGAAGAAGAGGGGATCCCCCCCCCCCCTCGAAATGCATCAGTTATTTGGACAGTCCTCTGGTGTGCTGGACACTGTCCTGATGACCTGGTTAATTTGGGTCCATGTTTGGATCGATATGCTTTTTACATTTTTAGGTTTGTGAGCTTAATTCCTCTTATTTCATTTTAATAAACTCCATTTGGGTAATGCACAAGGTCGATGCGCCCTCTTTATGTTCTTTACACTCCTTGCCAGGTTAGAACTAGTGCTCTCCAATCAGTAAATCTTATGCTCAGTGCTAATTGGACAGCTCTTGTTCTGACTCAGGGGGTCTGTCAGACCTCTGTAGAGAGACTACTGCTTCCACACCAAGCTCCTTCGCTACAGCATGCTGGCAGGAACAAATATCTCTACTCAGGCTGTGACTTCTTTGTCAAGAAAACAAACTCTGTGCTGATGTAAGCTAAAAGTTCAGTTGGGCTGTTAAAAAGAAAAAAAAAAAAAAGGAAAGTAAGAAAGTAAGTTTTTTTTCACTTCACAAAGAATACAGCATGTTTCAACTTATTTACAGTAAAGAGTAGGCATATAAATAATATGCACATCAAAAAATGACAGGCAGTTTTGAAACAAACTTGACAGGGTTTTTTTAACCATTCCTTACACTATACAAAAAAACGTTTTCAGACACACTTAAAAGCTGAACTCTTGGCAAATCGCTAAATACATATATGGGAGCGGATTTCCTGTAGGACTTCTATTTCTCACCCAGTCCTGCTTTACCTTGCAGGTTTCCTCCCCATCCTGGGATTGGCAATGAGAGGTGAAGCAGCACACTGAGGAGCTCATCTCTTTGTACTGCAGCACACCTGATTGGCATCTTGTGCAGCTTCTCCCCTACCCCCTAAACTCTGCTGTACAGGGGCTGATAATCAAGCAAAATTAATGTAGTTACATGTATTTTTTTTTTTAAATACAAGCACGTGTAAATAATGATTACACAGCTGCATTAATTTGTGTTGCTGTAAAAAAAAAAAACACATAAATATGCGCGCGGAGACTGCCTGGTTTTAGGTTGGTGGAATTTTAAAAAATTGTTGTTGCTTATGTCATGGTTACATTTATAAAGGGATTTTTACCATTAAATGAAGCAAAGCAATATATATATGACACTGCAGTGGATTCCTGCTGAGAAAAATAAGCTGTATATAAAAGTCATAAGAATTTCTGTAAAACCGCAAAAACAGTTCATGAAATGCCTAGGTATGGTGTATCTCCCTATTATAACTCCAGATCTGACGTATAATAATCATCTTTACAGTTGTAACAGACAGGAGTGAGGAAGAAAGAACTAGAAAGATGACAGCCATCTTTGTCTTGTGCTGGGCGTATACTTGGTTCAGTTACCAAGAACTTGCAGAAAAGGACATGTATAATAACCAGGGAGAATCTTAAGACTTATGTTGGGAATGCGCATGTAGAAGACTTCTCAAATATATGTTGTATCAAAATGTGATAGCTTCATGGAATGTCAAGGTGATCACACATGTCACATCAAACAAAATGGCACATGGAGTAAAGGTGCTCCAGAAAGAAGTGGTTTTATCAGGCAGCTCCTTGGTCCCAGTGGCAATGAGAGGAGGATGCAGCTTCGCACTAATGAATGTTTTTAATGGAATGAGGGATGATCCTCCAGAAGTGCACAGGAAAGATGGCAGGTCTCCCAGACTCTTGACAGGTCCTCAGTCCCACATATAGAGGGTTATCGAGGGCCAGGATCAAAAAGCTTGGAATAGAACAAGCTTTTCATTCATTTAGAGGAGCTGGAAGATCCAGAGACTTTAGGCCATCGAGAAAGACGGTGGGTGTTAAAATATGAGTGGACCCTGAAAAAAAAAAAAAAAGAGAAAAGGACAATGGCATGACAAAGCTTTCACAATCAGGTGGCTTCAGAGATTCAATTCAATTACTCTCAGTCTCTCTTAAAGAGACACGGTCGTCACCTTACCAATTCAGGGCAAAGTGACCATGTCTTTTGTAAGGGGGCCCCAAACCCTGTATACTCTCCTTACCTGCACTCCCTCGCTGACCCTTCCTCCATCATAGCCAGCAGAAAAATTCCTACTGGAGATTGCTGTTGGATGCTAAGATTAGTAAAGACATCACTCCCATGTCATGTGATTTGCTGCTAGATCCAAGCATTGTCACATGGGAAGAGGTCAAATGCTGCTTCATGATGGGAAGCACCACATATTGCTTTCAGCGGTGACAGAATAAGGAGAGGTATGGAAGTTTGAGCATCAGGGAAGTGTTTTAGAAAGACATTTTCTAAAGCACTCCCCTGATGCTCAAAGACACTTTCACTTTTCCTGAATAGCCAGGGTGATAGTGTAATTATCAATAGCTAGAGCTGGGTACAAACTATTTTTTTTTTTCGTTCAACCCAGCGAAAGAAAAAAAAAACCTGAAAAGGCCGCCATACAAACTAAGCAATGTTAGTGCTGCAATCTTCCCCTATGTGCCTTTGTGTTCTGACAAGGGGACTGCTCCCCTGCCAGAACACACTGATCAGCGCTGGCAGCCATTGACTGCCCGATGCTAATCGGATGCTGGTTCTGAAGCAGCCGGTCGAGACCAGCTTCTGTCGGACAGGCTGCTGTACACACTGGCTGAATGTCAGAAAGCTCAACAGAACACCAGCCTGTGTGTATCAGCCCTAAGACAAGACATAAGTCACACAGGGAGTGCAATGTTTACAATGAGTCAGCTGACTAAGACTTAAGATGGCCATGCATACCTCAGTTTTTTTCTGCCAATCGGCCAGCTGACTGGGAATCCTCCCCGCTGTGCTATAGCGTACTGACAGAGGGACTCCTCCACTGTCAGAATGCATATACATGATATTATTAAAACAAACACACAATAAAATAAACACTACAAAAAAAAACTGTTTTAAATTCATATATTCACATTAATCAATTAACATATTTACATTAATCAGATTAGACAGCTCATTGGCTAAAAAAAAAGGGAGGGTGAAACTAATTGTTTATGAAGGCATTAAACACTCTAATTGTTTATGAAGGCGTTAAGGCCGTGGGGGCTTATAAGATCTCAACCAAGAGATTCACTTAGTCTCCAACTTGGAGATTTCTCTCCTTATGTGGCTACCTCTCCAGTTGGGACTGAATTGATTACCATGAATGATGTATCCCCCAGATTTCTTTCATGGAACAAGTTATAGTGCTTCGACAAATTGGGATTGGGCAAACCCTTTTGGATGTTGGTAATGTGCTCCTTCAATCTAACCAGGAATGTGCGGACTATGACCTCATTTTTAGATGCACAGATTAAAAAAAGATTTGATATCATATATTTTAGAAATTGCATTGGATTGTAAAGATGTATATTTCCTATTGTTAAGGCAATTGTGTTTACAAACCATACATTTTCTGCAGGAATAGATTCAGATCATTTGGTGTAAAAAAAAAAAAAAACTGCTTTTTTGTTGGTTCTACAATATTAGAGGCAACGAGTAGTCTCAAAGGGGAATCCCCCTATACGTAATTATAGGGGATTCAAGCAATATAGGACTTCACACCCTATCATTCGTAAGAACATTGCAATACTTTCTGAAAACATTTTTCACCAAAAAATGTTGATTCAAATACGAGGTGAAAAAGGAAAAAGGTAGGAGAAAAGCTAGATGATTAGTGAGGCAACCATGCCAAATCAGTTGCCGCATCCCTTGGTTTAAGCATGTTGGCCCTATCACATTGGTCCACCTCCTGGATGACATGATCCAAATCAATGGAATCATAGCCCTTGTCCAGGAAAAAAACGGCCCTTTAGAAGATCAGCCTTCTCCAGGTAATTACTGGGAAAAGTGCAGTTCCTCTAGAGGCGTATAAATTGGCTTTTGGGCACAGCTTTACGATTAACAGCTAAAAAGACTTATAAAGCTATTGCAGTCTGTATCTTTAAAAAAAAATGTAGAAGTGACAAATGTATTCTCTTTTGCTCTGATTCCCAAATCAGTATTGGCTTTATGTTTTAGGACAATACCCTGATCATCACAATTAAGATGGGGAAAATAAATTATTCAAGGATTCCATATTACCATCCCAAAGGATGAGGACTTCACCGATATACCTCTTCCAGAGCACCAACGGAGGTCTCTGTTGGCCATAGATGACATCCTCCTCCCACTTGGCCATAAACAGGCTGGCAATGCTTGGTGCAAATTTAGCGCCAATGGCCACTCCCTGACACTGCAAATAATAGGTTATGGCCCATACAAAAATCAATCAATTGAAGAATGTACTCCTGTTGCTGGAGGGGGTATGCGGGAACCCTTACTTAAAAAGTATTCTAAAGCAATCCTACCATGTTTATGTGAGATTATTTAGTGTAGAGGAAGCCACATCGGCCATAGTTGGGATGTAGCCCTCCCCCCACTCAATTACCTCCAAAATATTGATTACTTGCGTTGTATCTTCAAGATACGAAGGGCTGCAAGAGACTAATTGTTGCAAAAAAATTATGTAGCGCCCCACTTTTGATCTAACGAAGTAGATCCTGCTTATAATGGGTGGGCCAGGGGGTTGTGAGAGATTCTTATGCACCTTGGGCAAATAGTATATTATTGACACCTGAGGGGCCACTGGTAAAAGAAATGCGCTCTCCTTTTTTTGGTCAAAATTTTCTTACGATAGCCCTCTTCCACAATCACTTGTAACTCTTTCTTATATTTATAGGAGTTGGATTATTCAAGTGAAAAGAAGTATTTTCTTCTAAAAGAATCCTATTCATCTCAACATTATAAGATTTGCGATCCAAAATAAAAATCCCTCCTCTTATCCGCTGGGTTGGAAACATTCTTGCTATTTTTATGGATTGAAGCGTTGGTAAGTATACTGGTGAATTTTTTAAATACATTTTTGGACTATACTGCACAATGAAGTGTCCTTTATCTCCAAACCCTGATCGGAGGTCCTTCTCCGTTGCAGTATATTATCACAATGTGGCTACAAACATCTGATGATCCAGTGGATATGGTGGCTTAGAGCTGGGTTAATTGAGCGTGTTTGACCCCTATATAGGGTGGTCATTACTGAGGGTAAAGGTCAGTGTGTGCTTTGCTCTTGGTGGAGAGCCTTAATAGCACTTCTTGTGTGTGGAAACTGCATGGGTTGTATGGGACCTTAACATCATACAGAAAAAGGCTCTCTTTGTGAATCACATGTGAAAGCGCTGCATTTGTGATATTATTATTGTTAGGTTTAATTTCCAGTGAACTGTGCTAGCTGCCTTCTTTACTGTGTGTAACCTTGTATACTTTTATAGTATTGTAAGTGCAGGTGTATTGTGGTTTTATAGGTTTAAAGCCATTGCCTTGCCATGTTTTGGGGCTGGACAAAGGGAAGAAAGGACAATGTTCTCATTGAGGTGAAAGGAGGCGACCACTCTAGACAAAAAGGAAGGTTTTGGTCTGAAACCCACCCAAAAAGGTTCTTTACAAGATAGACCTGCTAATGCAGAAACATGTCTAACAGGCATGATGATGACCAAGAAAACAAACAAAAAGGTAAGATCTTCCAAAAGAATGTCTCTAATCGACTCTGAGAGGTTGAGATCCCGAGGTGATACATAAGGTCGAATTGGGGGAATGATATGAGCAACTCCCTGTAAAAAAAAGTCTGGATAAGAGATTGCGAAGCAAGGGGTTTAGGGAAGGGAATGGATAAGGCAGAAACCTGTCCCTTGAGGGTGGTCAAGACCAGACTGATGAAAGGTCATAATATAAATGACAGTAGTCCTTGGGGTAGTCCGTTCTTATACCATGCAAAGCAGACCTTCCATGTGTAATGGTAAATCTTGCAGGATTGGGTTTCCTTGCTTTGAGCTAAGTAGGAAAGACTGAATCAGAAATACTCTTTATCCTTTAGAACTTGAGTTTCAATAACCATGCCATTAAATCAAGTGACTGACGAGCAGAATGAATAGGGAGTCTTGGGCTAGGCAAGTCTGATCTGTTTTTAGGAGGTGAAGGCTGGTATGTCAGAAGTCCAAGTATGCCTGTGTACCATGTTCTTTTGGGCCAATTTGATGCTATAAGAATTACTGGAACCCTTTTCTTTTATCTTGCATAGGGAAGGCATAAACCAATTAGAGTCCAAGGAATCACCAGAGCATCATTTCCGCAAAGCTTAATTGAACAAGCTGAAGTTAGAAGCCGATTGGCTACTATGCACAGCTACTCAAGATTTTGCACTCTCCAGTATTAGTAAATCAACCCCCTACTATTAGTTGTGAAGACTAGTAATCACATCCATTAATATAATAAAAGCTGGGCAGAATATCTGTAAAATACCTTAATCTAAAGCAAAAAGGTATAGGGAGAAGGTATGAAAGAAAAACAATACAAGTACAAACTTCAAAAACGAAGAGTGAATACGATAATTGAAAAAAAGAAAATGTAGTGTACGAAACTGACCAATCAAAACCTCCCATTTAGACTCCGTAGCTTTGGTTATTTCATAGGCACATCTCATTTCAGACATGGAGACTCCTCCCACGACATAGACCAGAAGCCGTGGTCCAGACCTGTACTCTGCTGCGCTGCGTGTCTTGTGCCAGTGACCAAATCGTGCGCTGAAAACACAAAAACACATATGAAAACCAGAGAATGCAATTCAGGTGGAAGTTTCACTTGAAGTCAGGCTGAAGGGCCTTACCTCACCACTGTTTGGGCAGTTCCTCCCTGTGCATGGGGCTCTCTCACAAAGGGCCACTGTTTTTTATCCAACTTATCTTCAATGGCATCCTACAAAACCAAACACAAGGAGCTTAATATATCAGAGGTACATCATGTAGGAGCTCATTTAATAAAAAAAAGTGAAGCAAATGGAAAGCAAGGCCCCATTCACACAGGCCATTCGAGTTCACCAGTCGGTTTTTTAGGCAGATCCAAATCGGACCATCTATTGCCCTTTATGGAGCGACAGATGCCAACGGACATGTGTCCATTTAGACCCGCCAACATCTACTGAAGACAGATGGGGGAGATCAGTTCCCCATCCCGTCTGGCGGATCGGATGACAGTCGGTCCGTTTTCATCGGACCGCCCATAGAGGAAAGCGGCTGTGTCCGTGTCCACTCTGCATCAGCGGACAGGACCTGATCAGTGGGAATCAGCGGAGAAATCCTATGCGGAGCTGGCGGATTCTGCCAGTGTAAAATTAGCCTAAAAAGTATTGCGTGCAGCTACTGTGAGATACTTCATTCCTGCACAACAAAATGACAGCTACAACTTGATAAATTTTGTTGTGCTATACCTCTAGAATGCTTAGAACTAGTTTTATACATCAGTCATGGGACAGGTTTAATTCCTCCGCAGTCATAGAAAACATTGGGCACAATTCACAAAGCTTTTAACACAAGCATAAAAACCTATATTTTTCCCCATATAACTGTATTTCTTAAATCTCATTGACTAAACTGAAAATAACTAATCACTATTTTTTTAAATAGGTATCCTTATCTACATTTGTTAGCTTTGGAAATTAAAGCGTTTGTTACCCCAACACTTCATATTCCTAATATGTGCCTGCTGTACCATGTATTTGCATGAGAAAGTATCATGTTCTCTTTGTATTGCTTCCTTTGTGTGAAATCCCTGGTGTTCCTACTAGTCCCTTTGCTTTCCTATTAAAACTGACTACACTACAGCATGGTCAGTTCTCTAACAATGCTGCTCTCCTACAATGATCAGACTTGTCCTGACACACCCCTGCTGCACAGCCATTCACTGTGAAGCTCAGTGTGTTGTTGCTTCGCCTCCCCCCAGCTATTATGCAGCTGAGAACAGAGTGAATGTTATCACCTATGAAAAAAAAAAAAAGAAAAAAAAAAAAAGGTAATTTATAATGTATTTTTATATCTATAGAAAAATGTTTTGCATTTCATTTCCATTTTAAAATTGAATGGGTTGTTTTATAAGGTGATCGTTTACAATCACTTTAAGACTATTATGTCATCTTTTGCTTATCCTATGTCCCCTTCACTACATCCACAAATCGCTGATTTACCTCCATGATGTCTTTCAGCACTGGCGTCCAACGTGACAGCTGATAGGTAGACTCGGGACGCAGTTTCCGGACTGGTTTGTTGGGAGAGGAGCTTGATTGCTATAGAAGTCAGGGAGAAGAAGATGTTATGGTCAAACTGTATTTCCAGGTACAGAAAGCCTGGCTACAAGAGGTTATAGTTGCTGCTGGTGACCATATAGATTGACTAATAAGGAAACAGATTCATGCTTTGTTTTAACCACTTAAGCCCCGGAAGATTTTACCCCCTTCCTGACCAGGGGTTTTTTTGCGATTTTTTACTGCGTGACTTTAACGGACAATTGCGCGGCCGTGCGACGCTGTACCTAAACGAATTTCACGTCCTTTTTTTCCCACAAACGGAGCTTTCTTTTGGTGGTATTTGATCACCTGTGCGATTTTTTGATCATGCGCTATAAACAAAAAAAGAGCGTAATTTTTGCAAAAATAACAATATTTTTCACTTTTTTTTATATGAAATTCCCCCAAAAAATAATGTAAAAATCAAAATTTTTTAACATTTTTCGGCCAAATTGTTTTATGCTACATATTTTTTTTTTTTACCAAACATATCGCAAAAAGCGTATTTTGATTGGTTTGCGCAAAAGTTATCGCGTTTACTAACAAAGGGAAAAATTTGTCATTTTTGGCGTTTTTTTTAACGAGTAATGGCGGCGATCTGCGATTTTTTTTGCGATACTGCGACATTGCGGCGGACAGATCGGACCCTTGACTGACATTTTTGACACTTTTGGGGTACCAGTGACATTACTGCAGTAATCAGTGCTATATATATATGCACTGTTACTGTAAAAATGACACTGGCAGGGAAGGGGTTAACTGTATTGGACAGGGAGGGGTTAAGTGTGTCCTAGGGGCGTGTTTCTAACTGTAGTGGGACAATGCTATTGGTGTAAAAACAAAGATCAATGGTTCTACATAGTAGAACCGTCTGATCTGCATTTTTACACAGGGAGAATGACAGGCGGCTTGTTTACATAAGCCGCTCTGTCTTTCTCCCGCTGTACCGGCGATCGTAGTGTGACAGCGGACAAACTGGATGAAGACACAGAGATGTTGTTATCTTCTTTCTTAGCTTTTAAAGATTTGGAGAGGTGATTTGTCACATACATTTATAGATAAGGGACTGTACAAGGCATACATTTATCCTAGTCATAAATTGAATGCATCAATTCTAAAAAAAAAAAAAAATGAGCAGTTAAAAAACAAGTAATAAGACAAAAGCGGCTTTTCTAGATTACCTTTGCTGGGCTTTTTAACTGGAATTTTGGTTTACAGTAAACCTTTCCCCTAACACTATAGCTTGCCATACATTTAGCAGCCCATGCCCCAGACGTCATTAATGACAAAAAGCGTCGGGAATGGCTTGAGGGTGATGACATCACGCAGGCTTTTGCCGGTGTTTCTGACTTTGCTTATACACGAGCTGTCAGCTTGCTGGATTTCAATTATGAAAAGTTTAGAAGCCGCCTGAAGAAACTTTCTATTAATTTTAAATAAAAGGAGAGTTAAACGGGCTTCACTATGTTAGCTTGTTTTTTCATCTTTCTGATATAAATTTGGATTCAGTACTGAGTGGCAATCGCTTCTATCTGATGCTGGCTCCTTTTTTATCACATGCGCATTTGACCGCTATAATCTATAGTCTAACACATTCGGCAAGAGGCGTACGCTGAGTGTTTATGCCTGGTGGTGGATCTTTTCATTTAACTTCATTGCACTCTGTATTTTCTGGATAATCTGCTGGTTCACTTTTTTAAAGTACTGTATACATTCCATATGAATTTAATAGTTATATATTTCACTTTTGCACTTTGGATTGTAATTGATTCTTTCACTTGTTCTCTAAAGGACTGGTTACAGCCATATGAATTTTTTATATATTTGCATTTTTTTTTGTACTTTACACTTTATGCGTGTTTATTCATTTTGCTCACCTGATATTCAATAGTGCTGCTTATTATTTACATATTTTTTAAGAGCTGGTATCACAGTTGATTAAGTGATTGCTTGTTATTCATCATCTTCTGATCTAGCGTGAATTTCCAGGAAATGATTAACTTATCAAAATTCGTCCGGTTCAGCAGGGACAGGCCGAACTTTAATCTGCATGTGGCTGTCCCCACTTGTCAAAAGTCGATTGTTTAAACAATTTTTGACAATAGGCTGGAAAATGTTTGTTGATTGGAGGCTGCAGCCACTGATTAGTGTACTTTTACATCAGTGGGTGCAGTTGCCAGAAAATAATGTCCCAGCGGGAAGGGGGAAGGGATTTCTTCAACCACCTTGTTTTTGTGGGTGGTGGAATCTAACAGTGTATGCCCAGCTTAACTTTAATCCTCAGATGAAATGTGCACAGGGATGGGAGTCAGTGGCGGCCCGTGCATAGGGGGCGCCAGGGCGCCGCCCCCCTACCCCTAAAAAAAAAGAAAAAAAAAAAAAAAGAAAAAAAAGAAAAAAACAAAAAAAAACAAAAACGAACAAATAAAGTTGTATAAAAAAAAAAAAAAATTGGGTTCGCCGGCCTGAACCCAAGGAACTGGTGGCTAGGGGGGGGTGGGGTTACGTCCCAGAAGAGGCGCCGATTGGCTGCCTTCTGGGGGGGTAGGGGGGTATCCTGGGCGCAAGTCTTTGCGGTTGGACACCCCCACTTTCTGATATCCTGGCTGTGATTGGTCCAGTCTACAGCCTGGACCAATCATCATCCAGGATATCGCTGACGTCGCAATGGGGGCGGTGCCGGTGCGTGCGTCAGTCACTCACCGTCACCGCCGCTCAGAGAAAAGGAGAGGCCGCCCGCCGGTTCCCGCCGCCGAGACGAGGGAGGAGGACCCGCCGCAGAAGAGGAGGAAGAAGCTGAGCCGCACCGCCGCCAGGTAAGTTTGAACGGAGCACGCACGCTGGCACTCTGCATCGATTAGGGGACAATGCTGTGGCGCTCTGCAAACATTGGGGGACAATGCTGGCACTCTGCAATCATTGGGGGACAATGCTGTGGCACTCTGCAATCATTGGGGGAAAAAGCTGGCACTCTGCAATCATTGGGGGACAATTCTGTGGCACTCTGCAATCATTGGGGGACAATGCTGTGGCACTCTGCAATCATTGGGGGACAATGCTGTGGCACTCTGCAATCATTGGGGGACAATGCTGTGGCACTCTGCAATCATTGGGGGACAATGCTGTGGCACTCTGCAATCATTGGGGGACAATGCTGTGGCACTCTGCAATCATTGGGGGACAATGCTGTGGCACTCTGCAATCATTGGGGGACAATGCTGTGGCACTCTGCAATCATTGGGGGACAATGCTGTGGCACTCTGCAATCATTGGGGGACAAAGCTGGCGCTCTGCAATCATTGGGGGACAATGCTGGCGCTCTGCAATCATTGGGGGACAATGCTGTGGCGCTCTGCAATCATTGGGGGACAATGCTGTGGCGCTCTGCAATCATTGGGGGACAATGCTGTGGCGCTCTGCAATCATTGGGGGACAATGCTGTGGCACTCTGCAATCATTGGGGGACAATGCTGTGGCACTCTGCAATCATTGGGGGACAAAGCTGGCGCTCTGCAATCATTGGGGGACAATGCTGGCGCTCTGCAATCATTGGGGGACAATGCTGTGGCGCTCTGCAATCATTGGGGGACCAAGCTGTGGCGCTCTGCAATCATTGGGGGACAATGCTGTGGCGCTCTGCAATCATTGGGGGACAATGCTGTGGCGCTCTGCAGTGATTGGGGACAATGCTGTGGCGCTCTGCAGTGATTGGGGACAATGCTGTGGCGCTCTGCAGTGATTGGGGACAATGCTGTGGCGCTCTGCATTGAAAGGGGCTCGCACGCTGAACTCTGCATTGATGGGGGCACGGAACAGTTGCATTGAAGGGGGCACGCACGCTGAACTCTGCACAGTGTTTATTGCATTGAAGGGGGCACAGCACAGTTGCATTGAAGGGGGCATGCACGCTGAACTCTGCATTGTGGGGGCACAGCACAGTGTTCATTGCATTGAAGGGGGCACAGCACAGTTGCATTGAAGGGGGCATGCACGCTGAACTCTGCATTGTTGGGGCACAGTACAGAGTTCATTGCATTGAAGGGGGCACAGTGTTTATTGCATTGAAGGGGGCACAGCACAGTGTTTATTGCATTGAAGGGGGCACAGCACAGTGTTTATTGCATTGAAGGGGGCACGGCACAGCACAGTGTTCATTGCATTGTGGGGACACAGCACAGTGTTCATTGCATTGAAGGGGGCACAGCACAGTGTTCATTGCATTGAAGGGGGCACAGCACAGTGTTCATTGCATTGAAGGGGGCATGCACGCTGAACTCTGCATTGTTGGGGCACAGCACAGTGTTCATTGCATTGAAGGGGGCATAGCACAGTGTTCATTGCATTGAAGGGGGCACAGCACAGTTGCATTGAAGGGGGCATGCACGCTGAACTCTGCATTGTGGGGGCACAGCACAGTGTTTATTGCATTGAAGGGGGCATAGCACAGTGTTTATTGCATTGAAGGGGGCATAGCACAGTGTTCATTGCATTGAAGGGGGCATAGCACAGTGTTCATTGCATTGAAGGGGGCACAGCACAATGTTCATTGCATTGAAGGGGGCACGCACGCTGAACTCTGCATTGAAAGGGGGCATGTACGCTGGTCACTGCATTGAAAGGGGGCATGTACGCTGGTCACTGCATTGAAAGGGGGCATATACCATCTCCTGTACCATGACCTGTGACATGCCTATACCATATCTGTGCCAGGCCTATACCATCACCTGTGCCATGCCTGTACCATCACCTATGCCATGCCTATACCATCACCTGTGCCATGCCTGTACCATGACTTCAAAGTCACGCAATTTTTTACTGCGTTTTTTGACGCGAAGCAATACCTATTACATTTTTCTTTTTGCGCCCCCCAAAAAATTTTGAGCACCAGCCGCCACTGATGGGAGTAGTGAAAACACTATGGAACCAAAAACCATCAGGCAACAGAAGTTCATACCATGCTCATTTATCAGTGCTAGGGAACCTGATGGATGGGTGAGAGGCACCATTGTCACAACTTACCCCAGACAAGACACGGGTACCCAGGTTGTTCAGGTTCCTGATAATGTTGCTGTCACTCTGAATATTGGCATGCTGAATTAGTTTGGTTAAATTTTCTTCTGTTATACCTACATGATAAATAATTACAGAGATAAGCCAATACATTTGTAAAGCATGCAAACATTATCCTTTCTGAATCAGGATTTTCCTGAACAAACATGCTTATGTGTTCTAGATTCAAACTCCCCCATGACTGGGTTCACAAATTGCTATTCTCCAAAGACTGAATGTGCATTATCAATAAATTTTTTTTATAATACAAAATCGTAAAGTACCTGTAATTTACTTGATATTAGCCTCCCTGCTACACACTCTGGCTCCATTTACTGACCGTTATGTCACAGATGAGCCCCTGCAGCTCTGAAGGAACATGTAGCCACACCCCGAATAAAGTCAGAAGGACGAAACATGTCTGCTTGTGGCTACGCGGAAACCGGATGCGACTTCAGAGCTGGAACCAGAAGCGGCTGGAGAGGGTGAGGTGCAAATACGTTGAAAGTGTATGCCCATTACTCCTAGTTAGGCAGCACAGTGATTTTATTGTTGAGGATTTTAATGAGCAAGTTACTTTTGTGGTTTGTGAATGGCATTTAATTTTTAAATAAAAGGTGCTTTTTATGGTATTACACTATCTGAGATTTTCTTCCTTTTTACATTTATCTAAGTGAACTGGCTGAATCAAGGGGATGGATGATGGATTGATGCACCTGGAGAACAACATGTCTAGCAATAGACATAAGAGCTATATGCCAAATACGGAAATCAGGGGCATAGGTTTCTGACAAGTTTCAATCTGAGGGGAGAGGTGTCTCACTGAATCACGTGATGGAGCACAATTATTCTATTGGTATAATGTTATCAAAAATTTCTGCATCACAGATTGTGGATTGAATATAATTTTTATGGACTTAAAGATCACTTAATTTCACTGTTTTATGACTTTTGGTTATATATTGAATCACTGCGCTACTCTAAAATTTGGTTTACATTAACCACATAACGAATGCCCACCGCAGTTTTACTGCGGCAGGCAGATGCTCCTGGGCAAAGCAACGTTATACTACGACGCTCGCTCAGGAGACTCTAGGGGGCGAGCTCGTGCTGCCGGCCGCTCGCAATCTACCGCAGCTGAGAGAGAAGGACAGACGGCTGATGTAAAACACAGCCGTCTGTCATTCTCCCTGAAGTGATCACAGAGGCTCGCAGATCGCCACCATTACTAGTACAAAAAAAAAAACAAAAAAAAAAAAACAAACATGACAAATCTTGCCCGTAGTTAGTAAAACGCAATAACTTTTGCACAAACCAATGAAAATACGCTTATTGCAATTTTTTTTTTACCAAAAATATGTAGCAGAAAACAAATTGGCCTAAAATGTTAAAAAAATTTAGATTTTTACATTTTTCTTTTCATTTGAGAATTTCATATAAAAGAATGTGAAAAATATTGTAATTTTTTCAAAATTGTCGCTCTTTTTTTGTTTATTGCGCAAAAAAAAAAAAAAAAAAAAAAAAAAAAAAAAAAAAAAAAAAAAAAAAAACGCACATTTGATCAAATACCACCAAAAGAAAGCTCTATTTGTGGGAAAAAAAGAAGGTCAATTTTGTTTGGGTACAGCGTTGCACGACCACGCAATTGTCCGTTAAAGTAAGGCAGTGCCGAATCGCAAAATAGGGCCTGGTCATTGAGCAGCCAAATCCTCCGGTGGGCTAAAGTGGTCAATAGTAGTTTAATTTATTTATTTTTTTTTTCTTTGTTTAAATAATTATCTTTTCTTTGTCACTGGCCAAATGAGGTGTTGCTCCCTCAATGAGAGAAATGCTGCAGAATGTGACTTTCCAGCAAGAGAGCGACACCTCACTCATCCAGTCAATGAGGAAGCCACCTGTGCAAATCCTGTTGCTGGCAAGTTGTCACTAACGAAGAAATTGCAAGGGTTACATGGGCCTTATGCAGTACATAAATGTGTTCTTTTATAGTCGCTGTTGTGCTACAAGTGGCGACCTCAAAACAAGAAATAATTGTCCTCACAACAGAAAAGTCGCACGTGAATGTAGATAGGCAGGCTTACAAGTGTCCCAAAAATATAGGTTTTCTCCTACAAAAACATCATTACAAATAAAAAAAAAAATCATCAAATATGGACAATTATCATAAATGTTTTTTTTTTTCAATTAGTGACCGCTATGTGCAAAATATAGTTAGTATGTAGTAAAGCATTGTAGTAAAATATGTATGACGGTTTCCATCAGGCTGACAATGGTAATAATTACCAAATAGGACTTCTATAAAGGCTCTTACCATTCTTCAGGTATATATACAGCAGGATAATGCGAATCTTGTCATAGGCTTTGACGTTTGGATCAAGCAACACAGGGACAATAATCTTCATTGGGTCCCTTAAATTCTCTCCCTCTGCATTTGCTCCCATTGCCAAGTCCTAAGAATGAAATATAAGAAGGCAATATCATGCAGAGGTTTAGCCTGGAAGTTAGATATTTATATTACTATCAACAGTTTGACAGTTGGGATTATGGAATCAGGAGAATTGCAGATTCATCATTTATTGATGCGACAGATTACTAAAACTTGGATCTATCTGATTAAACAAAAATATGCAATTCATTAAATGAATTGGAGGACAAATATGTTCCATTTAGGAGAATGAAAAAAAAGTACTAATTTGCCTATCTTCTGGGTATCCGAGCCAAGCAGCTAATCACTAGAGACAATTATTTTTCCCCATATCTACATATTCAACTACAAAAAAGTGAAATAGCATCCCAATAAATATGATCTATTATCTATCAGTAGATAACGTCTATAAAAGGGTTGAATGTGGATATAAAAGCAGCTGGTATGAACGAGGTCTGGTTAATTCCTCAATAGTAAACATAGTCAAAGAAAAATACTCATCCAGTTATGAATGAAAATAAAGCATGCTGCCATTTAGCTGCCAATAAATAGCACACTTCTAACCTACAGATCTACTTTCCAATAGTAAGCCAGAGAGACACATGATGATTCGCTCACTTTCCCCGAGCACTGACACGGTCTAATTTAAAGAAAAAGTCAGCCAGGCAAACATCAGGCTAGAAGTACGCATAATACAGCATGTATGTGAGCATTACACAGCATCTACATTAGACATAGGCTTTTGTTAATGTGGTGTTGCACTATTGTTGATCACTTTAACCCCTTCAGGACCAAGGTCAAAACAAACCTTACTTCCCAGATCCATGAGTTGGCTGCTCCCACCCCCTCCACAGCCAAGGCGCTCCAGTGAGCACAGGGGGAACTAAGCAGAGAGACGCTTGATTGACAGTCACCAGCTCTCTGCTCAGGGAGCTGCGAGAACCGAGCAATCAGCGGTGTTCGATCGCTCAGTTCTCAGCGTTAGAGGCACTGGGGGACAGATGCAACATCGGACCAATGCTGCATCCACCTAGGTTAAGTAGGACTCTTTAAAAAAAAAAAATAAAGCTATATATACATCTCTTTTTAGTCAGTTGGTTGCCATTCAATCTGAAGGACTAAAGACATTTTCTGATGAAAAGAGACTACAGAAGGGGGCAGCTCTGCATTAAAGGCTGGCATTGAAGCCTAAGCTACATGAGGGACATTAAAATGAATGTAGGTCCAGACATAGACTTTACCCCTTTTACAGTCCCCGCCTTACGCCATATGTCAGTGGTGGCAGGGGGTTTTACACACATTCCCAGCAGCTGCCAGGAATGTGTGTAAATCTGCCAAGCGGCTGTGCAGCTGCCATACTGCTTTTATGCACCTCTGTAACTGCTAGCTTCCCCCCGCACACACGTCCCCGCCATATTTCCCAGGCTTCAAGCACCCATCGGCTGACCTGGATCTGGCATGAAGGGTGCCACCATCTACTTTGCAGGGAAGAAAAAAAAAAAACTTTTGAGGAGTTTACTTCCTCTTTAAAACACAAAATACATTGCATGCCTGTAGTCAGTCGAATATATATATTTTTTTTCCCTGCTAGTTACAGGACATACACACCTGCTCCACGGCACAGAGCTTTTCTACAGTTCCCTTGAAGTGCTTCATGCAATCCTCTGCCAGATGGAGGTGTGTGGAATACTGCACAAGGGAAAAAAATTACACAGTCAGATACGGACTGATAAAATAAAAGGTTTTTAATTTGGGGACAATGACTTACATTGTGGGACATTTGTGTTGCACAATGCTATATACAGAAGTCTTTAACCTCTATTTGAAGACATTCGCATGTATGAATCCTGAGTGTTGTAGCTTGTACTGAACAGTTATACTTCTGCCAGGTTTACTGGTATTAGTATGGAGGCAGACGTTGCGGACACCCCATTTTCCAAATGCTGGTATTCTATGATTAAAACAATGTGTCTTCCATATATCCTAAAAGCAATATAGTACATTCTACACTCTAATGAAATTATTAATGCCAATAGTGATCAACAAAAATGTAAATAAAGCGTGTATTTCCAAATAAAAACAGCGTCTATAATCTGTAGTGCTTCCAATTCCCCCCAAAAAAACAAAAAAAAAAAAAACAAAAAAAAAAAACACTGTGCCCTTTAAAAAAGTATTTTATCAGTGTCCCTTTAAATGATGCTCTTAAGAGCACACTACTCACCTTATTTAATTCCTTCTGGTATTGTGGCATTTTTTTCAGTATTTGGGACAGGTCTTTGATGTTTGCCTAAGGAAAAAATAAAAAAGCATTTGATAAAGAACTCTTATTCACAGAAAGTTCCTGGTCCAGCCCACCACACCCTTCTCAGTTTCGTTCCAATCACTCACTACATCTGTAACATACGGTATTTCTTAAGATTATGTTGTACTCTTACTGGCTTTTTGAGATTATTGCCACAGTAGATCTTCCAGCAGTCTTCCCCAGCTACCTCACTGACTGTCTCGCCCTCCTTTAGGGTGTAACATATTCAGCATCTGGCCCCTCTTACCCTGATCCCCCCCCCCCTTGTAGCAGTGAGCCGGGAATCTTCTCCCTGCACTCGCTGTCACAACTCAAAGAACGAGGCTGTGTAGGGCTCTGCCCACACGGCCACATAATGAATTCACAGATTCCTGTGAATAAATGAACTACAAAGTAATGACAGCCCTTGCGGCTTGCAGTTCTTAACAGACTACCAGGGTGCTGAGGAGCACTCTAGGTAGTTCACGGAGCTTCCCGACAGTGTTCAACTGCCTGCCTGTATCAGAGGTACGGGTAAACAGCCACAAAGACAGCCTGCAGGAGCTGGCATTACACCCATTATCTGCAAAGCTTTATAGGCTCCTAACAAAAAAAAATGAATGCAAACTTTTTTTAACTGCAAAAGATATGTGCAGTTATTGCATTTTTTCTAAAGGTGAATGTATCCTTTCAAATTGCATTCTTGTATTTGGGAGCATATTAAGATTTTCAACATGGAAAGAAAAATTCTTTGTAGTTGTGTCAGCGTAAAAGTGATAGAAAAGTCCTGTTCCCAAGCAGATATAAAAGCAGGGCAATCTACAATTCTGGCGCAAATCACTTGAGTATATAAAAGTGATATTGAGTGTAGTAGAGGTCCATTGAAAGAGCAGAAGCTCTCAAAACGCAAGAGGGCGCCTAAAGTTTGCGCGGAAGAAAGGGAGGCGAGGAAATGGTGCAATTGTAATGCATTTCAGAAAGGAAGTTGGTAAGGGCCAGTAGGGGAAGTCAGTAGGGCAATCGACGACCAGCTTGAACTTCAGCAAAAATTAGAGGCATTATATAACTTAGACA
Organism: Pelophylax lessonae; assembly: GCF_965119305.1. Taxonomy (NCBI): domain Eukaryota; kingdom Metazoa; phylum Chordata; class Amphibia; order Anura; family Ranidae; genus Pelophylax; species Pelophylax lessonae. Next base: position 575,488,939 of record NC_138771.1, on the reverse strand, counting down.
GTCGACTCAGTGAAGGTTTCCTTAGGCCCAAGAAAAAGTTTGGGTTTCCAATTATGGGGGGCAGTGGGAAAGGGATAGGAGACAGGTCATAACGTTTGATCATTTTCTGGCAGTGAGTGACTGTCAGCCTATCATCGAATGAGTCCATAAGTAATGTGGCATTGGGTTATGACACCAGGATAAGTTTTTAAAAGGAAGTTTAACAATCACGTTTTCTAAGGTAACCCAGCCCTTACAAAGTTCGTGTCTGTGCCAGTCTACCATCCTGACAAGATGACAAACTAGTAGGTATGTTGAGAAATCTGGTAAGAAAATTCCACCAAAGGTTTTAGGGCTCGTTTAAAAAAAAAAAAAAAAACAGTTTAATTGTGGGGTTCTTTCCAGCCCAGACAAATTTCCAGACAATGGAAGTGAGCAATCAAAATAAGCCCAGGGAAATATAGATTGATAAAGAGTTCATGAGGTACAAGAGTTTGGGCAGAATAGACAAAATGATTATATTGCATCTCCTGAACCTCCTTGTGGGGTCCATTTACTGAGTAAGGACTGAATTTATTTTCAGGAAAAACAGTAAAATTTAAAAAGTCTGTTTCGAGGAGGTTTCTAGGGATAATGGTGCCCAGGTACCGAATGGAATTGGATCCCCATTTGAATTTAAAATTCGATTGAATTCTCTGGAATTGGGCAGGAGGAATGGAGATATCAAGGGCTTCAGATTCCTGAAAGTTAATTTTTAGGTTAGAGAGTTCACCATAGACTTCAAATTTGGCCATAAGGTTAGGGATTGACACATCCAGAGAGGTAATGGAAAAGAGCATTTCATCTGCATATGCTGAAATTTTCTCCAACTCGGAGACCTCCCTAGAAAGTGTTAAAATTAAAGAACCTAAATGTGGAAGGAAGAGAACGGCCAAAATTTTTTCTGCAGTACTGTTTTGTGTATTTATTGGTCTGCTTCCTTTTAAAGTCATCAATAAAAAATGTTCGAAGGAAAAAAAAAAAAAAATGGATTGTGCAATCTGTTGAATAGGGTTTTGGCTTACAGCTCCAGCTCAAAAAGCCAGAAGATGTTGTCAGAAGCAATGCCAGCAAGGGGAGAGGCATAGTACACAGCTTTCATTCTAAATTATCTGAAGGGACAAACAAAAATTTTTCGCATACGATACCAGATCGTATAATTTTCGTTTAATCAGTACCGTTTTTGTCCAAAAATACAATACATCACTTCCGAATTTTTATTGTTTATGTTGCTGATTTTTTTATTATGTTGAATTTTTTTACATTTATTATTATGTTGAATTTTTGTACTTTAGTAACCTCTTCCTTTACGATATGGAGACTAGCATGCAAAATATATCATCCTATAATCTCATTGTGTGTACTAGGCTTTAGACTGTACCACAGATAGATTAGCAAACCACAGAATGATTTTATTCATACACTCTGGAGCTGCTCTTTAATTAATCCATGAATTGCAGGCCCATATTTGGGGGTCTGAAAATCAGGTTGCATACCCATTATTAACAGTGGCTATAACAGGTGACACATTGTGTGGCGTTTTGCAATTTAAGTGTTACAAACCTGTATAAAAGAAAATAGATACAAATACTGGGCTACTCTATAGGGCATATTTAAACCAGTGAATCAGATATACAGCATATATTTCACTGAAGGTGAAGCTTTCAGGTGCATGTATTTTAAATGGGAGTGATTGATTTACCAAGAGTGATCGTTTGGTAAAAAAAAAAAAGAAAGAAAAAAAAAAAAAAAATCACATTCACTACTTTTGTCTGAGTAAATTTATTTAAAGGGTCAGTCCAGTTCTTTGAAAAAAATAAAATAAAATATAATATAATGTAGTAAATAAAATTGCTACACAAGCCATATTGTATTTTAACATTATACTGTACTGTTCTTTTTCAATTGTCAGCCGCTGTAATGGTCTGTAAAATTCAATGCAATGTGGCTACCTGGAGTCCTTCTGTGCACAGTAGGTGTACACTAAGATATAAGTACCATTTTAGGCACCCCATGCAATAGGAATTATATGGTTGGTGAGATACTCCCTAAGGGTTTATTACTTCCGAAGGGAGACAGACAATGCAACTTTCCTCATTAGAAAATTGCAAGAGTGCATCAGCTGATCAGATTGAAAACAGACACTCCCATTCAGAAACCAGACTTCTAAGGATATAGTAGAACATATGGCTTTTTATTAAGAACAGAAACAGGTAGGACTCTGGTACAAAGTTTGTTAAAATCCTTGCAATGTATATAGATCACCCAGAGAGGATTGTGTTTTTTCCCCCTCAACAAAACTGAAGATTCCTGGCAACCCAATCATCGTGTTATTTATCTTGCTTGGCTGCAAGCCAAACAATGATGTCACATGCCTTGTTTCATTTTCCATTGGAATCTATGGAAAATTCAGCATGGGCGCTACATACTACAGGATACAGAAAACCTACCTTGTCGGTTGTCATTCTTTTACTCTCACAGAAAGACCTCAGCAGCTCTGTGACTTTCCTGCAATAGAGAGGACACACGCTCAAAAGAGGACTGGAGAAAACATGGTACATACAATAACTGAGGACAAAGAGCTGCCTACTTGGACACATCCGCAATGTGCATGTGACGGAGCTCCACCCACAGGTCATCATCTTCATCCAGAAGGACCTGCTTTTCCCGGGAATCTCCAATGCCCGTAGTCTCATAGCTGGAGGAAAAACAAGAAATTATGGATCAGAAACCAACAACCAGAATCTAGTCATAACTGAAAAATCAGCATTGGGTGGTCTTTAAAAAAGTAATATCTGTGCTATATCAAAGTGCGGGGAAGGGCACAAAATATGGCTAATTAAATTTATATAAAACCAAGGTATTAAAGCGGAACTAAACCCTGCAAAGGAAGCTGCAATCTTAGCCTCTATTTAATCTACAGTTGCCATGGTGTTCCCATTTCATGATTTGATAGTTTGATTGAGAGCTTGCATTTTGGGTCAATTCAGGGAACTAGGATCAGCAAAACCCTCGTTGGCAGTCCCTAAAGGCAGCTCGTCCAGTTCTGAAGGGAGATGCAAATAGTCCTGAGCTCCAGGAGGTTTATAGGAAGTAAGGATTCCCTTGCCAACTAAGTTCTCTGGACCATCACCACATTGAATATACCTTCCCAGCCAGAAAGGCTGGCATCCATCTTGACCACTATCCAGAGTGGATATCTACTAAGCCAGTGTCGGGTCTCCGTCGGGAGGTGCTTGGGTCATCCAGAGAACATGTTTGCTTGTCCCGCGTGGAAAGGATAGGTGTTGCAATGGCCTGGAGTGAATCTGGGCAAACAGCATTGCCTCAAAAGGAAGCCACCATAAGACCCCAAACCCTCATGCAAAGAAGAACCAAGGGTTGATGATAGGACCACAGTTGAGATTTTACGGACAGGATTTTCACTAGTAGAAGATATACACAAGCCAGGGACGTGTCCAGGAGAAGGCTCAGGTACTCCAAGTGGGTAATTTAATGCAGACCTTGAGGTTGAGAATCTAACCAAAGGCTTGCAGCAGCTGAGTAGTCCACTAATAGACCCAAGGTAGCAGATTGTTCAGGTACCCCCCCAAATATGGATACCCTGGGAACAAAGTAGGGCAAGAACTAGAGCCATGACCTTTATACCAATGCGATAAAGGGTATGTCCAGAGAAACTAGGAGGCCCTCCTGTTGAAGGTAGGTGATGATCAACCTGGCCGACTCCATGCGGAATTTTCAGATTGTCAGATATTTGTTTAGGCCCTTGAAGTCCAAGGTGGAAAAAAAATTGCAGTTTGACTTCAGAATCATGAATAATTTGAAGTAACTTCTCTCCCACAGTAGAAGTAGAAGTTTAGGCCTGAGTCTTAAGGCCCGTACTCACGATAAGCAAATCTGAAGAGAAATTTCATCCGACGACCGATCTGCTGATTTTCGGATTGTTAGTATGGTGCTTTCAACAGCCGACTCAGACTTTTCGGCCGAAAAAATCCTGATGTGCAGGCTATAACATTTTTATCGTCCGTCAACACAAAGTCCGATTTTCATCTCATTAGTACAGTTTGACAGAAAGAAATCTTAAGAGCAAGACTAGGCATGCTCAGAGACGAAAGAACACATACAAAACAATCCAACACATGACATCACTTCTGAAGTCGAATTCTGTCGTACGGGAAAATTCGTATGAAAATAACCTCTTCACTTTCCACATCAGACTAGCATGCCACAAAAAACGGACGACAGATCGTTCGATAATCAGATCGTGTGTACGGGGCTTTAGTCTTGCGTTTAGTAGGCAACAGGGAACTCTTACCGACTGTGACTTTCTAGGAAAAACTCCAGAGCAACTGGCAGGATTTCCAAACACTGACAGACCTTACAGTTTGCAGAAAAGGATCCTGGTTTCGCTTTGTCCATATTGCAACATTCTGACACACTACCAAGGAATCAATCTCTGGCTGTTTTGCAGAGACTTTGAAAACAACTTCAAGTTTCTTTTTGAAGAGTCCCTGATTGCCAGATCTTTCTCCCCAGAAGTGTCAGAGACCTGATAATACAGGCAGTAGCTGAATCAACCATGGGGACAACCTATTTTTGGTGAAACACGTCCATTATAGGGTATTTTTGAACAAACCATTTTGGGGAGCATAAACTTTTTCAGTTGCCATACAGGATGTCCTTCGTTGCGCCTAAAGAATGAAGACCGTGGAATGCCAGACAGGACAATCAGAACGTTTTGGGGGGGGGGGGGGGGGGCGGGGAACGACACCCATTGACAGCCAAAAGGGCAACAATGGGATTTAACCTTTCACACAACTGGCTTCACACACTAGTGCAGATCACCCGTGTCCTGGACCTACAACACAGCACCACAATTCTAACCCTACATGCTGCACCTATGTGACAAGGTGGGTGCCTAACACAGGATCCGGTGCCCAAGGGGACTTTACAGGCCAGCCCCGTGTCTTCTCTGGATGGGTCCAGATTGGCCCCAAAAGCTCTCGCTGTGGGACAACAATCCAGAACCTGCAGAGGATGCTGCTGTGGCTGGAACACAGCGAGAGAAATTTGATCATAGAAACCAGAAAATATAGCTAATAAAATCCCCACTCAGTAGTAAGGAGACGTCCAAAACCTAATGACACTATCAAAGTACTGAGGCCTGTTAAGAAAGGGAGTGGTTTTATAAGGATCCTTGCAGTTTCTCTGCCAGTGTCCAAAACTATAGCCCAGTCATCTTTAAATCTTCCTGTGTCCTGTACTGTATGAGCAAGAAACCGCTCTAGTGAGTGACATATCTGATCAAACAGCCGCCTAATTTACACACACACACACACACACACACACACACACACACACACACACACACACTCTGGGAGGTTTATCTGCTTTCTCTATACAACATGTGTGTAGGGCCAAACCAGGCAAATAAGGAGCTTAATGGGCAACTCCAAACAAACAGCTTAACAGAGTTAAAGTGTGTCTTAACCAAAAACCAAAAATAGAATTGATTGTAGCTAGCACATCTAAGGAGCGGTAAGCTGCCATATGCTTTCTTTTCCCTTTATTTTTACTTGATGATTTGGTCAGTAACACGATAACTGTTCTAGGGTGACAACGTTTACTGTATTTTTGTCACCTTACAACTACAATCATCCCTCTCTCTTCTCCATAACAAACAGGGGAGGTGCTCTGCAGGCCTCAGAGATAAGTGGGAAGTAAATAACTGATAAGAGTGCAGCATCTTTTGCCTGAATTTCTGGCAGGATCCACAGGTATTTTTTCAATTTATTACACATATATAACAAATAGTATATTTAACAGAGTAAAATAAAGACCAAATAAGAGAAGTTCATTGTTAGGGTTTAAATACACTTTAAAGAACATTTTTCTTGGACCAGATTACTTCATAACAGTTTAAAAAATTAAATTTGCATATTCATATGATTCACCCACCCTTGCTGTGCTATAGGTCTGCATAGCATAAGGGGGATGAAAACCTACTGGTATATGTCTTGCTTGATGTCTAGCAGGTCATGAGCCATGGCCTGAAAGGTAAGTTCATGCAGGAGGGGAGACACAGGGTCATATCCACGATCCACAATGAGGAGCTGGGAGCGGGACTTGTCTGGGCCCTGGGGTGGAGAGAAGCAGGTGAGAACACAGGGAAGGAAAAAGCATTTGGGAAGGATGTGAAGCACAGCAAAGTCTCATTATCAGAATCCTCCAACACGTTTTCTCAAGCCATCTGAAATCTTTATGTTTAGTATTCCTAAGCTTAGTGGGTATCTGACACTGACACACTGCTTTCCAAATTCATCTCCGATGTATGCTTGGTATTCACCACAGAGAAGACAGATCACTATAGATGGATACCTAGACACACTAGAGAAATGCTAAAGCAGCTCCAGTGGCAGATAATGCAGCAGAACAGGAATAAGACGAACAGCATGGATAAAAGCAAACATGCAGGAAGAAGAAAACATTTTATGACACAATTATTCATTAATAACTTGTTTAAAGAGGAACCCCACTAAAAACATAGCAAAGTTACACATTGTTCCCTTTCTGGATAATGCCACTATAAAAAAGGTTCCACTTCCCATTCCTGAACCCCTACTAATTCACAGAAATGGAAAGTTCTTAAAAGGAAAATGATACTGCATATCACAGCCTATCTTTATACAGCCTCCCCATTCTGTTTCCTATACCATTTTTACCATCAAGAGCAAGATTATCAGGATACAAAGCGATTGGTTGCCAAATGTGCAGAGTTGTCACAATTGCAAAACTTTTCTACTTTTTAGACTGTTTCTAATTTTACCTGCTACACTAAAAATGTTTTTATTAGTAGAGTTCCTTTTTAAGTCTAGCTATAGAATAGTGACAGATAAGCAGCCCTTAGCCATCGTCAGAACTGCTACAGTACTTCTAGCAACTTCTCACCTCTCCCATGCTTGGGTTATCAGCTTTGAATGCGTTCAGTCGGTCCTGCACCATGTGAGCGAGGATGGAGTTGTCTCCGTAGCCACTGCCATAGATAAAAAGATTACTTCTACAGCTGTACAAACACAGAACCCCATTATATAACTTGATGTAGGGGTAATTCCACAAAAGACTAGGGAACCCAAGATCATTAGAGCAGGGAAATCGTGAGTGATATATGTAGAGGAACAATATTTTCACTACTCCGACAGATGACCGCTATATCTCCTTGTGTGTTGGAGATTTCCACTTATACTTGTAGGACACATCACAAAAACAGAAAGAAGATAGAAGATGGAAGGGAGTAGGACTCATCTCCTGAGTCATTTCACTAGGACAGATGGCATATCAAAGAATGAAAGTAGTAAGCAATTTAAAGCTGATCTCTGGGATTCATATTCTTCTGCTCTCACGTCTCTTTTCTCCCCCTGGACAGACCAATAAGCATTTTCACATGGGTTGGATATAAGGTGCTTGATAAAAGGCATTACAGTCTAATATCTTTTAAATGCATCTGGTAGTTGAAGCTCAATGGCTATGGTTAGGCATCTCACATCACCCTGGGTGGAGGACTAAACAAATGAATGACAGCACTAAACCACAGTTTTAAAGTTCAAAATGATCTCTTTTAATGCACAAACAAGTGACACCCGCAATGCCATTGACATACATTATGTCCGTAAATCATCCGCAAAAAAATAGGATGATTTGCGGAAATGCGTAACGTCTGTGTAAAAGAGTCCTTACGATTTTAAATTATATCCTTTTTTTTTTTTTAGGATAAGTATATTGCTGTATATAGCTCTAGAACATAACTACTCACTGAAAAAAATATTAATAGACTGTTTCGAGTTCTATCTGCTTGTTCTGCATCATTTTCTTCTTCTTAGTACCAATAAGAATTGTATCTTTACCTTGTTCCTGTGCTATTGTGCCTGGTACAGGAGAAGAGGGGAAATCCTCCAACAGAAAACATTGGTTCTGCTGACAACTGTGGAAAAATGGGATTTTTTACTTACCGTAAAATCCATTTCACTGATGTTCATTGACAGACACAGCTCCTGAAAATTCATAACCATTGGGTTATACTGCCCCCTACAGGAGTAGGACACTAGGCAGAAAAGAATTCTGGCTGCACCCATAGGCAGTCCCAGGGGGGATTATACTCCCTCTCTCTGCTACAGCCACTCCGTTTTGTTACAAGCAGTGTCACGAGAATTGTAACTCCACAGTATAAGAATTATAACTCCCTCTACACAGGGTGCTGTGTCCATCACTGAACATCAGAGAAATTGATTTTAAGGTAACTCAAAAATCCCATTTTCGCTTTCATTTATTGACAGACACAGCTCCTGATATTCATAACCATTGGAGCGTCCCAAAGCAGTGTTAAACAAGAGGGGTGGGAACAACAAAAAAAATTCCAAGACTAAACATTAGCCAACCAGGCAACATGAGCTCAACCAAAACAAATGTAGCCCACCTGAAAAAAAAAAAAAAAAACCACACCCTCAAAAGAGGATCAGGTCCTCTTAAACAGCAGCCTCCAAAACCTTCCAGCCAAAAGAAGCATCTGCAGATGCCAACACATGGTATTTAAGGCCAATTTCTGCTCAACAGAAGGAGCGAGGAAGAGACTCACCACGCAAAATACTTCCATGTACGATGGTAGATCTTCCTAGGAGGTAGATTTCCTAGCTTTGAACAGTGTCACCGACTCAGATGAATCCCTATCCTTTAGCACCTGGCGTTCAACAGTCAAGCCGTCAAAGCAAGCAACTCTAAAGCAGGTTAGCAGATCGGTCCTTGGGACAGCAGATCCGCCCTGAGGATGAAGCTGCCAAGGAACGTCGGTGACAAGCCGCACCAGATCGGCAGCCCAAGCCCGGCGAGGCCAGTTCGGAGCCACTAAGATGATGATCGGAATTCTTTCTGACTCAATCCTGCGTAGAAGTCTTGGCATTGGCAAAAGCTTGAGAGGAGGGAAGGCATAAATCAGACGAAACTGACATCACGGGGCCACCAGCGCGTCTGTGGCGTCTGTCAGAGGATCCCTTGACCAAGCCACAAACCTCTGCACCTTTCTGTTGAGCCAAGACGGCAACAGATCCACCTTGGGGGGGGTGCCCCACCAGAAACACAGCTGATGAAAACCCCTCCGGATGCAGGGACCACTCCCCGTGGGCCAAAGCCTGCCGGCCAATTTTCCACCCTGGGAATGTGTACAGCAGAGAGAGGGTTGGAACTAACCGTTCTGCCCACCGTAGAATGCCGGCTACCTCCAGAGCCGCCAGAACACTTCTTGTGCCCCCTTGGTGATTGACATAAGCCATGACCGTGGCATTATCCAATTGAATGTGCCCTTGACAACCCTGAAGGCGGTCCGTCCAATGATCCAGACAAAATCTGATCGCTCAGAGTTCCAAGACATTGCTTGGGAATCTGGATTCTTCCAGTGTCCAGATACCCTGAGACGAATGCTTTCCTAGGACGCCTCCCTAGCTGAATAGGCTGGCATCCGTGGTGACCACTGTCCAATACAAAGGGAGGAAAAAAATTCCCAGCCGATGCACCGGAGAACAAAGCCACCATATCAGGGACAACGCGCTGAGATCCGGTCGTATGCAACCTCGCGAGGTGTTTAACTCGCAGACCAGCCCCCATCCAGTTGGGCTATGTCGTGGCCGACCTAGCGCAGAGCTGATGTCTGCGTGCGCTCGCTGGCCAGACTGGGGTGACCACAGGATCTAGATTATCCAGCCCATCGCCCGGTCCGGCAGTTGATTGTAGATCTCACAGGAAAAAATCCAGGAGAAAAAAATGTTTTCCATCTAAAAAATGTTTGCCAGGAACAAAGATCCCAGCAAAGAAATAGGTCCTTACTCCTGACTAGGCAGAAAAAACTGAGTGGCTATAGCAGAGAGAGGGATTATCCCCCCTAGGACTGCCCATGGGTGTAACCAGAATTCTTTTCTGCCAAGTGTCCTACTCCTGTAGGGGGCAATATAACCCAATAGTAATGAATAGCAGGAGCTGTGTCTACCAATAAACGAAATAGAAAGGGGATTTGCCCTCACTTTGAAAAAATTTCCTCTTAATTCCTGTTGCGTCTTTGGAACAGGAAGTGATAGGAAATCTCCTCAACTGGCTTCTGACAGAAAAATAAACCTGATAGAAGTCTAAAATATACCCTCACTTCACTTTAAGCCTTTTAATCTGCCAATTAGGGGGGGGGGGGGCCTCATGTCTTTTGTGGTGACCTCTTCATATAAGCAATTTCAATTTAACCGTGAATTCCCTCAACCCAAAACAGAGTTGTGGGTGCTTACTTGCGGTATCTGACTGATGGGTACTCCTTCAGGGTTTCACATAAGGTGGCGATCTGTTCTGCCAGGGTCTCCAGGCACCTCTCCCGAACTTCCTTCTCCATTTTGCTAAAGAGAGTGTGAAAGGAATCCTTTGCATCTAAGCAGTAGACCTAAAGAAGCAGGAAATGGTAGAAGGTAAAGTTAAAAAACAAATACCATTTTGTTTAATAAACACAGCAAAGTGCAAGGTGCAAAGTACAGAAATCTATAGAAACCAATTAAAATTCATTATTCATATTAATTATAGATTCTAATTGGTTGCTATTGGTTCTTTACTTCAGCTCTACTCTTTGCTCCTTTCCTAGTTTGAAGTGTGAAGTGCCGTAACCTGCGGTATCCTATCGTCTTTCACGATTCTAACTGATCCAGGTATTCAGTGTCTAATAAGTGTGTGCTCAGACCTGTTCTGGTAAACCAAAAGATGAAGTCGAGTTCAGAACCATAAGCCTTTTTTATATATTTGCTGCTGGTCAACGCCAGATCTAAATATAGGGTTTTTGGGTTTATCTAGGAAATACATATACAACAACATTTCATGGACGAAGGTCCAGGGATCATTAAAGTCTAGATCCCAGAGTCAAATGTAGCAATATAAGAATGTGTAATGTGAAAATTCTTTTCTCAATAAATGGTGTATCACATGCTGTTCATACTCGCACAGTTACTATAAGATTAGTTTTCGGTATTGTGCAAAAAACATGGTTAATCTTGCTGTTTGCCGTCTCCCCCTCCTGTCCACGTCTCCACTGCAGTTAGGGATTTGTGCAGAGCAGTGGTGGCAGCTGATGCACACGCTCAGTTTTCAGTGTATTTCTATGCTGAGCATTTCCTCCCTATCACATCTGAGCAGCCCATGTGACTATAGAGTCACACGTGTGGGTGTGTACACAAGTAAATTAAAGCCCACTCTCTCCCTCCTCCACCATGCCCACTAACAAGCTTAAACACAATGAAGGCAGGCTATTACATGTAGATTGATGGAGACTTCACTTCCCTCTTGTTTGAAGACACGCTGGAGGGGCGTGAGACAGCCAGGGACTGGCAGAAATCCACCCACACCATGTTAATGCCAAAAGATAATAAAGATTTGTTTGCAGATATATATTTGTATGACGATTTAAAACAGTTTATTAATTATTTTTATTCTGTATTCCCACAGTTTTTTTAATTTATTTTGCACATGTGACCAGCAGCAGAGGAACAGAAACTCCTTCTGCCACTGTTTCCTTACAGACAGGCTGAGAAAGAGCTGGGTCATGTGACAGCTGTATATTGATTAGGAGAAACCGGTACTTAAATGTTTTTATTAAAACAATTACAGTGCCATTATTTACATACAGAAAGAGAAGGGATAATGTAATTTAAACAGTTAGTACCACTTTAACTGCTTGTTTAGGTCTAGGGGGCAACAAAGATTTACTTATCCAATCCTCCAGGCTGCTAGACTGGTCCCCACAGTGTCTCCTCCCCCTTGATCTAGTGTTCTAAGGTCCTGACATTAAGACCAATGCATGGTCCATAGCTCTGTACTGGACGTAATGACCATAAGTGAGAGTCCACTGCTGAAGCATTGATTATCACTGCCTGCTGGGGAAGTGGAGGATCGGGTAAAAGTACTGTTAATCTACCCTACAATAAACAAGCAGTTAACCCTTTCAGATTACAAAAGGTTGGGCTTTAACTTTATTTACATGACTAATCCGTCTACCTAAATAATGTCTACATATTTGTAAGAGCATGCAAAACTTTAATTTTTACACGGTTTCAATAAAAATTATGCTTTTTTTTTTTTAATTACAGGCTGACAAGTAGGCAAAAATATAATATACTGTATTTATCTAAGTCAATCAAACAGGTTTGACCATACGGTGTATTACTTCAGTTACCATAACCATAAGCTAGAAAAGGAGCAATATATATATATATATATATATATATATATATATATATATATATATATATATATATACACATATATATATACACACACACACACACACACACACACACACACACACACACACACACACATACTGTACACACACTTTCAAGTTAAATTTTTCTTAATACTGTATAGTAGGTCACAATTGCAGTAACAAATCCATAGGTAACAACCGGGGCTGAAAGCAGCTGTGCATGCTTCATCAGGTGTCACAAGAGATATAAACAAAAAAAAAAAAAAAAAAAAAAAAACAGTAATCACACTGTTTGACACTGACAAGTGACAGAAAAGAGATTTTGTAAGCTCCTTCCTAAACGTTTAGTGCGCATGCACGTCATCAGGAGCCTGCACAGCTGATGTCACGACGTGTCTGTATCAGATTTTTTCCGCACATTCGATTTTACAGTATATGCACATTTGCACTTAAGGATTAACGGATTTAATTTGGATAAGAGCACTGCACTTTTCTCTGTGTTATATAAAAAAGTCCACTTTACCGTTTAAGAATGAATTAAATGCCAAAGCAGTTTAACACACTATACGAGTCAGATAGAAGATTGTAGTGGGTTCTTATGCTCACTGCTAGTTTTTCCTGGTACGTCTGCCTGTCCATGATCAGTTTTACTGTACAGTCAGCAATAGGTAGACTAGATCAGTGTTTCTCAACCTTTTTTCAGTCGGGGCGCCCTTGAAAAGAATTTTCAGTCTTGAGGCACCCCTGCCCAAGGTTTGATTCACGTTACTGTGTATCGCAGAACACGTGCAGAATCGTACTCGTTCCTGACACACAGACAAATGCTCTGCTCTTTAGGGGTGCCATTAATTCTTAATGCCACCCCATACTTTGGGGTGCTTTGGGTGCGGCACAAGTTTAAAAAAAAGGGCCATGGACCTCTTTCCCTGCATTTCTGCTGGTAGGGAAGCCCATTGAAGCCCTACACGCAGCACACATCCACACAGGGCTTGTTCACATGTCAGGTTGGAGGGGCAGTAAAACCACATGGTTGAGCTGTCTTTACTACCCTCAGCTGCTCCCCCTTTAGCTGCAGAGGCAGTACCTGGGGATGTACACATGTGGTGGCTGCAGCTATACCCAGGGTGAATGAGGCTGCACTGCAACCACCCTGCCACTGTGTGCATGGTTGCAGTGTGGCGGTGCTGCATTTCCGGGCTTAAAATAGGTGGTGAGAAGCAACATATTGCCTCCTTACCGCCTGCCAAATGCCTCTGAATAGTGATCTAAGCAAGAATTGATTTTCAATGGAGCAGCAGCCCTTGCTGCTATCAGAAACAAGCCCCTAAAAAGCAGTTCTGATAGTACAGGAATGGGGGGTCAGGATTAAAAGTAACACACACATTCAAAAAAATGTACAAACACACATGCATACACATGTATACATGCACACATACACACACAAACCCATGTACAAACACACACACATACAAATGCACACACATGTATACATGAGCACACACATACAAACACATGTACAAACTCACACACGCAAACACATGTACAAACTCACACACAAACACATGTACAAATACAAACACATGTATACATGCACACACACATGTGCAAACAGACACACACACGAGTACACATACATACACACATACAAACTTTAAAAGTTCTATTACAATACCTTTCCTCACAGAGGCCGGGTACTGCACTGTAGGGGGAAGCAGAGAGCACAACACACTCCCCCCCTCCCTTTACTTTCACTTTGCTGAGGCTGACGGAGCTTCCTCACAGTTCCGATGTACAGCAGAGGATCGGGAGATCGGGCTCATCTGACAGCCCTTCTCTTCCATGATCCTGCGGCACACCTGAGGACCTCTGGCGGCACACTAGTGTGCCGGGGCACACCGGTTGAGAAAGGCTGGACTAGATTATGATATGATATATTGGTGAAAAAGAGTTGATGAAAAGCACAAAATAAAAAATAGCTTACCTGGGACTCATAAGGCAGGAAGGCCAAGTTTATTTCCTTTAATGTTTTAATCACTTTAGGGACCCTCGATTTACCCAGCTCATTAAACAATGACTCAGGGCAGGCTGTGAAAGACAAACACATTGTTAAATTCTATATGCACTGTAAACATTATTTAGCTTTAAATAATTGGAGACCAAACTTTTCTAATACTGCTGTATAGTCAAGACATTTCTTGCTTTGTGTGGAATGCATTTAAAAAAAAAAAAAGCTATACCCAAAATGCACCAGACTGCATTAAGAAAAAATGATTTTCCTTTTTCACTTGTCCCTCACAGTCCTTTAAGTCTAGCGAGACATCTGACACAAAGATGTCTTTCCGTCTCAGGTGGACAGGATGAAGATTTTATGAAGTATAAGGGCTCATTCACACTGCAGCTCAAAAAAAAAAAAAAAAAAAAAAAAAAGCTGCTTTTACAGGCATTTCAGCTTTTATATTTCTCTGAATTAGTGAAGAAATATGCCTTCAGATAGCAGCAATCTGAGCATATATACTGTATACAGGCGGTGCCACATCCTCAATTATTATTCAAAAAGGAAGGATTGGGAAACAAGGATTTTAGGGCACATTGTATCATTAAAATGAATTTTTATTTTTGAAAGATCAGATAAAATCAGAAAACACAAAAAAACACATACTAGATAAAAAAGACCTGTAAGGAGGTCCAGAAAACAGTGTACAATCGATTAGCAGTTGTTGAGGTAACAATTTCCATACAGAATATATAATTGATATTGCAGTTTAAGCAAATACTTGACATCAGGAGATTCCTGTTGACGGATGCCCAAAGACACAAGATGCCCTCCAACCGGGTCAACTGATGTCGTATTCAAAACATTCGTATTAGTGCATTTGATATTGCTCAACATGTTTCGCCTTTTTCAAAGCTTCATCTGGAGCGGTTACTGGAATATTCTGTATATTATTGTAGGGTGAGACACTTGCCTCAACATCCTATGTAGATAACGAGGGGGATTGTTGTGGATTTACAGGAGACTCATGTGGTTAGTAGGTAATCACCTAGCAGGGAAAGGTGATGGCCTGATTGTCATCAATAGCCCTGATAGTAAATCATTACTGTAGTTTGAGTCCAGAATATAAGACCCATCAAGGTAGATACCAGACTTGAGCTCCTGAATGCATCCACACCTTCCTCCCCGGAAGGGGAACCGCCACCATGACCACCCCCCCCCCATCCGGGGAGGAAGGTGTGGATGCATTCAGGAGCTCAAGTCTGGTATCTACCTTGATGGGTCTTATATTCTGGACTCAAACTACAGTAATGATTTACTATCAGGGCTATTGATGACAATCAGGCCATCACCTTTCCCTGCTAGGTGATTACCTACTAACCACATGAGTCTCCTGTAAATACACAACAATCCCCCTCGTTATCTACATAGGATGTTGAGGCATGTGTCTCACCCTACAATAACGTACAGAATATTCCAGCAACAGCTCCAGATGAAGCTTTGAAAAAGGCGAAACATGTTGAGCAATATCAAATGCACTAATATGAATGTTTGAATACAACATCAGTTGACCCGGTTGGAGGGCATCTTGTGTCTTTGGGCATCCGTCAACAGGAATCTCCTGATGTCAAGTATTTTGATTGCTTAAACTGCAATATCAATTATATATTCTGCATGGAAATGGTTACCTCAACAACTGCTAATCGATTGTACACTGTTTTCTGGATCTCCTTACAGGTCTTTTTTTTATCTAGTATGTGTTTTTTTGTGTTTTCTGATTTTATCTGATCTTTCAAAAATAAAAATTCATTTTAATGATACAATGTGCCCTAAAATCCTTGTTTCCCAATCCTTCCTTTTTTTATATTTATTTCTCTACCTAAAAGCTTGTGCTTTTTTGTGCTCTTTGCGCATTTTTATTGAGCTTATTTGAGCATAAGCATTTTTTTCACAAACCCTACACTCCGCTCATTTTTCCTTTTTTCCACACTTTTGTGCATATTTTTGGGCACGTAGGCATCTTTTCAGTTTGAAAGCACCTCTCAAAAATGCAAGCTTGGTGAGGTTTTTTTTCTGCCTGTAAGAGCATATGCCTGTAAATTCCTGAAAAAGCCATTGTGTGCATGGGCACATTGGCTAACATGGAGGAGAGATCAAAAGCCTGTAGAAGAAGCTTCTTTGAGATGCAGTGTGCATGAGCCCTAAAAGTAAATTTACTAAACAAAAGCTATATATGAACAAGGATGCAATACTGCAGATTTAAAGCTGAACCCCTGGTGAATACACATATGCTGTATGTGAACTGTTTTACCTTCAAAAGGGGTTTGTAGATCTGTGTGGTCAGTTTTGCAATTTTACCAACCCTGCAAAACAGCAAAGGCAGGACCTGAACTTTCCTGGAGACTACACTGTAGTTAATACAGATGGTCTAACACACCCCAAATGGAGAATGGCTAGTGAAGGACACACTAATGAGGTTATTTATATTACCCTTGGCAGAGAGCTGCCCCTCCAGCTCCCATACCAAGAGCTGCCCATTTCTCTGTCACTCTGCTCTCTCTACTATTGGCATGTAAGCACATGAACAAAATCGCTCCTTGTGCTGCTTCTCTATCACACTCCAGCCCTGCTATACACAATATGCAAGAGGTTATTACTTGGTAAAATTCAGGTCTTTACAAAAAAAAACATTAATATGTATGGCTAATTACAGCCAACTGCATTACTTTTTTTTTTCTACGTAGTTCAGTTTTAATGCATAATTAGATGTAGGCCCATTCACAGTAGTCCAATGTGTTGCAGTGCATTAATGTGCATTATTTTCAACTCCACACACCCAAAAAAAAATGCAAAGATGATTCACACCTGTGTGTTGTGGTGTAGGACACTGCAAGTGTATTGGGCGCTGCCGAGGTGCATTGTGGTACCCCCCAAAAATATATTGCACCACAGCGCAGTGCACTGACCTGTGGTAACACATCAGTGTGAAAGGACCCTACATGGCTTAAGCTGTCTGAAGTTCAGCCCTAAATACTTTTAATCAGGTTTAATCACATGCTTGCCTCTCATATCAAAGAACTTCAAAAGACAAAATATCATTAGAATTCCCAGTTTGGCCTAGCTGTCACAGTCACAGCCAAACCCTCCAAAAGTTGTCCCATTCCCTCTAAAGAAATCACCATGCAACCTTTCTGGTGTGAAGTTGCGGAGGTCATCAAACACCTTACATCTGTGGGTGCGAGCAGAAACCCGGCTGGTTGCCTTCTACACCTATCAGATAGGCCTATAAGGAAATATAAAATCTCTCTGAAGATTCAGCTTTTAAATGCGGCAAAAGGCATGTATCCCATGCCGGTGGAAACAACTGTGTCCCCCTACGAAATCTCTGTGGTTCACAAAGGAAAACAAGATCATGGCCATGGAGGATCTTACGGCCACTCAGAATACTGAAGAAACTTTCAGGTCCACGTGGATGACCTGGCAGTATTATGTATACATGGATGCTTACCTTTAGGCCCTGTTTACACCTGAAATTTCAGTTCGTAAAATGCTCATCTCTGAAGTCTCAAAATGCCCAACGAGCAAAATCTCATTCATTTCAGTGGCCTGTCACCTGAAGCAAAACGCCTGAAGCTCAAAAAAGTACATGAGCTTCTGTTTTGGCAGATTACAAGCATTTTTGTTAGATGTCAATGCCTGCCTCCAAACACCTGCAAAAAATGCCTGAAAACGATACGCTCAGGTGTGAATGGAGCCTAATGCATTGTTGGAAGTGGCAGAATCATCCCTACCTGTAGTCTCTGCTCCCCAGGGAGAGCCTCTGAGTCCCCTCGGCCCGTTTGCCTTTTCCCCTTCTCCTTACTTTTCCCCTTCCTCTTCACGTCCTAGTCTTGGAAGTCTTGTTTCTGTTGTTCTGCCCAACCTAATCTGGTTTTTAGATCTTAATGCCTCTTCTAATGGTATCATTGATGGCTACCTGGAATCAAAGTGTACTAAGCACTGCTTCTTCTGGTTCTTCCTCATTTTTGCCTATGCCTTCCATCAGGCTTTTATGGTGCCTTCCCCTTCTTACTTACCACCGTATGGCTTCTCAGAGCACGTATTGTTCCCTTCCAACATTACCCCTCTTTTGCCAGTCTGCTATTTTAATGGCATACTTTTATTCACTTACTTTTGAATGTGCTGGATAATTGATATACTTAGGTTTGTATTTGATCAAAATTAAATTTTCTGTTTGTTTTTGCACCTTACCTTTCTGAATAAAGTGAATTACAAAAAAAATAAAAATAAAATAAAGCACCATAACAGACAAATGGAGAGTAATCTGGCTTGAATTAAAGTGGTTCTAAAGCCTACAATTTTTTACGTTAATGCATTCCTTGCATTAAAATAAAAAATGTCTAGGCATCAGCATCCTCCCCACCTCCCCCCCACTACTTCCCTGGGGCCCTCATTCGATCCAGCGCCATGCACGTCTGCAGCTCTTTCCCCCCCCCTCACTTCTGGTTCTCGCTGGCTTTGCTGGGGCACTGGCAGCCACTGGCTCCAAGTGCTGTTAATCAAAGCCAGTGACGAGGGAGCAGGGGGTGGTGCTGGGTCCAACTGTCTGTCAATAGACGCAGCATCTTGGCAAGCTTTTTCCCATGGGGGTAGAAAAAACAAAAGTGGTTCCTGTGAAGGCCTCTTAGTCCATAGAAAAAGGGAGAGGGATAGGCCACACAGCTGAAACGTGTCTAATCAGGTACCTATTGATCAATGGTAGGCATATATAGAAAAAAGGGAGGTATCTGTGAATGTAATGGAAGCATGGGGGATCTGGAAGGGCCAGGAGCGCCGGTGGGGGACCTGAGAAGAGGCGGTTCAGGACCACTCTGTACAATTCTATTGCACAGAGCAGGTAAGTATAAACATGTTTATTTTTTTTTTTTAATTGCACCTTTACAATCACTTTACCATCTGTCCCAGAACCTGGTGTAGGGAGGTGAAGCCACAGACTGTAAAAAAGGCCTATCACTAGAGCAAACTGTATACTTAAACACAACAGTGCCCACCCCAAATTGTAATAATCGCCAATGAGTGGAGAGGCCACTTAACTAGTTAGTACTGCTCAGCAGAGCATGCCAGTACTTACTGTCTGTGAAGAATATATGTACAGCTTTATACATGGGTGCGCCTAAGTCTCTGAAGTCAGATATAAGGGCCCGGATAGACTATAGGGAAGAAAGAAAAAAAAGACAAACATAGCAATAAAAATTAAATAAAAGAACTTCAGCTCATAAGTTGAAACAATGTGGCTTGGACAGTGGCATAACACATGATCTGAAGTTTGACAAATACTAGATAAGAATTCAATGCAAATGCAGTATGTTGACTAATCCATTTATTATTTCTTAAGATCTAAATCTCTAGCTCTAGGACCTGTTTTTCCAGCCAAAGGCTCGCTGCTCTTAATGCTAATTGTTGCCCCACGTCAGCTGCTCAGAGCTACATAGAGAAGGCTGATGTTACATTAGATTTGTGACACAACCATACATTTTTTTTCCTTCACTCACCTTTTAATTTGTGCAAAAAGAGACAACATTAAGGCTGGGCTCACACTAAACTCTGATGCGGCTCACAGCAGGGGTCTAGTGCATCCCTGTTCTCCATTTCAGGGACAAATCAGGCCCGAATGTTTGCTTGAATTCAGGCCTGAAACAAAGCCAAAGACACACAGGACCCTTGTGCAATCTGCTCTGAAGCTGCCCTGGAGATTGTGAACTGGCTCCATTGAGCGCCGGTCACAGTCTCCTGTCATGCAAATTGGATGCGGGGAAACCCACATCAAATTCGCATAAGTGTGAACCCAGCCTAAAAGCAAAAAAAAAAAGGTATAGAAACTGTGCTCAGAATGAAGATACATTTTTGAAGTAGCCAAATGTAAGTTATTAAACCTAAGTGTTTTATTGAGAAGCTCATTGTGTTCCACCATAATTATGAACAGTCAATTCGAAACCCAGAAAATGACACAATGATACCTGGGGTCACAACAGTTTAAAATTATTTTCATCCTGATTTGTCTGCAAATTTCTCCCCACTGACTCCCCCTCTGCTTAAATGGTCTATTGTAACAGCTCTTTCATGGATTTTCACATTTCCATGGGCATCCTGCATTTTCAGAGGACAGAGTTTATAAAGCCTGCTCCAGTTTCATTCCGAATGGGAGGATTCAGGTAGGGTTTAGCTGGGTCCCAGATGAGGCTTACATTTTTATTTTTTTGTTTTTTTCCTGCTGGGAGATTAGATCTCCATGCCCATACAGCTGTTTCTCAAACTAGTATCAATGCAAAGTTCAATGTTGCATGACAGGCTTTTAGTCTACACCCTGGTAATTCCCCTAGAAATACCTGCACTAGTCATTTATGTGTGACACAGCAGAGATAGTACAAAAGGGGGGTGACATTCTTCAGGAGCAGAATTACTGAGCGATGTTACTGTTATTCTATCCAGACCGAGAGCAGCAAACTAGTCAAACTGGTCCAGGACAATACCATGAGAACACAGCCTTTACCCATAGGGTAAGTGGCACTACCTTAGAGGATTGCCGATGGGTTTCAAAAGATTTACCACTTTATACCATCTCGGAGTCAAAACAGCCAATACCTAAATCACTAACACAAAACACCATGTCTACACAGAAAACATATCTGTACTATGCCAGTCTGGTGTCACAGTGCAACCATCTGAATGATGACTGTGTGGTATTATGTCATGTAAACTATTCCTTGTTTGGACCTAAAGTGAATCTTTGCCCTGCAAATAAATTATTCTCCTTTCTAACACTCCGCTACATAAATATCCCTTTATTTTTTGCTTATTTCCTGTAATTTACAGAAATGATTTTCACGTTCGATATTAGTCATGTTATTTTTCTGCATGGGTACATAAAAGGGAAGTGCGGGAAAATACAAACACACGTACTCACCTAGGTAGATGCAGCATTGGTCTGCCGGCTTTAGCTGAATGCGAGTCACAGAAATACAGGGTGCATTCCTGTAAACCATAGGAGAGGTAGGGTCAAAAGAGCCTTGGCCCTATATCTCCTTTAAAATGTAACCTCTATGAATTATAAGTGGATTTACAGAAATTTTCCACATAATTTGCACTTGTGGGAAGGTTAAAGAAATGCTGCTCCAGATTCACCCCATGTGTAGTTTGGTTATTCTAGCACCCAATATTATACTGTGCATTCCAGCATGCTTGTGTCAAGTTACAATTTGAGCACAGGTCTACAAAGGACCAGCTTGATAATGGCCCTTTTCGCCATTATTTGTTGAACTGAATAACAGCTGTAACCTAAAGTTGGCCAATCATGGCTACTTGCAGCATGCACATTCTGGGGTTTGTCCAAAGAAAGGTACACTCTGGCTACAGCAGAGTCCAGAGTCAGACCCAGATAGTTCAGTTTTGTGGAAGGAAAGAGAGCAGACTTCTGAAAATTCAAACTCCCTCAAAGTCCGTATAGTGATATCCACGTTGTCCATCAGAGCAGTAGGAGACTGCTCACAAAAGAAGGTCGTCCAGGTAGCCCAGCACCGCGATTCCTCACTGACGTAACAATGCCAGTACCGGAGCCAACACCTTTGTGAAGACCCAAGGAGCAGAGGCGAGACCAAAGGGTAACGCCACAAACTGATAATGCGCCTGTCCCATGGCAAAGAGGAGGAAGCACTGGTGACAGACACATATTGAAATGTGTAAGTAAGCATCCTTGATGTCGATAGAGCCAAGGAAATCCCCCCGATTGAAAGGATGCCACCACCGTGCGAACAGACTCCATGCTGAACTTCTGTATCCGCACAAAGCAGTTCAGGGCCTCGAGATCCAGAATTGGACACACCTTGCCTTCTTTCTCCGAGACCGTGAACAGGTTTGAATAAAATCCCTATAAGTGTTCCGGAGTTGGAACAGGAACAATTACCCCTTGAAGTAACAGGTCTTGCACTACCCTGAAGAGGGCTTGCAATAGGTCCAGGGACAAACGCACATTGGAATGAAAGAACCTCTCCGGAGGGTAAGAACAAAACTCGATCTTGTAGCTGGACCGTATTACTTCATGGGCCCACTTGTCTTGCCCCAAGGAGGGCCATGGGTCCGTAAACCAGCAAAGATGTCCCCCCCACGCCAGGCGCAGGGGGAGGGCGCACCTTCATGCAGAAGGAGCCTGGTCTGTGGGTCTGGAGAACCCCGCTTTGGACTTGCCAGACCAAGTTCGTTTGGATCCTCCCGAAGAGGTCTTAAAAGGCTTTGACCCCTTGTCAGCCGACCCTGAGGGACGAAAAAAACTTCCTGTGAGCCGAGAAGGGTAGGCCATGTCTGCCACAGGGTTGCTTATCCTTACCAGCCTGCGGAAAATAGGTGCTCTTCCCCGCTGTGAGACTCTTAATGAGGACATCCAGGGTAGCTCCAAACAGGCAATCTACTTGAAAGGAAGATCAGTTAAGGCTTTTTTAGGGGTCTGGTTCACAGGCCAACATTTGAGCAACAAAACACGCCTAAGGACCACTGCCGAAACAGACCGACAATCTAGAAATCAGAGGAGCTGCATCCAAAAGAGGCATCACAGATAAACTGCAGGCTCTGGAACAACTGGTCCGCCAGCTTCACAAAAGCCGGGGGGAGCTCCAGGTCACGGTGTAAAAGCTTAGCCCACTCGTTCAGAGTTTGTGACACCAAGGCAATGGTGAAGACCGGTATGAGTGCCGAGCCGGCCACAGTGAACATACTGCGGGCCACAGCTTCAGCCTTTCTGTCAGCCGGATACTTAAAAAAAACGGTGATTCTTCTACCGGAATCATGGTTGCCCAATTCAAAGGAGGGACTCTTCAAATGGGTACCTCATCGAGAAATCGCTTTAGGGACCACAAAGGGACATTTTGGGCGTTCCCACTCTTTTGCGACAAGCTGTCAAAACAGGAAGGAAACAAACACCTTCACCGCTCTAGACAGCTTGGGAGTGCCAAAGGCATACACAGTACCTCCCCCAAAGCTTCAGCTGCGTTCTCCATTTTTAAAGTCTCACGCACAGACACAATCAGTTCGTCTACCAGCGCCTTTTCATTCGCAACTACAGGAGTGGAGGAATCATCCTCACGATCCGAAAATTCAGGGGGCAAGGCCGCAGACCCCTCAGAGCAGGCGGCAGCCAGATCAGATTCAGAATCTGAGGAGACAGATTAAACAGGGGGAAGGTGGGAGGCGCTTTTTACTACCCAGCCACCCAAAAGCCACCTCCACCCAGGACACAAAGGACTCCAGGACAGCCATCAGTGCATGAATGGATGGTTGGGCCCCGGAGGGCCTTGCAAGCTCTGAGAGGGGTCAGGTGGGGATATGTGCTCCATGGACTCCATGAGGAATAAGGGTAACCCACAAAAGTGCAAAAAAACACTGCTAAAGGGACACCCCTACCGTGCTGGTAACACTACCCGGTTACCAGCCATAGAGAGCCCCTGATCCTGCAGCAGAGAGAGGGAGATGACCCCACCAGACTCACCATCCCACCAGGCAGTCACCGGAAGCACCAGGATCAAAAGCACTCCACGTGCAGCGTCCAGGAAGGAAAGAGGCCCAGGAGTCAGCACCAGGAGATAAGGAGGGGCTCCCACAGCTAAAATGGAAGCCCAGAAGGATCCACAGTAATGACCGCCATTCAATTCAATGCCGGAATAAAGCAAAACGGCCGCTGCGGCTACACAAACATGGCCACCAGCCTATAGAGAAAAATAGGCTACAACAAAATGGCGGCCCCAGAAGGGATCCCTGGGCCCAGGCAAAGCACAGAGCAAAAAGGCGGGACCGTGGCAAAAGCCCCCCCACCAGGTACAGCCCCCCCACAGCCGATCGCCGGCACCAAAACCCCCCCCACCAGGCACCCTGCCCTAGCCCCAGGAGGTAGCCAGACCACCATACAACCCCAGTATAGGTGGAGGGGGGATAAATGACCCACAGGGACCATCATACTCAAGGGAGGGGGCCTAACGGAAAGGAGGGGAACCCGGAGGTCTGACCTTCCCAGGGAGGGTCCTGCATCCAGCCCAAAACCCTGATGGGGAGATAGCTACTCACCATACCAGGAATCAGGTGGGCACTGCTCCAGACAGAACCTCCTCGCCATCCAAATAAGGGGGGCTGTCGGCCAGGAGGAACGTTGCGACGCAGGCCAAGACCCAGTCGTATGCAACCTCGCGAGGAGTTTACCTTGCAGGCCACCCCCTGTCCAGTGGGGCTATGTCGCGGCAGAGCTGAGGTCTGCGCGCTCGCTGGAGAGACTGGGGTGACCACTGGATCTAGATTATCCAGCTGTTGCCCAGTCCGGCAGTTGATTGTAGTTCTCACAGGAAAAACCAGGTGAAAAAAAAAAAAAAAAAACCTATCTAAAAAGAAAAAAAATTGCCAGGACCAGAGATCCCAGCAAGGAACTATTCCTTACTCCTGACTAGGCATAAAAAAAAAAAAACTGAATACCTAAAGCAGAGGGAGTATACCTCCTGGGACTGCCCATAGATGTAGTCAAGTTCTTTTTCTGCTTAGTATCCTTCTCCTTTAGGGGGCAGTGTAACCCAATGGTCAAGAAGATCAGTAGCTGTATCCATCAATGAACGAAAGAGAAATGTGAACTACTACTACATGAATACACTCAGGAAAATAAAATTACCTTCTCACTGGGGGTGATGAGATAAATGGCTTCCAGGCTCGGAATGGGCTCTCTCCTCTTATTAACATCTTCAACAACTGCATACAGGAAAGAAAAAAGGATACATGTGAAACTATTCCCTCCCAATTCAATAAATTAAAGTATGTAAACCCTGACATATCACTTCTTTCTCAAATTTTCTATCCTTTGGTCTGTTATAAACAGAATTGAAAGCATTTTGGTATATCCATTTGATATGTGCAGAAAAAAACCTGTTAATTGAGTCAACAATTTAGCTGTCCTGTGTGTCCTCTGCACACCTTATGTGTTAACTCAATTAACCTAATGAGCCCCCCTAATTCGTATATTTTACTATTGAATTAGAACAGTCTATTGTAAAGATGATGACAGTGGGAGAGTTTGAGTAGTTAAGTTTAAGAGGAACTACAGTATGCTCACATAATTTGTATTAAAATTTTTTTTGCCATTTTGAAGCTTCCTCCAACCACATAGCATATTTTTTATTATATATATATATATATATATATATATATATATATATATATATATATATATATATATATATATATATATATATATATATATATATATATATATATATATATATATATATATATAATGTGATTCTGTACTTGCCAAATATGCTGCAGAAATCTCCTTTTACCAAGTCTGGCTGCAGCCATTTTAACTTTGGGCAGCAGAAGCTGCTACATGTTCACTTCCTGGATTTACACAGACACACACCCATGTTTATATTACTGTATTTTCTGGCGTATAAGACTACTTTTGAACCTCAAAAAAGTACCCCAAAAATGGGGGTTCGTCTTATACGCCGAGTATAATATCTCCAAGGTAACCTAAGTATAAGTATTACCGGTAGATGTAATCTCTCAAGACGCTGGCTGTGTGGGAATCCTGTACCGGTATACCGTATGTACTGTAGCTTCGGCTACATGCAGTGTACCACACTGAGCCAATTAGGGAGAGCGATGTATTCTATTATTGAATGCAAAGCCTGCTTGGATTGGCGGAGTAACATCAGCCCGCCTCTCTGACTCTGCCAATCCGAGCAGGCTTTGCATTCAATAATAGATTACATCGCTCACTGTGATTGGCTCAGCGCGGTATACTGTATGTAGCTGAAGCTACGGTACATACGGTATACCGGTACAGGATTCCCACACAGCCAGCGTCTTGTGATTATATATACTGGTAATACTTATACTTAGGGTACCTTGGAGATATTATGAGAGATTACATGTATTACAGTACTTGGGGTACCTTGGAGATCTATGAGAAATCTGATGTTTTTCAATGGTGTTGCCTTGCTTCTGAAGGGGGGTAGTCTTATATGGCGAGTATAGCCCAAAACCTATGTTTTAACTTGAAAATTAGGGGGGTCGTCTTATACGCCGGAAAATACGGTATATTATAATATATATATATATATATATACATACACACACACATATACTATATATATATATATATATATATATATATATATATATATATATATATATACACACATACATACATACATACATACACACACACACACAAATACATTCATACATATACATTTACAGACAGGCAGACACACTCACACCGCTGCTTGCCTGCACACTTCTCCTCTCTTGATGACTCCTCATGGATCTCTGCAGCCTACTGTTATCTCTGCCCTCATCCCACCACCTACAACGCTAAAGCTTTCCTAGGACTCCTCCCTTGCTGACAAACTCTCATGTGAGAGAGAGAGAGCTGTGCATGATATCATTAGCCTAGAGCTAGGCTTTTTACCAGACCAAAAAAAAAAAAAAAAAAAAAAGGTGGGCTGTATAAAAGGTAATAAAAAATGTTTTATTATTCAAAAGTAAGACAACAAGGGCTGAGGATTTAGATAAATGAAAAGATTAAAAAGATGACTGAAGAGCCACTTTATAGACAAGTGGGCAGGGTTGAAAACACTCAAGTTCATAAAATGCTGTGTGTGCAGCACAACAACACTGAGGTAATGTGCACATCTGGCGGATCAACTGGTATTTTTCTGTCCTTGTAAAATCTTTAAAGAAATAAAAATGTGTAAATGTGCATGTATTGCATGATGTAGTCTTTTTTTTGCCCTGACATACAAATTAACTTAACCATTTCTTCTATTTTCCCAAAAAACTGTGGTTATCGTGTTAGGAGTTAGCAAAGTTAAGGATTTGAAGCCTTGTGCATTTGGGAACAGGGGCTCCATCATGGGCAATTACAAACTTTAAAACGTTTTACACGCAGACATCATGTTGCCCACTATTTTTTTTTTTTCAAATTAGTTTTTATTGAAGTTTTGCAAACAACAAAATATAAACTACAAACATGTTAAGACATAGGGATAAGTGGCAAATACAACAGTAGTGTAGACAAACAGTAGTAGCACTACAACAATATTGTCTGATCAGATTCTAAAAAGGGGAAAAAGAGAGGGGAAGAAGGAGTATACCAGTTGCTCACTATTTTGATGGGCTCTGCATTCCCTTTTTTCATATGTTATTTTTTTCTGATCTTTTATAAGAGAAATATCAAATGTGGCACAAGTCATTTTTACTGTGCGGAAAGGTGTTGCAATAGCAGAAATCTTTAGCAGTCTCAAGTAAAGTTTCTCTACTCTATGACAGTTTCCTGAAGCATGTCCCTAATCTCCATCAACTCCTATAGCATGACTGAAGCCTCTTGACTATCTCTTGTGGCATCTCTTCAGTCGCATTACAGTCACTAAATATTATGTGTGGCCCCTTATTAAGGCCCACTATATCAATTGACCATTCCTGCTATAAACAGTTTAGAAATTTTTTAAAACTCAGATTTGCGGTTTACCATCTTCTTCTCTACTATTTAAAGTTCACAATTGGCTCCATAGCCTTATCAATCGGAAATGTATTAGCCTTGCAATTTTTTTATAATCTTTAATATAATAGTTACATTTTATGTATTGGCCTGGGTGATCTGTATATTCATGAAATCCTCTAACTGCTACTGGAATTACCCTAACCACCACACTCCTGTAAAATACCGTGCAGCTCACATCAGTGTCAGGGGTGCCACAGCAAAAAGAAAAAAAAAAAAAATTGCCCTAACAAAAGCAGGCAGTTACAGATTAAACATTTTCCCCTGCTGGCTCAGCCTTTTTTTTTTTTTGCACAGCACTGGTGGTCTTTTGCTTTTTTAAACTGGCATTAACTTGTTGCCGCCCACGCTAGAGCTGAAAGACGGGCTACAGCGCGGGCTCTAATTTCCGGGAGGCCGTCTTTATACGGCCTCCCAGTGACAGGCTCCGCGTGCGCATCGGGGAAAATCTGTGTCGGCCGTGTCCCTTGGTCACAGCCAATCACAGATCGTGGTAAATGGCCAATCACAGCGGCCATTTACCACGTGATCGGACCATGCAATGAGAGATGATCTCATATGTAAACATATGAGATCATCTCTCATCGCCAGCTCTCCTTCCTCACACACAGACTGCAGTGTGAGGAAGAGGAGAGCCGATCAGCGGTAAGCTGACACAGAAAAATGTAATCAGGGCACTTATCACCAGTACCCTGATTACAAAAGAGGTAAATAAATGCCATAAGTGCTCCCCATCAGTGCCCACAATCAGTGTCCATAGTGCTGCCAGTCAGTGCCCATCAGTGCCTGCTCATCTAGGCACTGATGGGCACTGACTAGCAGCACTATGGGCACTGAGTGTGGGCACTGATGGTGCTGCCCATCAGTGCCGCCCATCAGTGCCCAGCAGTGCCGCCTCTCATTGCCCATCAGTGCCGCCTCTCATTGGCCATCAGTGCCGCCTCTCAGTGGCCATCAGTGCCGCCTCTCAGTGCCACCTATCAGTGCAGCATTTTAGTACCTCCTCATCAGTGCCACCTCATCAGTGCCCATAAGTGCCACCTCATCAGTGCAGCCTATCAGTGCCCATCAGTGAAGGAGAAAAATTTATTTTCAAAATTTACTCGCAGAAAATAAGAAAACTTTTTTTTTTTTTTCAAAATTTTGTCTTTTTTTTTTTATAAGAAATAAAAAACCCAGAGGTGATTAAATACACCAAAAGAAAGCTCTATTTGTGTGAAAAAAATGATAAAAATTTCATATGGGTATAGTTTAGCATGACCGTGCAATTGTCATTCAAAGCGTGAGAGCGCTGAAAGCTGAAAATTAGCCTGGGCAGGAAGGGGGTGAAAGTGCCCGGTAGGCAAGTGGTTAAAGCTGCACAAGTACTGTGTGGGCTGCCTAGAGTTTAGTAGTTGGTAACGCAAATTTCAGAGTTCAGTAGTTTGTAAGGCAGAGTGCTTAGCGTTACAAACTACTGATCTTTGAACACTGCGTTACAAACCTTTTACATTTTTTACTAGTGTGCCCTCAGATTCCGCCAGATTTAAAAGGGTGCCTTGGCTAAAAAAAAGGTTGAAAAACACGTAATGCTCCAGCAACATGTTTTTCTCTAATTTTTTCAGGTGTCAAGATCAACTTGAATAGACCTAGACCTAGACTAGACCTTTAGATGGGCATATGAGGTTACAAATATATCCAGAGCAGGCCAAATCTGTTTTGTATTTAATACCCCGATATAAACATTTTATTGACAAATCACAAATTAAGAGGCACCCGGCAACATCAGTATACTTGTACTTTATTTTCCTTGAAAACTGCACCCTGACTTACTAGTTATGCCTTCATCCAATATATCGGACATCTTGCAGCACAAAGACAGTATGCGCATACTGGTGTGGTCGACCAGCAAGACCTTGAGAAGGAAGACACAATAACAAGATAAGGCACTACTTGTTTCTGTACACACTAAAACACTGCATCTGCTGGTTGATTGACATACATTGCAGACATCTGTGGAGCCCTCCCTTACATCCTAGACCAAAGAGGCTCAGTACAAAAGAAGTGTTCACTATTGCAAAGAATTTGTGTTGCCCCAAGATTACTATGGAATTTAAGCCTTTTTTTGTTAATGTTGCTGCAGCTCCAATGAAAAAATCCTACAAGTGAGGTACATTTGAGTGCGGGGGTCAGCAACCAGAAGATCACGGACAGGTGATTGATAGATCGTGGTCTGAGCTTGCGGATATGCCATTCCAGAGCATCAAACAGAGTGCAATGCAGAGGCCTTACTTGTAAAGTTGGAGCTGTAGTAGGGAGCAGGAGCCGCATAAGCTGATGCCTCCTCTGTAGTGCTGGCTCCTGTCCCATGAGGAGTGATATCAACTGCACGCCATCTCTGAAGTAATACACTGGGCATAATAGTACAGGGCTGCTTTCACACTGATGTGCTGTGGTTTACCCACACCGCGGATGCAGTGCAGTGTACCTGCAGCTTTGATGCGCTTACCTATTGACTTCTATTATATCCTGCAGATTTGGTGCACTTTCTGAATGCAGGAGTTTTGGTGCACTTTGAGAAAGAGCACCACACCTGCAGAATATAATCAAAGTCTATGGCAAAGAGCAGCTAACCCAGGAAAATTGCAGGTGTACTGCGCTGTGCTCACAGTGCAGGTAAACCACAGCACAGTGTGAAATCAACCTTAAATGGGACCCAGAACAGTAAGGGTTTACTTACATTTGTAATTTGGAGGATGGTAAAAAACCCCAAAGTTAAGATGTGCTTTTACCATTCCCACCCAAATTGCACCCCATTTAGCTGCAGTAGCCAGGGGTATACACATGTCGCAGCAAGAGTTATATGCCTTGTGATGGTTAGTGGGTGTAGCACTTGCCAAGCATGAGCCATTCAAGTGAATGAGGCCACTCTGCAAGTGCCCTGCAACCTTGTGCAGTACAGCAAACATGGGGTTAAATCAGGCAGTACTGTGTTGCTTTCTCACCATCTGCAGAAGTAAGCAGTTATGGGGTGCTTGAAGAGTGGCCCCATTTACTTGAATGGGTCACCATTGGAAGGCAGTAGCAACCACCAAAAGCAACAGGGGTTGAATACATGCTGCGGCATGCATACACCTTTGGCTGCTACCCCAGCAGCTAAAGGGGGTAAGGATTGGGGGCAGTAAAACCACGACTCAACTGCACAGTTTTAAGACCACCCCCAACTTTACCTGTGAATGAGCCCTAAGGGTGCTGCTGCCAAATGGAACTAAGGGCACATTTACAAGTGCAGAAGGCACTCCTCTGAAAAGTGATGTGTGTTTGACAGGTGGTGACAGGTGGTGAGGAGATGATATATCGCCTCCTCACCAAGATGCAAAACAATCCTAACGCCCTCGAAACGCGTCAGCCCAGCCACAGCCCCTTTCTTTTGTTGTTTTTCAATTGCCTCCTCACCACCTGATTTAAACCCATGATTGCTGTGCAATGCACGCGACTGCGACTTGGATTAGAGGTTTAAATCAGGTGTGAGGAGGCAACACTGTGCCGTGTAGTCTTTGACTTCTCCCATGTTGTTCAGGTAGATCTCCACCTCTTTAAGGTTACTTACCCCTGATTTAGAGGATATGTCTCCCATTCTAATGAGTGCAGTAAATCCCTTGAAATGTACATAATTAGTACACATTTTTTTTTTTTCTGGAGCTGCACTTAAGCGGGATTCATATCTATTACAACTGCGAGTAGAACTCCTTGGTCTTTTTCCTATGTCTTTCGTAGGCGGGGTGGAATAAAACATTGTTGTCTCTGCTTAGAAAAAACAATTATCAGTAGGACTTGGATATTGGACTGCTGTTTTTTGTAATGATACAGTCTGGTTCACAAAACAAAGTGCCAGTGAGACCACAGGCACCAAGTTTATTTGTGTCTTTAGTGTCTATATGTACAGAGACTTATGGCGCTTTTCCACTGCATGGAACCAAACGGTACGGCTCTCAAAAACAGTACCACCTCGATTGTGGTTCCAACAGGTACCATAACCGGTACCATATCCCACAATCCTTTGCATGCAGTCACTACTACCCACTGATTGGTCAGAGATTCCCACCCACCCCGTTGTTATCCCACCCACTTAACTTTAGTACTACTTTAGTGAAAAAGCAAACCGTACCGTACCGAACCTTTCCAACATCTTACCATGCGGTACCAGCAGTGGAAAAGCAAACCGGGCCAAGCAGGGCTGAGTAGAGCCGAGCCGGTACTTGCAGTGGAGAAGTGCCATTAGAGGGCCAAAAATTACCCGATGCCAAAACCTGATGCAATACTCAAGTAAAGGCCATCTGAGGCTACCATGGTGGAGATAATGAGAACTTTCTTCATTTAACAAGATGGAAGATATTTAGGTCACATGGATAATCCTCCCCCATTGAGAGAAGTAGGAGACTGACCATGCCAGTGTTCTGTCGAAAGAGCCAACTCGCCAAAATCCCCAATTACGTCACTTCCGGTGACTCTCCAGCAGCAGTAATTGCAGATTTCGACGACTTGGCTGTTTTTACAGATCGGCATGGTATGCACTATGGTACACGACGGGTTGGCTGTTTTGACACAAGCTAAGGAGAAAAAAAGTTGTCGCTGCCTTGGAGGCTGCCATGTTCTTGGTTACTAGTGGGCGGACCAACAATGTCCACTCATATCATGTACCATAATGTATACACTGCCGGTGTTTTGTGAAAGTCGTTGAAATCTGCAACTAGTGCTGCTGAAGAGTCTCTGAAAGCGACGCAATTGGAGATTTTGAAGAGTTGGCTCTTTTGACAGAACACCTGCACGGTTTCTTAAAAGGTTGTAAGATTAAGACTGGGCAGACATTGATTTTTCTCAATGACACAAATGTTTAGAGGCAACCATCATTCATTATCCACAGATCGGTGACAACAAGCTCTGCTCATCTTCAAAGCTGACCAGTGCCCCCAACCTGTTTAACATTCCTAATGGTGTGTGTACAAAAGAATTGACATCATTAAGCTGGATACAAGGATTAAATAAGTACAACTTATTCTAGCCTTCACATAAAGCCCAAATAGGATTGACTTGGCTGCTCCATGCTATGTAGGGAAATGTAAATTGCAACAGGATGACGCCTCTCCAAATTCAGAACAACATAGCTTTCCTTATAACATACAACAAAATAATGCATGTAATTTTACTTTTTTTTTTTCTTACAAAAGCAATAATAAAAAGACAGAAAATAAAAGCAAAAGTAATGAGTCTTTGTCAGAACATTCGTGATAGTAATGAGTTTTGCTCAGGTCAGGTCACTTACCTTCCACTCGCCATCCTTTTTGACGCTGCAGATTACCCCACTCAGGATCTCTGAAGAGTATGAAAAAACATCCAGAGTTAGAGAGAAACTTGGCAGACAAACAATAGGAAATCAGTAGATGACTGCTAACTTATTGGTGTAAATTGATGTGCACCTGAGAGATATAAAAATGGGTCATAAAATCGCAGAAAATGTTACTGGTGCAAAGGATCACAACTGGAAGAGACCAGGCTGACGCAGACACAGGCCGCCTAATCTGCATAATACACTGAACGGAAACATGGATTGCTGCACTGAAAGGAAACGTGGACTGATGCACTGAAAGGAAACGTGGACTGATGCACTGAAAGGAAACGTGGACTGCTGCACTGAAGGGAAACGTGGACTGATGCACTTTGTCCAGAATAACTTTACCAAAGTGTATCTACAAGCAAAAGAGGAAGGAAGGTTAGAACCCCTGTCCCTAATTTTACTTCCGTCTGTGATGCATTTGGGGAGACTTACCCTCTCTACACCTGGTGACCTTTTGAAGGATAAAAGGAGGGTGTTCAATGGCCTGACTAGTCAGCCAGAGAACCACCAATGGGTATGGGACTTTAAAGGTGGTGTGGTTGTGGCAAAGACAGACAATAAAAGAAAATTCCAGTTAAAAATACAAAGTTTAATTCATATTGCAGCATAAAACATACAAAAAACACGAAAAATAAGTGACAATACGTGGACATTGATCCATGATAAAATTGATACAGATACTGTGATGTTTCGAACCAAGAGATACATGGGGTAAACTTTGTATTTTTAACTGGAATTTTCTTTGATTGTCTGTCTTTGCCACAACCACACCACCTTTAAAGTCCCATACCCATTGGTGGTTCTCTGGCTGACTAGTCAGGCCATTGAACACCCTCCTTTTATCCTTCAATAGCACATTGGGGATGTGGTGGTGATGGTCGGCAACAGGTGAACCATTGTCGGTCATCCAATCCTTTTCTTTCTGTACCTGGTGACCTTTGTCACAGGGACAGAAAGCGATGGGCAATCCAAAATTTTACAGTTGAAAAAAACAAATCTTCCACTGGGGACACCTGTTCTGGTGACAACTGTGGATAGATTTCCTCTTACT
This sequence comes from Pelophylax lessonae, assembly GCF_965119305.1. Lineage (NCBI taxonomy): Eukaryota > Metazoa > Chordata > Amphibia > Anura > Ranidae > Pelophylax > Pelophylax lessonae. Next base: position 575,454,647 of record NC_138771.1, on the reverse strand, counting down.
TCCCGTCTCTGGAATGGAAAGTAACATTAAAAAAAAAAAAAAAAAAAAAGCAATAAAAGCGACAGGGGTTTTATCCTTTCCCTAAGCTAGGTCATGTGACATTACTCAATCAGGCAATTAGCTTACAGGAGAGGTGGTTGTATGCTCCCCCATACTTAGAAGCATCAGGTATCGTCACCGGCTGCAAAGAAGGGGAGGGAGCTCTTGCATGGAAAGTATGAGTGGGTTGGACCCTTTAGGGCCCTTTCATACAGGCGGTTTGCATTCCCAGATCCACCCTTGTTGTTCAGAGCAGAGCTGAGCAGAAGACAGGTCTGTGTCCGCTCAGTTTACGCAGAGCGGACACAGACAGAACCCGCTCTACTCTATAGGAAGCCAGGAGTAAAAACGGACCCCGCTGTCCACGTACACATGGCTGACACTGGTCCAGTCCACCCAAAACGAAAGAGGATGCAGTCCCTCTCTTTACCAGGCCTGATCGGACCGGGAGGTAGATGGGTGTAAGTGGACACAAGTCCATTTATGCCCGCCAATCCATAGGAATGCATGGACCTCCTGATCAGGTCCGCCTGAAAAACTGGAATTAAATCAGATCACAAATGTGAAAGGGTCACTGTGCCCTGAATAGGGCAAGGTGGCAAGGATTCCTTATTCTGAGTAAAGTAACCTTGAGCAAACTTGATTCAAAAATCTCCACTAAGCCAATTCTCTGGAGCTGCTGGCCAATTATGAAACTAAATTCAGGAGCTCGAGGAAGCTCAGCTTCTTTAAAAGCAATGAACATAGAAAAAAAAAAAAAGTGCGAGGGAGGCAGGGAGGGACAAAAATAGTATACACACAAATATAGTGACTAAGCCATACAAATAAAACCATGATATACAACTAAGGCAACATTTGCAGCGTTTAAAAGGAAAAACATTCATAAAGTTAGATGTCCCAGTTGTAAATTAGGCCAAATGGTTTTCTAGGTTTTAAAGGGGACCCGAACTTAAGTATATGTAAACCCTCTACATGTAAAGCAACCCATTCAGTTTAACCACTTGACTCTGCTCACATTGCTGCTACTGCGGCAATATTGCTCGTTATTGTCCAGCGACGTAGACCTACGTCGCTGGACTCCTCCCCTTGTGGGCGGCGCGCGCGCCGCCGGAGGCTTGCTCCCGCTGCTTTCAGTCACAGCGGGAGTCGGGCCAGGGGAGGAGCGGCGGTGATCATCGGGGAATCGAGTGTGGAGATCCGCCCGCTTGTGTAAACAAGGCGGGTGGATCTCCTAAGTGACAGGCAGGGTCAGATTGCAGGGTTCAACAGGTGTGAGCAAAATTCTGATCATTGGAGGAGAGTGCACAGAGTTCCCACAATAGCTAGAAAACTGACGACACTGTTCTCCTGCTTAGTGTGGTCAGTTTTTTTTTTTTTTAATATCTTTTTATTGATGTATTCAAGTGCACAAGACCAAAAAAAAACAAAAGAAAACAAAAACAGCACTATGTAAAAAGGCACAGTAAGAGCCCATTCAGACTAGCGCGACTTGTCAGGCGACTTGTCAGCCTGACAAGTCGCGGTCGGCCGCGGTCCATTGAGTAGTACAGGACCCGTTCTAATAGGAGCGACACAAGTCGCTCCGACTTAGAAAAAGGATCCTGTACTACTTTGGGGAGACCTGGGAGCGACTTGCATAGACTTCCATTATGTGAAGTCCCTGCAAGTTGCGGTGCACGCGACTTCATAGGTCGCCCCCTGAAGTCGGATCGCCTCAGTGTGAACCGGCTCTTAACCCATGCATGGGGCTGTATAAGACAAGAGCCCATTACTCCAAGGATTTGGGCAACTGTTACTTGTTATATGCTAACACAACTAGTAGAAGAAGGATGTCCCCGGACAATAGACCCTTTCTTCAATTTTATCCAGAGAAAAAGAGGCAGCAAGGAACTACACAATAGTATTATGATTTATCAAGCATAGACGTTGTAGCCAGGACAGCCAGCCACTTGGACCACACTTTATCAGTGTAGTAGATTTTTAATAGAAAAGCAGAAGGACTGGCAAGAACACCAGGGGATTTCACACAAAGGAAGCAATAGCAAGAGAACAGGATAGTTTTTCATACAAGAACATGGTACAGCAGACACATATAAGGAATATACAAATGTGTTTACATACAGTGGGTATAGAAAAAAAAAAATCACCATCCTTTAAAATAATCACAATTTGTTGCTTTGCAGCTGGAAATAAAGACAGAGTTTTTGTTTTAACCAGCTGCATTTACTCAACTTATAAAATTATAAAATCAACTTATAAAATCAGAAAGATAGAACCCCAACATGTCAGAAGAAAATAAAAATTCAAAAACAGAATCACTGAGTTGGCAAAAGGATCACTCCCTTATGTCATTAGTTTGTTGAACCAACTTTTACATTAAATGACAGCCTTTGTTCTTTTGGATTATGTCTCTACTAACTTTGCACATCTAGTCTTTGCAATGTTTGCCCACTCTTCTTTGCAGAACTGCTCAAGTTCAGTTAAAGTTCATGTAAACCCTCACATATACCCAGTCAAGTGAACAGGTGATACACAGGGGTGAAACAAATATCCCTACATAAGTTTTACCTGTATATCTGCTGTCTTCAGCTTGCTGTATTCTCTATAAAGTGCACATCATGTTAGAATTTGTTCTTCCTGTTTCAGCTGTGGGAGTGGAGTCCTGGCATGCACTGTCTGACAGTTGATTGGAGGAAAGGCACACAAACCCCCTCTACATAGGCAGAAGAACAAATATACTTGCAGAGTTGTGCTGGGAACAGACCAGCTCTCTGCTAATCTATTTACAGCACCCACCCGACATAAATTTACAGCTTCTTTTATCTCCAATGTCTGAGAACTTGTCAGAAGTTATCATGCTGATAACAGAAGAACGGAGCAGCAGAAAGACACGGACTTAGTGCTTTGGAGAGAGATAAGTAAACACTACAGATATATGCACCCAGGTCAAAATTTCATTAACCAGGTTTACATCCACTTAAAAATTTGATGTTGACGTTTATGGACTGCAGTCTTCAAGTCATTTTACAGATTGTCAATGGGGTTTAAGTCTGGGCTCTGACTAGGCCATGCAAAGACAGTCACCTTTGCTGTGCGCTTGTTGGAAGGTAAACCTTCTTCCCATTGACAACTTTCTGGCAGAGGGCAGCAGATTTTCTTCAAGAATTTAATGGCATTTTGCCCCATCCATTTTTCCTTCTATCCTGACAAGTGCTCCAGTCCCTGCTGCAAAGAAACACCCCCATAACATATTACCACCTCCATGCTTTACTGTAGGAATGGTATTTGGATGGGGAGCTGTATTGGATTTCACGCAGAGATATATGGGGTTAAGGCCAAATAATTAAATTTTAGTCTCATCTGACCACAACACCTTTTCCCGTGTGGCCTCAGAATCTTCAAGGTGGGCTTTGGCAAGCTTGGTCATGACTGCATGTGGCCTTTCTTGAGGAGTGGCTTTTTTCTTGAAAACCTCCCACACAATGACTACACTTTGTCAAAAATTCCTGCAACTGCTTCAGAGTTGCTGTAGGCCTCGTGGTAGTCTCTCTGAATAGTTTCCTCCTAGCTCTTTCATCCAGTTTTGAGTGACGCCTTGATCCAGGGAAGGTCTGTGTTGTACCAAATACCTTCCACTTCTTAATAGACTTTATTGTGATTCTAGGGATTGATAAAGCCTTTGACATTTGTTTATATCCATCTCCCGACTTGTGCCTGTCCACAACTTTATCCCGGAGATCTTTTGACACCGCCTTTGCTTCAGTTGCACTATCAGGGACTGAAATGCTCCAGGAAAGCACTTTTCATAATGAGCTAATCAAAATGACTACAGTTGATAACAATTGAAAGTCAATTTGCTTTGTGTGCCATTGAGAAGGTGATTAGCTACACCTGATTGAGTTTACAAGTCATTTTTAGGAGGAGGGGGGTGCTCCTTTTTCCAACTCAGTGCTTCTGGTTGTTTTCCTGACATGGAGTTATATCTTTCACTAGGATGTTCACAGAGTATATACAGCTGGATAAAACAAAAACTGTGCGTCTTCATTTCAGGCAACAAAATGTGATCAAATTAAAAAAGGTAAATGGGGGAGTTTCTTTTCTATACCCAGTGTATTCTTTAAAAAGTAAAGACTTGCCAGCTTAATACAGCTATTCATTTAAAAGCAGTACCCTGAAAAAAGAACCTTTTATCTTCAATTTCTCCTGAAAAACAACAATGTCAATCCTGTGCCAGGCACTCTGTTCTACAAACTTGAAGCTGAAAGGCTGCAGTGTGGAATCAACTAAGGAAATGCTACTAGTCTCATGAGATTTGGTGATAATACTACAGGGTTGCTCACTGTTGAACTTGCTGGAGAGGAAGCTGTACTTGAGGGCCTGCAGTGCAAGGATTTCCCTGCTTTTTCTTCATCCATTCTGTGTATCTGGGCATCTGCCACCAGCTACTCTATTAAAACATCTGCCTCCACACAGAGTGCAGAATAAGGCATGGTAAGTCCCGTATTGGGGAAAGATCAGCTAGTACAGGTAACTAGTCTTTTGCCTTGCACACCTTTTGTTTGGGGCACATCTTTCACAGTACCAGTCCTTCAAAAGACTTCCTCTTGCACACATGCAGCAATCTTGCCTCTGTGTATCGATTGGTGGATTGCTTTTAAAAGCTTTACTCCAGGAAAAATTAAAAGTCCTCTCTTGCCTTTGGGGCTGCGCAGGCTCCTCCATGCTACAAGACCAGTCCCCAGAGCCTTTTCCCCCCTGCATTCTGGGGTCAGATGCCTTGATGCAGGGACCATAGACCTGTAAAAGGAGTGTAAGGACCCCGCCAGTCCCACCTTCAGAGAATGGTGGAGGACCACCATCTGCAGAGGAGTAGAGGAACAGGTAACTAAGTGCTAAAAAAAAAAAAAAAAAAAATGCTTTATTGCCCCTAGATATAAGCAAGCAGTTTATTCTTTCAGTGCAGGCACAGTTACCCTGCAAGAGAGGATTTTTACTTTTCCCAGAATTGGCCTTTAATACCAGATACCAAAAGCATTGAACTGTAAAAAGCCTTGTCACAATACTTTTTTTGTCAGATTATAAAGACTCTTGCCAAATGCAAACTTTCACAAATGGGGTGACCCATTTCTGTGGGTGTTTAGGTGAGAAGTCTTTTGGTAAGGCATGTCAGTTTCGGGTCAGTGATTCCAGAATGCGAAGCTGGCTTTGTTAATAAAGTTAATCTAAACCAAGCACGAAGTTCAAAGAATTTATACCTACTTTAGTAATGAACAAGAAATACATATACAAATAAATGGAGGAGAGAAAGACCAGCAGATCTTTATCTGCAGCTAAACTAAAACTATAGGTAGCAAGCAAAACTAATCAGCAACTGCTATTCAGGAAGCACTAAAACTGTAAAGTTAAGGCCTCATGCACACTTGATGTTAAAAAAAACAAAAAACAAAAAAAAAACACTGCTTTTAAGGGTGTTTGATTTTTTTTTTTTCCTTCCTGGTAAAGCACAGATTACCCAAGATAGGGTACAATGGGGATTTCACAGAGGACAGCTTACTGTTGGCAAACAATCGATAACATATACATGTTGTAGGTCCTATAAATGGGTATGTTTTAAGGGCAGGCGGAAGATCCCTATAACACCATGGGGCCCTATGCGACAGTACGTAACTTCAGCCAAAGTTTTAAATCTCCATGTCGGCACCAATCAATCAATTCGCCCAAGTGGGCTGCCTGATAGTATCTATAAAGATCAGGCACCGCCAAGCCAACTAGGTGTTGAGGAGACTCAACAAAGGCCTCTCAATCCTTGGGTGTTTAAACGCACAAATAAACCCAGCAAGGAGTGCATATGTTCTTTTAAAATAGTGCATGGCAATAGCAACAGGTAGGGCTTGAAACAAGTATAAAAACTTTGGTAAAATACTAATTTAGATAATGTTACATCTCCCAAACCTAGGAATGAAGCCCCAAATGCCACTTTTCCAGCAACTTGCATACTCTATTTAGAAGTTGCAGGAAATTTAGGTTGAATGAACGTGAAAGGTCAGCTGGAATAAAAGGTATCTAGATATTTCAAGGCTCGATCAGACCACTTAAAATTTGAAACTAAGTTTCAAAGTTCGTAGCTGGGAAGTGGAGATCGCCACTCCTATAGCTTCGTTGTGACTAAGGCTACATTTACACCTGAGCGTAGCGTTTTCGCGCGTTTTTTTTACCGCGATTTACAGGCGTTTTTTGATTGAATAGAAACCAATGGAAAACGCCTGTAATCTGCCCAAAAAGAAGCTCATGTACTTTTTTGAGCGTTAGGCGTTTTGCTTACAGCGTCAAAACGCTCAGATGTGAACAGGGGCCATTGAAATGAATAGGATTTGTCTTGTTGGGCGTTTTGAGAGCTGATCCTAGAGCAGAAAAACTCCCCAAAAACGCCCCAAAACGCCTACATGTGAACGGAGCCTTAGGGAAATTAATCTTAAAATAAGATAAAGAACCCCAGGTCTCAAATTCACGTAATAAATTGGGTAAAGATACTCTGGTATTAGTCAAAGGGAAGAGCATATCATCAGCATAAGCCGAGACCTCATGCTGAATTCCTTCAAACACAATCTCTGTATGTCGGGATTTGAACGGATCTTACAAAGAAAGGGTTCCAAGGGAAAGAGCAAAAAGAAGGGGAGGGACAACGGACACCCCTGCCGAGTACCATTAGTAACTTTAAAGAAGGGGGACAAGACGCAGTTCACCTTAACCTGCACCATAGGCGAGGCATAGATGCTTGAGATCCATCGGAGCATAGAATCTCCCAGACCTACATGTCGCAAAACAGCAAAAATATATTGTCAGTTGACCCAGTCAAAGGCTCTCTGCGCGTCAGTTCCCAAAAAAACACTTGGAGTCTTAGAGGAGTTTGCCACATGGAAAAAATTCAAAAGTTTTGTGGTATTATCCCCCGCTTCCCTCGTTGGAACAAAGCCCACTTAATCCAAATGGACCAAAGACGGCAGATGTTGCTGCAGTCGTACAATGAGAATTTTAGTGAAAAGTTTCAAGTCCACATTTAATAGAGAAATTGGTCTATAGCTCCCACATTAGGTATAACCGAGATAAGGGCTTTAAAATTTTCTATATGAAAAGGGGTGGAGTCACCCATGCCATTAAACATCTTGACAAGGTTAGGCCCCAAATTAGGCAAGAGCAGCTTATAATATTGAATCGTAAAGCCATCTGGGCCAGGGGCTTTGCCCCTCTTAACCATGTTCACCGCAGCCTTTAGTTCCTCTAGCCTGATTGGTGCTTCCAATTTCTCCCGTCTGAAGATGCAAAACAAGGCATTCCTGAGACCAGCAAGTAGTCATCTATTACCCCCCTCAAACAAGTTCAAATAAACATATAATATATAGCAAATATTGGTATCCTGAAACCATAACCGGTTTATACCCACCTAGGGATCATCCCCAAAATTCTATACAAATCCCCCCCTCCTCCTTCCCCCCAAAAAATCACACGTGATCTAAATCCAAAGTGCTTATGTCAGATAAATATTATCCTAGTGAAAATATGTGAAATCTATCTATGTATGTATTCCCTTTAACAAAAAAGAAAAAAAGAAACCAAGTCAATATATAAAAATACTTCTTAAGTGGCTTGGGCTTAAAATAAATAATGTGACACTTACTACTAATATATAGTAGAAAAAAAAAAAAAAAAAAAAGGGGGTGTCAAGACCCTAACAGGGAGGGATGGAAAAAAAATGAAAAAGTGATCTTCGTCCATAGTGACAATGTGAACATATAAACCCCTAGCAGGGAAGAGGAGGGGAAGGGAGGAAAGAAGACAATCATACTATAGGTCATAATATTGAACATGGTCAAGATCAGCATCAGTATGTTCCATCCAATGATCACAACGCAATATCCTCCAATCAAAGGGAATATAGCCAGAGGACAACCAAGTATAAGAATAATTTGGGCTATAGGCAGCTTAATAAGGGTTAATGATTAACTAAACATCCATGCAATTTGGGGCCATTTCCCATACTAGAATGCGACATTGAGCACATTGGGTATCCAAGGTACTCAGCAATGTAGCAGATTCTGCAGTTTGCATGATAACTACACAGGCCCCAATCTTGCATTTTACTCTGAAAAAACAAAGAAGATAATTCACATATCTATAGCCAAAAAATTGCATATAAATTTATACTATGTGATCAAGGCAAGATCAAGCATTCCTCAGCTACATTCCCTGCAGATTGTATTCTGTGTATAAACAGAATACTGCAATAGGTCCACCAGATGGTGCCAAAGCACATGCTTCCTACCTATGACTGAACGCCATCTAGTGGCCATAATATGGTGAAAAAAGAAAAAAAAAAAAAAGCGATCATTCAGTAGCCAACGTAAACGGCCTTTTGATGAAAAACAAACTATCCATAATCCAAAGGGAGAGGTATATAAAAAATATCATACTTCACAGGCGTTGGTACTATAAACCTCAGCCATGTAATACCCTGGTTAAACCCATCCATACGATGGAGGAGGTTATGCAACAGCACAAAGTTCCTCATAAGTCTACCGGTCTATAAACTATTAATACTCCCGTGGTCCATCGAGAATATCAGCCCCAGACCTGCATCTAGCCCTAGATTGATGTGCATGTGGGCCCTGCTGGAGGGACATAGCTCCCATATGACCCGACATCCGTGGGAGTAATTTGGGACCGGGAAAGGATCAAACAAAAAAAGAGGCCTATAAATCAGCTTGTGAGCGGAGAAAGATGGAAGTCATACCTTTCCATATCAGAACCGAAATTGGAAATCTCCAACTATAGGTATGTCCAATACTGGGCGGAGGAGACCTCTGCGCTGCAGTGTGCCTCGGGAGAGGTCCGGTAGTATCTTGACTTGTGCCCCATCAAAATCCACAATACCTGCCTCCCATGCCTTGCGAAGTATCGCCTCCTTATGCACATAATAGTGAGGGCGACATACCACATCCTGAGGCCGATTTGGGTCTGAGGATTTAGGGCCCAATGCTCTATGGACCCTATCGAACTCCATATTAAAACGGGCGGGGTATCCCTCAGGACCCTGTGAAAGATCGCCAAAACCGTGTCTCGGAGGTTCTCCTGTCTCGTAGCTTCGGAGACCCCGGAGGCGCGCGTTGTTCCTGTGGCTCCTGTCTTCCAGGTCCTCAACGTGTAACTGCAACACTACAGCTGTCTCTGCTTGAGAACCCTGATCCCTTTCCAAGGCTGCCACCCTCTGTTCCAAAGCTGTGATTGAGTCTTCATCCACCTTGAGATGATCTGACAGCTCCACACCTCTGTCCGAACCGATTGAAGCTCTCTATGGTGGGCTTCCTCTACATCTTCCCTCGTCGGAAGCACTTGTATAAGAGCACGTAGATCCCCCTCACTCAATCGAGGCGATAAGCAGCTAGTCTGTGGAGCAGAGGGTTGTTTCTCCGCTACTAATTCCCGCCGGGCTTCCAAAGCACTGTCCGAACCCACTGAGGATGTAGGGGAGTACGAAGTTACCTGTAGCAAAGCTAACCCGGTTGCTTGATCTCTTGTATACACCATTTCAGTCCCTGCACTATACTTAATAATGATGAAAGAAAATCGGCGCCAATTCATATAGCAGTGCAAGTGAATGTAAATCCAGCAAACAAATAAAAAATAAATGAAATGACTGGAGCTAAATAGTGCAGATACAGTGAATCCAAAAAAGCATTCAGCACTCTAGATAATTGAGCGAAAAAAACGTCCAATCCAATAAAGTAAATAAAAAACGTCCAAATAATGTCAATTAGTGAAATCCACCACAAAACACAAATATCAATCTGTGACAGAGAAATCAAAAACTGTGACTTCTAAAATAAATATAAATCCTTTGTGGTATTGTTGACAAACATTCAGTGCCGGTTCACACTATAGCGTGTGCCCCGATCGCATGTAATTGGGAGCGCACTGCTCCTTCATTACATGCGATCGGAGGTGCGGATGCAAATTCAGCCATACACTTTGTATGGCTGAATTCGCACTGTATCCGCACCAAACGCGCACATGACCCCTTTTTCCAGCCGCATCAGGATCGGATCGCACAGTGGTTCACACTTGTGCGATCCGATCCTGTGCGAACTGTCAGATCACACTGCGATAAACGATCAAACTGGGGGTGTCGTTAACATTTCATTGACACCCCCTGCGTATCGCATATGGCAGTGTGAATTGCCAGGGGTGCGTTTGCGATGCGGGAACAGGCTGCAAATTCGCAGCCTTCCCGCATCGCACAAGTGTGACCCGGCACTCAGTGTTACTCCTGTGTCCAGAAAATGTGTGCAATGGCCGCTCACCTTACTGCACACTCAATTGAGCGTGTTCCGGGATTCCCTCAGATGTAGCACTAACTCCTTATGCTTTGGGATGGCTATCCCTTGAGAAAGTCAACTGTAGAGTGACGCAACACACCGATTTTGGCGGACAGCGCTTGTTTCTTCACTTTGTGTAAGTGTTTTACCATATATTAAAGATTTTTTTCTGGATATACTACACCATGATGGCCTTTATTTCATTCCCATGAGATCTCATCCCTCTCCATCAGCAAGATTCGAGGATTAATATTGCCAGGAGGTAAAGGACGCTCTATTGGAGATTCCACCATCCATCCCAAAGCATAAGGAGTTACTAGCCAGGCCTTAAGGGTTACTCGCCACCAGTTGCTCTACCCAACTCCGCCCCTAAACACGCCCTCATAAAATGACACTGTTAAGACTCCATTCACACTAATACGACTTGTCAGCCTGACAAGTCGCGGTCCGTCGTGTGGTACGGGAACCGTTCTAATAGGAGTGACACAAGTCGCTCCGACTTAGAAAAAGGTTCCTGTACTACTTCGGGGTGACCTGGAGCGACTTGCATAGACATTCATTCTGTGAAGTCTGTGCAAGTCGTGCCGAAGTCGCGCTGCACACGACTTCACAGGTCGCCCCCGAAGTCGTGCCGCTTCAGTGTGAATGCGGTGTAAATGTTTTTGCATGAATGCAGAAATTACAAAAATAAATATCAATAACAACTTTATCAGTGCACATCAGTGCAGCAGCATCAGTGAACAGTGAAGCTCACCAGTGCCCATCAGTGCAACCTTTACCAGTGCCCATCAGTGCAGCCTCACCAGTGCCCATCGGTGCAGCCTCACCAGTGCCCATCGGTGCAGCCTCACCAGTGCCCATCGGTGCAGCCTCACCAGTGCAGGGGAAGAGAGAGGAGAGGAAAAGGAAAGCTGGCCGGATAATCACTCTATAACAGCTTTCATTTGAATTGCCGGGGGCTCGCCTTCACACACAGTCCCGACTCTTGGATCGGCTCCTATGTTAGATGTCAAATGTCCCAGCATTTGACCGGTGTTCTGTCTATCAAAGGAGCAGAGCCAGAAGATGATGCTGTGTGCGACGGGGAGTGCCCAGCAATTCAAATGAAAGCCGTTACAGTGGGGAGATCCCCGCTCTGATTATTTGGCCGGCTTTCCTTTTCCTCCCTTCCCTCCTGGGCGATTGCTGGAAGAATGGCTCCCGAGGCAGCCCCATACATACAGAATAGTGAAATTGAAGAACAAAAATGCCAAAACAGTGCTTGGTCACATAATGCGGCCTCTCTCAGTCCTTTCTCTGTGATAAAGTAGAGTAAGACAGATTGTCACATTCCACTTTTGCGCTTTATAGCATATTACAAATTTGTGCCTGTTAGCCACTTGACCTCCGGAAGATTTACCCCCCCCCCTTCCTGACCAGGCCTTTTTTTTTCTTTTTGGCAAAAAAACAAAAAAAAAAACAAACACACAACAAAAACACCACAATATTTTTTACTTTCTGCTATAAAACCTTCTCAATAAAATAAAAAAAAAAAAAAAAAAAAAAAAAAATCGAATTTCTTCAAAAATTTAGGCCAATATGTATTCGGCTACATATTTTACGTTAAGAAAATCCCAGTAGATGTATATTGATTAGTTTATGCGAATGTTATAGTGACTATAAACTGCGGTATATATATATATATATATACTTATTTTTATTTTTTTTACCTTTTTTTTTATTATACTAGTAATAGCGACAATCAGTGACTTATAGTGGGACTGGTATAGTATGGCGGGCAGTCTGACACTAACTGACACTTTGTGGGAAATAGTGACACCAATACAGTGATCAGTGCTAAAAAATATACACAGTCACTGTACTGATGAAACTGGCTGGGAAGGGGTTAACATCTCGGACGATCAAAGGGTTAAATGTGTACCTAACCAGTGTGTGTGTGTGTGAATTGTGAAGTTCTTTTACAAAGGGAAGTGCAGTTTTTATATTCCCTCCTTTGCAGGGAAACAAAATCCACAACATCCCTACCGTCAGAACGCTTTATTGTTTACATAGAGCTCTGTCCGGTCTTCCTCCTTGCTGATTAGCGGGGTGCCAGCAGTCATACATTGGCTGGCACCCACTGGTCAGCTTGTGCTGTGACCAATCAAAGCACAGCCAGCAAGCTATTTACCTGGAAATGCAAAATCATGTAAATATATCAGGTAAACGAATCACACAGATACAAAATACATATATGGGAACTGTTTTACCTGCCAAAGGATTTGTATTTTTGTGCATCCAATCCTGAAATTTACACAGCTACATTACACACCCATCTAGGATGGAGGAAACCTTTTCTGCTGCAGTTAAATAACACTTAGGGTCCTTTCACATGGGCGCTCCGTATGTCCGTTTTTTCCTCCCATTTTTTAGCGGATGAAAAACAGACATAATGCATGTCAATGGGATTGCGGATGACCATCGGCTGACATCCGATTTGCGTCCTTTCCGTTCAGTTCCATTTTTTGGAAGGGAAGAGAACCCTATTTTTCTTCCGTTTAAAAAAACGGAACGGACGCAAAAATTTAAACACATTAACTGACATCTCCAGTGACACCAATTCAGTGATCAGTGCTAATGCTATACATGGTCATTGTACTAATGACACTGGCTGGGAAGGGGTTAACATCTAGGAGTTATCAAGGGGTTAACTATATGTAATGTTTAGAATATGTGGTGCTTTTACTAATCAATCTTGTTGCTTTTTCCCTGGATTTGCAGGGAATAAAAAAAAAAAAAAAAAAAAAACACAACAGCTAGATCAGCTGTCAGTGTACAGAGCTCTGTGTTGTTTTACAACCAGGGCCGCTGATAAGGAAGTACAGCAAGCCCTCCTGTACTGGGCCCGAGCCCCATCAATTCAAGAGGGGGGCCCAGGCACCTGCTGAGCCACAGGGCTGGCTGTACTGCCTTATTGCTAACACTTGTAAATCCAATACATGTGAGGCTGCAGAGAAAAGGACTAAGGAATCTCTGTTCTCAGTGCACGTCTCTGTCTCAAATGTGAGAAATCAGGGGTCTGATATTTCACCAAAGCCCCCCCCCAACAGGGCAGTTAAAAAAAGGAAAAAATAAAGTTACATCACCGCCTGTTTTAATCCCACACTAGCAAACCACAACAGGAGCATGTGGTTGTGGGGCACTTACAGAGCAGAGCTATTCAAATTAGTGATCGATCAATATCGTTTTTTTAATGCCGATATTTTGATCATCGGATATCGGTATCAGCCGATATTTTCGGACATGTAAAGAAAGTATTTTATTTTTTTTTCCTAAAGGCCCTCCTTGTAGAGGGATCTGGGGGTCTAAAAGACCCCCAAACCCCTCCTTGGCACTGAAAAGCATTCAAAACGCCAAGTTTGGCTGTTTTGAATGCTGTCAGTTTTTTTTAATTCGGCGCCGAGTATCCGGAATTGATGTCATGACATCACTTCCGGGATTTTTACATGGAGACCCGGGTCTTCTCTTCGGTGGAGGTAGGATGCCCGGGTCTCCCGATGGGAAGGGAGACCCGGGCGAGCCGCGGAAGGCGGCAGGAGGGGGAGGGGGAGGGGGGAGGGGAGATATTCCCGCCTGCTCCTTGTAATGACAGCCGAGCGGCTTCTCAGCCGCATCAGTTGTCATTACAAGTCAGTCGACCATCGGCTATGGACACCGGTACCAGGGTGATGCCTCTAGCTGCAGGCTACATGCACTTTCCCTAAATATCGGCAATATCGGTAACCTCAGGGGTCAATTCTGATATATCAGGGAAAGTGCATATTTAGCGAAAATATCATATCCCAGTTAAGGAGGCTGTATGGGGCCCCATGATTTCTAACAGCAGCCCTGTTAACAACAAAGAGCTCTCTTCTGTGAATCACAGAGCCGATCAGTGGGTCCAAGACGATTAAATATTGGCTGGAACCCACAGATCGGCTTGTACTGTAAGAAATCACAGCACAGACGGGGCAGGGGGCATGCCTGCCATACCTGGAGGCCCTGATCACGTATCAGATACATAATCCAGAGCACAGCTGCTGCCCTGCTGCAGTAGATGGGGTGGTTGCTCAGCAGTTAAGCTGGATATACACTATTAGAAGTTCAAATTAAAATTTGTACTAAAATTCTCAGAACATTCGAATGTCATTTGAAAATAGTTCAAGATTTTGCTTGTTTTTAAGGCCCCTTCCACAGGGGGAGGGTTCTGTGGGGAATCTGTCCGCTGATCCCCGCTAAGCAGATGGATGGCTGGTTCATGTCCACTCCGCTCATGAAGGGAGGACAAAGACAAAGCCCACTCTCCTCTATGGGTTGTCAGATTTAAACAGACCACCCAACTGCCTTTCGATCCCTATCCATCTGTTTTTAATGGATGGGATAGGATCAGGTATCGGCGGATGTCAACACCTGCCGCTCCATAGAGCAGACTGGAGAGTCCGATCAGGTCCGCCTGAAAAACTGACAGGCGGACCAGATTGGTCTACTAGTGTGAAAGGGTGTCTAACATTTGACTCTGGAATGAACAGACTTTACCAAACGAAAAACCACATTCACTGTTAGAAATTCTTTCGTTCGGGAAATATTTTCCATCCTGCTCCTTCCAATTTTCTCGTTACTACGGTCAAAAACAAATGTGGATTTTTTCCCCTACTAATGATTAGTAAAAACAAATAAGTGATCTTACAAAAAAAAAAAAAAAAAGTAAAAAAGAAAAATTCTACTAGTGTATACCCAACTTTATCAGTTACATTGCTCAGCTAATTGAGGACTGCAGATCCTCCATCACTCTATGGCAGGGATCTTCAAACTATAGCCCCCCAGTTGCTCAGGAACTACAATTCCCATCATGCCTAGTCATGTCTGTGAATGTCAGAGTTTTACAATGCCTCATGGGACGTATGGTTCCGCAACAGCTGGAGGGCCGTAGTTTGAGGATCCCTGCTCTATGGTATGAAGATGGAGAGCGGGAGGTGTTGTGCAATTCGGTTTTGGGGCGACAACACTGCTCTTCCATAGATACAGTGAGTGAGTGTTGTCACCCTAGGACAGGAAGTGTGTTACTGGCAGGACCACCAAAATAAAAAGGAAAAAAAAAAATAATAATAATAATAATAATAATAATAATAATAATAATAATAATAATAATAATGCAGCCACCACACCTAAGGACTGATAGGCACCAAAATATATAATTTTAGTTCTTGGATTTATATATACTTTATTTTTTCTATCAACAGTGAGCGGTTTTATTACACAACAGTGAGTTGTAGTAGGACGCTGGTAAGTGCAGCTCCCAATCAGCTACATAAAAACACTGGGAAATGTAATATCTATATCTGAAGCTAAAAAAAATAAAAAAGAGGAAGCCTGAAGCAGTGAGGCTGGGTGTGTGACACTTGTAGGAAATCCTGTGATAGATTATCACTGGACAGATAAGCCCCGGGGCCCCAGAACTGACAGTTGACACACAGCTCATGACAAAAGGCAGCGGGGGTAACAGTGTAAGTAGCATACAATGTTATGAAAGTGTGTATGGTTGAAACAGTTAAACAATAAATAGGGTGGTTTGAGATTTGATACATTTCTACACTGTTCATCTGTAAGTAGAGAGCATATCTCTGTTGAGGACATGAGGCTGTGCACTGAAAGTCATGGCTTTGTGTGCCCTAAGCATAACAAATTCCAGAAGAGTCAATTGCCTAGCACAGGCCCCTTCTTCCTTACATGTCATAGTCCTCTCCTCTTCTGGGAGGGGTCAATAGAGTTGGGCGAACAGTTTGGGCCGAACATTGGCTGTTCGCCCATTCAATGAACACCTAAATTATCGGGCGTTCGACTGTTTGTTCGGCCTGCCAAATAACCACAATGCACTTCACTACCGCAGTGCATTGGAAGCCCTGATTGGCTGAAGCATTGAAAGCTTTACCCAGTCAGGGCGCCAAGCACTGTCAGAGATATGATTGGAGAAAGTAATGATGACTCTATCCAATCATGGCTCGTTGCTCTTAGTCCTGCCTGCCCCACACTATAAAAATATTCTCCCCCATAGCGGCCATTTGTAGTGTGATATCGGCATGGAGAGAAATAGAACAGGGCTCTGTTCAGTGCTATTGTCAGTGAAGAATATCAGGTTTAATGTGAATCTAGTGATAGTTCAGTGTGAGTGTAGTGTGGTCATTCATTTTGACTTTAATGCCAGTTTAATTTATGAGGGCAGGTTTCCTGAAGCATATATCAGTGCATTACTGCATGTTTAACGCAGTATATTTCAGTGCATTATTGCACATTTAAGGCAGTATATTTAAGTGCGATACTGCACATCCATCACAATTAATTGCAGTGCATCAGTGCAGTTTTACTGCAGTATATTGAAGTGTGTCAGTGGAGTGTGTCTGTATAGTGAGTATTCAAGTTAAAGAGCACCAAACACCACCTTTCCATTAAGTAAAGTGAATCCACATTCACATTTCCACATCTTCATTACATTTAGTAAGCACCCCCCCACAATCATGTCTGGGAGGCCAATAAGGATAAGCAGATGTTCCCAAAGCACTATGGGGGGGGGGGGGGGGGGGGCAGCAGCGTATGTGCCCACAGGCAAAGGTGAACGTAGTCCGTCCTCAGGCAAGGCATAATTTCCTCTGTTCAGTAATGTTGCCCGTGCCATCCAGCCACAGCTGGAGGAGGTGGTGGCCTGGCTTAAAACCATCACCATCCTCTTCATTCCCTGTCACCCATGCCGAGACTAGTGTGCAGTCCACTGCAGCTGCCAGAGTGGCTTATTCTGCTTCCTTGTCCACAGCTACTCCTGCCATAGCCCCAGCATCAGGCATGGAGGCCTCAGCCGAGTTATTTGAACACAGCGACAGCTACTTGCAGCTTGACGATGCACAGCCATTACTTGATTCAGATCCTCTGAGGTTGAGGAATGTAAGAACATGAGCATACAGAGAGTTAAGAACACTGGTAAACAAATTTGCAGTCATGTTCCCCCAGCCGCAGCGTATTGCCAAGTTGTCTCCAGTGATAATGAGGATAATGATGATGATGATGATGATGATGATGAGGTCACTGATGTGGCTTAGGTGCCGGATACAGCTGAGGAAAAGGAGTGTGGCAGCCATCATGGAAGAGTAGAGAGCAGCCACCCTGTTTCACCAGATTGTGGAGCTAATATCTCCCAGCCCACTTCCCACAGCTCAGCTGTTTGGATCTTTTTAAGCTCATGTGCAGCTGATCGCACTGATGCAATTTGCAAACTTTGCCTCAAGCACATCAAGCAAAAACCCCAGTCATTTGGGTACCACATGCTTGACAAGGTATTTAACCTTCCACCACTGAGCCCGTTGGCAAGAGCACCTGAAAGCCCCACAAAAGGGACACAATTCTGCTTCTACTCACTCATCACCTTTCCGGTGATACCCTCGCTATACCTTATGACCTCTCAGCAGCCTCCACTGACAGGGATGATGGTATAGTACAGGGTGTCCCAGGTCCTTGTAGCACATCTGCCAGTAGCACACTACCAGCTGTAGACTACAGCAGGCTAATTTCTCTGCCCCATGTGCTGCAGCAGGAAAAAAAATACAGTCACTAACACCCAGCATCTAAATTCAAGCTGGTTTTACAACTTCTGCCTTTATGTCTGGTGAATTCTGCCCCTTTCTGTGAATTTTCAGAATGTGCCAGAACACAGTGGCAAGTTCCCAGGCGCAATTTCTTTTCACATAAGGCTATTCCAGCTCGCTGCCATCGGTGGAAGATAATGTTGTGGCATTGTTGGGCAAGGCATTCAGCCCAGATACACTGTATTTATCGGCATATAACACACACTTTTTCCTCCTAAAAATGGAGGACAAAACAGCAGTACGTGTTATACGCCGATATAAAAAAAAAGAAAAAAAAGCCCAGGCAGCGCTGAGAGGCAGAGGGGGGGGGGGGGGCAGGCCAGGCCAGGCCAGGCCAGGCCAAGCAGATGGAAGGACGAACAGTTGGTGTCCCACCTCCTATGACAGCACAGTGGCCCAATGCCAGGACGTGTGACGTCTATCATAGGCGCCGGGACTTCAGATGACAGCAGCCGCTCATCAACCCTTCTCCTCGGCCTGGCCCGCCCCCGCTCTGTGCAATGGCGCTGGTGAGGCAATACAGGACACTGCGCTGGGGAGGCTGCATTGCTGGACACTGCGCTGGCGAGGCTGCATTGCTGGACACTGCGCTGGCGAGGCTAAATTTGATTAAAAAAAAAGTTCAAAGTGGTTTTATTTCCAGCTTTTTTCCTAAAATTTCCCTCCTAAAATTGAGGTGTGTTATACGCCGGTGCGTGTTATACGCTATAAATACGGTATTTCATTCAAAGCACACTGGGAAACTCTACTTGCAACTCAGAAGGATGCAGGACAGCGCTCAATGCTACAGCTTGTTGTGCCGCCAAGTCTCCATACAGCTAGTGGTGATGATGCAAGGTTTCTCAGCTCCAACCCCTCCTCCTTTGCCAGTTTGGCTGATTTGAATGCTGTAAGATTTTGATTTCGGCACCGCCAGTACCCGGAAGTGATGTCATGGTGAGTATCTTTGCGACTGGTGAGGATCCTTGCGACTGGCGAGAATCCTTGCGACTGGCGAGTACCCCAGGTTTAGTACCAGGGGAATTAGAGGTAGTGTAGGTAAGGAAGAGCAGGTCGTTAACATTATCCCCATAGAGTAGTGGGTAATAATGTCCGACAGGATTGGTGATGCCACTCAGTGCACTTCTTGCACCATGTATGAGTTCCTTGATGAACCAATCGAGGGCGAATACTGCTGTGCAAGATGTGAGCGACTTGTTGCTCTGGAAGACCAGATCCTGGATCTAGAGAACACAGTGGCAAGACTGCGTTGCATCAACAACCTGGAAAGGAGCTTGCACATTACCCATCAGGCGCTGGCAGGAGCCAGCATAGAGGAGGGAGGAATAGAGGAGACGCAGGCAGCAGAGGTACGCAGCTGGGTGACTGTTAGGAAGGTTAGCGGGATGAGTGTCAGGGAGGCCAGTCCTGAGTTGGTACACCCTAACATATTTGCCGAGTTGCAGGTTGAGGAGGATATCAGCTCAGGGGTGGCAGAGCTGGAGAAGAGGCGCCCCCCCCCAGCTGCCAGGGGAGGGGCGGCTCCAGGAAGAAGGGGGGCGTTGACTCAGGAAAGGTTAGACAGTTTGTGGTAGTTGGGGACTCAATTATCAAGAGGACAGAGAGGGCAATTTGTAAAAAAAGATCTCGGTAACCGAACAGTATGTTGTTTACCGGGCGCCCGGGTTCGGCACATCGCAGATCTGGCAGACAGATTATTGTGCGGGGCTGGGGATAACCAAGCGGTTATGGTGCATGTGGGCACTAATGACAAAGTAAAAGGTAGGTG
This sequence comes from Pelophylax lessonae, assembly GCF_965119305.1. Classification (NCBI taxonomy): domain Eukaryota; kingdom Metazoa; phylum Chordata; class Amphibia; order Anura; family Ranidae; genus Pelophylax; species Pelophylax lessonae. Next base: position 575,434,821 of record NC_138771.1, on the reverse strand, counting down.
GAGGATCCTAAAGAACGATTTCAGGGACTTGGGTAATAGATTGAGGAAAAGGACCTCCAAGGTGGTTTTCTCTGAAATACTGCCTGTACCTCGAGCCACACAAGAGAGGCAGAAGGAGATTAGGGAACTTAACAAGTGGCTGAGGAATTGGTGTAGGAAGGAGGGGTTTGGGTTCCTGGAGAACTGGGCTGACTTCTCAGTCGGCTACCGGCTCTTTAGTAAGGATGGGCTGCACCTTAATGGGGACGGTAAAGCTAATTTTGGGGAGAAAGATGGCCACCAAGTTGGAGGGGCTTTAAAACTAGGAGACGGGGGGGGGGGGGAGGGCTCAGAAGTAGAGTCAGTTAGGAGGGAGCAAAGGACTGAAGGCAGTTGTAGGGTCAGCAGCGACAGTAGGTCCACAACGTCAATTGGTAGGTCTGTGCGGGAGAACCTCAGACAAAACAGGAATAAACATAACCACCAATCACGTTTAACTTCCGTAAAACTAAGAGGGGTATATGCTAATGCCAGGAGCCTAGCTAATAAAATGGATGAGTTGGAAATATTAGTACATGAGGAGGACATAGACCTTGTGGGAATAACGGAAACTTGGTTCGACCCCTCACATGACTGGCTGGCAAATATCCAAGGGTATTCGGTGTACCGGAAGGACAGGGTAGGAAAAAGAGGGGGGAAGGGTATGTCTCTACGTCAAGAACAATGTAAAGGTGATAGAGAGGAATGACATTACGGAAGGGAGGAGTATGGAGTTAGAATCCGTATGGGTAGAACTCCATAGGGAAGGAGAAAAGGGAAAAGTAATTGTGGGGGTTTGCTATAGGCCACCTAAACAAGGGGAGGAGGTAGATCTGGAATTTTTAGCACTACTGGGTAAAGTGGCAAAGCTAGGACCAGTCATCATATTGGGGGACTTCAATTATCTCGACATTGACTGGGGAGAGGGGACTACACACTCACATAATGCCCGTCTATTCACGGAAACCTTACAGGATAATTACATGTCATAGTTGGTGGATTCTCCTACTAGAGAAAACGCAACCCTGATCACTAATGACCCAGACCTAATCTCGGAGGTAGGAGTCCAGGACTACCTGGGCTCTAGCGATCACAGGATGATCACATTTAGCGTAAATAACAATATAGCAAGGCAAGTGGGGAACATAAGAACCCTTAACTTCAGAAGGGCAAACTTTCCAAAATTGTACTCATTGATGGAAAGGGTTAACTGGGACCAGGGCCGGACTGACCACTGGGCAGACCGGGCATATGCCCGGTGGGCCGAGGCCTCCGCCATGATCTGACAGTGTGTCAGTCAGTGTGTGTGTCCTGGCCGTTGCCGCTGCTGGCCTCTCCGCGGCCGATTCTGCTGACAGTCTGGGCCGCTTTACCGCAATCAGGCCGCCCGGCGCCCGCTGTCCCTGACTCCCCGCCTCTCCGCGGCCGTTTTGCACGGAGAGTCTGGGCCGCATTACCCCACAATCTGGCAACCCGCCGGCCACCGCTGTCCCTGACTCCACACTCCTAAGCTCCGCAGCGGCATCCAGCATAGCTGCGTAGCTCAGGAGGGGGTGGGACCGTGAACTGTCAGGTGACTCTGAGACTGAAGGCCGGGGGTGGAGCTAGAGGGGCCCCTGCTTGCCTTGTTGTCGGGAAGGAGCGGGAACTTGGAAGAAGTGAACAGCGCCGCACCGCACCGCACCGTGACACTGACAGACAGTCTGTTTGACTGAGTGTGGACTGGAATCACTGACTGTCGACGAGACAACAACACCACCGCACCCAGGCACCCACCCACGACGACCACAGGAGCCAAGGCCTGCTTCAACAGCAACAACAAAAAGGTAAGGAAAGTGTCCTCCTGCATCCCATGTCCTCCTCCTCCTGCATCCCATGTCCTCCTCCTCCTGCATCCCATGTCCTCCTCCTCCTGCATCCCATGTCCTCCTGCATCCCATGTCCTCCTGCATCCCATGTCCTCCTCCTCCTGCATCCCACGTCCTCCTGCATCCCATGTCCTCCTCCTCCTGCATCCCATGTCCTCCTGCATCCCATGTCCTCCTCCTCCTGCATCCCACGTCCTCCTGCATCCCATGTCCTCCTCCTCCTGCATCCCATGTCCTCCTCCTCCTGCATCCCACGTCCTCCTCCTCCTGCATCCCACGTCCTCCTCCTCCTGCATCCCACGTCCTCCTCCTCCTGCATCCCATGTCCTCCTGCATCCCATGTCCTCCTCCTCCTGCATCCCATGTCCTCCTCCTCCTGCATCCCATGTCCTCCTCCTCCTGCATCCCACGTCCTCCTGCATCCCATGTCCTCCTCCTCCTGCATCCCATGTCCTCCTCCATCCCATGTCCTCCTCCATCCCATGTCCTCCTCCATCCCATGTCCCCCTGCATCCCATGTCCCCCTGCATCCCATGTCCTCCTGCATCCCATGTCCTCCTGCATCCCATGTCCTCCTCCTCCTCCATCCCATGTCCCCCTGCATCCCATGTCCTCCTCCTCCTGCATCCCATGTCCTCCTCCTTCTGCATCCCACGTCCTCCTCCTCCTGCATCCCACGTCCTCCTCCTCCTGCATCCCACGTCCTCCTCCTCCTGCATCCCACGTCCTCCTCCTCCTGCATCCCACGTCCTCCTCCTCCTGCATCCCACGTCCTCCTCCTCCTGCATCCCATGTCCTCCTCCTCCATCCCATGTCCTCCTCCATCCCATGTCCTCCTCCTCCTCCATCCCATGTCCCCCTGCATCCCATGTCCTCCTCCTCCTGCATCCCACGTCCTCCTGCATCCCACGTCCTCCTCCTCCTGCATCCCACGTCCTCCTCCATCCCATGTCCTCCTCCTCCTGCATCCCATGTCCTCCTCCTCCTGCATCCCATGTCCTCCTCCTCCTGCATCCCACGTCCTCCTGCATCCCACGTCCTCCTGCATCCCACGTCCTCCTCCTCCTGCATCCCATGTCCTCCTGCATCCCACGTCCTCCTCCTCCTCCATCCCATGTCCTCCTCCATCCCATGTCCTCCTCCATCCCATGTCCTCCTCCATCCCATGTCCTCCTCCATCCCATGTCCTCCCCCTGCATCCCATGTCCCCCTGCATCCCATGTCCCCCTGCATCCCATGTCCTCCTCCTCCTGCATCCCATGTCCTCCTCCTCCTGCATCCCATGTCCTCCTGCATCCCACGTCCTCCTCCTCCTGCATCCCATGTCCTCCTCCATCCCATGTCCTCCTCCTCCTGCATCCCATGTCCTCCTCCTCCTGCATCCCATGTCCTCCTCCTCCTGCATCCCACGTCCTCCTGCATCCCACGTCCTCGTCCTCCTGCATCCCACGTCCTCCTCCTCCTGCATCCCATGTCCTCCTCCATCCCATGTCCTCCTCCATCCCATGTCCTCCTCCATCCCATGTCCTCCTCCTCCTCCATCCCATGTCCCCCTGCATCCCATGTCCTCCTCCTCCTGCATCCCATGTCCTCCTCCTCCTGCATCCCACGTCCTCCTGCATCCCACGTCCTCCTCCTCCTGCATCCCACGTCCTCCTCCTCCTGCATCCCATGTCCTCCTCCTCCTGCATCCCATGTCCTCCTCCTCCTGCATCCCACGTCCTCCTCCTCCTGCATCCCATGTCCTCCTCCTCCTGCATCCCATGTCCTCCTCCTCCTGCATCCCACGTCCTCCTGCATCCCACGTCCTCCTCCTCCTGCATCCCACGTCATCCTCCTCCTGCATCCCACGTCCTCCTGCATCCCACGTCCTCCTCCTCCTGCATCCCACGTCCTCCTGCATCCCACGTCCTACTCCTCCTGCATCCCACGTCCTCCTCCTCCTGCATCCCACGTCCTCCTCCTCCTGCATCCCATGTCCTCCTCCTCCTGCATCCCATGTCCTCCTCCTCCTGCATCCCACGTCCTCCTGCATCCCACGTCCTCCTGCATCCCACGTCCTCCTGCATCCCACGTCCTCCTCCTCCTGCATCCCACGTCATCCTCCTCCTGCATCCCACGTCCTCCTGCATCCCACGTCCTCCTCCTCCTGCATCCCATGTCCTCCTCCTCCATCCCATGTCCTCCTCCTCCTCCATCCCATGTCCTCCTCCATCCCATGTCCTCCTGCATCCCATGTCCTCCTGCATCCCATGTCCTCCTCCTCCATCCCATGTCCCCCTGCATCCCATGTCCTCCTCCTCCTGCATCCCATGTCCTCCTCCTCCTCCTGCATCCCACGTCCTCCTGCATCCCACGTCCTCCTCCTCCTGCATCCCACGTCCTCCTCCTCCTGCATCCCATGTCCTCCTCCATCCCATGTCCTCCTCCTCCTGCATCCCATGTCCTCCTCCTCCTGCATCCCATGTCCTCCTCCTCCTGCATCCCACGTCCTCCTCCTCCTGCATCCCACGTCCTCCTGCATCCCACGTCCTCCTCCTCCTGCATCCCATGTCCTCCTCCTCCTCCATCCCATGTCCTCCTCCATCCCATGTCCTCCTCCTCCATCCCATGTCCTCCTCCATCCCATGTCCTCCTCCTCCTCCATCCCATGTCCCCCTGCATCCCATGTCCTCCTCCTCCTGCATCCCACGTCCTCCTGCATCCCACGTCCTCCTCCTCCTGCATCCCACGTCCTCCTCCATCCCATGTCCTCCTCCTCCTGCATCCCATGTCCTCCTCCTCCTGCATCCCATGTCCTCCTCCTCCTGCATCCCACGTCCTCCTGCATCCCACGTCCTCCTGCATCCCACGTCCTCCTCCTCCTGCATCCCATGTCCTCCTGCATCCCACGTCCTCCTCCTCCTGCATCCCACGTCCTCCTCCTCCTGCATCCCACGTCCTCCTCCTCCTGCATCCCATGTCCTCCTCCTCCTGCATCCCATGTCCTCCTCCTCCTGCATCCCATGTCCTCCTGCATCCCACGTCCTCCTCCTCCTGCATCCCATGTCCTCCTCCATCCCATGTCCTCCTCCTCCTGCATCCCATGTCCTCCTCCTCCTGCATCCCATGCCCTCCTCCTCCTGCATCCCACGTCCTCCTGCATCCCACGTCCTCGTCCTCCTGCATCCCACGTCCTCCTCCTCCTGCATCCCATGTCCTCCTCCATCCCATGTCCTCCTCCATCCCATGTCCTCCTCCTCCTCCATCCCATGTCCCCCTGCATCCCATGTCCTCCTCCTCCTGCATCCCATGTCCTCCTCCTCCTGCATCCCACGTCCTCCTGCATCCCACGTCCTCCTCCTCCTGCATCCCACGTCCTCCTCCTCCTGCATCCCATGTCCTCCTCCTCCTGCATCCCATGTCCTCCTCCTCCTGCATCCCACGTCCTCCTCCTCCTGCATCCCATGTCCTCCTCCTCCTGCATCCCATGTCCTCCTCCTCCTGCATCCCACGTCCTCCTGCATCCCACGTCCTCCTCCTCCTGCATCCCACGTCATCCTCCTCCTGCATCCCACGTCCTCCTGCATCCCACGTCCTCCTCCTCCTGCATCCCACGTCCTCCTGCATCCCACGTCCTACTCCTCCTGCATCCCACGTCCTCCTCCTCCTGCATCCCACGTCCTCCTCCTCCTGCATCCCATGTCCTCCTCCTCCTGCATCCCATGTCCTCCTCCTCCTGCATCCCACGTCCTCCTGCATCCCACGTCCTCCTGCATCCCACGTCCTCCTGCATCCCACGTCCTCCTCCTCCTGCATCCCACGTCATCCTCCTCCTGCATCCCACGTCCTCCTGCATCCCACGTCCTCCTCCTCCTGCATCCCATGTCCTCCTCCTCCATCCCATGTCCTCCTCCTCCTCCATCCCATGTCCTCCTCCATCCCATGTCCTCCTGCATCCCATGTCCTCCTGCATCCCATGTCCTCCTCCTCCATCCCATGTCCCCCTGCATCCCATGTCCTCCTCCTCCTGCATCCCATGTCCTCCTCCTCCTCCTGCATCCCACGTCCTCCTGCATCCCACGTCCTCCTCCTCCTGCATCCCACGTCCTCCTCCTCCTGCATCCCATGTCCTCCTCCATCCCATGTCCTCCTCCTCCTGCATCCCATGTCCTCCTCCTCCTGCATCCCACGTCCTCCTGCATCCCACGTCCTCCTCCTCCTGCATCCCACGTCCTCCTCCATCCCATGTCCTCCTCCTCCTGCATCCCATGTCCTCCTCCTCCTCCATCCCATGTCCTCCTCCATCCCATGTCCTCCTCCATCCCATGTCCCCCTGCATCCCATGTCCCCCTGCATCCCATGTCCCCCTGCATCCCATGTCCCCCTGCATCCCATGTCCTCCTCCTCCTGCATCCCATGTCCTCCTCCTCCTCCGTCCCATGTCCTCCTCCATCCCATGTCCTCCTGCATCCCATGTCCTCCTCCTCCTTCATCCCATGTCCTCCTCCTCCTGCATCCCATGTCCTCCTCCTCCTGCATCCCATGTCCTCCTCCTCCTGCATCCCATGTCCTCCTGCATCCCATGTCCTCCTCCTCCTCCATCCCATGTCCTCCTCCATCCCATGTCCTCCTCCTCCTCCATCCCATGTCCTCCTCCTCCTCCTGCATCCCATGTCCTCCTGCATCCCATGTCCTCCTGCATCCCATGTCCTCCTGCATCCCATGTCCTCCTGCATCCCATGTCCTCCTGCATCCCATGTCCTCCTGCATCCCATGTCCTCCTGCATCCCATGTCCTCCTCCTCCTGCATCCCATGTCCTCCTGCATCCCATGTCCTCCTCCTCCTGAATCCCATGTCTTTCTGCATCCCATGTCCTCCTCCTCCTGCATCCCATGTCTTTCTGCATCCCATGTCCTCCTCCTCCTGCATCCCATGTCTTTCTGCATCCCATGTCCTCCTCCTCCTGCATCCCATGTCTTTCTGCATCCCATGTCCTCCTCCTCCTGCATCCCATGTCCTCCTGCATCCCATGTCCTCCTCCTCCTGCATCCCATGTCCTCCTGCATCCCATGTCCTCTTCCTCCTGTCCCATGTCCTCCTGCATCCCATGTCCTCCTCCTCCAGTCCCATGTCCTCCTGCATCCCATGTCCTCCTGCATCCCATGTCCTCCTCCTCCTGTCCCATGTCCTCCTCCTCCTGTCCCATGTCCTCCTCCTCCTGTCCCATGTCTTTCTGCATCCCATGTCCTCCTCCTGCATCCCATGTCGTCCTCCTGCATCCCATGTCGTCCTCCTGCATCCCATGTCGTCCTCCTCCAGTCCCATGTCCTCCTCCTCCAGTCCCATGTCCTCCTCCTCCAGTCCCATGTCCTCCTCCTCCAGTCCCATGTCCTCCTCCTCCAGTCCCATGTCCTCCTGCATCCCATGTCCTCCTCCTCCTGTCCCATGTCCTCCTGCATCCCATGTCCTCCTCCTCCAGTCCCATGTCTTTCTGCATCCCATGTCCTCCTCCTCCTGCCTCATGTCCTCCTGCATCCCATGTCCTCCTCCTCCAGTCCCATGTCCTCCTCCTCCTGTCCCATGTCTTTCTGCATCCCATGTCCTCCTCCTCCTGTCCCATGTCTTTCTGCATCCCATGTCCTCCTCCTCCTGTCCCATGTCTTTCTGCATCCCATGTCCTCCTCCTCCTTTCCCATGTCTTTCTGCATCCCATGTCCTCCTCCTCCTGTCCCATGTCCTCCTGCATCCCATGTCCTCCTCCTCCTGTCCCATGTCCTCCTCCTCCTGTCCCATGTCCTCCTGCGTCCCATGTCCTCGTCCTTCTCCAGTCCCATCTCCTCAATCCCAGGAACATAAAGGTGAACAGTTCTAGTAAATGCCGTTCCTCCTGTCCAGGAGTGAACAGCTGGAGAACAGGGGAGGGTTGGGCCTACAGCTGTTTGTGAGGGCTAGTGAGGGGCAGGACCCCCACACATAGTGCCAGTCTACGGAGAATGGCGGAGCTTGCAATTGAATGGTATTGCAAGGACAGGTGGCAACCCTACCCTGTTTGGGGCCCCTCGGGACGCCTGGGCCCCCTACATGTGTATGGGCTTTACCCCCCGATGGCAGCCCTGTCCACAGTTTACCATATTAGTCAACGTGGCCCAACAATTTGCTGGTAAAACAGGTGCTGAGACATATCAGCAATACAGATTATTAATGAAGACATTTCATTAATACTGAAGTGCCGACACGACATTATGTAGGCAAGTGTGTGGGCCAGGCCACAGACGAAGCCTGCCGGGACCCGCTGCTGAATCTTTTAGAATCTTTGAGACCCTGTAGGGGGAGGAATACTTATACCCCCCTATTGCTGGCCAATGCTTATACCTTTTATCTCACCAATGCTTATACCCCCCTATTGCTGGCCAATGCTTATACCCTCTATTGCTGGCCCTGTGGTACATCAAATAACTAAAGGGTGAGGTTTTATGTCTCTGAAACACCCACAAAAAAACAAGAGGCGGACCCCTACTGATTGATATGCAGCAAAAAAGATTTCAATGTGCATCACTCACCATTACACATCTATTTCAGGGGAGATGGAGGCTGGTGTCTTCACAGGGGATTCTCATGTATAAATCTGTATCCTTTCCAGGTAGCCAACATGGTCTCTGTGCCCTTTTATATATTTAGTCCATGTAGAAGATACCAAAGAACTTCTCACAAGGACACTCTCTGCTTCACCCACTCTTCATTATTTCATCAGTAGCCAAAAAACAGCACATTTTGAAAACAACTTGAAAGCCAACATCCATTTTAGGAAATCTGCTTTCTTGTTGTCTCCCAGTGAAATAAAGAAGAGCAGGTGAAGGCAAGAGTGCCCCTGTGAGATGTTCTCCACCCTTCCTAATGGGGTTAGATACAAGAAATAATGGACATGCCAGTAACTGCAGGTGATAGGAGTTAGGAATGGATGAAAAATGTAATAAGTGAGTTTGGTGGAATTGTTTAAAGGTGAATTCCAGTTATGGGTATTTTCTATAAAGGGACATTTCTCCAGCTTGGACCACGTGTCACCGCTGTGATTTGTGGTTCTGGGCGGCCTCTGGCAGAGCAGTGTTCTAGTCTGGAACTTCTGGCTTAGCAGCAGGCAGGCCGCAGGCGTAAAAAACAGAAAACAGCTACACACTGTCACTGCTAGAAAATATGTGCCATACCAGTTTGCTTGTTACATGTGATGTGACAGCCAGGTGCACATTTTCAACTTGAAAATGTGCACCTGGCTGTCGCATCACATGTAACAAGCAAACTGGCATGCCACATGGCACATGTTTTCTAGCAGTGACAGTGTGTGTAGCTGTTTTGAAAACAGCTACACACTGTCACTGCTAGAACATGTGCCATGTAAGGAAAGGGCACAAAAGCAAACACAACACTGCTGGGATTTGTGGTTCTGGCCTCCGGCAGAGCATTGTTCACTTTTGGCTTAGCAGCAGGCAGGCCGCAGGCATAAAAAACAGAAAACAGCTACACGCTGTCACTGCTAGAAAACATGTGCCATGCCAGTTTGCTTGTTACATGTGATGTGACAGCCAGGTGCACATTTTCAACTTGAAAATGTGCACCTGGCTGTCACATCACATGTAACAAGCAAACTGGCATGGCACATATTTTGAGGTGTGAAGGTGCAGGAATTGGGGTGATCTGAGGTGTGAAGGTGCAGGAATTGGGGTGATCTGATGTGTGATAGTGCAGGAATTGGGGTGATCTGAGGTGTGAAGGTGCAGGAATTGGGGTGATCTGAGGTGTGAAGGTGCAGGAATTGGGGTGATCTGAGGTGTGAAGGTGCAGGAATTGGGACTGATCTGAGGTGTGATAGTGCAGGAATTGGGACTGATCTGAGGTGTGATAGTGCAGGAATTGGGACTGATCTGAGGTGTGAAGGTGCAGGAATTGGGGTGATCTGAGGTGTGATAGTGCAGGAATTGGGGTGATCTGAGGTGTGAAGGTGCAGGAATTGGGGTGATCTGAGGTGTGAAGGTGCAGGAATTGGGGTGATCTGAGGTGTGAAGGTGCAGGAATTGGGGTGATCTGAGGTGTGAAGGTGCAGGAATTGGGGTGATCTGAGGTGTGAAGGTGCAGGAATTGGGACTGATCTGAGGTGTGATAGTGCAGGAATTGGGGTGATCTGAGGTGTGATAGTGCAGGAATTGGGGTGATCTGAGGTGTGAAGGTGCAGGAATTGGGACTGATCTGAGGTGTGAAGGTGCAGGAATTGGGACTGATCTGAGGTGTGAAGGTGCAGGAATTGGGGTGATCTGAGGTGTGATAGTGCAGGAATTGTGACTGATCTGAGGTGTGAAGGTGCAGGAATTGGGGTGATCTGAGGTGTGAAGGTGCAGGAATTGGGGTGATCTGAGGTGTGAAGGTGCAGGAATTGGGACTGATCTGAGGTGTGAAGGTGCAGGAATTGGGACTGATCTGAGGTGTGAAGGTGCAGGAATTGGGGTGATCTGAGGTGTGAAGGTGCAGGAATTAGGGTGATCTGATTTGTGAAGGTGCAGGAATTAGGGTGATCTGATTTGTGAAGGTGCAAAGCTCACTTGATTTCTTACTATTATTCAAGTGGTTTACAGCAGTTACTTTATATGAAGCTGACAGTTGTTTTTTATGTATCTGGCACTCCCAATTTCTTTGAAAACATTTTTCGGCACACTGTGCCCAAAAAGGTTGTCTACCCCTTGATTAGAGTAACCCTCATCCTGTGCTGCTTCATACTATTTTTAGGACTCAACCATCAAAACAGGATTTAAAGTAAGACAAAAAAAACAGCATCATATGGCAGCTCTGATCTAAATTGGACCCAATCTATCGGATTAGACTAAAAAAGGTACCGTAATCGAATCCACACATCCTGGAACAATAAATCCTGTCATCAACCATCCCGACGAACGTCACGCCCCACAACGCCCCAGTCACGCCCCCCCCCCCCCCTCCTGGGCTGCTCAGTCCAAAATGCCCGGGCCTTTTTTTTGTCCCAGTCCGGGCCTGACTGGGACCAAACCTTGGGATCCCTGACCACAGAGGAAAAATGGGAATGCTTTAGGAACATATTAAGCAAATGCATCTTGCAGTGCATTCCTATGGGAAATAAATTTAGAAGAGACAAAGCCAAATCTGGCTGGCTAAACCGTAGCGTTAAAAAACTTAGGGGTAAAAAATTGGCCTACAGGGAATATAAATCAGAGGGCACAGTATTGGCTTTCGACCAATACAAGGAGGCAAATAAGAAGAGTAAACACAAAATCAAGATGGCTAAAATAACTTTGAGAGACAAATAGCGGAGGACAGTAAAAAAAAAAAACCAAAGAAATTCTTTAAATATATCAACAGCAAAAAAACTAGGTCAGAGCATATTGCACACATAATTAACGATGATGGGAGGATGGTTACAGAGGACACTGAAAAAGCAACCGTGCTGAATGCTTTTTTCTCGTCAGTCTTTACACAGGAAACGGTGGGGTACACTGACCATGACTGTATGGTTAGTAGCAATACACAGGTCTTGCCGCTATGGCTAACAGAGGGTGAAATCAGGGAAAGGCTGGATAAACTTAACACAAACAAATCACCTGGCCTGGGTGGCGTACATCCGAGAGTACTCAAGGAACTCAGTAAGGTTATATCCAGACCACTGTTCCTGATCTTTGCGGACAGTATTATGACAGGAAATGTACCAGGGGAGTGGAGGAAAGCAAACGTGATTCCGATATTCAAAAAGGGTCAGAGGCATATACCGGGAAATTATAGGTCTGTCAGTCTGACATCAGTAGTATGTAAACTTCTGGAGGGGATGATAAGGGACTATATCATAGAGTTTGCTAAAGACAGCAGCATCATCAGCAGTAACCAGCACGGGTTTACAAATGGGCCTTCTTGTCAAACCAATCTCTTAACATTCTACGAGGAGGTGAGCTGTGAGCTAGATAGGGGCAGACCAGTGGATGTGGTGTACTTAGATTTCGCTAAGGCGTTTGATACAGTTCCCCATAAGCGCTTAATTTATAAAATAAGGTCTGCAGGTATCGACAGCAGGGTTTGCTCTTGGATACGGAACTGGCTAAAAGGGCGTGTCCAAAGGGTGGTAATAAACAGCGCATACTCAAACTGGTCTGAGGTAGTAAGCGGGGTCCCCCAAGGCTCAGTCCTGGGACCAACCTTGTTCAATTTATTCATAAACAGCATTGAGAACGGGATCAGTAGTTCGATATCAGTTTTTGCAGATGACACAAAATCTGGCAGGGCAATAACTTCACAGCATGAAGCAGATATCCTACAGAATGACCTGGACAAAATAACAGAGTGGGCAACGACTTGGCAAATGAGGTTTAACATGGAGAAGTGTAAGGTTTTGCACTTGGGGACTAGAAACATAAAAGCACAATACACGTTAGGGGGGGAGCACAGTTCTGGTCGCTAGTCCTCAGGAGGGATGTGTTGGAGCTGGAGAGAGTCCAGAGAAGGGCAACTAAACTAATTAGGGGATTGGAGGACCTTAATTATGAAGACCGTCTGCAATCGCTTGATTTATTCTCCCTGGAGAAGAGACGCCTGAGGGGGAACATGATAGCAATTTTTAAATATCTCAATGGGGATCTCAGTTTAGAAAAAAAGCTGTTCAGTCGAAGGGATTGCATGAGGACTCGGGGGGATACAATGCGATTAGAGGAGAAGCATTTTAACCTCAGGCAACGTGGGGGGTTCTTTACGGTTAGGGCTACAAGATTGTGGAATTCTCTACCACAAAAGGTGGTTTCTGCGGGTAGTATGGTGGCTTTCAAAAGACTATTAGAGGTACATCTCAAGGATCAGAACATTCAGGGGTATGTGAGATGATTGCAGCTAAACACACCTACACAGGTTGAACTGGGTGGACTATTGTCTTTATTCAACCTCACCTACTATGTAACTTCTGGGTACTCCGCAGCGCCAAATTTAAAGAAATGGAGACTCGGTCAGACGGCGGTGGTGCAGATGTAGACTCGGTCAGACGGCGGCAGTGAAGGTAGGATGCCCGGGCGAGCCACGGAAGGCGGCGGGAGAGGGGGGACGTCTCCTCCCGCTCCTTGGAATGACAACCGATGCGGCTGAGAAGGGACAGCTGACTGTCGGCTATGGACACCGGTATTGGGGTGATGCCTCTAGCTGCAGGCATCACCCCGGTACATGCACTTTCCCGAAATATCGGCAAATCAAAAGGCCGATTCAGATATATCCGGGAAAGTGTATATATACACATACATATATATATATATATATATATATATATATATATATATATATATATATATATATATAGCAGGTTTTCTAGGCATTGAGCCTAAGGTGGGTCTGCCATTGTTACCGGTAACACTCTCAGCACATTTGAGCTGTGAACACAGGTGTGAGAACTGAGACAAGGACCAGTCTGGCATCTTTGGTTTGTTTGTTTTATTGTAGTTAGGGGATGGGAGAAGGGAATGAGTGGGATACTCCTCTGACTCAACTAGGTACAATTTTAGGACTCTTCTAGAACAATGCCTGTTAGCGCTGTCTTGACACCAGCAGACGCTAGCCAACGCTTCCTGACGCTTGAATATACTGTATCACTGAAAACTGTGCTGGAACCTCGACTTTAATTCAGAAGATCCAGGACTTTAGAATACTTGACTTCTGACACTGCTTTGCTCAAAAGTCACAGAATAGCTCCCTCCAGCTCTGTACATGGATGTTTTTCCAATAAAAGAAATTTCCTAAGTGCAGCAATCCCTGTGGATATATATATATATATATATATATATATATTAAATGCAGTTGTTTGCCATACACAGCGCTAGGGTTTTAGTAGAGATTGGCTATTACCATAAAAAGCTTGATGAGCACTGAATACTAATGTTGTTCTGATGGTCTGATCTACATATATTGAATATATGCCTGTGTTTGGAAGCTTTTTTTAATCTAGCTCCATAAATGCAGAACTGATACAACGGTCATTACTCAGCAGAACTAGGCTTGGTTTGTATTGTGTTCACACTTATTGCGCTTGCTTGCTGTTGTGAAATGCTTATTGTCAGGGACACAAATACTCTATTATCGGTCACTTCTTCAAAAGAGAAGCTTCAGTGAGGCAAGCAGTGATCATTGTCCTCAGCCCTTAATGGTGTTCAGACTGAGAAATGGCTCTCAGAGCACCTGCAGGGACATGGTCTATCCCAGTGTATGGTGCACCGCCTCGAACCATTGTATTCAGAATTCTGAGCGGAATCTCAAAGCAAGCAGACCAAAGTGCACAGCAGCTAACTTTTCCTGTATGCTGTGCTCATTCTAATTGTTGTCACTACAGTGACCATAATCTCATGCTGTGATGGCAGTGGGAAGGGTACAGACACTTAGGCTCCATTCACACTTGTGCAACTGCAAAGTCACGCGATTTCCACTGTGACTTTACATTGCAACTTTGATGCAAATTTGGATGGGTGAAACTTGAATGCCACTTTGGCTTTGACTGTTCCTAAATTGTCACATTGATACCATTAACCACTTATCCCGGGTTACCGTCATATGCAGTCGAGGACTTGAAGTGGCGATATCTGGATGATGCCTAATCCAGAAGTTGGCAATTCCCTGCACCATAAAAACAATCATAGCGGCTGTTTTGCCTCTTGACAGGCGGCAGGAGAATGAACCTGCCAGCAGCGGAAGTTTACCATGGAGCTGACTAAGGACCACATGGTCCCTGGTCATCCCTATGACTCTCTATGAGTCTCGGAGTAATGACATCGCTGGCAGTTGTAAACACTGTCATTTTTTTGACGTCGCTGGCAGTTGTAAACACTGTCATTTTTTTTTTTTAGATTGGAAGGTCTGAGATCGACTTATTTTATATTTATATTCCTTGAAATAGGAGTAAAGTAATCAAAAAGTAAAAAATTAAAAGAGAATGTGTAAAAATAAAACAAAAAAAATGTTTTAAAGCGCCCCAGTCCCGCATGCTCGCAAGCAGAAGCGACCGCATACGTAGGTTGAGCCTGCATAAGTAAACGGTGTACAAACCACACATCTGAAGTATCGCCACGATTGTAAGAGCGAGAGAAAAAAATTCTAGCCCTAGACCCCTCTGTAATTCTAAACTGGTAACCTGTAAAAAAACAATTTGAATGCATCGCCTATAGAGATATTTAGGTACCGAAGTTTAGCGCCATTCCACGAGTGTGCACAATTTTAAAGCGTGACATGTTAGGTATCCATTTAATCAGCGTAACATCATCCTTTACATTATACAAAGAAATTGATAAATCGAGTGTTTTGTTGGTTGTTTTTTTTTTTTTTAATTCATGAAAGTGTTTTTTTTTTTTTTTGGGAAGTAAAAATCGCGTTTGAAAAATTGCTGTACAAATACTGTGTGACATAAAAAAGTTGCAACAACCACCATTTTATTCCCTAGGGACTTGGCTACAAAAAAAAAAAAAAAAAAAAAAAGGTGTGTTTAGGGTCCTGGGTAATTTTCTAGCAAAAAAAACGGAATTTTTGTAAAATCTTACCTGTAAAATTCCTTTCTCTGAGTCCTCCGACAGTCGCCGCCTCTTCATATTCGTCACATATGGGGGTATTAGACTTTGCTCCGAAGGAGTAGCTAGGCAACAGAATATGTTAACAATAAAGCTTTAACATATCCCACCCTCAAGGGGTGGTCCCCTCAGTCAATACCCTCCTACTTCCTGCAACCATATCTCAGTTTTAGTGGAATAGCAGTAGAGTATACATTCAAACCCCAAAAGAGGGGCGGGGGCGGCGACTGTCGGAGGACTCAGAGAAAGGAATTTTACAGGTAAGATTTTACAAAAATTCCGTTTTCTCTTACGTCCTCCGACAGTCGCCGCCTCTTCATATTCGTCACATATGGGGACGTCCCAAAGCAGTGCAAACATGAGGGGTGGGAAACGCATCCGCGCCGAAAGGCAACGCAGTCTCCACATCAAAGAAAGGAACCTTACCAAAGGAAGGAAACTAGCTGGGCAACAGCAAAAATAAGTGCTCAACAGGAGCAACAACCCAGGAAAAGACAAAAAACCAGGGGATACAAAACTTATCCCAACAGCCAGGAGTCCCCAACAAGGGACCCTAGGGAACAGCCGCACTAAGAACCTTGCGGCCAAAGGAAGCATCCGCCGATGCCTGAACATCTACTTTGTAGAATTTTGTGAAAGTGTGCACGGTCGACCAAGTCGCCGCCTTACACACCTGGGCTACAGAAGCCCCATGACGACAGGCCCAAGACGTACTCAGAGATCTAGTAGAGTGCGCCTTCACAGGCACAGGGGGAACCTTCCCCTGCAAGGCATAAGCCTGTTCAATGGTCTGCCTGATCCATTTGGCAATGGTAGAGGCGGAAGCCGCCATGCCCTTCCGAGGACCCTCTGGAAGAACAAACAAGGAGTCCGTCTTTCGAAAAGACTCAGTCGATTTAAGGTAAACCCTAATCGCTCGAACAACATCCAGAGAATGCAATCTCACCTCCTTAGGATGTTTAGGCTTCGTGCACAACGAAGGCAAAACAATATCCTCGTTAAGATGGAATTCCGAAACACGTTTCGGCAGAAAAGAAGGATTAGGTCGCAAGACCACCTTATCCAAATGAACAACCAGGTACGGAGACTTGCAGGACAAAGCCGCCAGTTCCGACACTCTGCGAGCCGAAGTGATCGCCACCAAAAAGGCGACCTTTTTGGACAACATAGACAACGAGATCTCCCTGATCTGTTCAAAAGGAGCACGTTGTAACACAGACAGGACTAGATTCAAGTCCCAAGGGGGCAAGGGATCCCTCCTAGGAGGAACCAGATGCCGCACACCCTGAATAAAAGTGCCAACCAAGGAGTTGGAAGCTACGGGACGTTGAAACAGAACGGCCAGCGCAGACACCTGACCCTTTATCGTAGCCAGCGCCAAACGCTGATCGACACCCGTCTGAAGGAAAGACAGCACACGGGAAACCGAGTACGTGCGTGGTGAAAACCCCCTGGACTCACACCAGGCAAAATAGGCCTTCCAAGTACGGTAATAAACCTTTCCCGAGGAAGACTTCCTCGCGTTGATCAAGGTATGAACAACCTCTGGAGAGAGACCCTTCTCCTTCAGGACCTCGGTCTCAACAGCCAGGCCGTCAAAGCCAGCGACTGTAAAGCAGGATGGTAAATCGGTCCTTGAGACAGTAGATCGTCCCGAAGAGGCAGACGCCAGGGGGCGTCGACCGCCAGATTCACGAGGTCTGCGTACCAGGACCGGCGAGGCCAGTCCGGTGCCACAAGAATCACCGTGCTGCGTTCCGAGTGTAACCTGCGAAGGAACCGGGACAGCAACTGAATCGGTGGAAACGCGTACATCAGCCTGTACTGATGCCACGGGGCCACTAACGCGTCCGACGCGTCCGCCCGAGGGTCGCGCGTCCTTGCCACGAACCTCTTTACCTTGTAGTTGAGACGAGACGCGAACAGGTCCACATCTGGGAGACCCCACTTCGCGCACAACATCTGGAAGACAGCCGGGTGGAGAGACCATTCCCCCTGATCCAGGGTCTGGCGACTCAGATAGTCCGCCTGCCAGTTCTCCACTCCCGGAATGTGAACCGCCGTTATCGCCGGGACATGAGTCTCGGCCCAAGACAGAATGTCGGCCACTTCTCGAGCCGCTCGGGCACTCCTGGTGCCCCCTTGGTGGTTGATGTAGGCCACCGCCGTGGCATTGTCCGTCTGCACCCGAACCGGGCAGCCCTGCAGCCGGTCCGTCCAGCGATGAAGACAGAGCCTTATCGCACGCAATTCCAGAATGTTGATCGGGAGGGAAGACTCCCCCTCCGACCAGGTCCCCTGGGCGGACAGAACGCCCAGAACACCACCCCAGCCCGACAGGCTGGCATCCGTGGTGATTATCGTCCACGAGATCGGACGAAACGACTTGCCCCCGGACACCAACGGGGACTGGAGCCACCACAGGAGGTTTTCCCTGGTGCGATGACTCAACGAGATCTGAAGATCCAGAGATTGAGGTCGCCCGTCCCACTTGGACAAGATCTCCGCTTGGAGACCCCGCGTGTGAAACTGCGCGAAAGGAATCGCCTCGAAAGCCGAGACCATCAATCCCAGACATCTCATACACATCCGCAGAGACGAGTTCGGAACGTCCCTGAGGGACCTGACTTCCTCCTGAAGAGTCCTGAGTTTGTCTTCCGGCAGGAAGACCTTCGCCTGCACCGAGTCCAGTATCATTCCCAGATAGGGAAGACGAACCGACGGACTCAGAGTCGACTTTGGAACATTTATCGTCCAACCGAACTCCTGCAGAGTTTGCATCGTGACAGACAGGTCCTTCTCCAGACCCTGACTGGTCGCAGACCGAATCAGAATGTCGTCCAGATACCCCAGGACAGAAATGCCCTGGGCTCTCAATAATGCCAGAACCGGTGCAAGCACCTTGGTGAAGACCCGCGGAGCCGAGGCGAGCCCAAAGGGCAACGCCACGAACTGGTAGTGATCCTCCGCAATGGCAAATCGAAGGTATCTCTGATGACCCTCGAATATGGGGATGTGAAGATACGCATCCTTCAAATCGATGGAGGCCATGAATTCCCCCGGAACCAGGGCAGCCACCACCGACCGCAGGGATTCCATGCGGAACTTGCGAACCCGCACAGAGCGGTTCAGAGCTTTCAAGTCCAGAATTGGACGAACCTTGCCCTCCTTTCTGGGCACAGTGAACAGATTGGAATAAAACCCCCGAAATCTGTCCCGATGAGGCACCGGAACCACCACTCCCTGAGCCCTCAGGTCCCGCACCGCCAGGCGCAGATCCCGCAGGCGCTCTGGAGACAGTTGTAGATTTGAGGGAAAAAATCTGCTCTCTGGCCGAGAGAGAAACTCGATCTTGTAACCAGATCGAACGATTTCCAGAACCCATCTGTCCCGCACACGGGCCAACCAGGGCTGAAGAAAACCGAGCAAGCGTCCCCCCACCCCAAAACTGGGTGAGGGCGCCCCTTCAGGCCGAACTGTTATGGGCCGCAGGTCCGGATTGGCCGGACTTCTGTTTTCCAGACCAGGGCTTCTTCTGAGAGCCCTGGCCCTTGAACGGTTTGCCCTTGTAGTGCGGCCGAAAGGCACGAAAGGACCCCTGAGGGGGCCGAAAATTAGCATGCTTCTTCCCAGAAGCCCCCTTAGCCTTGGGGAAATGGGGCAAGAGAGTGCTCTTACCCCCAGTAATCCCCTTAATCAACACATCCAGGGACTCCCCAAAAAGGCGAGACCCATCATAAGGCAGATTGGCTAAGGTTTTACGTGAAGATTGGTCCACCGACCAACATTTCAACCAAACCAGGCGGCGAGACAACACCGCCACGCTGTGCACACGCGCGGCCAACGGAATCAGGTCCAGGTCCGCATCACACAGATACATGACACCCTGGTGGATCTGATCCACCATATCCAGGGTCGCCGCTGAGGCCGAATCGGCCACTAGGACGCGCCTAAGCATCTGTGTCCAACTTGCGATCGCCTGGGCCGCCATGAGAGAAGCAAACAGAGCCTTAAGCATAGAACCCGTAACAGAATAAGTATGACGGGCAAGAGACTCCAGTCTCCTATCCGTGGCATCACGGAAAATAGGGGATCCCTCTGCCGGGATCGCAGTGGCTTTGTTCAAAACCGCAAGAGCATGATCTACTGGCGGAGGCACACACCACCGTTCATCAGTGGCAGGCGAGAAAGGATAACGCAGCTTAAATTTACTTGGTACCGCAAAAGGCTTGCGCAAATCGCGCCATTGGTCCTTAACAGCGCGCTGAAAATCAGCATTGCAGGGAAAGACCTGCGGCGTCCTGCGTTTTCTCTGCGTCCCATAAGCCGCCAAGGCAGCTGGGGGACACACCTCGTCCTGCAAACGTAGCGTCTGCTTAATGGAAGCAATCAACTCATCCATGATTGCAAGCTCTTCAGGCGAGCCAGGGGGAGAATTATCAACCCCCTCAACTTCAGCCTCTACCTCAGACCCCACTAGATCCAGAGAGGAGCGGGACCCCGATAGGGGGGTCCCCGCCAGAACAGCCCCATCACCTTCACCCTCAGAATCAGAGGACAGAGCAACTCTGGGCCGTTTAGTAGATTGAGCAGCCACCAGCATTTGCACCTGTGCAGCAAGGCCAGCCACAATAGTGGCCAAATCCCCCCCTGGGGGGGAAACAGCGGTCCCCTGGCTTTCCACCAAGACTGTGGGAAATTTGCCCTCCTGAGAATCCATTGCCCCTGTATGCCAGACAACCAAGGGTTAACTGCCCCCTTACAGCAAGCGCGGCAAGCGCAGCCCACCGCACCACACTCAGGCACAATGAGACCCCCACAGGGAATATACAGACTGAATACAGGCAATGGAACACAGGAATAGAAGGATAAAACCTGAGGAGACTCCGCTGCTGCTGCTGCCTCGATCGGTGCTTCCAGGAGAGAGGAAGTGATGCTGCCAGGGCGCTCTATGTAAGCCTATGGAGGCTACAAGAAAATGGCCGCCGTGCATGTAAACCATGCGGCCGGAGCGGGCGCCGGTAAAATGGCGCCGTTTGGCGCCGAAATCGCCGCTCCACAGTGCATAAAATCACACACAATATCATCCCATAATATGGATACATGTTAGATCGCCGCAGCGATCGCTGTATATGCCCCAACATGCCATTAAAAACATGCCCCACAGCACACAGCTCCTCACACTGCCCAGCCTGACATACTCAGTGTCATACAGCTCCCCCCCCCCCCTTGCAGCCCACAGCATGCAGCCGAGAGATAGGGAGACAAGCAGTGTGATTAAAGGCAGGTTACACAGTCCCAGACTGAGACCCCCCCAGACAGACAGGTCCCCACATAGATACACTTACCTCACATGGCGTGGGGAACCCGCACAGGCGAACAAGCCGCTGCACATGAGGCAGGGAGAGTCGCAATTCAAGACGCACACAATGGCGGTTCAGAAACCGCACAGCGTCCGGTGAGGTAGCCACCTCACCAATCATCCCTGCACCGAACAGGGATGGGTCGTTCACCGTGCCAGGAGCGTTACCTGGCTGAACGCTCGATGGCAGACTGGGAAGCCACTGACCCACGACCTGCGACCAGGGGGATCAGCCCGAGACCCAGTCCGCATGATCCTCTTCGTCCGAAGAACTAACTAATGCTGACAAAAATAACAGCTAAGTAAAGGTAGAGAGAAAACTCAAACAAAATATCAAAAAGAAGAAAGAGTCTGGGACAAAAAGTCCCAGCACAGAGAGAGCCAGCCACTCCTGACAAGCTAGACATTAAAACTGAGATATGGTTGCAGGAAGTAGGAGGGTATTGACTGAGGGGACCACCCCTTGAGGGTGGGATATGTTAAAGCTTTATTGTTAACATATTCTGTTGCCTAGCTACTCCTTCGGAGCAAAGTCTAATACCCCCATATGTGACGAATATGAAGAGGCGGCGACTGTCGGAGGACGTAAGAGAAATTATTTTTACATGTAGGAGAAGTGTCAGAATTGGCTTGGCAGGTAAATTGCCCTGATGACATCAGTTACGCGCTGACAAAACGCGCCGAAGACGTAGGATCGTGAATTTGGTTACCACGTCACTTCCGGCTCCCGGTGGAACGCGGAAGTGGAGTTCTTCACCCGGAGACCGCGGTTGTGTTTTAGGATATGCCCTTCTTAAGCCTGTACCATGTAAGTGCATTTAATTTACCACTATTAAATTACACTTTTTGAACGTACTTCACTATCGGAGTCCTCTTGTTCCTTCCTGGGTACGTTTTATTGGAGTCCATCCCCAGCTTCAGTGAGTTTAAAGGAGGATCTGTTTGGAGTATATCAGAAGTGTTGCCTGTCCTGGTATCGAGTGTTTATACCTTTGGTGTCCTGAGTCTGCCTTTACTGACCCCCTGTAACTTAAGAGCCGGTTCACACTGAGGCGACACGACTCCTTACTACTTCGGGAGCGACTTGTGCAGTCCCGTGCACCACGACTTCGGAGCGACTTGCAGGGACTTCACATAATGGAAGTCTATGCAAGTCGCTCCGAGGTCGCCCCAAAGTTGTACAGGACCCTTTTTCTAAGTCGGAGCGACTTGTGTCGCTCCTATTAGAATGGGTCCTGTAGCGGTCAATGGACCGCGACTTGTCAGGCTGACAAGTCGCGCTAGTGTGAACCGACTCCAAGAGCCCATTCACATTAGCGTGACTTGCTAGCCTGACAAGTCGCGCTCGGTCGCGGTCCATTGATTAGCACAGGACCCGTTCTAATAGGAGCGACACAAGTCGCTCCGACTTAGAAAAAGGGTCCTGTACTACTTTGGGGCGACCTGGAGGCGACTTGCATAGACTTCCATTATGTGAAGTCTCTGCAAGTCATGCCGAAGTCGCGGTGCACGCGACTTCACAGGTCGCCCCCCAAAGTCGTGTCGCGCTAGTCTGAATGGGCTCTAAGGGGTCCACTTCATCCGGTAAGCCTTGAGTGCACACCGGGTGTTCCTGTGTATTTGGTGGAGGTGTTTACAACCTATCAAGTGCTGCTATTACTGCCATCATCAAATTTACTATTTCTATTGGACATTCATTGTTATTACTACGGACTATTTATTTATTTGGTACTATATAGGTTTAGTCCACTTCATCATGAACATATGATTGTACAGAATTTATTCACTGTTAATTATTCATTTTTGCACTATATTATGCACCTTATTTGTGCCTTGATTGTAAGGTCTTTATTTTGCACAAGTGATTTTTAGTTGAGCGCAACTTTTTTTTAGCAATATTTAACCCCTTTCATATTTCACGCATCCACGTGTTTGTTGCGGCTCCTATTAAGGAGTTAATCCTGCACTTTTTATTCATTATTTTTCATCTATACACGGTTATATTTATATATACAGTACCTATATATTCACCCATCACTTCCTTTGCGTGGGTTTTTTGTTGGTATTAACACCACACATTTTCTTTCAGGTAAGTGGTTAGGATGCAAACTTTGAGAGTTTACAGTGCAGCTTATGGCACTCAAGTCATATCAAAGTAGTGCAGAAACTGTTTTAAAGCCGCTGCGACTTTAGGTCGCATAGATCTGAATCCACTGCTTCCACTGAAATACATGGGCTTTGACTTGTCATGTGACAAGTCACACAAGTGTGAATGGACCCTAATACTATTTGACAAGAGTCATTCTCTATATACTGGATCACAGAATGCCATTGTCAGCACTGGTATGACCTATGCAGAGTGAAAATGTGCCACTAGTGCCATATCTCCCAAACCCTGGAGGACACAATACTAATTCCATTACCTGGGAATATGTTGAACTGAACAAGCTCCCATCATAGTCACATTTGCCCTTGTCCTCTTTCCAAAAATCACACCGTGTTATTTTTATCTATCTTTTCTTCCATTGCATCTTCCTGTCTTGAGACTGACTGAACTTTCAGTTTAAATCAGCTAAATACGTTCAGTAAAAAAAAAAAAAAAAAAGTATACAGAAAGCGGTTGTAAAGCTAATTTTCTTCTTTGACAATTACCTGCTATGTGTAATGGTTTTACACAGGGAAGCCCCGTACCTCCTCTTTTTGGGTACCTCACCAGCGATACTGGCTCTTCCTCTTCTCCGAGTGCCCCAATAGCAAACCGATTAACGTATTTTCGCTCTCTTTTTCCTCTTTAGGCATCATGCACTCTGCTGCTCCTAAATGATATTTTTGGGGATTTTCCCTAACCCATGGAAAATAAAAGCTCACATGTCCATGCACTGATAGGCTTTTAAATGAGTTTAGGAGCAGCAGAGTTTGGAGTCAGTCAAAGCTCCTTTATCTGAATGCAGAAGAATCAATTCGACAAGCTTTTGGGCATAAAAAAAAAAAACAGCAAAAGTGACTAAACGCGCCAAAGTGCTACCGGTAGGTGCATTTAGCACTAAAAGGGATACTAAAGTCTAGTTTTGTGCTTTGTGCAGTTGGTTTTGCACAGAGCAACCAACCCCGATCTGCCTCTTCTCGGGTCCCTCTTCAGCACTCCTGGCCCCTCCCTCCTGTTGACTGCCCCCACAACAAGCTCCTTGCTATGGGGGCACCAAAGCCAAGCCGCAGCGCCCTGTGTCCATTCACGCATGGAGCAGTGGCCCGGCCCCGCCCCCATTCTCCCCTCACTGGCTCACTGACTTTGAATGACAGCAGCGGGAGCCAATAGGGCTGTGCTGCTGTCTCAGCCAATGAGGAGGAGAGTCCTGGACAGCCCAGTCTCTCGTGCAACATTGCTGGATTTAGCTGGACCTCAGGTAAGTATTAGGGAGACTGAGGGGGGCTGTTGCACACAGAAGGTTTTCTATCTTAATGCATAAAATGAAGATTTAAAAAAAAAAAAAAAAAACACAACACCTTCTGCCTTACAACCACTTTGTTCATTGACATCAATGACCAAAATAAATTAAAAATTCGGGTCAATGAAAGAAATGCCCAAATGCGGCTAAATGCATTTAAAAAAACAGCTTAGGTGCGTTTTTAATACGGATTTTCTCCTGTCAGGATAAACAGTGTTTACAATATACCAGTGAGCATGAGGCCTTAAAGGATAAGTTCACCTTTAATAAACATGTTACACCCATATTTGGGGTGTAACATCTAACATGTTATGAATGCACCCCCCCCCCCCCGCACCTCCCCGATCCGAGCTGTGCCAGCTAGTGGGGGGTTCTTGTGGCTGTGCGGGGCTCATCTCACGTTACTCATTCACAGCGCTCCGTGAATGGAAAACTACAAGGCCTGGCAGCCTTTGCGCCGGTTGGCTTGTAGTTTTCAATTAACTACCAAGGCGCCGTGGTATTCATTTATTCTTCCAGCATGTATCGGCTACCGCATACGAGGAAGCTGATACACTGACAAGTCTGCGATTTCTGATCACTGGTGCAATGCTTACAGGCTCCTGCAACAAAACATAATAAATGCACTTTTTTTTTACCTGCAGAAAAAAAAAAAATGTGCAATTATAATTTTTTCTGAAAAGATGAACTTATCCTTTAAATTCGTCTTCCTCTATCCCTCGCTGTCTCTCTTTTCCCATATCTCATATTTTCTTGTTTTACCTCTCTGTCCTTTACTTCATTTTCTACCTACTGTCCATCTCTGCTTTCTCTTTCGCTCAGTTTCTCTTTCCCCCCATGGCCCCGCCCCTTTATCTCTCTTTTTCATCTCCCATGTGCTTGTCCAAAAGTGTATTTTCTACACTTTTTTTTTTTTTTTGCTTCAGTTCTACATTTTTAAAAAACTAATACATAAATAAAATGGCAACATGGCGAAATACAGAAATGATTAAGTAATGAGTTTTCATTACTCCACTGACTGTAGACTGATTGGCTGCCAAGATTTAATCCCCACCGCTCGCCTCTAAGCTTAATAATGGGTGCAAGATGACTGACCTACACTGTAAATAAAGATGGTACAAGTGACGTTGTATATACACAGACAGGTAGAACAGCTCCAGATCCGCTTACTTCACACATACATACAGGAGTGGCCTCACTAATTTGGATAAACACACACATCCAGGAAATCTCTCTCTGTATACATAAACACACAGAGCACATCTCATTGGTCTGGGATGATCTCATGTCTAAGGGTTCCACCTGTCAGCTGTTAAAGGAAACAACTGATAGGTTAGGAAACCTGTCCCATAAGCGATAAGCGGCAGAAGAACTGTTTACTTGCAGCGATCCTGTCCCTCTTTCCTGGATTCATCTGCATGATCAACAGACCATAATCCCAGTCCATTACCCTGTACACAACAATGGAACTTCATGGCTGGACAACAACATAATCAGAAATAAGTTAACTACTTACAAGAAGAGTGTGCGTTTGGTGGAGGAAGGGAAACTACACAGCCAAAAAAAAATAATGTACATTTTTTTTTATTTAACCACTTTGCCACCGGAGGATTTTGCTGTCTTACATCTGGGCCACTTTTTGCGATTCGGCACTGTGCGACTTTAACTGACAATTGCGCGGTCGTGCGATGCCGTACCCAAACGAAATTTACATCCTTTTTTTCCCCACAAACAGAGCTTTCTTTTGGTGGTATTTGATCACCTATGCGATTTTTACTTTTTGCGCTATAAACAAAAAAATAGAGTACATTTTGAAAAAATAATATTTTTCACATTTTTTTATATGAAATTCCCCCCAAAAAAATGTAAAAATCTAAATTTTTTTACATTTTTGGCCAATTTGTTTTCTGCTACCTATTTTTGGTAAAAAAAAAAAAAAATCACAATAAGCGTATTTTGATTGGTTTGCGCAAAAGTTATTGCGTTTACTAACTACTAACTGTCATTTTTGGTGTTTTTTTTTTTTTTTTTTAACGAGTAATGGCGGCGATCTGTGACATTGTGGCGGACAGATCGGACCCTTGACTGACATTTTTGACACTTTTGGGGATACCAGTGACATTACTACAGTAATCAGTGCTATAAATATGCACTGTTACTGTAAAAATGACACTGGCAGGGAAGGGGTTAATTTTATTGGAGAGGGAGGGGTTAATGTATACCTGGTGCTTACTAACGTGTGTGGGGGGAGGTGACTGAGTGACACAGGGACAGATCGCATGTTCAGCTATGCTGAACCCTGCAATCTGTCACTGTTTGTCACTTAGGAGATCCGCCCGCTTTATTTACACAAGCGGGCGGATCTCCAGACTCGATTCCCCGACGATCGGGGAAGAGCGGCGGTGATCACCGCCCCTCCTCCCGCTGTGACTGAAAACAGCGGGAGCGAGCGCCGCCCTTAAGGGGAGGAGTCCAGCGACGTAGGTCTATGCCGCTGGACAGAATCGAGCCACTTTGCCGCAGTACAGTCCCAGTGACTGGTCGGCAAGTGGTTACATCGCACAAGAATATTTTGCATGCAGTAGGTACATCTCCAAGCTGCTTTTCCCAGGTTGTTCTGTCTGTGGTTATTTGCTTTGCAGAAAGGCCCGAGTACAGAGCTCAGTAGCTCAAGCTTAAAACTGCATGCACAACAAGTTACAGCAGTGCTTCATCTTCACCTTTCTCTCACCTTTTTTAAAGTAATTCTTTATCCTAAAAACAAATTAAAGTCAGCAGCTACACTTTAAAGTAAACCTGTCACAAACAATGTCAATCCAAAGTGAAGACATGATGAAAATGAAAGCTGCATGTAAAAATGATCAGATTCAGAGATGTAGACGCAGAAGATGTGGAATGCACAATATCTCAGCCTGGTACAATGACTAGAATCACACTAAAACAAGGGGACCAACCCTGACTATTAGCAGACCCCATAAAATGACATAACAGGTTCAGTAAACTAATCTGGTGTGGATTATACTGATGTAACGTCCTAACATAACCGAATAGACAAGAGAGGAGTTGAACATCAAATAATTAAAGAAAAATAACTTCTACGGTTGCATACTATACAGGGCAGATTGGGATTAGAAAGCTCTGTTCTTAAAGCAGCAAATACTTCATACTCTTGAATGGTGCAGCCCGTTCCTGTACTCAGCCTGGAATACAACAAGCAGACTGATAGACTGACTTTCCAGTCAATGGTGATCTGGTACAGACAGTGCCAGCAGAGTACCCTCCTGCTGCCTGTAAGAAAGATCAAGCGGCTAAACAGCCGCTATGATTGTTCTTATGGTGAAGGGAATCGCCGGCTGAAAACACTGATATCTGAATGAAGCCTGCAGCTGCACCCATCATTCAGATAAACCCCACTCAAAATACAGGACGTCATAGGACGTCCTTGGGCGAGAAGTGGTTAAAGGCCGGTTCACACCAGATGCAGTCCAGTGCATTTTCTTTCTGCATAAATAAATGCACGGACAGTAGGTTATATGGGTTCCATTGGCATACTTCACAGCAGGAGACTCAGTTCCAGTGCAAAAAAAAGTAGAACATGCAGCATTATTTTTTTATGCAGAACTGTACTGGAACACGGCAAAATACACAGAACTGCACCAAAACGCATAAAAAACGCACATGTCCCATGGAAGGATAAGAATAAAAAGGGTAAAAAAAAAAAAAAAAAAAACACACACACCAGAATGCCTAAAAAAATAAATAAAAAATACACTAGTCCCTATTAAAAAACAAGCATACAAAAATGCATCCGGACTGCGATTCTGTGTTGTGAACCTGAACACTTTCGAATGGCTGTCCAGTAACAGGTCCTCTGAGGAGTGACATCAACATTGGGAACATAGGGGGATCAGCTAGCATTGGTTCATCTGTGGGCTCCACTTTTTTTTTTCTGGGGTTCTGTTTTAATGACACGGCTGAGATACAAATATGTTCAGTTTTGTGGTTCAGGCACTCCATCAGATAGCACAGCAGCAGCAAAGTGGTGAAAACATCTGTTTTCAGTCTGCTCTCTCATCCATTCAGCTTAACTTGCTGACCAGTACGCTGCTGGAGAACTGACCATGCTGTGCTCCCTTACCTAGTGTGGTCAGTTTGAAATAGGTAAGCAGAGGGACAAGCAGGGATTTTATACAAAGGAAGCAAAACAAAGAGAACAGGAGGATAATTTCTCATGCAAGTACATGGTACAGCAGGCATATAGAGAAAATAAAATGTTGATTTTACATATTCTTTAAATATATTCTTTAAAGTGTTACCCCAACATTTTATATTCCTGATAAGTGCCTGCTGTACCCTGTACTTGTATGAGAAGGTCTCCTGTTCTCTTTGTATTGCTTCCTTTGTGTGAAATCTCTGGTGTTCCGGTCAGTCCTTCTGCTTTCCTATTAAAAACTGACCACATTAAGAAGGAGAGCATAGTATGGTCAGTTCTCTACCTGTGCCAGGAACTCAGCCTGCTCTCCTCCAATGTTAAGACTTGTCCTGACACAACCTCCCCTGCACAGCCTTTCACTGGGAAGCTCAGTGTGCTGTTGCTACTCCTCCCCCAGCTCTTACGCAGCTGAGAACAGAGGGAATGTTATCACTTATAAAAAAGGGGGGGGGAGGATTATTAGGTTTTTAATCTCTACAGTATTTCACAGAACTGAGTACACCCCTCACATTTTTGTAAATATTTTATGATATCTTTTCATGTGACAACACTGAAGAAATGACACTTTGCTACAATGTAAAGTAGTGAGTGTACAGCTCCTATAACAGTGTAAATTTGCTGTCCCCTCAAAGTAACTCAACACACAGCCATTAATGTCTAAACCGCTGGCCACAAAAGTGAGTACACCCCTAAGTGATGTCCTCATTGGGCCCAAAGTGTCAAAATTTTGTGTGGCCACCATTATTTTCCAGCACTGCCTTATCCCTCTTGGGCATGGAGTTCACCAGAGCTTCACAGGTTGCCACTGGAGTCCTCTTCCACTCCTCCATGATGACATCACAGAGCTGGAGGTTTTTAGAGACCTTGCGCTCCTCCCCCTTCTGTTTTGAGGATGCCCCACAGATGCTCAATAGGGTTTAGGTCTGGAGACATGATTGGCCAGTCCATCACCTTTACCCTCAGCTTCTTTAGCAAGGCAGTTGTCGTCTTGGAGGTGTTTGGGGTCGTTATGTTGGAATACTGCCCTGTAGCCCAGTCTCTGATGGGAGGGGATCATGCTCTGCTTCAGTATGTCACAGTACATGTTGGCATTCATGGTTCCCTCAATGAACTGTAGCTCCCCAGTGCCGGCAGCACTCATGCAGCCCCAGACCATGACACTCCCACCACCATGCTTGACTGTAGGCAAATGGCTAATTGGGCCCAATTTGGACATTTTTACTCAGGGGTGTACTCACTTTTGTTGCCAGCGGTTTAGACATTAATGGCTGTGTTGAGTTATTTTGAGGGGACAGCAAATTTACACTGTGTGTAAATTGAATGTGTCCATTCACACTACCGCGACTTGTCAGGTGACTTGTCAGCCTGACAAGTCGCGGTCCATGCAGTGCTACAGGACCCGTTCTAATAGGAGCGACACAAGTCGCTCCGACTTAGAAAAAGGGTCCTTTACTACTTTGGGGCGACCTCGGAGCGACTTGCATAGACGTCCATTATATGAAGTCCGTGCAAGTCGCGGTGCACCTGACTTCACAGGTCGGAGCGACCTAGTGTGAACCAGCACTTATACAAGCTGTACACTCACTACTTTACATTGTAGCAAAGTGTCATTTCTTCAGTGTTGTCACATGAAAAGATAGAATAAAATATTTACAAAATTGTGAGGGGTGTACTCACTTTTGTCAGGTACTCACTTTTGTCAGATACTGTGTACACAAATGTTTTGTCTTTCATTTCTATTTTAAACTGAATGGATTGTTTTACAAGGTGATCGGTTAGAAATCACTTTAATTGCCACATGGGCTATTAATCCCTTTAAAAACCCAGATATTACCTTGTAAAAGTAGCAGTGACATCCTTACTGTGTCACACATAGCTTAAGAAGAGAGAAGAGCTGTGGGAGGGACCAAACAAATACACTCACTACAGGCTACCTACAGGAGGGGGAGGAGACAAGACCAGCCTGCAAGAGAAGAAGCAGCAGTGAGCGGTCTTTATTACAGGAAGCTCCTACACAGAAGGAAAGCTTCACATATCTGGAAGATATACACAAAGCACACCACGATTCAATCAAAACTATACATGACTTCTATTTAGAAAGTTTTCTTATCCTGGAGTTCAGCTTTTTAAAGCTGCTTTAATGTGTTGTTTAATCCCATCTGTCTGGATGTTATCTTGAAATCTGCCTCATTTGTACATCAGGGTGGCACCATGCCAACTTAACTGTATACCGGCTCATGATTTCATTACAAACTCTGATGGCCACATACAGCTACTTCAGTCACTTGATCACCGGAATGACACAGAAATGACCAAAATGGATCACAACAACCTATGACCAACATTTACTAAAAAAACTTGTACAAAATCCTTTAAAAAAAAGGTAAAAAAAAAAAAAAACAACAACACAAAAGACCCTACTTGACCACTTGATCTCTTGAAGGTTTGACACCCCCCCTCCCCCTCCCCATGACCAGAGCAATTTTTGCTATTCAGAACTGCGCTACTTTAACTGGTAATTGCGCAGTCATGCAACACCGTACACAAATGAAATTGTTATTTTTTTTCACACAAATAGAGCTTTCTTTTGGTGGTATTTGATCACCACTGGGGGTTTTTTTTAAAGGAAAAAAAAAAATTCTACTTTAGGTTATAAAACATATCCAATAAAATCAAAATTATTTATAAGTTTAGGCCAAAATGTATTCTGCTAAGACCCCATTCAGACAGGGGCGACACGACTTGGTGGGGCGTCCTGTGGAGTCGCGGTGCACATAGCGTGCACTGCGACCTTGGCACGACTTGCACGGACTTCACATCATTGAAGTCAATGCAAGTCGCCTCCAGGTCGCCCCAAAGTAGTACAGGACCCTTTTTCTAAGTCGGAGCGGCTTGTGTCGCTCCTATTAGAACGGGTCCTGTGCTAATCAATGGCGAGCGACCGACCGCAACTTGTCAGGTGACAAAGTCGCTTGACAAGTCACACTAGCGTGAATGGGGGCTTAATGTCTTTGGTAAAAAAAATAAAAAAATCCCAAGTGTATATTAATTGGTTTGTGCAGAAGTTATAGCGTCTACAAACTATGATATAAATACTGGAATTTACGCATTTATAGATGCTATACTGTGACCGTGATAGGGTGGAGGGCAATCTGGCAGGGTCACAAACTGACATCGCTAGCAACATAAATATAGTGATCAGGCTGCACACTGACACTGGCTGGGAAGGAGTTAAAATCTAGGGGCAATCAAGAGGTTAACTGTGCGCCTAACAATATGTAATGTGTGCTGCTTTTACTTTAATATCTGGCCATTTCTCTCTGAAATAACCAAATCGCTGTTCACAGTACACAGAGTTCTGTGCTTTTGTAAATACAGAACTCTGAGTGTGATTGGCCACAGACGATTAGCTGGCTTAAGCCAAAATCATTGGCTGAAATCAGCTGCCAAACTTGTGCTATGTCCAATCACAGCACGGGTCAGCAGGGGGCACGCGCATCAAACCCAGAAGCAAGCTTGGAATGTACAGGTACATTATCCGGCCTGCCTGTAGTAAATGTACTGTTGGCGGGAGGCAAGTAGTTAAAGTGGAACTTTAGTCAGAAAATTTAAGTGGTTGTAAAGGCAGACGTTTTTATCTTAATGAGTTCTATGCATTAAGATAAAAAAAACCTTCTGTGTGCAGCGGCCCCTTTAATATTTACCCGAGCCCCATCTTGATCCAGCGATGTTGCATGGGAACCTCAGCTGCCCGGGACTGTCCCTCCTGATTGGCTGAGACACAGCAGCAGGGGCCATTGGCTCCCACCCAAGTCAGTTAACCAATGAGGAGAGAGAGGGGATGGGGCTGAGCCACAGCTCCATATCTGAATGGACACCCAGCAGCGGCTCGGTTCAGGTAACCCCATAACTAGCTGCTTGCTGTGGGGGCACTTAGCAGGGGGGAAGGGATAGCGAGGGACCCGAGCAGAGGAGGATCCGGGCTGCTCTGTGCAAAACCAACTGCACAGAGGAGGGAAGTATAACATGTTTGTTATTTTTAAAGAAAAAGAAAAAAAATGATTTTAGTATAACTTTAGGTCCTGCTAGATGACTCCAGGTTGGCCCCTTTTGCAGGTATAGCGATGTAAAACATTAAAAATAAGTGTCTATACTGTGTAAAATCCAGTAATACACTGTCTCACCCTGCTCTGCACATGCTCAGTTGCTCTCCATATTTAGGCACTGCTGAGTTTGTAGAGGCCGATCTGCTGACAGCCTTAAAGAGGTTGTAAACCTCAGAAAAAAAAAAAAAAAACCTGAAAGACAAAAAGGTATAATGCGCTAGTATGCACCAAATACTAGCTCATTATGAAATACCTGAGGAACGAAGCCCCCGCAGTGCTGCCCGCTCACCGGTGACACAGCCGACATGTTCAGCCATCCTGCTTCCTGGTTTGCGTCCTCCGGCCATCTGATTGGCGAGAGGCGCGATGACATCACTCCCGCGCATGTGTGCGGGAGCTGCCGTTCGTGGCACAGGGCTCCGAAGGAACGGCACGGGTGGCTGTTCCTTCAGAGCACATGCGCCGATGACGTCACCGACTGCTTGAAATGTAAATATCTCCTAAACAATGCAAGTTTAGGATACATTTACAGTACCTATAGGTAAGCCTTATTAAAGGCTTACCTATAGGTACAAGTTAATAGAGTGGGATTACAACCACTTTACAGTGGAATTAAACGCTCTTATCCTTTAAAGCCACGGAAGCTGCTTCTGTTTGATCTGCAACTGCCATGGTGCTGCACATTTGATCATTTATGACACCAGATATTTGATGGTTTACCAGTTTGGTTGAGGACACAATCAAATGTGACAGTTAAGCCCCGTACACACACGCAGATCGTCGGCATACAAATGTTCCTCTTTTCTCCCCGGGATGTCGGTGTCTGTTGAAAAGTGCAAAGACAGCACAAGGACAGCACAAGAATTTTGTCCGTAGACTTCAGCTGACTGCAGAAGTGATGTCATGTAATGGTTAACTTTCCCTGTGTTTTTTATTTTCTGAGCATGCCCAGTCTTGCAAATCTGCGGTCTGTCGGCCGAATTCTGTACTGACAGGCGAACAATCGTCCGTTCTGGTGTCCGCAGACAAAAATTTTCATGTTTGCGAGAAAGACTTTTGTCCGCGGATTGTGCGCAGACAGCTGTCGGAGACACCATACTAACACGCATACAATCGGCAGATCTTTCGTCCGCCGACGTTTGTATGACGACGATCTGCGTGTGTGTACGGGGCTTTAGTAATCCCGGTGTTCCGTGAAAAACCCCTACCTGTGAAAATTCCCTACCCTCGTCACTTCCTGTGCACTTACGTCTTTGAACAGCCAAGCAGCTTACCACTGCGCATGCTCATAGCTCCAGAGGGTAGGGAATTTTCAGGGGGTAGTGTTTAACGTTACACGGCATCAGCTGTTGCCGCGGGTACATTAAATCATCTCCGCTGCCACATTAAATCATCTCCGCTGCAACCCCTCAGACTTCCTTGATCTCGACTCCAAAATATAAAAGTGGCGGCGAGTCTATGAAAATAGAACTCATGGAGCCGAGATCAGGGAAGTCACTGGGGTAGGAGTGGAGATGATTTAATGTACCCGCGGCAACAGCTGATGCCGTTTAACGTTAAAAAACACTACCCCGTGAGAATTCCCTACCCTCCGGAGCTGTGAGCATGCGCAGTGGTAAGCTGCTCAGCTGTTCCATGACGTAGGTGCACAGGAAGTGACGAGGGTAGGGA
The DNA here is from genome assembly GCF_965119305.1 of Pelophylax lessonae. Classification (NCBI taxonomy): domain Eukaryota; kingdom Metazoa; phylum Chordata; class Amphibia; order Anura; family Ranidae; genus Pelophylax; species Pelophylax lessonae. The sequence continues at coordinate 575,400,562 of NC_138771.1, read as the reverse complement.
ATTTTAATGTTACACCGGAATTCCGGGAATGTAACTGTTTTTTTAAACCATTAAATCAATGGGTTTAGTTCCGAGTTATGGCAATGCTGGAGGCAGCTTACAGCACACACTGATTTTGGTGGCATAATTATTATTGTGGAATGAATGTTCCTTACTAAAGAACACTATCTTTTATCAAGTCATGGGTAATGCTTCGCTTTATGGAGAGGAGGGGGGAAGGTCGATTGCCGGTGTTCTAAAATTTAGTCGGACCCGTGAAAATTCCGGACCCTCGTCACTTCCGGTGATACTATGTCACCACCAACTGGAGCGACAGCTGTTGCGAGCCCCGGTGCGCATGCGCACAAGACATTTTCCAGGTCCGATGAGATTTTAAGACTTTGCTAACAGCTGACTGAGAGGAGGAGGAGGGGCTGAGGTAGGACGACAACACCGCCGCGGGAAAATTTTATAACACCGCCGCATCATCGAGCAAGGAACATGTTGCAGAGCTGACTTAGAGGGGTTCTCTATTAGTTTCCATAGAGAATGCGGAATTCACTTCTATGTAAGGGCGGAAGTCTATGGACCTCAGGCGGTGTTCTAAAATGATATATATTCACTTCCTTCCCGCCTCCTCGGGACGGACAGTCCCCTTTAAGTCAGCCCTGCAACATGTTCCTTGCTCGATGATGCGGTGGTGTTGTAAAATTTTCCCGCGGCGGTGTTGTCCTTCCTACCTCAGCCCCTCCTCCTCCTCTCAGTCAGCTGTTAGCAAAGTCTTAAAATCTCATCGGACCTGGAAAATGTCTTGTGCGCATGCGCACCGGGGCTCTTCGCTCCAGCTGGTGGTGACGTAGTATCACCGGAAGTGACGAGGGTCCGGAATTTTCACGGGTCCGACTAAATTTTAGAACACCGGCCCTAGAAGATACGCTTGAAGATCTCAATTACAGCAAATGCAGTCGGCCATGTTTTTATACATTGTACAAACTTTGTGTGTCCAGCAGAGATCACCCCAGGTGATCGCAGGCTGTGCAGAGAGCCATGGATTGCTGCTCACAGGTGGCAAAAACAGCTGCAGGGATCACAGCAGGTACAAATAAATCCCGGAGCATGTGTATTGTGTACGATTCTCATTCACTTAAAGCGGAGTTCCACCCAAAAAATCAACTTCTGCTCATTTGTTTCCTCCCTCCCTCCGGTCCCACATTTGGCACCTTTCAGGGGAGGGGGGGGTGGTACCCGTTTTTGACAGGTACCCGTTCCCCACTTCCGGGAGACGGCGACGCGGCACCGTCCCTCGGAAGTTTGGCCCCCTCCTTCTTCCCCCACCGCCGATCCATTTCAAATGTGCAGCGCGCTTCGTACATTAGGGGAACCCGCCTGTGAAGCCGCAAGGCTTTACTACTGGGTTCCCTCCCCGACAGCTGATGGAAACGTAGCTGCGGTGCCGACATCGCTGGACTCCAGGACAGGTAAGTGTCCTAATATTAGAAGTCAGAAGCTACAGTATGTGTACAGTATTTGTAGCGGCTGACTTTTCATTTTTGGAGGGGGGAGGCTGGAACACCGCTTTAAATATTGGGGGGGGGGGGGGATTTACACACACAGAGGGGGGCGGTACCATCTGTTGAGCATGACAGGGGGGTATCATTTCTGCCAAAGCATGTGTACACTGCCTCAATAGCACAACGGGGCACAGCGGTAAAAACACGGCTCAACCTCAGGGTTTTATTGCCCTCCAATAATTAGTGGTCCTTCCTAGCCGAGATGAAAGTACAACAATCCATACCATAGAAAACCAACACAGAGGCGGCAGCTGGAAAAAGCGATATTTAACGTAACGCGAAGGTGCTGAAACGCATCATAGACACGTATTAAGCCAATAGGCGCGTCACTGCGTTCAAACACCAAAGTAGGTCTAACTGAGGCCTTACTGGGCGGAGGGAGGACAGAGGAACAAGCACAGCCAGTCATCATACCAGCCCCATCCCCTCTGCCATGGCAATGTTCCTAACTATTCACAGCAAGCCATTCTCCACAGGAAATGCTACTTCCTGTTTCCACCTCTGACGTCACTGCCCGCACACTAAGCTGGCACTACACCCTGACAGACTCCATGCCAGGACCTACACAAACCACAACAAAGCACTTACTCTCCCCGACCACCGCCTTCAGCCCAGTCGGAGCCATATCGTCTTATCACACCGCCTCCACCGCCAGCGACTACGGTCCCCCGAAACTTCGGCCACTTCCGCGTGCTGACGTCACGGGAGCTCGTGACATCACGGGAGGAGCAGGAAGCCCGTTGTTAAGGGGCGGTCTCCTGGTTGCTGGGAGGCGACCCGAAGCGAACCAATGACGCCAGCTATTTGCTACAGACCGTTCCAGGAGGGTTGAGGCGTGGACGGGCGTCTGGAAAGCTTGCTCGATTGGCTGACATGTAGGGTGGGGGAGGAGTTTGTGAAACGGGCGTTAAATATTGCAATTCAAGACGGCCTTTATTGGTTGCTATGGGCGTTGCGGAAGGAAAGTTGGTTGCAAAGGGTTTGACCCAGGGTGGGCGCAGAGACGTTTAGCGCCGTTATTGGCTGTACTTTGCTGATGTAACCAGCGGGAAATACAAATGATTGGTTCCCTCGGTGGAAGCGTGTGGGGAAAGCTGACAGATGATTGCACATTCTTCTGCTGTGCCATGTGTAAGATTGTGGCAGATTACATAGAAATGATGGAGGGTCGCGTCCCATAGTTATATTGTGTATATATATATATATATACACACACACACTCACCAGCCACTTTATTAGGTACACCTGTTTAATTGCTTGGTAACACAAATTACTAATCAGCCAATCACATGGCAGCAACCCAATGCATTTAGGCATCTAGATCCATCCTGCCTTGTATCAACAGTTCAGGCAGGCTGGTGGTGTAACGCTGTGTGGTATATTTTCTTGGCACACTTTGGGCCCCTTCCTACCAATTGAGCATCGTTTAACCTCCGTGGCTCTGTGTGGCTCTGAGTGTGGCTCTGGGTGGAATTTCAGAGCCATTAGCGGTGACCCCGAGCCACACTCTGAGTACCGCCAGGGAGCATCGCTGGATCCTGGTAGAGGTTACTTACCTTGTCCCCGGGATCCCCCGATGTGTCCCTGCACCATACGGCGGCTGGATCTTCCGCCCGATGCTCTGTGCCCCGGCTTCCGTCTCCTGCGACGTGACGCTCGCAGGGGGTGGAACCGGCGGCAAATTTGAAAAGTAAAACACACAAACACACTGATATATTGTAATTGTATATATATATAGATATAGATATACATGTATATCTATATATGTGTATACACACACACATATATATATACACACTTTAACTTATTTATAGTTATCTATTATATTATAATTTACGATTTTGTGTTTCAAACTTTATCATACCCGAGATGTTATAAAGAAGAACACACAGTAAAAAAAATCAAATGTAAATAGTTGGTTTGGGCTGCTCGTCCTTAAGAATTACTTAAAAATAATTGTACCGCTTTCAGCACCTAACATCGGAAACAATCATACCGCCAGGGAGGTTAAATCGCAAGGCCTACCTCAGCATTGTTGCTGACCATGTCCATCCCTTTATGACTACATTCTACCCATCTTCTGATGGCTTCTTCCAGCAGGATAATGTCACAAAGCTCAAATCATCTCACCAATGGCTTCTAGAACATGACAATGAGATCACTGTACTCCAATGGCCTCCACACTCACCAGATCTCAATCCAATAGAGGACCTTTGGAATGTGGTGGAACGGGACATTCATGGATGTGCAGCCGACCAATCTGCAGCAACTGCGTGATGCTATCATGTCACTATGGACCAAAATCTCTGAGGAATGTTTCCAACACCTTGTTGAATCTATGCCATGAAGAATGAAGGCAAAAGGGGGTCCAACCCGTTACTAGCAAGGTGTACCTGATAAAGTGGCCAGTGATTGTATGTGTATATATATATATATATATATATATATATAATAAAAACCTTTTTTATTTGACTTGAATGCCCATGTGTGTGTGTGTGTATATATATATATATATATATATATATATATATATATATATATATATATACAGTATCTCACAAAAGTGAGTACACCCCTCACACTTTTGTAAATATTTTATTATATCTTTTCATGTGACAACACTGAAGAAATTACACTTTGCTACAATGTAGTAGTGAGTGTACAGCTTGTATAACAGTGTAAATTTGCTGTCCCCTCAAAATCACACAACACACAGCCATTAATGTCTAAACTGCTGGCAACAAATGTGAGTGCACCCCTAAGTGAAAATGTGCAAATTCGGCCTAATTAGCCATTTTCCCTCCCAGATGTCATGTGACTCGTTAGTGTTACAAGGTCTCAGGTGTGAATGGGAAGCAGGTGTGTTAAATTTGGTGTTATCGCTCTCACTCTCTCATACTGGTCACTGGAAGTTCAACATGGCACCTCATGGCAAAGAAAAAAATAATTGTTGCTCTACATAAAGATGGCCTAGGCTATAAGAAGATTGCCAATACCCTGAAAATGAGCTGCAGCACGGTGGCCAAGACCATACAGCGGTTTAACAGGACAAGTTCCACTCAGAACAGGCCTCGCCATGGTCGACCAAAGAAGTTGAGTGCACGTGCTCAGCGTCGTATCCAGAGGTTGTCTTTGGGAAATAGACGTATGAGTGCTGCCAGCATTGCTGCAGAGGTTGAAGGGGCGGGAGGTCAGCCTGTCAGTGCTCAGACCATACGCCGCACACTGCATCAAATTGGTCGTCCCAGGAGGAAGCCTCTTCTAAAGATAATGCACAAGAAAGCCTGCAAACAGTTTGCTGAAGACAAGCAGACTAAGAACATGGATTACTGGAACCATGTCCTGTGGTCTGGTGAGACCAAGATAAAATTATTTGGTTCAGATGGTGTCAAGCGTGTGTGGCGGCAACCAGGTGAGGAGTACAAAGACAAGTGTGTCTTGCCTACAGTCAAGCATGGTGGTGGGAGTGTCATGGTCTGGGGCTGCTTGAGTGCTGCCATCACTGGGGAGCTACAGTTCATTGAGGGAACCATGAATTCCAACATGTACTGTGACATACTGAAGCAGAGCATTATACCCCTCCCTTCAGAGACTGGGCCGCAGGGCAGTATTCCAACATGATAACGACCCCAAACACACCTCCAAGACGACCACTGCCTTGCTAAAGAAGCTGAGGGTAAAGGTGATGGACTGGCCAAGCATGTCTCCAGACCTAAACCATATTGAGCATCTGTGGGGCATCCTTAAACAGAAGGTGGAGGAGCGCAAGGTCTCTAACATCCCCCAGCTCTGTGATGTCATCATGGAGAAGTGAAAGAAGACTCCAGTGGCAACCTGTGAAGCTCTGGTGAACTCCATGCCTAAGAGGGTAAGGCAGTGCTGGAAAATAATGGTGACCACACAAAATATTGACACTTTGGGCCCAATTTGGACATTTTCACTTAGGAGTGTACTGACTTTTGTTGCCAGGGGTTTAGACATTGAGTGTGTTGAGTTATTTTGAGGGGACAGCAAATTTACACTGTTATACAAGCTGTACACTCACTACTTTACATTGTAGCAAAGTGTCATTTCTTCAGTGTTGTCACATGAAAAGATGTAATAAAATATGTACAAAAATGTTAGGGGTGTACTCACTTTTATGAGATACTGTATATATTTATATAAATAGGCATTCAAGTTTAACCCGGGACTTTTAATTTTATGGGTATAAAGAGGGATGCTAGATTGGTGGTACTACACACAGTAGTAAGTGGCAAGTGTGTCCTATCACTGATTGGCAGCGCAAATGTTGCAGACCAGTTCATGTTCTAATCAAAATGGCAGACAATAGCAATAGTACGTGCATGGACAAAGTGTGATGATGAAGTTTCTCGTGAGCAAAGGCATAAAAATTACGGATATCCACAGAAGACTTCAAGCACAGTATGGTGATGAGATGCTTGGCAGCAGTAAGACATTTGAATGGTGTAATGTTTCAAAAATGGCCGTACGTCCCGGCCGTGGTGGTTCCCAGCCTGCAGCAATCATACCTGTGAACGTTCAGCTCGTGGAACGCCTGATCCTGAACAACTGAAGCATAACCTGTTGTGAAATTGCACAAGAGACTAATCTTTCTGTGGGAACAGTGAACACAATCAACTACGAACATTTGCATTTTCGAAAAGTTAGTGCACGCTGGGTACCAAGACACCACGCTGGGTACCAACATTTTGTTGGGTTAGATGCCTGGTTCTCCGCAATGCCCCCCCTTATCGCTAATATGTCCCGTGCTGCCAGTAAAGATGGGAGGCTTCTAGAAGCCCTCTCAAAGACCGGACGGTGAGTTGCCTGCTGGGGTGGTCTGTCGCTGACATCATGCCATGACTTCACAAAAATGGCTGCAAAAATTTTGTAACTGATACACACATTTGAAGTCTGTGGCTATGCTAAGGCTTTTCTAGCTTCTCCTCATGCAGGATACAAGCAGCCTCAAAGAATGAGTTCCAGCCACCATGAAAACTCATAGACAAGTGCCAATATTACATTGCTTGGAGAATACAATATATTGACTATAAAAAATCCAAGCAGATTTAGACAAATGAAGTGCTTATAATCAAAGATCAGCAAGGACCCCTGGATCCACCCTGTAAAGTGTCATGAAAATATTTGAGCACATTGTAGAGCAGCTAGCTTCTCTGCAGATAACCTCAGGAAATACTTCAGCAAAATAAATTTACGATGCTTGGCACCTTACTCCTGCGCTCAGAAACAAGGCTCTCAGATTACTTCTGTCACGGGACTCATACTTGGAATCCCCAATGGCTAGACCTTGCTGCCCTCTACGACTGGGGTGGTCGACATAACACTGTAAACACAAAAAAAAACAAAAAAGGGCGCACCAGCCTAGCGCATTATCCTCAGTAAGGCTTTTATTTATAAAAAATTAAAAGATGTCTACTCACAAACAGGTGATGTAAACCAGCACATCAGCTCTGACTAACAAAGTCCATGATATTGGAGTCCCCAATCTTAGTCTTGGATATTGGCTAACGCGTTTCGAGGGGGCGCCTCTTCCTCAGAGCCTCTGAGGAAGAGTCGCTGCCTCGAAAGGCCTTCGCCAATATCCAAGACTAAGATTGTGGACTCCAATATCATGGACTTTGTTAGTCGGATCTGAGGTGCTGGTTTACAATACTTCAGCAAATGCTGGCCACTAAGCAACATACAATGGGTCAAAAGTGGAGTTTGATAAAAGTCCCTAGTCCTTTAGGAATTTTGGATAGCCTTATTAATACAGCTATAAGTGGTACAAGAAGACTAAAAAAGTTTTTTTTTCGTTTTTACTGGATAGCTTAGTTGACAGGTGCTCTATATGTATAACGAATCAAAAATAAAAAGCATAGGTTTCCGGCTCTTCTGTTTCCTCCCTATTTCTGCCTTTAGCGTGCCAAGGAAGGTACAGCCTGAAAAGTGATAGAGCATATTGACATTATATGCATTCATGCCTTCTTTCGCAGCTATAACTAGATTATATGTCTCTTATCCGATCTTTTGAGACTTCCAGAAATATGCCTGATGGATATTTTATTTGGAAGACCTTTCTGTCTGGAGGTGCAGCAACAGCCCCTTTATGGTATATGGCGACGGCTAAGCCAAAGGAAGGATGAAGAGCAATACTAGGAAGGAGAATGAGATCTCTTGAGGTGGTCTCTTATCCGATCTTTTGAGACTTCCAGAAATATGCCTGATGGATATTTTATTTGGAAGACCTTTCTGTCTGGAGGTCCAGCAACAGCCCCTTTATGGTATATGGCGACGGCTTGACCAAAGGAAGGATGAAGAGCAATACTAGGAAGGAGAATGAGATCTCTTGAGGTGGTTTGAACTATGAGAAAAACATTTAGATTGTGGTTTATAATATGAGGAAGTACAAGAAGACTCGAATTACAACACAAAGGAAATAAATAAAAACAGAGCTAAACCAGAAAAAAAAAAAAAAAAGTTTTTCTCACTGAACTTTCCTGTCTTTAAGGTGGAAGGAGGGTCCTTTGCATACTGTGGCTAAAAGAAAACAGGTAGATAGGTGGCAGAGATAATGGGTATATAAAAAATAACATAAAAGAAAAAGTTGACAACAGAGAAAGGAAAGATACAAGCGCAGCAGGGCGGAGATGGAACTGGAGAGCCCAAGGCCCGAAAAGGCAAAATAAAATAAAAAACAGAAACTTTATATGTCAGGAAATACATAAATACCACATACCTAGGGAAAAACAGCATATTACAACCCTCAGCCACCTTCACCAAGTTCTACACCCAAGCAGAAAGAAAAAGGTTTCAAGAAAATGTAATTTTTTTTATTATGGCTAACAAAAAACCTACTGCTTTTTTGCCCCCCAGAGATGTTCCGGACAGAAAACTCAGGGTACAAGAAAAATACACTCTTAACCATGCCAGCCTGAGCTTTAACCACAGTCATGGAAAAAGGAAAACCGCATGAAAACTTAAAATCACCCTAAAAGCCCAGAGAAAAAGGCATCCTTTCCTTGCAAAATTGTTTACATACGTATGTTTTCACTACTATCGGCATATCCATATACCTACATGCATAGTTCAGATTCAGGCAAAAATGAGGAGTTAGCCCTCATGCACACAGGGTGTCAGAAAAAACAAGCTGCAGAGCCACTTCTAACGCCAGGAAAAAGCAGCTGTAAAAACGTGCTTTTAGTAGCTTCTTCCATTTGCGTTATTGCACGTTTGGCCATGTTGCTTTTAGCAGTGTTTTTTCTACCTCCATTCAACATCAATGGTTCCCTATGGGAGCCTGTTGATTTGAATGGAAGGCACACCGCAAGTCGGATCCGACGATCCGACTTGCGGTGCGCTGTGAGAATCTTGAGGGGGAACTCCGCTGTCCCCGGTGATTATGCCGGTCTCTGCAGCTTATTATATAGCCATTAGGGGCGTGGCCTCCCGGTGATGTCACCGGGAGGCCCCACCCCTTATGTCACAGACGGTGTCGGGGGCGGGGCCTCCCAATGACGTCACCAGGAGGCCACGCCCCTAATGGCTATATAATAAGCTGCAGAGACCGGCATAATCACCGGGGACAGCGTCGGAGGAGGACCAGAGGAGGCAAAAGAGCAAAAGGGCAAAGAGTAGAAGAGCGGAGAGGAGAAGACCGGATGAAGATTTTTTAAAAAAAATTCAAAATGTCTCCTGTCATTATTTACATACACTGCCTTTTATGGGGTGAATGGGTAGGGGTACAATGTACCCCATGCCCATTCACATAGGGAGGGGTCCGGGATCTGGGGGACCCCCTTGTTAAAGGGGGCTTCCAGATTCCGATGAGCCCCCTGCCCGCAGACCCCCACAACCACCGGCCAGGGTTGTCGGGAAGAGGCCCTTGTCCTCATCAACATGGGGGCAAGGTGCTTTGGGGTGGGGGGGTGCAGAGCCCCCCCTGCCCCAAAGCACCCACATGTTGAGGGCGTGTGGCCTGGTATGGTCCAGGGGGGGTGGGGCCGTTCGCTCGTCCTCTCCCCTTTCCTGGGCTGCCGGGCTGCATGCTCGGATAAGGGTTTGGTATGGATTTTGGGGGGGGGGACCCCACGCCGTTTTTTCGGCGTGGGGCTACCCTCAAATTCCATACCAGACCCGAAGGGCCTGGTTTGGAACCTGGGGGGGAACCCCACGCCATTTTTTCCCCATTTTGGCGTGGAGTTCCCCCTCAAGATTCTCACAGCGCAAGTCGCACCGCAAGTCGGATCATCCTGATCTGACTTGCGGTGCGCCTTCCATTCAAATCAATAGGCTCCCATAGGGAACCATTGATTTTGAATGGAAGAAAAAAAAACGTATAACGTGGCTTAACGCACGTTAAGCAACGTTATTCAGCCTTTAGCAGCGTCAGACGTTTTTACAGCTTGACTCTGCAGCTCCAGAACACACAGGTCCTGGGTTTTTTTTGGAGCTGTAAAACGCCTATGCCACTTGGAGCTCCTAAAAGCTCTATGTGTGCATGAGGCCATAGAATAACATGGATGGGCGTTCTGCAGCTGCAAAAAAAAAAGTCTGACGCTGCTAACCAGACATGGGAGTAAGTCACAAGCAAGTCTCAAGTCTTAACCTTCAAGTCTCAAGCAAGTCCCAAGTTACTGTGGCGAAAAGCAAGCAAGTCAAGTCGAGTCCCTGCTAGAAGTCAAGCAAGTCATTTATTTTTGTCAAGTTACAAATCAAGTCAAAATACTGATCTACCCCAATTTTCACCTTTAAATAAGTTAAATGTCAGTGGTCAGGAAAGGTTTTGTTTTATTTTCAGTGCTTTTTTCTTGGCATATTAAAGAAACACTTTGAATGCCCAAACAGCTCAAAATCCTTCGTCCGGTCATGTTTCAACACCCCAGTCACTAAAAACATAAGTATTTCCATTATAAAACAGCCAGTGTCCTAAAAATCAGAACACACAGAGTGACTGTGGTGTCAGAAACATAATTTTGCTTTAACACATCTTGAGAAAATGCAAATATTTAATAACTTAAAAAGTAAAGTCATTTTGAGTCATATGTCTCAAGTCAAAGGCAAGTCTCAAGTCATGAATACCAAGTCAAAGTCAAGTCGAGTCTTTTATTAATTTTAGTGAAGCAAGTCTCAAGTCCTCAAACTGGTGACTTAAGTCAAGTCATGTGACTCAGCCCCCCACCTCTGCTGCTAACAGCAGCTCCAAAAACGTCCAATGTGCATGGGGGTTACAGTTGTTCAGACCCAAGTCTCATTCTTCAGCGCCAAGCATCACCATTGCCTGTGACCCTTTTAAAGGAAACAAGAATTGCCAGGTGGTGGAGTCCAAACTTTGCTTAACCACTTCAATACAGGGCACTTTCACCCCCTTCCTACCCAGGCCAATTTTCCCCTTTTAGCGCTGTTGCATTTTGAATGACAATTGCGCGGTCATGCAACACTGTACCTACACCAAATTTATGTCATTTTCCCCCCACAAATAGAGCTTTCTTATGGTGGTATTTGATCACCTCTGGGTGTTTTCCTTTTTGCTAAACAAAAAAAGACCGAAAAGTTTGAAAAAAAAAAAAAGTTTTTTTGTTTAGGTTATACAATTTTGTAAATAAATGTTTTTTCCTGCACTGATGAGCACTGATGAGACTGCACTGACAGGCACTGATGAGGAGGCACTGATGGGGTGGCACTGATAGGTAGCAAGGATATGCAGCATTGGTGGGCACTGATAGGCAGCATTGATGGGCACTGATAGGTGGCACTGATGGGCACTAATAGGCGGCACTGGTGGGCACTGATAGGCGGCACTGATCAGCACTAATGGGCACTGCTAGGCGGCACTGGTGGGCAATAATGGGCACTTGTGGGCGACACTGATAGATGGCAATGATGGGCACTGGTGGGCAGCACTGATAGGGAGGGCACTGGCAGGCAGCACTGATGGGGAGGGCAATGGGGGGCTCCCTGAGCCCTGATTGCCATCCCTGGTGGCCATAGTGGGCATCCCTGGGGTCATGGGTGGGCATCCCTGGTGGTTCTTAGTGGCACAACCCCCCCCCCTCCCCCGAGGGTCTGCACTGGTAATCAATGATCTGATTACCAGTGCCGACCCCCCCCCCCCCCCCCCCCGTCAAGGGAGCCGCCGATTGGCGCTCCTTTACTCGTGCCTGTCAGGCACGTACTGAGGAAAACCGATCAACGGCTCTTCCTGTTTACTATGTGACCAGCCGTGATTGGACACGGCTGATCACATGGTAAAGAGCTACGTCAGTAGGCTCTTTACCGAGATCAGAGATGCAGGCAGTCAGACTGACACCTCGCATCGCCGCTCTGCGCGCCCCCGGGGGGCGTGCGGAGCGTATTATCCTGCCGCCATCATATGACGTCCGGTCAGGATAATACAACCACAATCCCGCCGTCATTTTGCTATAGGGCGGGCGGGATGTGGTTAAAGCCCGTGGCAGAATCTTCAGCATCTGACACTTCTGAGTGTGCCTTCGTCTCCCCCCACACCATGGTTCCAATCACAAACTCCTACGTCAATACAGGTCACAGTAGTGACATAGGAGCCCACAGGAGAAAACACAGTGTACTACAGCAGGTGACCAGGCATCTGACAAACTTGAAAGTGTTGGATGCTGAAATTTCTAAAGCTCCTTTGCAGCGACTTGTGATAGTATCTGTTTAAGCCCCGGTTCACATTAGTGCGTTTACGGAGATCGCATGTAATTTGGAGCGCACTGCTCCTAAATTACATGCGATCTCATGTGCGGTGCGAATTTCAGCCATACACTTTGTATGGCTGAATTCGCACCGCATCCGCACTAAACTCGCACTAGGCTTTTTTTAGTGGTTCACTAGTGCGATCTGATTCTGTGCGAACTTGCAGATCGCACTGCGATATGCGATCGCAACTGGGGGTGTCAACTTTTAATTGACACCCCCTGCGTATCGCATATGGCAGTGTGAACTGCCAGAGGTGCGGACTCGATGCGGGATCACGCTGCATATTCGCAGCGTTCCCGCATCGCACAAATGTGAACCGGCACTAAGACCTGCAAACATGTTGGCTTTAAAATGTAAAGCAGAATGCTTTAAAAAAATGGACACACTAGTTCAAGGTACACTGTAGCATTTACTGCTCAAACAGTATAAACAAGGCCTTAAAGCACCTTTTCAAAACCTTTCCTTGTGACACCCGGCCACTGATGCTGGCATTATAAAGTGAAAACTACCTTGCTGCACATTAAGATGGTTTTTACTTTATAGCAGTGCCCTGATCCCTTATTTCGCTGTATGATAATAATAATCAATAAAATACAAGAAACTTTAAATAACATTTACTTTTAAACATTATTAACTGGACAGTAATTACAGTGCATCTGGAAAGTATTCACAGCATTTCACTTTTTCTGCATTTTGTTATGTTACAGCCTTATTCCAAAATAGATTAAATTCAATATTTTCCTCAAAATTCTTCAAACATTACCCCACAATGACAACGTGAAAGAAGTTTGTTTGAAATCTTTGCAAATTTATTTAAAATAAAAAAATCCCATGTACATAAATATTTACAGCCTTTGCCATGGCACTCACAATTGAGCGCAGGTACATTCTGTTTGCACTGATCATCCTTGAAATGTAAGGCCCCTTTCACACAGGCAGACCATTCAGATCCGCCTGTCCGTTTTTTTGGCAGATCTGAACGGTCCCCCCATGCTTCTCTATGGGACATCGGATGGCAGCGGAGATATGTCCGCTGACACCCGATCCGATCTGTCAAATCTGGACGGATGGAAACCCTATTTTCCATCCGTCCAGCGGAACGGATCGGATGGGATTGGATGAGAACGAACCGACGGTCCGTTGTCATCCGATTCCCCCATAGAGATCTATGGGGCTGTGACAGCTGTGTCTCCGCACACAGTGCGGAGAACAGCTGTCATCCTCCTGCTCAGCGGGGAATCGGCGGATCGATCCCCCGCTGAGAAAAGCGGAGTCCGTTTGACGGACTTACTGTGTGAAAGGAGCCTTAGGGCTCTTTCACACTTGGAGTCCATCAGACGGAGTCCATTTTCTCAGCGGGGGATCGATCCGCCGATTCCCCGCTGAGCAGGAGGATGACAGCTGTGTCTCTGCGCTGTGTGCGGAGAGACAGCTGTCAGGTCCCCATTCTTCTCTACCGGGAAATCGGATGGGAACGGACCGTCTGTCCGTTCTCATCCGATCCGCTGGATGGATGGAAAATAGGGTTTCCATCCGTCCAGATATGACGGATTGGATCGGATGTCAGCGGACATGTCTCCGCTAGCATCCGATGCCAAATAGGGATGCATGGGGTGACCGTTCAGAGCCGCCAAAAAACTGACAGGCGGCTCTGAATGGTCCACCTGTGTGAAAGGGGCCTTACTCTAACTTAACTGGAGTCCACCTGTGGTGATTTCAGTTGATTGGACATGATTTGGAAAGGCACACACCTGCCAATTTAAGGTCCTACAGTTAACAGTGCATGTCAGAGCACAAATCAAGCCATGAAGTCCAAGGAATTGTCTGTAGACCTCTGAGACAGGATTGTATAGAGGCACAGATCTGGGGAAGGGTACAGAACATTTTCTGCAGCATTGAAGGTCTCAATGAGCACAGTGGCCTCCATTATCTGTAAATGAAAGAAGTTTGGAACCACCAGGACTCTTCCTAGAGCAGGCCGCCGGCCAAAACTGAGCGAAAGGGGAGAAGGGCCTTAGGGAGGTGATCAAGTACCCGATGGTCACTCTGACAGAGCTCCAGCAATTCTCTGTGGAGAGAGGAGAACCATCCAGAACAACCATCTCTGCAGCATTCCACCAATCAGGCCAGTATGGTAGAGTGGCCAGACGGAAGCCACTCCTCAGTAAAAGGCACATGACAGCCCGCCTGGAGTTTGACAAAAGGCACCGGAAGGACTATTAGACCATGAGAAACAATATCTCTGGTCTGTTGAAACAAAGATTAAACTTTTTGTTTCATCACCTGGCCAATACCATCCCTACAGCGAAGCATGGTGGTTCCAGCATCATGCTGTGGGGATGTTTTTTTAGCGGCAGGAACTGGGAGACTAGTCAGGATTGAGGGAAAGATGAATGCAGCAATGTTCAGAGACATCCTTGATAAAAACCTGCTCCAGAGCGCTCTGGACCTCAGACTGGGGCGAAGGTTCATCTTCCAACAGGACAACGACCCTAAGCACACAGCCAACAAAGGTGTGGCTATGGGACAACTCTGTGAAGGTTCTTGAGTGGCCCAGCCAGAGCCCAGATTTGAACCCGATTGAACATCTCTGGAGAGATCTGAAAATGGCTGTGCACCGACGCTCCCCATCCAATCTGATGGAGCTTGAGAGGTCCTGCAGAGAAGAATGGGAGAAACTACCCAAAAATAGGTGTGCCAAGCTTGTAGCATCATACTCCTAAAGACTTGAGGCTGTAATTGGTGCCAAAGGTACTTCAACAAAGTATTCAGCAAAGGCTGTGATTTTTCTTTAGTTTTTTATTTTTAATACATTTGCAAAGATTTCAAACAAACTTTTCACATAGTCATTATGAAGTATTGTTTGTAGAATTTTGAGGAAAATAATTATTTTTATTCTATTTTGGAATAAGGCTGTAACATATCCAAATTTGGAAAAAGTGAAGCGCTATGAATACTTTCCGGATGCACTGTGGGCACTGATGACACGGTGACACTTATGGCACTGTCAAAACACTCACTCTGTTCCGATATTGCTCTCCCGGAGAGCTGTCAACAAGAGATGATCTCATATGTGTACATTTGAGATCATCTCTCATTACACAAGGCGATCACGTGGCAAATGGTTGTTGTGATTGGCCATTTACCATTATCTGTGATGGCTGTGTCCCTTGGACACAGCCATTGCAGATTTTCCCCGATGCACGCCCACGCATCGGGGAAAAGTAGATCTACATAATATACTATACTATATAAAGTATAGCTACACCCCAAAAATGAACTTCTCTCATATGCTCCCTTTTGACTTGTTAAACATCCAATTGAAAATGTTTTTTTTTTTCATATGTTCAAAAAATACCTGTTGGTCCTGGCAGAAACTTTGGGAGTTGAAAACTTCCTGTGCCGACTCTATCAGTTAGCATTGTTCCCAGCTGTCCTTGCGAACTACAAAACACCTACACTGGGGGGGAAAAAGTATTTGATCCCCTGCTGATTTTGTACGTTTGCCCACTAAAAAAGAAATGATCAGTCTATAATTTTAATGGTAGGTTTATTTTAACAGTGCGAGAAAGAATAACAAAAAAATCCAGAAAAAACGCATTTTAAAAAAAGTTATAAATTGATTTGCATTTTAATGAGTGGAATAAGTATTTGACCCCTTGATATGACTTAGTACTTGGTGGTAAAACCCTTGTTGGCAATCACAGATGTCAGATGTTTCTTCTAGTTGGCCATCAGGTTTGCACACATCTCCACTCCACATATCTCCAGGGATTTTGTCCCACTCTTCTTTCTTTGCAGATCCTCTCCAATTCTTTAAGGTTTCCAGGCTGATGTTTTTTAACTTGAAATTTCAGCTCCCTCCACATATTTACTATGGGATTAAGGTCTGGAGACTGGTTAACTACTTCATGACCTTCACTACTTGCCGACAGGCCACCGCATATATACTGCGGCAGGTCGGCTCTATTGCGCGAAACTACGTACCTGTGCATCATTTCGTGAAATAGCCAGTGGGGGCGCCCACACGTGCTGATCGGCCACAGGAGGAGCCAATCAGCAGGTCCGCCGGCCACCCTCAATTGCTCCCCAGAGAGACAGAAGTGCGGTCTGCCTAGGACTACCCTTCTATCACAGATGAACACAGGGATCTTGTGTTCCTGCTAGTTAGGAACACAAATCTCTAAGTTCATTTAGTGAGTCCATCCCCCACACAGTTAGAAAGAATCCCCTAGGGACACACTTAACCCTGGTGTTAACCCCTTCCCTGCCAGTGTCATTAGTACAAAAACATTGCATATTTTTAGCACTGATTACAGTAGTAATGTCACTGGTCCCCTCAAAAGTGTCAGTTAGGTGTCCGACCTGTCCACCGCAATGTTGCAGTCCTGCTAAAAATTGCTGATCGCCGCCATTACTACTAAAAAAAAATAGAAATCTCTAAATCTATCCCCTAGTTTGAAGACGCCATAACAATTTAGAACTTTTTTTGAAATGCGTTTTTCTGTATATTTTTGTTGTTATTCTGTCTCTCACTGTTAAATTAAACCTACCAATACAATTATAGACTGATCATTTCTTTGTCAGTGGGCAAAAGTACAAAATCAGCAGGGGATCAAATACTTTTTCCCTCACTGTATGTAGGTTGCGGCTGCTTTTTCCCAGTATGTTTTGCATTTTTTCACACGCGGTTTGGATGCATGCTGTCCGTTTTCATCTGATCTCCCCCATAGAGGAGAGTGGGACTCTGACAGGTCCGTCTCTGCACAGTGAGCAGATGGACCTTTCATCTGCCTGCTCAGCAGGATTTAACTGAGCGATCCCTGCTGAGCTAACAGAGTCCGCTGAGCGGATCCGCCTCGTGTGAAAGGGGCCCAAGTCAGAAGTGATTTACTAGCAGGTTTACCAGGTGAAAATATAGAGAAACAAAACAAGAAAAACTAAGCTGCAATATATTACATTGTTGTTTTGGGGTTTATAGATGCTTTTATTTTATAAATGCCTCCCACTGGCCCTTCTGTGGACACATCACAAATGACTAGAACAGTGGTTCTTAACCTGGGTTCGATCGAACCCCAGGGGTTCGGTGAGTCAGTCTCGCGGGTTCGGCGGAGGTCATTTCTGAACTGGTCTCTGAAAGACAACAGCAAAGTCACACTGATTTGCAGTAAATATTCATTATTACGTTTTTGTTTTTGTGTGAAAATCATGTTTTAATGGTTTTGTTCTTTAATGGTTTTGTTCATTTTGTGCACCTATGAATAAATATATACCTAAATATATACCTATGTTTTGAATTTGAAAAAATCATATTTTATTTTTCCAATTAAGAAGGGTTCGGGGAATGCGCATATGAAACTGGTGGGGTTCAGTACCTCCAACAAGGTTAAGAACCACTGGACTATAACCTAACCACAAGGGATGCAGAAAACTAACCAATAAAATTCTGAGAGACTCAAGCAATATTTACAAAAAACAGCTTTACTGTAGAGATCACTTTGGTACTATACATGAAGCCACATACAATCTTACATAGTGTACAAAACACACTGGGGAAGAGTGCAATATAGGGAGAGGTCTGAAGGAGCAGCAACTTCTGCTGGACGCCTTCTAGTCCTGCGAGTACAGCTTCTCTCTTCGCTGTCTTGCGGCCTCTTTTGCCTCCTGTAATTGCTGCTTCTGCAAGACAAAAAGGGGTGGACATTACTGTGCTACTCTATAATAGAAAATCAGGACATTGTTCCAAAGCAAGGACCTAAAAAATATCTATATACCTCAAATTACCAACTTACCATGGGCACCCGTTAAGGGTTTTTTTTTTTACACCAGAGACTCCCAATTATAAACAGGGACTAGGAACTGTGGGCGACAGCAAGGTTGCAGTGCTGGGGGCACCAAGTGAATGGGCATTCCAGCACAGAACATTATACATGTATGTGGCAGCACAATATTAGCCCACCGCTGTACTGCCATAAAAGTATGACCAACAGAAACAGCAACATTTTTTAAAATATATAAGTAAAAGAGCACAGCGATGCTACATAATCTAAACCAGAGATCTCCAACCACTGGGCCGCAATCCGGTGCTTGACTGTGGCCTGCTGGGCAGGTGGTTGGTATAAGGCAGAGCAAGCCGGAACAACCTGCACAGCCACCCTCCGTCCACCAGAGGGCGCCTTTTCCCCTTTTCCTAACACTACTACACCCTTCCCTTTCTGTGGTCACAAAGGAGAAGGGGCTGAGGACAGGATCTAACAGCACTGGCACGACCCAGGTTGCATTGCAAACCCACCTTAATCCCCCTCCACACACACAATATAGCTCCCAACTGTCCATGATTTAGAGGGACTGTCCCTGATCTGGAACAAAGTCCCTCTTTCCTCCTCATTTGTCTCTCATTTTGTTCTGATCTATATAGTTGTATATAAAATGCACTGTTTATCCTTTCAAACTTTGTTTCCCAGTGCTAAACCTTTTATCCAAGCTAAATTGTTGCATTTGTAAATTCCAAAAGCCAATATAAAGGAATCGTGGTGGTAAAAAAGCACTTGTGGTTTTAATCCATAATTTTTATTTGTACAATTCCCCTTTAAAGGGGGCGTGGCAGGGGGTGTGTCCTATGTCTACATACTTTTCCTAATCGGTGTCCCTTATTCCCATCTCAGAAAGTTGGGAGGTATGCACAAGGTGACAAGCTGCAACCACCACACAAATAAGCACCACCCCCCACCCACATTCCTCGGAGGGGTTTACTTCCAAGCACCTGGTCCCTGGCACTGGGGAGGTTGGGGACCTCTGGTCTAAACGAGGTGCATTTTTTTTTTTTTTACTTTATTTATAATTCATTTTAATATTTGTACACTGGGCAACCATATTTGCCACCTTATATAATTAGGTTCTGCTTCCTGATTTGTAGTGCTACACAGTGGTTGTACTTTACTGCTCCTTCTCACATTGAAAGTCTTCTCTTTGTCCCCTGCCCTTCCATGTAGCCTCCATGTAGCCTACAGGAGCAAGGAAAAGGAACCGTTCCAGTGGCTTGGAGCATACACAGGGCTGACCACTGTTCCCATGTGACCACGCTGGATGTCTGAGCAGCCAATCATCAAGCACCATTACTGTCACCTGGAGGAAAGGCAATGCATTACATACTGTCCCATACCTTGAAGTATTGGATGTCACTTTGCTTCTCTGGATAAACAGATCACGAAAAGCAAAGAAAATAAATATAAAGAGCTGTAGGGACCTGAATACAGGTAATCTGATGCTTTTCTCTAAATGGACAAAGCAAAGGTGCAATTTTAAGTATTTTTTATTTGACTTTTGGATCTTTCCATGTATGTTCTCATATTTTTGTTAGTGTATTGAATTTGTAGATTTAGCCACCAGTGGGAGCCAGCAGACTCACTAAAAACAATGGGCTGCCTATACAGATGACATCTTATCTCAGCAGTTAATAAAAGCGTGTAGCCAAAACTTTTTATAGTGTATTTTTTTTTTTTTTTTGCTGTCTGTCTTTCTGATGAAATTTCTCTTAACTTCATGTCCTGGAGACACAACAGAAAGTGCAAGGAAGTCTCTAAAAAGGTGAAAGAGAAACCACACTTAAAGCGTAACTAAACTTTCTGATTCAACATTACTATTTGTTAATCTTTACCATACTAGCATTAGTGAATAGAAAGGAAGGTATATTATATTATATTCACTTGTTTTAAAAACTTTTTTTTTTTTCTTGAATTGCTTCCTGGTTTCTGGCCTATGCCAAAATGATATACATCCCATGTCCTCATGAGCATTTTTTTTTTCTTTTACCTGGGAGGAAGGGGGGGGTGCTTTCTTAGCTAAGCACGCCCTCCTGCCTGAGCTAAGGGCAAATAGATTCCAGGAAGTAAATGATGACCACGACCACATGATGGCCATGGCTAGAAATGCTGGGAAATGTTTTTAGGCTGTATTCACACTTGAGCGTAGCGTTTTGCGTGTTTTTTTACCACGATTTTCAGGCGTTTTTGGAGGCGGGCATTGATATCTATCAAAAACGCTGGTAATCAGCCCAAAAAGAAGCTCATGTACTTTTTTCAGCTACAGACGTTTTACAAAACGCTCAGATGTGAACAGGGGCCATTTAAATGAATGGGGTTTTACTTGTTGGGTGTTTTGGAACGTTTCTTTTGAGCGTTTTTGGAGCTGTAAAAAACGCTCAAAAACGCCCAGGTGTGAATGGAGCCTTAAAGTGACTTCTCAACAATATTAGGCATGGAGACATGGATGGATGGGTGAGTTTACTTTGATTGCTAAAAATTATTTAAAGAGCATTTTTGGTTTGTGTTGCAGGACAGAGAGGCAGCAGCGGGAGCAATTGGCTCCTGTTGGTGTCAATCAAATCCTGTGATAAGGGAGTGGTAGGTGGGGCCGAGCCATGTTGTCTGTGTCTATGGACACAGGCAGCATGGCTCAGGATTGAGCCAGCACAAATGCTCCCATAGGAAGCGGCTTCTTATGGGGGCACCAAAGAGGAGAAGCAAGAAGCGCAGGAGGGGGGGAACCCAGAAGTGGAGGATTGGGACTGCTCTGGGCAAAAGCACTGCACGGAGCAGGCAAGTATAACATGTTTATTATTAAAAAAAAACAAAATCATACTATCTTCTTGGGTAATGATCTGAGGAGTCGAGGAATAATTACCATAAAGGGGGTGTAAAAGCAACGTTCCTTTATGTCATTTACTATTTTTAACTTTATTGTTGGCTGATTATGCTTGATAACGGCTTTTTTATCCATCTATAATTGTTTTGTATGTATCATTTAAATTCTGCCAATAAAAATTATTGAAAACAAAACAAAATAAAAACCCAGGTTGCATTGCAAACCCACCTTAATCCCCCTCCACACACACAATATAATGGCTTGTATTATCGAGATTGCTTGCACATAATCTTTATGTGAAGCTGAAGAAATGCTTGTTCCATAAAGATGAGGTACTCTTTCTAGGCTACATCATATCCAAAACAGGAATCGAGATGGACATGAGTAAAATATCCTGCATTCAGGATTGGCCTACACCAACTACACGCAAGGCGCTACAGCGATTCCTGGGATTTTCAAATTTCTACAGGAAGTTCATAAAAAACTTTTCTGCTATTGTGAGACCCCTCACACAGCTCACTAGCATAAAAATACCATTTAAATGTTCAGAAGAAGCAAATAAGGCTTTCCACTTGTTAAAGACAAGGTTTACTTCCGCTCCCATATTACGCCATCCAGACCCATCCCTCCAATACATTCTGGAGGTAGATGCGTCAAACCTGGCAGTAGGAGCAATACTCTCCCAACGACCTACCCACACTTCACCACTTCATCCAGTCGCAGATCGGCCTCTACAAACTCGGCACTGCCTAAACAAGAGAGCAACTAAGCATGTGCAGAGCAGGGTAAGGCTCAATTTACATCTATGCATGTTGCTTTTGAGCTTTTCAGCAGTGCTTTTTTCTGTGTTTTCTGCGATATTTTTAACCATGTTTTTACTGCAATTTGTGTTTTTTTTTTTTTTTTTGGCTTTACATTTATTGTGTATAGCTGGATGCTAAGAAGCGGGCTGGGAAGCCAGTCGCCACGTCCTTAACAACTGATGAGTCATCAGCTGTCAGCGGGTTTTTGCTGAATGCAAATAAAAAAGATCCATACCAGACCCTTATCCGAGCATGTAGTGCAGCAGGTCAGGAAAGGGAGGGGATGAGCAAGCGCCACCCCACCCGTACCATACCAGGCCATATGCCCCCCAAAGCACCATGTCCCCATGGGGACAAGGGCCTCTTCAGCGACAACTCTGGGCTGTGGTTGTCGGAGTCTGCAGGCAGGGAGTCTTATCAGGATCTGTAAGCCCCCTTTAACAAAGGGGCCCCCAGATCCCGGCCCCCCACCTTATGTGAAGGAGTATGGGGTACATCGTACCCCTACCCATTCGCCAAAAAAGTAGTGTAGTGTGACAAACGACAATAGACAGTTTTTGACAAGTCCTTTTTTTTAATAAGATCTTCTTCCTCCTGTCTTCTTCCCCCGCTGCTGCTCTCGCCGCCGACCCGCTGAAATTAAAGACCCTCCTCCGACGCTGCGACCTGCTGGTCTGTCCGCATCAATGTCATATATAACAATGGGGGCATGGCCATCAGATCGCATCATCCAGAGACCCTGCCCCCTTGTCACCTCACAGACCCATCATGCTCCAGGTGGTGATGTTCACAAGGGGGCGGGGTATATGAACGATGTCATCCACAGCGTTGGAGGTTCTATTTTTTTTGGCTGAGAAGAACACGGGAAAAACAAGAAGACTGGAGGAAGAAGCAGGGGGAAGAAGAAGACAATCTTAATAAAGGGTTTATCAAAAACTGTCTATTGCCACACTACACTACTTTTTTGGTGAATAGGTAGGGATACAATGTAAAATTGGGGGTCCCCTTGTTAAAGGGGGCTTCCGGATTCCGATAAGCCCCCTGGCCGCAGACCCAGAGAACCACAGCTCAGGGTTGTCGGGAAGAGGCAATGTCCCATGGTGCTTCGGGGTGGGGGGGGGGCAGAGCCCCTCCTTCCCCAAAGCACCGAACCCCCCCATGTTGAGGGCATGTGGCCTGGTCTGGTTCAGTGGGGGGGTGGGTCATTCGCTCGTCCCCTCCCTTCCCTGACCTGCCGGACTGCATGCTCGGATAAAGGGTCTGCTGTGAATTGAGGGGGGGGGGGGTGGGGGGGAATCGACGACGACCCTACGCCATTTTTTTTGTGGGGGAGTCATCTCTAAATCCATACCGGGCCCTTTCTCGACTCCTCGCCGTTTTATTTTCACAAATTTCTTTCCCAGCAATTTTTTATTTTTTTTACATTCAGCTGTCAGCGACAGCTGATGACTCATCGGTTGTTAGGGACGCGGCAGCCGGCTTCTTGGCCTGTTCCTTAGCAACCAGCTATGTACAGTGAATGTAAAGCCAAAAATAATCACACGCAAAACGTGCTAAAACGCGGTACCTGAGTTTGGAGGCAGGTCCACTGAAGTCTATTACATGCAAAACTCTGCCTTTTGCAGGAAAAAAAAAGGCCTGACCCTTTTAAAAAACGCAGAGGCACAAAAATCCCTTGATGTGAACGTGTTCCATAGGCACCCATGTTAAAAAAATGAAACGCATTGCTGCAAAAAGCATTAAAAAACGCATTTGTGTGAAATGAGCCTAAGACAGTGTATTACTGGATTTTCAACAGTCAAGGCACTTATTTAATGCAATAGCAATAGCAAAAGGAGGCAGCCTGATGTGATCTAGCAGGACTTAATTTTCTGACTAAATGTTCCACTTTAAAATACCAGTCTTTCATGCATTTGAGAAGAGATGATTGCATAAATCCTGCATGTTTAGCTTCTGGTTCATACCACTGTATGGTTTGTATACACATTGACAGAAGTGATTTACTTACCACGTCATCCTTTTCTGGGGGATAAATCTCCCTCTAAAACATGAAAGAAAAATATACGTTGAGTTATTATAATCGGATTAGGTACTGTACAAAATATTGCCAAACATACAGTGCATCCGGAAGGTATTGACAGCGCTTCAATTTTTCCACATTTTATGGTACAGCCTTATTCCAAAATTGATTAAATTAATTTTTTCCTCAAAACGCTACAAACAATACCCCATAATGTGAAAGAAGTTTGTTTGAAATCTTTGCAAATTTAACAAAAATAAAAAACAAAAAAAATGTACATAAAAAAATTCCAGCAGCACTGAAAGTCCCAGAGAGCACAGTGGCCTCCATCAACTGTAAATGGAAGAAGTTTGGAACCACCAGGACTCTTCCAAGAGCAGGCCGCCGGGCCAAACTGAGCGATCGGGGGAGAAGATCCTTAGTCAGGGAGGTGACCAAGAACTGATGGTCACTCTGACAGAGCTCCAGCGTTTCTCTGTGGAAAGAGGAGAATCTTCCAGAAGAACAACCATCTCTACAGCACTGCACCAATCAGGCTTGTATGATAGCGTGGCCAGACGGAAGCGACTTCGCAACAAAAAAGGCACATGACATCCGCCTGGAGTTTGCCAAAAGGCATCTGAAGGACTCTCAATACAACGAGAAACAAAAACTCTTTGGCCTGAATGGCAAGTGTCATGTCTGGAGAAACCAGGAATTGCTCATCACCTGGCAAATACCATCCCTACAGTGAAGCATGGTGGTGGCAGCATCATGCTGTGGGGAACTTTTTCAGTGGTATGAACTGAGAGACTAGTCAGGATTGAGGGAAAGATGAATGCAGCAATGTACAGAGACATTCTTGATGAAAACCTGCTCCAGAGCGCTTTGAACCTTATACTGTGGCAAAGGTTGATCTTCCAACAGGACAATGACCCTAAGCACACAGCCAAGATAACAAAGGAGTGGCTACGGGACAACTCTGAATGTCCTTGAGTGCCTCATCTGGAGCCCAGATTTGAACCCGGATAAAAACATCTCTGGAGAGATCTAAAATTGGCTGTGCACCAACGCTTACCATCCAACCTGATGGAGCTTGAGAGGTCCTGAAAAGAAGAAAAAAAAAAATGGGGGGGAAGCTTGAAGCATCATACTCAAAAAAGACTTGAGGCTGTAATTGGTGCTTCAACAAAGTATTGAGCAAAGGATGTGAATACTTATAAAAAAATATATATATATATTTTTCACCAATTAATGCGCTGATCAAAATGCACCAAGGATGGCTGATAGATAGTCCTTCTTTAACCATAGTTCATTTTGTACCAGCCTGGTCATTGCAGCTCTCCTCCATTCCACTGGGTGGTGGACAAATGTTCTATGCAAGAAAAGCAAAGGAGACACAGCCGACCTTGCGTGATACAGTTTTATTAAAAGACATCAATTGTAAAAACAGATGCACTCACATGTTGGCAGAAGATTCTGGGCACGTACATATACTCCTATCCTACATGGCCTCTTCAAGTGCAACAAGGAGCTTGATCACTGCTCCTGTACCCTTGATAATGGACCCCCAATGATCCTCTTGCCGAGCGGTCAGCTCGCTGAGCCTCCAACATCTCCAGCCAATGCGCCTGTGCCCGCCACAGCCTACACGGTCATTACAGCGCATGCGCGTCTATGGCCCGGCCGGAAGACCGGTGGTAGCGGGGATGGCGGGGCAGATGGAAGGAAGTAGCAACGACACGCACCCTCATCCGTTGCAATGATGACGCGTTTCGGAGGTGTGGCCTCCTTCAGGTCACGCCCACAGCCATACCCAAGCCAGAGGCGTAACTAGAACCTTCAGGGCCCCGGTGCAAGAAACCATGAAGGGCCCCAGTGGGGGGGGGGGGGACCAGGGGAGCACACAGGGGCCCAGAGAAAGCAGAACACAAGTGAACTGGATAGGGGGAGTGGCGGAGGCAGCATACAGAGGAACCAATCTCCTCCATTTTCCTCCTGCAGCTACAGGAGGAAAAAGGAGGACAGTGATTTCTCTACATGCTGCCCCCACCACCCCTCCTATCCTGGTGTACAGGGGAGCCGCACAGGCCCCCTGGAGCATGGGGCCCGGTTGCAGTTGCAACCCCTATAGTTACGCCCCTGACCCAAGCTCCTTGTTGCACTTGAAGAGGCCATGAAGGATAGGCATATATGTACGTGCCCAGAATCATCTGCCAACATGTGAGTGCATCTGTTTTTACAATTGATGTCTGTTAATGAAACGGTATCACGCGAGGTCGGCTGTGCGCTTGTGTCTCCTTGGTTTTTCTTGCATGTGAATACTTATGTACGTGGATTTTTTTGTTTTTTATTTTTAATAAATTGCAAAGATTCAAACAAACTTCTTTCCCGTTGTCATTATGGGGAATGGTTTGTAGAATTTTAAAGGAAAATAATGAGCTTAATCCATTTTGGAATAAGGCTGTAACATAATAAAAAGTGTGAAGCGCTGTAAATGCTTTCCGGATGCACTTTAGACACACAGTTTAAAAGCATGTACTGTATGTGAATGCTTTTCTATGCCAAAATATTAGTAATGAAATTCAGCTACTCTTATCCTTTGCTTTTATTACAGAATAAGATTGCTATTCTGAGACTGCAGATCTGTATCCTCCTCTGTAACTTCCCCACCTCCAGCATTGCTTTTGGCTGCAGCTACACTTGCCCTTGTGCCTCTATTCTGTTTGACCTCTAAGTGAAAAGACTACATTTTGGAAATTAGGTTTGACAGGTATCCCAAACCAACTTTTTGTTTTAGTTTCAGACAGAGTGGGGAAGACTATAGGCCCATCCACACGTTGGCATTCTGGTACATTGCAATAACATGTGTATTGCATGTGTTAATGAGCACTACATTCAAATAGATGTACCAAAACGTCCAATAGAATTAGACATTTTTTTTGCAACACAGTGCCTCATAACACATGGTAGTGTGCTGCAATGCATGTCCATTGAAAACAAATGGCACTGCAACACACTGGTGTATGCAACATGCATTTCTGCAATGTAAATGGACCCTTGTTTTTGTCAGGGTTTTATTTTTGTCTGTGACCCCAATGAGGAGATTTTTTTCTCACTTCCTGTGCCTCTAATGCCCACGCAAGAATCAGGAATGCAGTTGTCAATGGTAAAGAATGACAGGAACATTAATAAAAAATATGAATTCCAAAAATAACACAAGTCACTGACATATTCCACCCCATCCTATCCTAAATAAATGTACATAATTGTATGTGCAGTGCTATCAATTCCAAACGCCAAACATTCCCAATACATAAAAAATTGAAGAGACTACCGATGCACACACCAAAACTATATATGCTTTATTAAAGCGATTTGTTTGAAAATGAAAAGTATTAATAAAGCATTTACAGTCTTGGTGTGTACATCAGTAGAATCCGTTCAGTCTTTTGTATATTGAGAAACAAAAAAACCCATTGTCAGAAGTTCTAAACTCCCCCACTCTACTAAAAATGTGTATTTGCTTTTTTCTATGTTGCCAGTGGAGAAATAAACCATCACTTCCTATAGTGGCAGGAAATCCCTCACTACTGCCTGTAGTGGCAGGAGAAATTTCCTATCACTGCCTGTTTCGGGAGGTGGGCATACCCTGGTCTTCATCTGGGTTCCAAAGGGATAGACTACAGCCTTGGACCTGTATAGCACCCTGAGGAAAACTACAAGGGTTGCACAAAGTGCCGAGGTAAACGCCCGTGTAGAAACCAGTGCCCAAAGCAACTTTACAGGTATTGTCCACGGGATGGGATTTGGGTACGACTCCCAAGGTTTTTACAGAGGTTACACCAAGAATTGGTTGAAGAATCTGTAGATAAAATAATAAGCTAGTTAAACTCAGCAAGGGAGAAGAGGTCCATGACTCTAAGACACCAGCAAAAAAAAGGAGGACTCAACGTGTGGGTAGGGTTATAAGAGAAGCACCCAGGGGTGTCCTCAAAAGCTTGCCAGTGTCTAATCAACTGAACGTACAAGGCTAGAACCCTACCAATACTCAGCCTGTCTCCTCTACTATATGATTAATATAAGATAATTCCCCAACAATTGCACACAGGGTCCTACAAAGTATAAAAAATAAAATTCATCCAAAAGAACTGGCTCTTTCACTAGAATTTCAGTAGCGCAGGGATGGTGATGACCTCTTACCATATAAATAAAATGATACAAATATACCAAATATATGAATCCGATAGAATACATAAATGCATAAAATCACATCAATAGGAGTCCATAAAATCCACTGGTGTAAAATGCATAGAGCAATATAAAGTGCAATATAAAGTGCATTCATGAAGAATCACAGGTGCGACTTATAGGGACCACCCTTGCTTGCCACCACCACAAAGTGCCGGGAGAAGTATCTGAAATTCAGATTCACCAGAAGCCCATGCCTAACCACTCTCATGGACTAGGCAACAACCGCATTTGGTAAAATCAAGCTTCCTCCAGATCTCTGATTTGTGCTGCAGAGACTCCTCTTTTCCTTCTCTCATGCAGCAAACTTCAGATCTGTAGCTCTCTCAGGTTTGGCTTCCTGAGTCCCAGGCTAAGAGCTCTGGTGAGTCTGAATTTCAGATACTTCTCCCGGCACTTTGTGGTGGTGGCAAGCAAGGGTGGTCCCTATAAGTCGCACCTGTGATCCTTCATGAATGCACTTTATATTGCACTTTATATTGCTCTATACATTTTATACCAATGGACTTTTATGGACTCCTATTGATGTGATTTTATGCATTTATGTATTATATCGGATTCATATATTTGTATCATTTTATTTATATGGTAAGAGGTCATCACCATCCCCGCGCTACTGAAATTCTAGTGAAAGAGACAGTTCTTTTGGATGAATTTTATTTTTTATAATTTTACTCATTTAAGTAGCAGCAAATTGCGTCATCTTTTCAGATGGTTTGTGTTACCTGTATTTCCTAAGCGCAGAGGATTACAATATCGTCTATTAATTTAGCACAATCAGTGATATTTATATACATAGGGTCCTACAAAGGTCTTTTGTGCAACAGTTCAGGATTTTTTTTTTTTTTAATTCAAATATAAAAGGCTATTGTTTATTTAGCAGAATATCCAGCTGGGTGAAACCAACCTGTGTGCTCTATATAGTTATGTAGGAAGTGTCTGGGTGTGGATGTGTATCCTCCAGGTGGAGTAGTAAGTACGGTTGGCCTTGTGCCCCACTGCTTAATTGGAGAATATTTAACATATTACAGAATATCCTGCTTGTTCCTTGGTGACAACCTGCATTAGCTGGGTGACTGCAAATAATTCTGATTACACGATTTTCTGTCTTCAGACTACCAAAGCTTATCAGTAATCAATCACAGATCTCACTCATCTAGTGCTGTGATACACACCCAGAAGCTGAGAATGTGTGAGGCCAGGCAGCTAATACAAGAACAACTAAGCTCTAACCTGGACTATCAAGCTGAAGGTTAAGGCTTGGACAAAACAAAGCTAAAGTAAGGGACAAATATACACTGTTTAGCCAAAGGTTTGTGGAAATCATAACCATCACACCTGTATGAGATTCTTGGACATACCATTCCAAAACCATAAACATTAAAGTAGGAATGCACTCAAAAAGTGAAGATTTGTTATGGTATAGAGCAGTGGTCTCCAAACAGTGGCCCGGGGGCCGGACGTGGTCCTTGGCTTACTTTTATCTGGCCATTGGGACACTATTCCACCAACTGACACCATCCCTCCCACTGACACCATCCATGGGGCACTATTCCTCCCACTGACACCATTCATGGGGCACTATTCATCCCACTGACACCATCCATGGGGCACTATTCCTCCCACTGACACCATCCATGGGGCACTATTCATCCCACTGACACCATCCATGGGGCACTATTCCTCCCACTGACACCATCCATGGGGCACTATTCCTCCCACTGACACCATCCATGGGGCACTATTCCTCCCACTGACACCATCCATGGGGCACTATTCCTCCCACTGACACCATCCTTGGGGCACTATTCCTTCCAATGAAACCAATGATGGAGCATTGTTTATGCCCACTGGTGCTGGTGCATTGTCTGCTCCCACTGGTCACAGTCTGGCCCCCCTAAAGTCTGAAGGACAGTAATCTTTACTTAGAAAGTTTGGGGACCCCTGGTATAGAGAATGTGTCATACATAAGGCCCACAGGCCTCCTTCGTCTGATCCTGCACTTCACCTTGCAGCCACAGAGGGGCTCATCTCTGACTCCCTCCCAGCAGTCAGTAGCAGTGGGGAAGAAAGAACTTCTCCTACAGACAAGCAAGGGTTAATGTTAGTGCACAAGGTGGATATTAAATAAATATATTAAACACAATCCATAAGTCCATTAGAGAATGTCCATAAGAAGGGTGAGTGCACCTGTTAATTTGGGGGAGGACTTGATCAATAACATGCACTGAGGGCAAACTCTGTGAGTGAGATACAAAAGGAAAAAAACGAGAAAAGCGCCTCCAAGTGCAGTAATTTTAATAGGTCAAACACAAGCACAAGTGCAAACTCACATAAGCAAAGGAAATGAAGGCTCATCTGAATGCTGGAAGCCCGATGGCGGTCGTATCGCTGAAAGCGCCCAGGGTCCCAGCCTGGAACGCAACGTTAAGCAGCTGCGTAAAGTCACCAAAATGGCGGAGGGGGGAACACAACGTGTTTCAGAGCATGCACAGGGCCCCAACTGGGCATGCACGCTCCTTTTTAAAGTGATCACTTGATAAAGGAGCATGCATGCCCAGTTGGGGACCTGTGCATGCTCTGAAATGCGTTGTGTTCCCCTTCCGCCCTTTGATGATTTTACACGCTGCTTGACGTTGCATTCCAGGCTGATGCTTTGTGAAGTGGCATCCGGAAGCAAGCAAGCTGGAACTCCTCCCGTTTCCCACAGGCACCTTGGCCGACATACCCGGGACCCTGGGCGCTTTCAGCGATACGACCGACATCAGGCTTCCGGCATTTAGATGAGCCTTCATTTCCTTTGCTGATGTGAGTTTGCACTTGTGCTTGATTTGACCTATTAAAATTACTGCACTGAGAGGAGCTTTTCTCATTTTTGTTTCCTTTACAACTCCTCCTACAGATCCTGCTCCCCTTTCTTTCTGCTTCCACTGGTGTCAGTATTGAGCACAATCAGCAGCTGATTCCAGTCCTCCTCTAGTCCTCCTCCAAACCCTGCACTTTCAGCTTCCTAGCCCCAGCTTCTTCCTGGCAGCAGTACAAGAGGGTGCACTGTGATGTACGGGAGGATGGAGGACTTTTGACTTCTGATGGTGGGAGGCTCTTGGTATCTCATCTAATGTAAGGGGGAGGTGCTCTGGACATTTGCTTATAATTAATATGAGAATAATATAATTCTATGCCAGTTAAAAAGGAGGGCCGCACACCGCTGGCATCATCCAAAAAAAACTTTATTGGAGATTGCCCAGACGGAACACCATGGCAGAACCATATTCTGTCTGAGCAATCTCCAATAAAGTTTTTTGTGGATGATACCAGCAGTGTGCGACCCTCCTTTTCAGACTTACATCATTTGCTACACTACAGAAGTGTGCGTGGGATCTGTGCCGGTCTGCACCTGTCCTTCACAGCTTATTACTAAAACCAGTAAAAAGCAGCGGCAATTATTTAATTTTATAAATATATACACACACATACACATACACACACACACACACAGTATCTAACAAAAGTGAGTACACCCCTCACATTTTTGTAAATTTTTTTTATATCTTTTCATGTGACAACACTGAAGAAATGACACTTTGCTACAATGTAAAGTAGTGAGTGTACAGCTTGTATAACAGTGTAAATTTGTGGTCTCCTCAAAATAACTCACACAGCCATTAATGTCTAAACTGCTGGCAACAAAAGTGAGTACACCCCTAAGTGAAAATGTCCAAATTGGGCCCAATTAGCCATTTTCCCTCCCCGGTGTCATGTGACTCGTTAGTGTTACAAGGTCTCAGGTGTGAATGGGGAGCAGGTGTGTTACATTTGGTGTTATCGCTCTCATTCCCTCATACTGGTCACTGAAGGTTTAAAATGGCACCTCATGGCAAAGAACTCTCTGAGGATCTGAAAAAAAGAATTGTTGCTCTGTATAAAGATGGTCTCCACCCGTGGAGAGGCCGGGTGGAGACGTCTAATCAGATAACACACTGCATTTATTCAGAAAATGCAAGCATTCTCTGAATAGTGCCCGTGCCGAGCGGCCAACCTCCTGTGTTAGGAATGCATTAGGCCAGTAGCTCAGCACAGGACCTGGAAGCAAGCAGAGATAACTGGACTAGCAGTGTTTACTTCAGTGATTTCCAGCTTCCAGGGGCATTGGTAAGGTGTGGTATACTGTATACATAGATACACCGGTCCAAGCTGAACCAATGTAACTATGTATAAAATATATATAGCTGGAATTCTTCTTTACCATATTTTACGCATTTGTCATTTACCTATAAAAGCCTCCTTTGTGTAGACATCCAAAAGCCCTGAGACTACTGCTGGTTGCCGCCATGTTTGATGTGATGTCAGCAGTTCCCGCAGACTCAGAGCTGTCAATCAATTGACATTCTATAGTATTACTCTTCCCTCATCCTCTGACAGCTACATATATTGGTTATGTATACATGTATTGGTTATGTTATATATGGTTATGTCGGAGGTTAACCACTTAAGCCCCGGAAGATTTTACCCCCTTCCTGACCAGGGGGTATTTTGCGATTCGGCACTGCGTGACTTTAATGGACAATTGCGCGGTCGTGCGACGCCGTACCTAAACGAATTTGACATTCTTTTTTTTCCCACAAACAGAGCTTTCTTTTGGTGGTATTTGATCACCTGTGCGATTTTTTGATCATTCGCTATAAACAAAAAAAGAGCGTCAATTTTGCAAAAATAACAATATTTTTCACATTTTTTTATATGAAATTCCCCCCCAAAAAAATGTAAAAATCAAAAATTTTTAACATTTTCTGCCAATTTGTTTTATGCTACATATGTTTGGTAAAAAAAAAAAAAAAAAAAAAAAACGCAAAAAGCGTATTTTGATTGGTTTGCGCAAAAGTTATCGCGTTTACTAACAAAGGGAAAGATTTTTGTCATTTTTTTTTTAACGCGTAATGGCGGCGATCTGCGATTTTTTTTTTCGGGACTGCGACATTGCGGCGGACAGATCGGACCCTTGACTGACATTTTTGACACTTTTGGGGTTACCAGTGACATTACTGCAGTAATCAGTGCTATACATTTGCACTGTTACTGTAAAAATACACTGGCAGTGAAGGGGTTAACTTTATTTGAGAGGGAGGGGCTGTGTGTGTCCCTAGGGGCGTGATTCTAACTGTGATTGGCTGTGGCTTGAGCTGTAGGAACAATGATCAACGGTCCTACATAGTAGAACCGTATGATCATTGTTTCGACACAGGGGAGAATGACAGGCGGCTTGTTTACACTAGCCGCCTGACTTTCTCCCTCTGCAGCGACGATCGCAGAGTGACCGGCGGACATCGGGTCTGCCGGTCACGCGCGTGGGGGGGGGGGGGGGGGGTCCGTGACCTCGCGGGAGCGCGCCTCTGGCAGCGCGCTCGCTCCCCAGAGCCTCACAGGCTAGTGACGTTTATATACGTCACTTTGCCTGTGAGGGGCTGACCGCCGCAGTATATCTACTTGCGTCGGTTGGCAAGTGGTTAAGGGTAGGGAAGCTGGGTGCGGCCAGGATATCTAGACACCTCCAGAAGAGGACAGGGCTATGACATGCAGGGGGGGGGGGGGGGGGGCTGTGCTAGGAAATGGACTCTAGAATGTTAGAATGTTCAACTTTTCTAGTAATTTTTTTCTAGTAATTTCCAGTACCAATAACTGGAAGCATATATGTATAGTAATTATTAAAAAATACATCTAAGGCCAAAACCTTTTATTTTCTATTGGTAGGAGTGTGGCGAGGTAATCACTTGCCTACTGGGCACTTTTACCCTCTTACTACCCAGGCCAATTTTCAGCTTTCAGCGCTGTTGCACTGTGAATGACAATTGCGCGGTTATGCAACACTGTACCCAAACTAAATTTTTATCATTTTTTTAAAGACAGACAGAGCTTTCTTTTGGCGGTATTTAATCACCGCAGTTTTTTTTTTATTTTTTGCTAAACAAACAAAAGAAAGACAGAAAATTCTGTAAAAAAAAAAAAGTTTTTCTTAGTTTCTGTTATACAATTTTGCAAATAAGTAATTTTTCTCCTTCACTGATATGCGCTGATGAGGCTGCACTCATAGGCACTGTTGGGACTGCATAGATGATCAGGACCCTGGTGATCAGTGCCTTACCGGTCAGTGCAGATGTCCCCTGTGTGGATTTGCCGGTTTTCGCCCTGGCAGTGTGAGGGGAGGATTGTGGATAACCAGCAAATCCTGTTTACATCTGTGATCAGCTGTGATTGGAAATAGCTGATCAAGTGGTAAAGAGCTGCTGTGATTGTCTGATTACCCCGATCTGATCAGCTGTGTCTGAAAGATGCAGCAATCAAAGATCACTGCCGCAGGCAGCCCGAGCACGTCAGATGATGGCCTCCCAGAAAAGTGCAGTTGCACTATAGCCGTCATTCAGCTATAGCACGGTCCCAAAGGGGTTAAAACTCTTGCCAGGTCTTCTTTTTGCTGCCCCTGTCTTATTTAGTTCCCATTGAGTAGATAATACAGGAAGTTAGAGGGAATCTCCTAAAGATTATGGAAATCACCTCTTCCTTTTTTATCTCAACCGCAAAATGTATAGAAAAGACTGTATAATGCATACCTTTCGCTTCACAATGTACTCTTCAAAATATTCCGGTTGATTTGAGATCCAAAACATTGTCACTGGGAATGAGAGATAGAGCATCATCTAGGGGGTAAAATATGAGAAAGTCAAGTCTACAAAAGGAAGAATCTTTAGTGTAAAATATTCAAAATTCTCAGTACATTCGATGACTAGACAAATACTTTCAAAATATTGGTAGTTTTTACCATTTGAAACTATTAATCAATAAAAGCTCCGGAACAAAACCCTACAGTTAGAAACGTATTTAACCACTTGACGACCGCCCACCGCAGATTTACTGCGGCAGGCGGCCGCTACTGGGGAAACCGATGTAGTACTATGTCGCTCGCTCAGGAGACTCTAGGGGGCGAGCGCGCGCCGCCGCAGCCGGGGAGCCAGTGCGTGCGACAGGTGGCTCCGATGGCCACCGGCCATTTGCGATCTCCCCCCGCTGACATAGAAGGACAGACGGCTGATGTAAACACAGCCGTCTGTTATTCTCCCTTAGATGATCACAGAGGCTAAGTGATCCTGCTATATAGGATCGCATGTCTCTGTGATGATCTCACAAGCCCAACCCCCCCCCCCCCCCCCCAGTTAGAATCACTCCCCTAGGCTTACATTTAACCCCTTGATCACTAACAGTATTAACCCCTTCCCTGCCAATGGCATTATTACAGTAACAGTGCATATTTTTTTAGCACTGATTACTGTAGTAATGTCACTGGTCCCCCCAAAAGTGTCAAAAATGTCAGTCAGGGGTCCGATCTGTCCACCGCAATGTCGCAGTCCCACAAAAAAAAAAAAAAAAACAATAAAAATGACATAAATGACATAAATCTTTCCTGTAGTTAGTAGACGCAATAACTTTTGCGCAAACCAATCAAAGTACGATTATTGCAATTTTTTTACCAAAACTATGTAGCAGAACATTTTTGATTTTTAGTTTTTTTTTTTTGGGAATGTTATATAGCAGAATGTGAAAAATATTGTTTTTTTTTTCAAAATTGTCGCTCTTTTTTTGTTTATAGAGCAATAAATAAAAATCGCACAGGTGATCAAATGCCACCAAAAGAAAGCTCTATTTGTGGGAAAAAAAGGACGTCAATTTTATTTGTGTACAGCATCGCATGACCGTGCAATTGTCAGTTAAAGTAACGCAGTGCCGAATCGCAAAATAGGGCCTGGTCATTAAGCAGCAAAATCCTCCGGGGCTAAAGTGGTTAAGAAAAATTTTCTATCCTGCTCCTTCGAATTTTTCTTGATTTGACCCCATAAATAAATACAGAATCAAACTAACATTCTTAAATCTAAAAATTTCAAATGCAATTCTACTGGTGTAGTGCTTAACCAGTTTTGGACCACCCTGTTGCAGATTTACTGCTACAGGGTGGCTGTCCTGTGCAGAATCACACACACACACACACACACACACACACTATATATATATATATATATATATATATATATATATATATATATATATATATATATATATATATATATATATATATATATATATATATATATATATATATATACACACACACATATACATATATACACACACACACACACATACATTTATATGCGATTCTGCACTCCTGCCTGTAGGGGGTGTGCGCTGGTGGGCTGCACCTGCTGTGAATAATCGCAGCAGAAGCCAATCAGCAGGTGCCGGACACTAGATGTCCGCCGGCACCCACTGATCCTCAGAAAAACACACAGAACTTAGATCCGCTTAAGGAAATAAGGCAGAGCTCCGTTCTGACAGGAGGGGAAAAAAAAGAGCCAAAAGCGGCAGTCCGATTGTCTCTATTACTAGTATTAAAAAAAAAAAAAAAATCCCAATATATATCCCATAGTTTGTAGATACTATAAAGTTCACGTAAACCAATCAATATATGCTTATTAGGATTTTATTTTACCAAAAACATGTAGCAGAATACATATTGCCCTAAATTTATAAAGAAATTTGATTTTTTTACATTGTTTTTATTTGGATAGGTTTTATAGGAGAAAGTAAAAAATTGTTTTTTTTTTTCTCAAAAGGCTCTTTCACACGGTCCGCACTCCGTTGCGGACCGTGCTCTGCTCAGCGGGGATCGATCCGCCGATCCCTGCTGAGCCGGCGGATGACAGCTCCGTGTCTGCACTGTGTGCAGAGAGGGAGGTGTCAGAGCCCCGCTGCTCTCTATGGGGAATCGGATGAGAGCGGACCGTCTGTCCGCTCTCATCCGATCTCCAGGAGGGATGGGAAAACAGGGTTTCCATCCGTCCGGATTTCACAGACAGGATCGGATGCGGATGGCAGCGGGTGTCAGCGGACATGTCACCGCTGACATCCGCTGCTCCATAGGGCTGAATGGGGCATCCGATCAGATCCGCCTAAAAAACTGACAGGCGGATCTGATCGGGCCGCCCGTGTGAGTGCCGGTTCACACTAGTGCAGCTGCGGCGATCGGATGTAATGTCGTAGCGCACTGCTCCTTCATTACATGCGATCGGCTGTGCGGTGCGAGTTTAGCCATACACTTTGTATGGCTAAATTTGCACCGCACCCGCAGCAAAGACGCATAGGACCCTTTTTTGCAGCCACATCAGGATCGGATCGCACAGCGGTTCACACTTGTGCGATCCGATCCTGTGCGAACTGCAAGATCGCACTGCGATATGCAATCAAACTGGGGGTGTCGTTAACATTTCATTGACACCCCCAGTGTATCGCATATGGCAGTGTGAACTGCCAGGGGTGCGTGTGCGATGCGGGAACAGGCTGCGAATTCGCACCCTTCCCGCATCGCATAAGTGTGAACCGGCACTGAAAGAGCCCAAAATTGTCAGTTTTTGTTTATAGCGCAAAAAATAACAACCGCAGTGGTGATCAAATACCACCAAAACAAAGCTCTATTTAGGGGGAAAAAAAATTAAATGTTTTTTTGGGTTCAGTGCTGCATGACCATGCAATTGCCAGTTAAAGTAACGCAGTGCAATATCGCAAGAAATGGCCTAGGCCAGAAAGGGGGGGGGGGGGGTAAAACCTCTTCCGAAGGTGAAGTAGTTAAAAGAGGCATTCATATAGTTATAGTACCAAAACCAGAGCAGCTGTGCATGACAACCTATCAGCTTCTAGCTTTCACATTTAAAGTTTAACTGAACAAGCCAAAAGGTAGAAGCTGATTGGTTACCATGCACCACTGCTCCAGACAATGCCATAATCTGATTTTCTCTCCGGAAGGACGGCACCATCTGATCATCCAGGGTCACCATCTTCTTCCAGAACTGAGATGCTGGCTTAGAGAGGACACCATTCTGTAGATCCTGATGCCTGTACAGTTCACAAACGTCTGACACAGATCAGCCCCTGCGGCAGCCTCTTGTGACTTTGCTACACAGTGACAATGTTGCTGTCTAATTACTGGAAGAGAAAAGAAAAGGGAAATGCTTCCTCCTGCCTGCAGCAGACTGATGGCATCACCTCTGGGCAAAGCCACTACTGGGGCTCAGAGACTGATATAGAAAGTAATAATAAAACCTCATTTATAAACAGAAGTCAGCCCCCCAACCCCATGTCTTCACCTTCACCACAATGTATGTATTATAATAAGGGCATACATACATGACACATACACCGTGCTATACAGTGTTATTACACAGCAAACACGTGACAGGTGAAAGGTTAACCAAGGTCATCTTCACAGCCCAGAAACTGGAACCCCCTCCGCCCCAATTACCTAGTGACGTCACTGCCCCCTCCTCCCCCGTGCTTTCTGATAGTTACCCTAAAAACCTCCAGCTTGACCCCCATTTCTGCAACTACGTTCCAGGGCCCGGCCACGCCTCCTCATTCTTTATTGGCTGCAGCGGATGTCGAGCTCTGCCTTACGTCCTGGTTGTACGTGCGCGCGCCTTCAACTGGCAGGGGCGCGGTCACGGCTCCCAGAGCATGGTAGTAACGCGCATGTGCGGCATAAAGCGTTGTTTTGGGGAACTTTGACAAGTTGTTTTCTCGTTTCCTATTTTTTTTTCTTTTCTGACACATGAAGTAGATGACAAAGTAAATGTGTGGTGAAGAGATTCCCCAAATGTATAGCAGCCAGTGCTGCCATCTTCATGACTTACTACATAGCCAAATACTGATAAACATCCACGTATGTGTATGATGGTAGTGACAGGCCTGAGGCAGTGTGTAATTATGGTAGTATGGTCTCCATTACAGCGTGACTAAGGCCTCTTTCACACAGGCGGACCGCTCAGATCCGCCTGTCTGTTTTTTTGGCGGATCTGAACGGTCCCCCCATGCATCTCTATAGGGCATCGGATGTCAGTGGAGACATGTCCGCTGACATCCGATCCAATCCGTCATATATGGACGGATGGAAACCCTATTTTCCATCCGTCTGGCGGATTGGATCGGATGAGAACGGACAGACGGTCCGTTCCCATCTGATTCCCCCCATAGAGATGCATGGGGATCTGACAGCTGTGTCTCCGCACACAGCGTGGAGAACAGCTGTCAGCCTCCTGCTCAGCGGGGGATCGGCGGATGGATCCCCCGCTGAGAAAAACGGAGTCCGCCGACGGACTCCACTGTGTGAAGGGGCCTTATGCTGGCCATGTATGCACAGTCTCCTCCTGGCTATTGTAGTCATACAGCTGCCATCCGTGGCCAAATACCCAAAGGCCTCATCCACACAGGCACTGAGAGCCATGCGTTTATATAGCTTGAGCTGCCAGGCGCCGCATGCGTTCGGAGGTGGCTAAACACTCTGGGCTGATTTGCTGCGGCCAGTAGGGGTGCTACTTCATCCCTTTAAACCAGGACACAGGTTCTGTGGCTGATTAAGGTGGTAATTAAAGCGGAGTTCCGGCCACATACACTTTTTTTTAGCTAAAAATACACCCCAAATCCTAAGCTACCCCCAGTTACCCTAACACTAACCCCACATTACATTTACTGAATAAAGATAAATACTTACCTTTAAATTTGATTGCAGAGTGCGGCCATCTCCAGTGTGGGCATCTCAAGCCGTAGTGTCCGCCGCTGTGTTCCTCTTCCTGGTTCTGGGCTACCCAGAATGCCGATCGCAATCTCACGCATGCGCTGTAGATTGTGTTTGGCACTCAAAGTATCGGCCGGCCGTTCCCATTGCATCCTGGGATTGATGACGCTCATCTCCCAGGATGCAATGCAAAGGAGGAAGTGACATCGGGGGCCATGGCCGCACAAGAAGGAAGAGGAAGGAAGATAACTTTATTGATGCTGCAAAGTTTATTTTTAGGCTGGAACTCCGCTTTAGACCCACTTAGTGCCTGATGTGCATTCAATTAGCCTCAGAACCTGTGTAATTAACCAGCTATGTAGGATCACAAGTCTCTGTGATCATTTCACAAGCCCCGCCCCCTTACAGTTAGAAACACTCCCCTAGGCTCACATTTAACCCCTTGATCACCCACATTGTTAACCCCTTCCCTGCCGGTGTCATTATTACAGTAACAGTGCATAGTTTTAGCACTGATTACTGTAGTAATGTCACTGGTCCCCCTAAAAGTGTCAAAAATGTCACTTAGGGGTCCGATCTGTCCGCCGCAATGTCGCAAAACCGGTTAAAATCACCGCCATTAATAATAAAAAAATAAAAATGACATAAATCTTTCCTGTAGTTTGTAGACGTGATAACTTTTGCGCAAACCAATCAAAATACACTTATTGCGATCTTTTTTACCAAAAATATGTAGCAGAAAACAAATTGGCCTAAAATGTTAAAAAATTTAGATTTTTTTAATTTTTTTTTTTTTTTTTGCGAATGTTACATAGCAGAAAAAGTTTCAGAATTGTCACTCTTTTTTTTTTTTATAACGCAAAAAATAAAAATCGCACAGGTGATCAAAAGAAAGCTCTATTTGTGGGGAAAAAAAGGACATCAATTTTATTTTGGTACAGTGTCACATGACCGCGCAATTGTCAGTTAAAGTAACGCAGTGCCGAATCGCAAAAAATGGCCTGGTTATTAAGGGGCAAATCCTTCCGGTCCAGAAGTGGTTAATATGTGTGAGTATAATAATAGAGTTATAGTAATTAACCACTTAAGGACTGGGCCTCTTTCTGACACTTGTTGTTTACAAGTTAAAATCCATTTTTTTTTTTTTTTGCTAGAAAATTACTTAGAACCCCCACGAAGGTGTGGTAAATCCAATACAAGAAGTTTTTTGATGTTTTTTCTTTTTTGGGATATAACACGTGTAGCAGGTTTTCCAGGCATTGGGCCTGATGTGGGTTTGCCATTGTTACCGGTGACACCTTCAGCCCATTTAAGCTGAATACCCAAGTGTGAGATAGGAGACAATGACCATTTCGGCATCTTTGGTTTGTTTTGTTTATTTGATAATGGGGATGGGAGAAGGGAATAAGTGGGATACTCCTCTGGCTCAACTAGGTACAAAGGGGACTCTTTGCAGAAAAATACCTGTTAGCGCTGTCTTGACGCCAGCTGGATGCCGACCAACGCTTACTGGCGCTTGAAATATACTGTTTTGCTGAACTGTGCTAGAACTTGACCTTAACACTTTGGTTAACTTCAAAAGATCCTGGACTGTAGTGAGACTTGACTCTTGACACTCTGGTTAGCTCAAAAGTCCTGCAAACAGCTCCCTCCAGCCCTTCACTGACTGAGGTAGCTCTTTGTAACTGCTTGTGCTGCTGCAACTCTTAACTATGTACACTGCACACTGCACGCTGTACACTTTAACTCTTCAGGGCCCAACCGCTGGCGCCCCCTTTACACTTCGGGGTCCTCTCACTAGGCACCCCCTCTACACTTCGGGGTCCTCTCACTAGGCACCCCCTCTAAAATTCAGGGTCCTCTCACTAGGCACCCCCTCTACGCTTCAGGGTCAACACTGGCACCCCCTTTACCGCTAGCTAGCTTCTGGATCCCGTGGACCTTAACCGGAGTGGTCTCCTCTCAGCTAGGCAGACCCTCAGGGGCAGTTACAGTACTCACAAACTGGGAATGCTTTCCTGGAACTGGACCCCCTCAACTCCGCTGGTCCTCGGCACACCGGATACCCTCTGCAGCTCAGCTCAGCTCAGCTCTTTGCCACCTCAGGCAAGCCGCCCAGGACAACCGATCCTGCTGACAGGAGGAGAGACAGCCGTACTCTCCCTCCTGGGCTTCCGGCCAAAGACACTGCGTCATGTGCTCCCCTCAAATTTATACCCACTCCCAGAATCCTGTGCGGGAGAATCTGCCTTTCTGGGGTAGATACGGGCCTGAATGTGCCAATGATTGGGTTTCCTCCACTGCCCAATGAGAACCCATCTCATGGAGCCAGTGGGGAGACCCCCCAGTCTCAATAGCAACACCTGGGAGACATCACAGCCCAGCTGCAAATCATGGCCCTGCTGTTAGGCAGCTAAGGCCCACTATACTTTGTCTAGAACATTTAACCCCTTGATCACCCCTAATCACCCCCCCCCCCAACACCCCTCACAGTGAACACTATATACAGTGGTATACAGATCTTTTACTGATCACTGTATTCGTGTCACTTGTGACCCTAATTTGCGCTTACGCTAGGCCCAAATAGGGTTAGGGCACCCGCCATCTATGCCCTAATAAAGATTTAACCCCTTGATCACCCCCAGTTAACCCCTTCACTCCCTATCACACTGTGCACTAAATACAGTATATAGGTAAATACTGATCACTGTATTTATTGACACTTGTGACCCTAATTTGCGCTTGCGCTAGGCCCAAATAGGGTTAGGGCACCTGCCATCTATCCCCTAATAAACTTTTAACCCCTTGATCTCCCCCAGTTAACCCCTTCACTGCCCTGTCACAGTGTTCACTATATACAGTGAATACCGATCACTGTATTAGTGTCACGGGTGACGCTACTTAGGCCAGTTAGCGTCAGGGTCCCACCACACCACCGTTATTTAGCGTCAGTTAGAGTCAAGTACACTAACACACATACACACACACACACACACACACACACACCTCCATTACTAGTATAGTTTTTGAACAGATCAATATCTGATCTGATCAGAACTATACTAGCGTCCCCATAGTTTAGTGTTCCCAAAACGCAGTGTTTGCACAATCAGCACTGATTCCTGCCAGCACCTGCATTTAGCCCCTCCACCCAGCCCACCCTACCCAGGTAAGTGCAGTAATCAATATATTACTGTCACTTCCAAAAAACACAAATCACACAAAACCGCTGCGTTAGCAGAGTCAGGCCTGATCTCTGCTAGCACTAGCAGTTTTTTTTTGTAGCGACTAAATAGTCCTTGACAACCAGGTGCTTTTTTACCTGTTAGTCACACTACTGTAGTGGTAAATTTAGTTGATAAAATGTCCAAACGGTGGTACAGTAGTGCAGAGGCCTACAGTATACTGACCATGTCAGATGAGAGCGATGGGGAAGCCTCACTGGCAGAATCAGGGTCAGTATATGAACCTGTAGACAGCAG
This sequence comes from Pelophylax lessonae, assembly GCF_965119305.1. Classification (NCBI taxonomy): domain Eukaryota; kingdom Metazoa; phylum Chordata; class Amphibia; order Anura; family Ranidae; genus Pelophylax; species Pelophylax lessonae. Next base: position 575,357,501 of record NC_138771.1, on the reverse strand, counting down.
CGGCTCCCTAACAGACCGCTCCGATGACGGATGGGTCCCTGCTAAGGTCAGGCATACCCGACCCCATTCTCAGTTGCTGAGATACAAGAACCGGACGTTTCTCGTATGCATATACCCATGTCACGTGTGAGCTATTTATGTTTTAGTGACAACTTTGTGTTAAAAAAAAAAAATGTAATTTTCCCAAAACTTGTGGCAAAATATAAAATAACCATGGACTCACCATGCCTCTCAGCAAATAGCTTGGGGTGTCTACTTTCCAAAATGGGGTCATTTGGGGGGGGGGGAGGGTTGTGCTAACTTGACATTTCAGGGCCTCCGAAACCGTGATAGGCAGTGAGAAAGTGCAATGAGAAATTTACGCCCTTTGAAATTCTGATGGTGGTGATTGGTTTTCAGGGTCCCGTACAAAGCTAGGCTCCCAAAAAGTCTCACACATGTGGTATCCCTGTACTCAGGAGAAGCAGCAGAATATATTTTGGGGTGTAATTACACATATGCCCATGGCATGCGTGAGCAATATATAATTTCATGTATGTATACATACAATAATGTATGTACCGTAGCGGAAAAAAAAAAGTTAGGACTACTCTACTTTAAATGGCCCAAAACAAACATCCCTATTAATCTCCAAGCATGGTAAGTACACAGGTTGGAATGTCTCAACGTGCTGGATGTGCGGTAATAATGTACCGGTATGTACCATAGCTTCGGCTACATACAGTATACCGCGCTGAGTCAATCATGATGAGCGATGTATTCTATTAATAAATACAAAGCCAGCTCGGATTGGCTAAGTCAGAGAGAGTAACATCATCAGCCCACCTCTCTGACTCCGCCAATCCGAACTGGCTTTATATTCAATATTAGAATACATCGCTCACCGTGATTGGCTCAGCACAGTATACTGTATGTAGCCGAAGCTATGGTACATACTGGTACATTATTACCACACATCCAGCGTGTTGAGAGAATACACCATGTGTACTTACCCTGCTTGGAGATTAATAGGGATGTTTGTTTTGGGCCATGTAAAGTACAGTACTCCTCACATTGTTTACTCCTCTACAGTACATACATTATTACCGCATATCCAGCGGGTTGAGAGATTAATAGGGACGTTCGTTTTGGGCCATGTAAAGTAGTCCTCACATTTTATACGCCGGTACGGTACAGAAGGGGGTAGTCTTATAGCGAGTATAGCCCGAAACCTATGTTTTAACATGAAAACTAGAGGGTCGTCTTATACGCCCAGTCATCTTATAAGCCGGCAAATATGGTATATATAGACAATTGTTTTTGATTGTGATTTGCACACCTTTAGTATACTGGTGGGTCTCACAGTATTAAAGTGTAAGTCCGTCCTAAAACAATCCCTGCATCTATAGACATCCACGTTCTAACACTAACCTGTCTAACACTATAAAGAAGAAATCAGTATGCATACATTATTTGAAGCCGATCTGATCCGGTCTCCAGCAGCGGAAGCTCTGCAGAGGACACAGCCAACATCGGCTGTGAAATGAATGGGAAGTGACGTCACCCATAGACTTACTATAGGGCTATATTTACTATAGGGCAAATTTAAGTACTCTCTGCCTAACAGGGAGCAGTGATCCATTGATAGGGTCTGTTCAGTGTGATCAGACGCTGCTCCTGTTGTCTGCCTGTTTTACACTGGTCCAGTAGGAAGGGGCATATTGTACAGTGGAAGGAAACCTGACAAACGGGAGCATGGGTGTAGATAAAGCCCTGGCCATTGGCAAAGGAAGGTGCCACAAAGAAATGCTAGGTGACTGTATTTATACCAGGAGAGCACGTGTGCATGGGGTCTTTGGCTGGGTAGCGAGGTCCCGGTGGAAGGGGGATGCTGCCTCCTCCTCTGTAAAGGCTGCCATGCGGCCCCAGGTGGTTGACCTGAGGACCAGAGTCACAAAAGCTGCTACCCAGATTTCCTGCAGAGCTGACTGGGAGGGAGACACACCTAGAAGGATCTGTTCCTGGCTACTGTGAGTACAGACCTAAGTCTAGGGGCCTGTTCAGTGAGGGCTATGCCTTCAATCTAGTGATGACAGTGGATGGGTGCCAGCTAAAGAGTATACTGGTTAGGGTCCTCAAGAAGAGTTTATTGAGTCTGCTGCCAGAGCAAGCAAAGGACTTATTCTTCCATACAAGTGCTGTATGGTTAAATAGAGGATCTGCTATTCAGTTCAGCCAAACCGAGGCCAAGTGAGAGTTGTCCTGCTTTGTGCATAGTTAAAGTCGGAGTATCTCACAGTCCCTTCTCCTATCCAAGTTTTACCAATAAATACAAAAAAATAAATCTTCTAGACTGGTCATTGGATAACGAGCGGATGAGTGTGCACCTGACTGTGTGAAAATACTCAAGCAACTGGCTGCAGGATAATCAGAAGGAGACCCAGGGAAATCTATACTCAGTGACCCCCTACGGGGGCAGTGCTACATGCAAATAAATAAATAATAAAAAGTTCATAACATCTGTCATAAACTGAAGTTCATTTCATGATGTGCAAACACCGCAATATGTGCAAGATAGTGCTGAACATTTCAGTTAACAGAAGTTCTCTGTGGCAAATCTCTATCAATTAATTGTGATAACTATATGTCACGTTCACCTTCAAAAATTCATATAAACACATTTAAATGTGCAAATTATGTGCAAATTATGTGCACTATGTGACTCAATATAAAAGTAATAAAATTCTAAAAAGGTGTCCAAATATGTAAAAAAGTCCCGATATAAAGTTTTTATTGTGTCTTCTGTCCTCCACCACACCACAAAGGGAATGCACCACCAACTGTATTAATTAAATTAATTCACCAGAGGTATGTGCTGGTAATGTTATGAACAAGCCAGTAACGCATTCCCCTCTGGGAGTAACAATCTGCAGTATCCGTAGTTATCTCCTTCACAAACTTTTAAAGCCATTTATCCATATATCAGGGGAGAAGAGTTCCCATAGCGTAAAACCATTTTATACATTTAATAAAAAGCACTCACATTTTAGTGTGTCTCCACTGACACGACTTTAAACCGTAAGGTCTTTAGAGCTGAGTTGGATCCGGCTGCAATCTTTGCCCACAAGCTCCAACCCGCCTTGGTTGGTGCTGTCACGTCCGAAGCCCTGCCCTGTTTGCATACGTGCGTGTGTGCATGCGCGCGCGCGGGTCCCACACTTGGATTCACCTTTGACCACAAGCACGGGAGGATGGGGGCACTTTACTTTTTTTTTAAATTATGAATTAATTAATTAATTTATTTATTTATTTCTCACTGTTGTTTTAATTTTTTTTTTTGATCATCCTTGTGACAGCAATAGTCATGTGACAGGTACTCTTTATGGAGAGATCTGGGGTCTATAAGATCCAAATTCCCTACTCTGCACTTAAAAGCATTCAAAACACCAAGATTGGTGTCTTTGAATGCTTTAGGTTTTTAAAAACTGGCGCGGATGGTTTCCGAGTAAACCAGAAATGATGTCAAGTTATCGCTTTCGGTTTACTGTTACGAACAGCCGATGAAAGCCGATCCCAACTTTACTTGGCTGGCTGGCTGGCTGGTCGCTTGGGTCTTCCTGTGGGACCAGAGAGCCTGATTGAGCCACGGAAGGCGGCAGGAGGTGGGGGGGGCGTTCCTTCCTGCTGTTTGTAATAGCAATTGTGTGGCTACTAAGCTGCTCAGATTACAAGAGAGCCAACCGCCAGCTCTGAAAAATGATATTGGGGTGATGCCTGCAGCAGGCATCATCACGGTACAACCACCGAAAGGACGGGAAGTGGTTATAGAGCCACCGCTGCTCTTCTGCCTGGGGGCAGCGTCGCCCCCAGAAAAATGCCGCCCAAGGCAAATGCCTTGCTAGCCTCGCAGTAGATACGCCTGCCAACATACCAACCTTCAAGTTGCAAACTTTCAATAATACCAACCGTGTGAGTTAGTTCACATTTCTGGTGTTAATTTTTAGGCCTGTATCCTCTACAAGTGGTTGTGCTTCTGTGCACTTTACTGTACAAAGTACTGTATCTATATTTCAACCTTTTTTTCATGTATTATTTATGTGAAATGTGTTTTAAACCTATTACAGTAATTTATTGGGCTGATTGTGTTAGTTGGGTACCTAGGATAACTTTGTTGGACTTACATACCAAGGTGGGTATGTGGAAAAATCACAAGAGCAGCCTGAAAACAACATCGAATGAGAATATAGTATGCAACCGGACAAAGTTACGAGGTTTGTATACCAATGCTAGAAGCCTGGCCAACAAGATGGGAGAGTTGGAGCTGCTGATGTATGAGGAGGACTTAGACTTTGTGGGGATTACAGAGACTTGGTTAGACAGCTCTCATGATTGGCTGGTGACCATTCAGGGGTATTCCCTTTATTGCAGAGATAGAGAAGGTAAAAAACGGGGAGGGGTATGTCTGTATATTAAGAACAGTGTACAGGTAAATATGAGGGATGATATTAAAAATGGAGCTATGGACGAGGTAGATTCCCTATGGGTAGAACTTCAAAGGGAAGGCACTATGGGGAAGTTATTATTGGGGCGCATGCTATAGGCCCCCAAACCAGAGGGAGGAGGGAGAGGCGGACCTACTCTCACAGATTGGATTGGCAGCAAGGATGGGAAATGTCATTATAATGGGGGACTTTAATTATCCAGATATAGACTGGGCAGAAGGAACCGCGCATTCATCCAAGGCTCGGCAGTTCCTAAATGTTTTACAGGACAATTTTATGGGTCAGATGGTGAACGCACCGACAAGAAAAAATGCGGTACTTGACCTACTGATTACCAACAATACAGACCTGCTCACGAATATAGAAATATGGGGCAACTTAGGAAACAGTGACCATAGGTCAATAAGTTTCAGTATTAATCATAGTAACAGGAAACACAAGGGTAATACAAGGACACTGAATTTCAAAAGAGCCAACTTCCAAAAACTGCGCTCTTTGGTAGAAAATATCAAATGGGATAGAACCCTGAACAAAGAACACGGAGGAAAAATGGGAGTGCTTCAAGAGCATACTAAACAAAGGGATGGGCCAGTGCATCCCAAAGGGAAATAAATGTAAAAGAGCAAAACTAAACCCTGGGTGGCTAAACTCCAACATAAAAATGCATATTAACACTAAAAAAAAGGCCTTCAAAAAATACAAGGCTGAGGGATAATTGATTGGCAGCATTTAAGCATTACAAAGAGTGTAATAAGAAATGTAAAGGCGAAATCAAGGCTAAAATAGAACACGAGAGACATATAGCGGAAGAGAGTAAAAAAACCCAAATAAATTCTTTAAGTATATAAATAGTAAGAAAGAGAGGCCAGAACACATTGGCCCCATAAAAGAAGACGAAGGGAATCTGGCCACAGGGGACAGAGAGAAGGCGAAAGTGTTAAATAATTTCTTCTCTTCAGTCTTCACAAAAGAATTGGGGGGCTACACTAACCCAGCTTGTAATGCTAAACTAAATAATACACCTCAGGAAGTACCCCCATGGCTAACAGAGGATAGACTTCAAACTTAACTAGAGAAACTTAACATAAATAAATCACTGGGTCCGGATGGCTTGCACCCAAGGGTTCTTAAAGAGCTCAGCCAGGTGATAGCCAGACCATTATTCTTGATCTTTAAGGATAGTCTACAGACGGGTATGGTGCCAGCTGATTGGAAAAAAGCCAATGTAGTACCAATATTTAAGAAAGGACCGAGATATATCCCGGGTAACTATAGGCCGGTCAGTCTAACATCAGTAGTCTGCAAAATTTTGGACGGGATGTTAAGAGACTATATACAAGACTTTAGTAATGAGAACGGTATTATTAGTAGTAATCAGCATGGATTCATGAAAAATCGTTCTTGCCAGACCAATCTATTAACCTTCTATGATGAAGTGAGTTGCCATCTAGACAAAGGAAAGTCTGTGGATGTGGTGTATCTGGACTTTGCAAAGGCATTTGACACAGTTCCCCACAAACGCTTACTGTACAAACTAAGGTACATAGGTATGGACAATAAGGTGAGTACCTGGATAGAGAACTGGCTCCAGCGGCGAGTCCAGAGGGTGGTGATAAATGGGGAGTACTCGGATTGGGCGGGTGTGGAAAGTGGGGATATCTCGTACAATCTCGGTATTTGGGGATGATACTAAACTAAGCATGCCAATATCTTCTATGCAGGATGTGGAAACCTTACAAGCAGACCTGAACAAAATAATGGGGTGGGCAACTACATGGCAGATGAGGTTTAATGTTGAAAAATGTAATGCACTTGGGCGTCAGGAACACGAAAGCAAGCTACTCACTGGGGGGGGGGGGGGACCTCTGGGTGAATCTAAGATGGAAAAGGACCTGGGGGTCCTAGTGGACAACAGACTTGGCAGGGGCATGCAATGCCAAACCGCTGCAAGCAAAGCCAACAAAATACTGGCATGTATAAAAAATGGGATTCACTCCAGAAATAGGAGTCCAGAGAAGGGCAACAAAAATAATTAGGGGTATGGAGGATCTCAGCTATGAGGAAAGACTACAAGCATTGAACTTATTCTCTCTGGAGAAGAGACGATTGAGAGGGGATATGATATCAATGTACAAATACTGTACTGGGGACGACCCTAGCATAAGGAACAAACATTTCAGAGAAAGGGAATACAATAAGACACGTGGCCACTCACTAAAACTAGAGGAAAAACGGTTTAACCTTAAATTACGTAAGGGGTTCTTTACTGTCAGAGCAGTAAGGATGTGGAATTCTCTTCCACAAGCAGTGGTATCAGCAGGGAGCATCGATAGTTTCAAAAAACTATTAGACAGTCACCTTAAAGACCACAACATACAGGGGTATATAATGTACGGTTAACAACAAACACACACATCATAGGTTAAACTGGATGGACTGATGTCTTTTTTTAGCCTCACAAACTATGTAACTATGTAACAAACAAATTGGTTTTATGAACGGAACTCATTCCTGTATAGAGGACTTACTATATTGCGGTGTTTGCACATTATGAAATGACCTTCACTTTATGACATAGTATGAGCTTTTTATTGAATAATTGTTTATTTATTTGCTCATCAGCACTATTTATGATACTTGTACATAATATGAGTTTTTTCATATTAATTTTATTATAGTGGTATTTGCACAGTTGAATTGAGTTCTTAAAGGCTCAGCGCAACAATACTTGGTTTGATATTGTTATCAAATTTGGTATTTAAATATGTTGTTGAGTGCAGCTGCAGTCATTTTATTTAAATTATTTAGTTTGAATTACTAAGCACAGATATATATTAATTTTTTTTTCTTTTTTATAACCGGAATATCTTGTTATCTGCATGTTTGCAGGTGTTTTAATGTCATTGGGTGTTTCATTAAGTTAACTTTAGAACAAATCTTAATTAGTAGAAACCAGGATAGTAGGGCAGGTTGTCACGGGAGGCCTCAGCTTTAAGCCCAGGTGATCAGTCACAGATACAATGGCGTACCTAGAGCATTTTGCACCCAGGGCGGATCCTATATCTGGCACCCCCCCCCCCCCTCCAAACTTTAAAATGTAAAACACCCACAAAAATTTGTAATGTTTCTCAAGAATATCTATTGCATAAATTTCACAGCCCCCCATCACAGTGCCCTTTGCAGTCTGCCCCGCCCCCCTCTGTCTCTCTAATTACAGTGCCCCCTTTTACACTCTCTGCCTCCCCTGCACAGTCTTTCCTTCAGTATAAACAGATAGCTAATACTCTTAGCAATGTGTTTAAGTTTGACTGCGAACATGATACAAGACATGGTCAGAGACTGCAGACATGATACAGGAGATGGTCAGAGACTTAGGACATGATACAAGAGATGGTCAGAGACTGCAGACATGATACAAGAGATGGTCAGAGACTGCGGACATGATACAGGAGATAGTCATAGACTGCGGACATGATACAGGAGATGGTGAGAGACTGAGGACATGATACAGGAGATGATCAGAGACTGCAGACATGAAACAGTAGATGATCAGACACTGCGGATGTGATACAAGAGATGGTCAGCGAGTACGGACGTGATACAGGAGGTGGTCAGAGACCGCAGACATGATACAGGAGATGGTCAGAGACCGCATACATGATACAAGAGATGGTCAAAGACTGTGGACATGATACAAGAGATGGTCAGAGACTGCAGACATGATGCAAGAGATGGTTAGAGGCGTTGAGCATAATAAAAGAGGTGGTCAGAGACTGCGGACATGATACAAGAGATGGTCAGAGACTGCAAACATGATAGAAAATAGAAGAGCACTATGGGGGCCGGAAAGCACAGGGGAAGCAGAGAGTCTGGAGGAGCTGAAGGTCATGGGGGGGGGGGACTGGAGAGCATTAGGGGGGAGGGGCTGGAGAGAATTAGGGTGGGGACTGGAAAGCTTTGCAGGGGGGTTGGAGAGCACGGGGGGTGGAGAGCACTGGGGAGGGGGGGGCAGGGAAAACCAGGGGGACTGAGAGCATGGGGGGGGGGGACCCAGGATCACTGGGGAGCCAGGCCAGTCACGTTTTTTTGTCAACAGTTTTTTCAGTCAACATCAGTTTTTCATCCTTTGGGTCCTCTTACAAGGGCGCAGCGCCCGGCAGACTCCGTTTTGCTCAGCGGGGATCGATCCACCGATCCCCGCTGAGCAGGCGGATGACAGGTCTGTCTCTGCTAACTTTGCAGAGACAGACCTGTCAGATTCCCGCTGTCCTCTATGGGAGATCAGATGAAAACAGGGACCGCCTGGCCATTTTCATCCGATCCTATCCGATCCAATCCTCCAGACGGATGGAAATAAGGGTTTCCATCCGTCTGGATTTCATGGACCACATAGGATCGGATATCAGCAGGTGTCAGCGGAGATGTCACCACTGACATCCGCTGCTCCATAGGGATGCATCGAGCATCCGATCAGGTCCGCCTAAAAAACTGACAGGCGGACCTGATCGGAAAACCCGTGTGAAAGGGGCCTAAATCATGAGTTTTTCATCCTTTGTCATCAGTTTTTTTTATCCGTTTTTCATCCTTTGTCATCAGTTTTTCATCCGTTTTTTCATCCTTTGTCATCCGTTTTCTTTACCATGTTTTTATTAAAGATTTTCAAAAACAAATAAAAGAAAAAAATGAACAGTAGGATATAGCATCATCCATTTTCAGTAACAAGAACATT